>NC_089996.1:6415000-7040000 GCF_036417845.1 Apteryx mantelli
TTCTCCCTTAACAGCAATCCTGTCTCATTCTTTAGACACAGATTCAACTTTAAACCAGACAATCCACTGTGTGCACAGGAAGACTGAGGGGGAAGAGATGGCCCCTGCTGAAGCACTTCTCCACTCTCATCCCTTGTCAGCGATAATAGACCTTTTTTATTGTTATTCACATCAACTCATGCCAATTATTCTAGCTGGCACTGATCCCAGATGCAGAGGTCCTCTGAAGTCAAGTATGTTCCAGCTGGCAATCAACTGTCTCATTAATTTGCAGAGATGCCTTTCATTCCCTTTCCCACATGCCATCAGCTGTGCAGGGAGCCTCTCACTTTGCTCCAAAAGTTCTCAGAAACATGCCCCAGGCCCCTCACTCATCCTGTCCCACCAACCTGGCCTGAGTTGACACCAGCTGCTGTTGCTGACCCAGCCCAGATGTTTCTAAACTGAACAAGCTGGGAACAAATGACTCCTAAGAGCAAAGAAATAAGGAAGCAAGCCTGGCTGGCACTGACAGAGAAGGGCAGGATCACAGACCTGCTGTCAGGGAAAGCAAACCAGTAGGCTGCTGAATAGGAGGCACTGCTGGCTCTGTCAAGATCTCCAAGCAGAGCCAGGATCAGTTCTTCCAAAGAACCCTGGAAGCACTTTCCTGAGGAGCTGATTCTGCCTCAGAGCTAAAGCACAGGAGACTCAGAACTGGGTCAGGCACACACAGTCCAGAGATGGATGGTTTCAGGACTAGCTCTGTGATGATGTAACTCCACGGATGGAGAGCAGAAGAGAAGGCAATAGCTCCACTCTCCTTATGCCTTCAAGGATAGGGAGATCTCAGCTCTGCTTCTGGGATTACAGCTGGGCTATTAAACAAATAATACAATTTAATGTGAAGTAGCCCTGGGAGCAGAGGTCATTGATCAGGTCTTCCTGTCCAAAACGAGAGCCTCCCAGGTAATTGCTATCCTCCAGGCATCTTCTTTTTCTTCCCTTGCCATGTAGATATGATGCCAGCGCTGGTTAGATTCCTTTCCAGGCCTCTGGACTCAGCTCCAGCCCCTCACGCCATCATTAGGGCATGCTGGGATCACGATCCCTGATGGAGGCCTTCCTCCTGAGAACTGTCAGGTAGCCATCCTCACCCTCGAATCCTCATTCTCTGATTTCTTGAATTGAAATTTTATTAGCATATCATGCACTATTAAATCAAATGCCTCCCTTGGATTAAGTCTATTTTGTCAGTGCAGTTACCTTGTCAGCCCAACCAGTAATTGCATCATTTGTTTGTTTGACATGACTTACGTTCTATAAAACCTCAAACACTGGCAATAATTATATTACTGACATTTAATTCAGCATTAGTGGGATTCCATATTGGCCTTTCATTCATGCTCCCTTGCTAAGTGCACCTGATCTAGCTGAGTCTTCCTGGCTGGCCGCTCATGATGTCTGCACACTTTGGGGCCTTTTGAAATTCTCTGGTATTCCAGGGCAGCTTGAGCATGAACATGGCTGGGTGAGTAATGTCCTCAGTCCTCTCTCTGAGGAGGGCCACGTGCAAGTCAACAGAGTCTGTGGAGCCCAGTAAATACTGTTTAACACCCCTGTTTAGCTGCCAGTAGCGAGATTCATCACTCCACTTCAGCCAACTTGGACTAATGCCTCTAGTCTAACCAAGCTGCCTGGGTACCCTCTATAGCCCATGGGGAGAGCTTGGCACCTCCAGAGGAGGACGTGTCCCATGCCAACATGCAAAGTCTGCATCTGAACTACAGGTCTCTGTTTCCTATCTGTACAAAGCAGAGACTTGACCAGAGCATATATCATGGTTCCCCCCAGACTTTCCCTCCAAATGAAAGAATAGGGGAAATGGGAACAGGCAGAAAGAGACAGTATGCATCTGTGTCTTAACCCTCCTCTGAGACACGTCTAGGGTGCATATTTGGACCTGGCCCAGGAAAATATTCCCAGTGTCATGGCTTAGATAAAGCCTGGGGACATTATCCCTGGAGATGTTTGTGCCTCCATATAGTCCAGACACCAAGCCTGTGTTACATGCTGCGAGTAGAAACACAAAGCTAAATGAGTTGATCTAATCCAATAGACTTCATCATTCTAACTTATATCTGCCCTTTCTGCATCTCTCCTAGAGCTTTTCCCACTGTTAGATGTGGGCCCTGGTAAGGGATCCCATGACTGACTCTAGTCTTGCCAGCCACATGCTTTTTTCCAGTGTCTTCAGCTTCCCTTACCAATTTCCCACATTTCACAGTTCTGGTTTGTGTGGATTTCTCTTTCCCCTTTTCAGTTTGCTTTGTATTCAGCATTATTTATAGTTGCTAACTCCATTCTTCAACCAGACTTTTAGTCAGAACTGTCTTTCCACTTTGGGCTTTTTGTTTACAAATACCTTTCCTTAAGAATTTTCCATTTTTCTTCATTTTCTTTTTCCCTCTACAGTTTTCTGTTCATAATTGTCCTCAATTTGGAGAACTCAGTCCTTTTGAAGAACAGATCATTCACTTCTAGGACTGGCATCTTTCTCCACCATAATCAGATCCACATCCGTGTTTCCTTGTGCCTTGTGAGATGTCTTTAGCTGGAAAGTAAATGCTCGTTCTCATTAGAATTTCAGCTTTCTGTTAGTGGCCTCCAGCACATCTCCCAGTCAGCATGCTCCATGGCAACACATCTACTCTCCCCACACATTGTGCAATCAGCAGAGGAACACACCCTGTGTAGGAGGATCTAGAGAGGGGCAGCACAGGGCGCACATGTTAGGGGTCTAAGTGGCAGAAAGGATGCTGGAGTCGCCCCATTTGGGTAACAAATGGAAGAAATCTGCCAAGTTTAAGCTCATTTTGTGGAGAAGAGCTAACAGATCTCATGCTCTCAGACTGGCCCCAGCTCTATCTAAACCTTTCAACGGAGAGAAGAGCTACACACTGTTCACCAGGTACCCTTGTAATGTCACAGAGCTGTTAAAGGGAGGTGCAGAGGGAACACCTTCACCTCCCCACAGAAACGTGCCAGGCAAAAACAGGACACTAAGCCTCAGGGGTCCCTGTCTCTCCAGGGAGCTGAGATAAACTACACACAAAGAACATCTCCCTTTTCAGCATCTCACCCTGCTCCTTGCAGGTGCTGCCCCTGAAGCGCTGATACGCATGCAGGAAGGAGGGTGACTGAGTAGTATTGTCAGCTCAGTCACCTAGTGATGAGGACTGTGATGATACACTGCGTGATGCAAGGAGCAAGAGGATCTGATGAAAGGAAGCTGGTCAGCACAGGCCCCAAGCAGCGTAGCCTGGTAAGCAACATGAGCTGTTTTCAGCATGCCAGTTATTGCTGATGCAGCCTGTGCTCTGCAGTCACGGCTTGCCCCAGCAGCTTTCCTTTAAAACTGCAGCTCAAATCCCAGCAGCAGCAGTTCGAGGGAGCCATCCTGCCAAGTCAGACACCTGAAGGTGAGACATCCTCCTCAGGGGCAGTGGGCATCCACTATGACTCCCCTGGAGAGCGACTCAGGCATCTCCGTTGTTCCCTGTCTCTCACAGGCCATAAGGAGGGAGTCTCCTATGGGGCTCCCCCAGACCTCTGCGGTTCTCAGGATATGGGGTGGGGGCACCCCTGCAGAGCTAGAAAGCAAATGTGGCCTCTTTGATCTGCTACTGATTTCCCAGCAGAATGGTGGTAATAAAGCTGTATGAACTGGCTCCTGGCAGTAGAGAGGAGAGCCTGCCTCTGGGAGCCGAGGAGAAAATTAATGAGTGCTCAGTCAACTGCTCCAGTCATTACTTTAAGGTATCTGCGTTAATCTTAGCCTGAAAGCACTCCCCTTCGGCCCCACTCCAAGGGCAGTCCCAGTGCAGCTGCCCCAGTGGCAGCTGTGGTCTCTCAGCCCATCTAGGACCTGCGGGGAGATGGGAGGGGGAACACACGTGGCTGATGCAGGTTTTCCTTGCACCAGCCTCCCTAGGTCACCTTTGAGCCCAGGCGATTTTCCTCATGAGGACGATTCCCTGAGAATGGGCTTTTTGGGAAAGGCCCCCTTTGCTTCTCTCTGCAGTTCTGCCAGGCCCTTCAGGGAATTAATGCGAACAGCAAACTCAAGCCCACTGGCAGCCTGTCTGCTCCAGCCCCAGGTATCACTGGGGACCTGCAGCACAGCAGGCAGAGTCCCTACCAGTGACACTCCCATGCCCAGGTGACCCAAGCCCAGGGTCTGCGTCCACTCCGATATCTCGTCTTCTCCAGCTTACAGCTCCTCTCCCTTCGAGCCTCACATCTGCGTGTGAGGGCTAAAAGTGGATCCCCAGTCATTACGCTTCTGTTACAGTGCTAAAGGGGAGCTCCCTTCAAGTGAACAGACTCACTCAGCTCCAGGTGGCCTGTCCCGTACCAAATCAGACACTTTTGTAGGCTCACCTGCCTTCACACTACTCCTGAAAAGAGGGACATTAAAGCATTCATCTCCTAGGTGCAACAGCACAGAGTGGGAAGACTGAGGTGCGCACAGTGGGCGTAATACTATTACTCGTTCCCTCTTCACAAGTTAACACAAGTGTGATGGAGGGGCAGGACGTCCTCCACCACTGTATGTTTTTTTCCTCCAGCTGAGGCAAGGTTGTATCTTCCCTGCCTAGGCAGAGTGGGATGTGGGAGGAGGTCAGTCCACCCAGTGCCCTGGGTGAGGAAAAGCCCCGTTGGTCCTTCATGGCCCATTCTCTCTTGCATTTGCTAATGCAAGTAGGAGGTAATGCTGAGAGCGTGGCTATGAACCTGATGTGCTCTTCTCTGAGGTTCCAGCTCTGAGGGTCTCCTAGGCTACCATCATATTGTGTTTTGAGTGTGGATTTGCATGGAGGCTTGTCTGCCACCCAGGATCCCTGGACACACGCCTGTATCAGGTGCTGCCTACAATCTGGGTCTGAACCACAGCCCACAGGAGCTTGAAGCAAAGTGGGCAGTCAAGAAGGGGCGTGCCGAAATGCATCAAGCCCAAATGCATCTGCTCATATGCTGTAATGCCCATGTTGCCTCCTTGGAGGGACAGATGATGCAGCCAGTGAGGCACTGTGGGATACAACCTCCAAATGTGAAACAGATGGGGACAGTGCAAGCATCTTCTCTCAGCCCCAGTCTGAGTAGGCCTCCCATCACCCACTGGAAGCCATCACATTCATCAGTGTTTTGAATACCTTTCCGAAGGGAGGTAAACCACTGTGTGTTCAGCAAGACACCCAAGATAGATAGCAATTCATTTCTCATTATCTAATCATCTTCCTCGTATCTGCTGCTTCTTCGCAATAATAACATTACACTAATTATTTGAAACACTTGTTAAGTAGACAGAGCACAGTCAAAGTGTAGGCAATGTCATAACAACCCAGTTCCATAAAAAGCACACGTTGATGGCAGATGGGAAAGCAGGGCAGGATTTCCAAAAATTGTTCTGTTCAGACTCACCCTGTCTCTACTCTGAAAGACTGAACGGACCCACCTAGCCAACTCATCTGCCAGGCACCTAATAAAACTCTTTTTTCACTTCAACAATTATGCATTTGCTGTATAATTTTCTAAGCCCCTTTGAACTCTGCCTGCTTCTTATAATGGTTTCCCTATTTATCCAGTCCCACGTGTAGCCAGGTGTTTTGATGACTCTGAAACATGAGACTGCAGTAAAATTAAGCGGAGCTGATGATACATCGATGTATCAGGATTGTCTCTGGCAGAAATCACAGGCGCCCCACAGTAGTCCATAACATCCCACTGCTTGCCCAACTCTCACTGGTAAGTCCAAGCACCCTGACCAGCAGGGTTATGCAGGCAGTTGGAGTTACATATTCTGATATTCAGCACCGCTGGTGCAGAGAACCACAACCCAGTAAGGGAGCATGTGACTCACGTCCATAGTAGAGTGATGGGCCAGTGGTTTAATGCCAGTCTGCTAAGGTCTGCATTTGACCGTGGAAGTATGCTCCAGATGCCAATAAGGGTGGGAGCAAACCCTAGGTGGGCTTAGGGCCACTGAGTCAGGAAAGTGTGTAACTCATGGTGGACAGAAACACTGGGGACTCAGAGCAGCGATAAGGGATTTGTTTCTTTCACACAGCCCACTCCTGCACTCCAAGTCCAGGACGGCTGGTGTTGTGAGCTCTTAGGCGGTTTTGGCCCAATAGCCTTGCCTGTGATCTATAAAGGAAGGGAAGGAGGATGCTTCTCTGTCCGCTTCTCTGAGATCTAGCAGTCCCAGCACTCCCCGGTCCAAGACCAGACTAGGAGCTCCTAGTACGAGGTGTGGCTGGGGGAAGCCCATAGCACAAGGAGGGGATACCATCCCCTTCTTCCATACCTTGTCCTTCTCTTGGCTTCTAGAGGGGCAGAAAGGTCCATGCTGGCTCTTCGGGACTTCCTGTTCTCTTTGCAGTCCCAATCAGTGCCAAGGTGCTCAGCCTGCTTGGAGGAAGGGCCAGGCTGAGAGAAACATCTCCTACCTTCAACCTGCACTCATCTGAAAATAGTACCAGTTGTGGTCAGGAAGGGACTTTCCTCTAGCAGGGTCCGACCCAAGGGCTCATGATGGTGCTGCAGTGTGTCATGCTGGGCTGGTTGGTCTCTCAGCTAACAGCAAATTCCCTTGGCTTCTGCATCCCTGAGACATGAGTGGAGCAGGGAGCTGGGAATGCCTGCATACTCCAGCCACCTCCTGCCCTCAAGTTAAGGCTCAGTGTTAGTGTCACACAGAGAAGCATAGCCAGAGAACGTGGCTGCAGAAACAAATCTAGGGCCTGGGGGGAGAATTTGTGCTGGTCTGCTAGCCAGTTAGTTCAGGGAGTGAGCAGGGACTCATCACCCTCTTCTCTGCTAGCTCTTCTGCTGAGCTTTTCGCACTAACACTTCCACGGAGCAGGCACTGCAGGGCCAGTGCTGCTGTCTGTCTGCGCCAGGAAGAAGACATGAGAAACTGTCTGCCTGCCCCAGGAACCTGGATTTTATGCCCAGTCTCTATTTGGGTTATCCCAAGATTTTTCAAAATTTTTTGATGAAAAACTGGAGCAAGAAAGCAGGTTGAAGAGTGTGCCCCTAGGAACAGTTAATTGCTTGGATTTGTCTGCCTGGAGAGATGTCCCCACATGTGCTTTCCTCCCATGACTGTCTAAGAGCCATGGTGGCGAAACCCAGGCACCTAGAGACCTAAGCTCAAGTCCTTGTTCCAAACCAGCTCAAAGTCTCAAAGACAAGAGTCTGTTTCCCATGTGAATATGCCAAATGCCAGGGTTTCCAGAGCTGTAGAGCATGTTTGCTGGCCTGGACCAAACTTCCAACATGGATATGAGCCACTTTTCATAAAACCTCAAACAATCCTACAAATACTCTGATTTTGACAAGGAAACATTTTTAACAGTGCAACTAGAGTACCTGAAGCAGCCCTTCCCAGAAACCGGAGGTATTGCAGACACTGGAGCTATCATAGCACACATGTGCCTCATTTCAACTCCTGCCATACTCTTGGAGAGGTTAAGAGAAGACACTGAATCCAGATTTTGGTCTGCTCCTTGTGGCTTTTGGCACCAACCAAAATGAGTGCTGTAAGAGTGTCCTAAAAATGAACCTTATAAAGTTTGCACATAGGTAAGTGGGCTGCAAAACCTTTAGTAATGTATTAACAGTCCCAAACAATTCTTCTGCTGTAGCAGGCACACTAGTATTCAAATTAGAAGGGCTGTTTATGACTCCATAAATGTCTTCTATAGTCTAAAAGCTTTTTAAAATTAGGTGCACAACGATTAACAAAATAAACATACTCATTTAAGAGACAATGCATAACAATGCACATGAATCTAATAACTCATTACTAATTAAATATATTAACACTGCTTTATAAAAGGAATGCACCTACCTGATATGTTACAGCTAGTTTTGTCCTGTAAATAACTGAGCAGTAATATGTGCAGTATTTGCATCACTGGGCATCGACAGTGCCTGTTAATAGCTGTAATAAATTTGCCTCAGCAAATCCAATCTACTGACCATCACCTGGGTTCTCCTTTTATATGTCTAGTCTACATTCCCCTTTTCTCTGTGAGAAACAGCTGTAGCAGGATGGAGTTTGTTAACCCCAAAATTTGGGGCACCATTACAAGGGATTCGTGAAGACTTTACTTTGAAATGTCTTCTTCTGCCAATTATAATTTGCAGCAGGTACAACACTCCCAGGCTATAGAAAAACCTTTTGTCTGTCCTTGGAGAGTTCATTCAATTTTAGCTGATATGAAGTGTTCAATAGCCCAATTTTATTCATTTTACTTTCATCTCTTTGGAAAATGTCAGCAGTCTGGAGTAAACTAATTGACCACAGATGTTCTGAGCAGTCATGCCCAAGCCATGCCCAAAGCAGCCCCACTGGGCGCTGTGAAGTGTCAACAGCTGCAGAGATGCATGGAAAGTATGAGAGCTAGTCTGTGCTCCCCAGGGCATCCAGTACCTGGTCTTGCAGGTGAAATTATAAGATGCAGGATCTGGCTGAACTCCTGGGACAGGGCAAAAAGGCAGCATTCATAGGCTTGTCCTCAAGTGTCAGAAATCTCAGCATCTCAGTCTGATCTAGTGACTCCTGGGCTCTATACGCAGTCAGCAAAGAGACATCAAGCATTTTGGCACCCTTGATCTCTCCATGAGGTACCTAAGATAGCGCAAACAAATAGCACACTAAATGAGCCCATTTCTTTCTGCTGGCTATAAAGGACTCCCAGGGACTGGTTCAGACTGAGACACTTACGTTTCCAGTGCTTAAATTTAAGTCACATGAATGTTGTGCTGAGATTCTAGTTAGCAAACAAGCCTAGTATTCAAGTGGTGGCAGTCCATGCTGGCTTAGCATTCAAAGCATCCTGCTGGTGTAAAAGGGGCAAAAGTTGGGACACTGCAACTAAAAGGATTCATTTTTTCATCTTATTTTTTCCTTTTTAAAAACTGAGATGCGATTTCTCAAAACATATTTGGGTTCCAGCATTAAGTCCTTTGCAGCAAGGAAATTCCCACTCTGTGCAGCCTTGCATGTGTGTGTGTGTACTGCCATGGACTTCAGCTGTGCAGGAGGCATGGAGGGCACTCCCTGCTTTTGCAGTACCGATAGGCTCTGAGGCTAGCCACCTGCAGCACTTTGCCACAGCTGCTGCAGTAAGGACCACTTTGGAGTTCCCAAGCTGTTTTGTGGGCAACTCCAATCATTTGAAGTGGTGATACAGCCCCTCCATGACTGCTTGGTACCAGAAGTCTTTGCTACAGGGGCACACCATTCAAACCAGCTCCATAAATCAAGACCTAGCTCTAGACTCCATCTGGCCCCGCATCCGGGACTGCATCTCACTTCTCTAGCCTGAATCAATGTCCCAGCCACATCCCGGATCCATACAAAGAGAAGCCATAGATGTGCAAGAGTCCCTAGGCCTCACCTTGGTGTTCTCATTGCTGCAAGGTCCATCAGGCTGTGGTGGCTCTCACAGCAGCAGGATGCAGAGCTGTGCCCATCCCAACAGTCCAGACACTGCCAAGGACAACGATGTCATTCATTTTCTTAGTAGCTGAGCATGAAACACAGAATGGTGATGAAAAATGCATTAACACCAGACAGAGATTTTAAGGCTGAACAGGAACTGAGACCATTTGGACTCTGAGGCCAGCAGTCACAGCGATGGGTTAAATCCTACAGACCCTTGGCACTGGGTGCCTCATAAGGCTGTGTGAATCCAGGATTCACCTTGTGCCCTTGATTCAGACTACGGAAGTGACCTGGCCCTGATGAGAACCTGTCTTTGGACCTTCTCCAGTGAGAGATAGCCCTCCAGGAAGCCATGCCCAAGCCAAAGTAAAATGTTATTGCTCCAGGCTCTGACCTTCCATTGCAAGTCATATAGAGACATACAGCTTCCTTCAACAAAAAAGCTGGCATCACCATGCTCTCTAAAATTGCCAGGTCCTGTCACAAGTGGTTGTGTGTTTATTTCCCAGAATAAAGTGCCAGCCACACAGCATAAACACTGGCAGTTGGCTTTGAGGATGATCTACATGAGCCCTCATCCCCACTACAGCTGGCTCACTGCATGGTTTGTGCTGGTGCTCACAAACGTTTGTCAAATGCCAGAGGGTCTTAGATGGTTATGAGGCTCTCATCCTTTGTTTTGTGGTGTGGGTGCTCAGGGAGGATGCAAGCGGCAACAGACACGGTCTGGGTGATGGGGAGGGGTAAAATGTAAGAGATATCACCTTAATCTAAAAGAAAGGTCAGCCTGACAAAATGTGGCCACTATTTGCAGAAGGAACCCTGACATCTCACCTTCCCAGCCTCCAGATAACTCCCAGGTCCGCCAAGCGGCCATTCCCCAGTATGAGAGTGGTATGTGAACACCACACAGATGACCCATTGGGCTCCTCTTTCTTCAGGAGCAAAACTCTGCTTGGAAGAAGGGCTTCCTTGGTTCAGAAACACTTACCTGCTTTTAAAAACTGAGCCTTTACTCAGCTGGTGGCCATTGTTGGGTTTCTTGGTGGGAGAAGGGTTGGGGCTACAGCAGAAAAGAGATCAGGCTTGGGGCTGTGTGAGAGAAGAGGCGAGTGGTGAAGTTGGGACAAAGGAAGGGGGTGAGGACGGGAGGTTCTATAAGGCAGGAGAGTAGCTTCAAGGATGGAGCTGGAGACTGGTGTGAGACTTGTTCCTGTGATGGAGAAGTCATCTCACAGCATTTTCAGCTTTCTCTAAAAATAAACAACCATGTGAGCTCCTTCTGCCTGCCTGCCCTTTCTGCCCTGCCTGCCCTATTGCTCTCGTGCCGCAGCTGCCAGCCAGTTCCTGCCTGCCCTATTCCAGATGAATCTCAGTTTTGCCTTGGACATGGCCCAAAGCACCGCAGCTCTGCCAGCCCTGGAACCACAGCATTGGGCTGTGCTGGTTTTGGGAACAGGGTCCCATTCACTGCACAGTCCCTTCCACTCAGACAAGAACAAGAAGTGGGAAGGAAGCTGTGTACTGGAAATGCCAAGCAGGCAGCTACCTCAAAGAGCTCATGAGCAGAAAAGGCTCACCTTTGACTAATGCATTGATCCTAATGAATAGTCTGGCCAACTGTATTTAATTGCCTGTTTTAAGCAGATATGGCTTGAAAATCTCACACCTCTCAGGTTTTTTTTCCTCCCCCCTAAAGCACCAAATTATTCACTCTCCTTCTCTTGTAACATTTTGCAGCCAACTCCTTCCTGTGACGATTTTCAAAGGATGAAGAATGAGCACCCTGGTGACATTTCTAGTATCTATAAATATCTCCCCGCTACCCTGCCTGCCCAATTGGTGAATTATGCAGGAAGATATATATAATAAAACAATTGGATACATTTTGTTGTCAACACCCCATTCTTCTTCAGCTGGCAAGAGAACAGTCCAGGCCGTTACTCTGGAAAGAGCAAGCAATGCCTGGGGAATTAGTGAACTTTTCCTTTCCTGTAGTTACAGAAGCATTTTGCAGGACAACACTGAGCAGAGAGAGGCTCTAGTATGCTGGAAAAAGGAACAGAGACTTAAAAATTCAAGAAGCATTAAGTTCAGGATGGAAACAGGCTCTAGAATGCCAGGAAATCACATATACAAAGTACTGAGAAGCCTGTGGTAAAAGCAGCATATAAGAAATACCAAAGAAAGACTAAACCAGCAACATTGCTCAGAGAATGATGCACTTCCTGTTCATTCTCATCCTGTTTTTATGTGTTTAATTCAGCAGTGCCCTGTTTATACAATTAAACCTCCCGCATGGTGAAATACACAAAGTATTTAATGAAATCGACTTTGCAAAGCAGTGGAAAGTGGCCAGTTTACATCTACATATCTAATTGGTAGGTTTTAATCTAAACCTGAGCTTTGGTCTTTGAACAGTGTAGCTTTCCCCAGCTGACAGGCCCTATTCTAGCCAGACACTGGATATCTAGGGCAGTCTGCAGAATCTGCTGCTTCATTTATGGATTAAGAGGCCTTTTAAAACAGAAAGCTTAAGACATCTCTCTCTTTTGCATTAGATATTTGCAGATGTCTTTTGCTAAGACATAACTAGTTTCTTCATTATTAATTTTTCTGGATGTACTTTGGAGACACAACATGGTAATTAAACAAAGTTCTTGCCAGAGAGTTTTCCCATCTTACCTTGATCCTGAAGGTCACATCCCCCCAGGACTAAGACAAGGAATTTGGATGTCCTCATTTCCATGGGAAGACAGCTGCCACACTGCTCTGCATGTGGAAGTATGGCCAGCCCAAGAGAGCTACTGTGCATCTCCTGCAAAGCCTGAGGGTGTTACTCTCTTACACTACCGTAGGTGCGGAACGCTGATACCCTGGACTGGCAGAGAGTTGTCCATGTTCCCATCAGTGTGAGCTGAGGCCACTCATGAAGCTGGTCAGCTTCATATGAAGAGGTGAGAAACCAAGCACTACCTGCAGAAATGCTGCAGCCTCCACACATCCACCTCTTGAAGGCTCTAATTACATCCTTAACCTGAGCAAGACCTTCAAGAGTGGCAGGATGCAAGTGAAAAGGGTTAAAAGTGACCAAAATGTGGCAGATCCCTGGCAGCACACTGATACACACCTTTCTGTCTCCCAGCACAGGGCTCTACACAAACCTCAGGTTAATTGAAAGCTGGATGAATCCATGAGAGCATCTTCCTAGGCCATGAGTGACTGGCACACTGGGGCTGAGCAGAGCTGTCCTGAACACTAGACCACTTCCAGCAGGCCAGTGAAGGTTCGTACTATACGGTGACAGAAATGGAGTGCCTGCTGTGCCTGTTGGGAGTTTGTTGGGGGCATGGCAGGGCCATGCAACACACTCATGCTTCTCAGGCACTGCAACATACAGGGTACAGTGAAGCTCAGATGGGGACATCAGCACTATTATTTCCAGGATTTTGGCTTTCTGCTAGGGGATTTTAAACTTAGCCAGCTCTTTAGGATGTTCTGGCTGAGGAATAAGCAGTCCATCAAAACCACTGATTTCTAGGCAGCTCTGGAAACCTCTCCCTGTAGAGCTCTGAAGTGACGCTGGTGGGTTCCCACTCTTTGAAATGTAGCAATGGTGCAGCCCAGAATTTTAAGGAGCCTTTCACAGGACTCCTAAAATGCTGTTCAGAGTGGGCTTGGTGAGAAGGCAGGTGATCCTCAGATTCCCTCTGTCGTTTGTACATAAAGTTCTTATCCATCTTCCTCCCAAGATCCCCTTAACTACGCCAGTATGCACAAGCAGCTCTGGTGCATTTCGGGCCAGAAGAACAACACGCACTGCTGGTGCAATTGCACAGTTGGATGATGCAAGAGATCCTGGACATGGGATGCACTGTCCCTGCCAAACCAGTACACTTTTCTGCCTGACTGGTGTGCAAGGGCTATGCTTGTAATGCCAAGCTCCAAACCCAGTTGTGAAACATCAGTTATAACCTGGAAATAGAGTCTTCTCCTGTGGTTGCAGTGGCCATAAATTGAGCTGCTCAAGTCCAGGTCACCTCATTTGAGAAGTCCAGAAGCCAAACAGCTCAGTCTAATCCATTCACTCAGCTTCCTCACAGTCAGTGGAGAAAAGTGGGCACTGCAGGGAGAGCCTGATCTGACTCCTCTTTGACATGTGCAGGACGAAGTGGGAGTGCCATGTCCCTTGTGGACTATCAAGGCAGCTCGAGGTGACTCATTCAGACATATGTCTCACTGGCTGAGGACTTCCACTCCACAACCGCTTGGAAACACGAACCTGGAGGTTTCATGTTACCCTGCAGGCAGCGGTAACGGAGTTGGCAGGTGATCCTCCCCCTTCCCCAGTTAGAGCTAACCACCTGAGCTGTCTCAGGAAGGGCTCCCCAATGCGAACACGAGCGCACTAGGACCTTGCAAGACAAATCACTGTTTGCCAGCTGCTGAGGTGCTTATTGACTTTGGGGACCCTCCCAAGTAACAGGGCACATAGTTTTCCAAAGGAGAGGTCACATCCCCTGCCCCGGAGCCCTGAGTCTGGCCATGAGATCGTAACCTGGCACTGGGTAAGGGTGGGGAGTTTCTGGAATGCCCAGCGGTGCTATTTCAACTGAAACGAAATCCTCTGCTCATCTGTCAACTTCCCTTCCCTCCCTGGTGACACACAGGCATGGCCCCACTTCTCATTTCACTGATAATTGCAAGGAGCTCAGAAATGGCAGTGAATCTCACCGATAAAAAATCCATGGCTATGTGCACTGTGAGGGTTGGGAAGATATATGTACCGGATGAGGAAAAGAAACAGCAAATATTAAAAAGAGGCAAGGCCCTGTGCTACGGCATGAAATACTGCAGGCCATACAAGGAGCAGAGTAGAGCTCCATTTCCCCAGGCAACCTTAACACTCGCATTTCCTAACTGCCAAGCGCTCAGCTTTTTCAGTGCAAAACAATACTCTGTGTCTGCTTCATTAAGGTAACGCACAACCTAGTTATTCCTCTCTGTGCTTTCTGCTCTAAGACCACATCGGTTCTCACCCACTCTGCTCATGACTATACGTGCAGCTATCCAAATGCTTGCATTTGTCTCACTCGACACTGCATGTACTCGTCATATAGTGAATAAATGTGTGATATGGGCCTACAGGCAATCTTTAGACACTAGTCCAAGAATAAAGACTTTTATTAGTAAATTTCTATTATTATGAAATATTCATCTTAAATAACCGCTGTGCTGTATTTTTACTTTTGATTACATTAAGAACAATGGATATTAACAGTTCTTTGAATGGTTCTAAAATTTATAAGGATATTAGAGCAAGAAATAGTTCACATCCACAACAACTGCTGGATTCCCCAACTTTCAACATTATTCACATGTCAAAGAAACATTCATTTAAAGAAAAAAAAACAAGGTCTAAAAATTTCACAGGTCCCTGAAATATCTAAGGATTTCAAAGAAGCCCATGAACTTTATAACTACTTTTGAAATACTAAAGAGAAATAAACATTAAATTCAGATTTGAATTTAGCACTGTCTGGATTTGGAAGACAGTTCTGGATGCTGAAGCGCTTCAGTGTAGCAATGCAGCAATGACAAGACAACTGATTTACAGATCACTTCTGTAAACGTGTTACAAACTTTTAGGCTCTATTTATCTGGGTTTTTAAGTGCCCAGTACTCAGAGCAATGGAGGTTGGGTTCAATTTCAGAATAATATATATTTTTTAATATTATGAGTAAGATGTTGTTAGGAATATCCTAAACCTCTGCTAGTGAGCCTAGATCTGTAGCAGCAATGCCAGACCAGCAAGCACCCACTTGGAAGGATTTTCTTTAGTTTTAAGGTTAAAAGTCCACACAAACGTTGGCCCTCTTTGGCGTGTTTTGTAGACAGGACATGGGTACATAATACGGATATCTTGCTTGTCAGCAGGAATGGCTTTGATGAAAATGACAGGCATGGCTGGGGTTAGTTCCTTGAGCCTTGCATCTGTGATTATCCCAGCCTACAGAGGAAAGAAGAAGAGCTCTTAGTGAGATTTCCAAGATCCCCATCAACTGTACTCTGACAAATATGATCATCTGTAATGTTTCTAAAAGTTGATCTTGCTGGGCAGGTGCAAACATCCTCCCAGAGATCTATGATCTGGATGAGCCTTTCTGAAGTAAGGAAGGCCTGGATCAAACACCTATACTGTTTCAACAGAAGCTTCTCTCAGATGTAGCTTATTCCAAGGGGAAGATGGATACCTGCTGCCATCAGGTGCTCAAACCCACATGCACCTGAGCAGGACTTTGCTGGGGAATGATGTTCCTGGCTAGGTCCAGCCAGATAACCCTCATCTAGCTCTAACTCAAGGTTTTGTCAAACCAGAACCACCCTGGGGGGAGTCTGCTTGTGCTAGGACCAAATGTAGACTCCAGAACAGGGTTCAGGCTGGAGAGCAAAACTCACTTGAGAAGAGGCTAAAAAGCACCAAGTAAGTGTTCCAGTGCACCTTCAAAATCAGAGCACGACATGGGACGCTTGCCTGTGTACTGAACACAGGAAATGTGTTGAGAGACCCCAAGAGATATCACTGGCTTGTTTCCACTCACAGGTGCTCACATCACCAAGATGGATACAGAAGGACTGTTCTTGAGGGAATATTATCTTAAACTAACAAGCCTACATTATCCTCTTCAAAGCAATGCTTTCACTCAGCAGGCTGTCTGACCTAGGAGAAGGATAGTATGCTGTCAGGGCATGAAATCAACTGGCTTGTTTCTCTAACCCTCGTCTCTCGGGCCGCTTCTGTTTCTCTTTCTGACAATAAAATGCCCTCCACATCAATCAACTTCCAGGAAAGCCTGCAAAATTGCTTAATGGAGGCTGGAGAGAGCAAATGAAAACAAATATAGAAAAGGAGATGAAAATTCTCCATGCTAAAGAAACTGCCTCTTGTTGTAGCTTAGTTTCACATATCATCATTATCTCAAATGCTCTTAGATCAGAGCTGCGGGATGAGATTTAACCTCTCTAATAGTTTATTCAGTCCTGGAAATGAGTGAAGAAACGTAATCACTCTTGCAACACACCTCCGTTTAATTGTACTAATGCCATCCGTTATACTAAGCTAAGACTCAATTCTGATTTAGGATTTTGTATTTCCAACGTGCTGAACAAACATTACATAATCCTTATATTACCTTGCAAAGGAGCTATTTATCAAGCATTATTATGTGTTATTTTTAAATCCACTCCTTTAATTTCTGAGGATAAATTTTGAACAGATCTCTTGTTTACTGATGACAATTCTTCAAATCAATATTCCAAGATATATTCTACCTATTTCTAGGTTAACAAGGTCTGAAATTTTCCTGAGATACCTCTATAGAACATACAACTGTGATATGTCTGGGCTGAGTTTCATTTGCATTTTTTCTCTCTTTCACAGTCAGAAATTAATTCTACTCTGAAAGCAATTTACCCTAACTACTGGCACAGCACATCTGGTACAAAGCCACTCTTTTGACCACAGAGAGCTCCAGGCCTCAGATCCTAAAGGAGAACTCTTCACTTCTGTTTGTCCTGACTTCTCAAAAGTTAATTTGAAGAGTGGACATGCACTGCCAAATATTGATGGGCCCAGGCAAAAGAACTCAAAACAGTTGTCACAAGCCACAGATGCTGATGGCTGGGCCCAAATACACATGCAGTGAGCCCATGTCCTCTCCCACTCAACTGTATCTTCATGTTTTACTAGCACAGGCACATCTGCACCACACCTAATTTAGGAACAGTTGGCTTAAAGACCTGTCTGCATTGGTTGCTTGCCTTTCAAATAGAGTCACTTCTGCCTGTAGGGAAGGGGTACTTATACTGACAGCTGTGGCTGCAGATCTGACCAGCAGGGTAGTCAGCAAGAACATGACTCCAAGAAGATCCAGAGATTGTGGGGTTGGTGGCTTCAGGTGGACATAGGGAGGTGGACAAAGAACCATCCCTGGTGTACACACTGGAGATGATCTAATGATGTGCTGCCCAGCAACGCCAAGTGAGATGAATTTTTATCACTGATTGGTTTGAGAATTGAGAAACAGATGGAAAAAGGATTGCCAAGTTATCCTCTTTTCAAAATAGCCATAAATAAGAGAGCAGCTGTTCACAGCGCAGTTCACAACTATCCCCTCCACGGTTGCCTTGTAAGTTTATCACTGGAGATCCCAGCTCCAGCCACATGCTATCCTGGCTCTTACAGCTCACAAATACAAGGGCATTATTGACAGTTAACATCTGGAGGAATAGGCTTCACATGATGTCCTGGTTCATCACTCTGGGAAAAGTTTCAATCTCTGATGCATGAGTTGATGTAACAGTGTCTGTGCACAAGATGATGCAAGCTGTGATGTTCTGGTGATTGTAGCATCAGAATTGTGGAATCCAGCTGTAACAGGGCTGGGTTCTGCACTGATGCCATTTTCATCTGCCCCAGCTTCTGGGAAGTGTCTCAGATAAAAATGAGTAGTGTGGGACTGTTCTCAAGGAAATTGAGCTATCTGAACCATCAATATAAATGCCAGCTGTGACTGTTCCTTGCCACACAGATCTGTCCCTTTTTAACCTCTCTGCTGTTTTAACATGAGTTCTTTCCATAGGACTAGCTTTAAAAAGTTCACGGAAGCTTTATCTGATGTGGACTGAAGGAGACAAGATATTTGCAGTGTTGAACCACTGCTCAGCATGCTGTGCACTGACTGTGCATCTCCTCCAAGGACAAGGGAGTGTGTCATCTACAACCTGCAAAGCTCAATGCAGCGCATTACTACTAAAAGACCTCTCCCTTTGTCCTATCATGCTCCAGCACCCTTGGTGAGTAGCAGGGCACGTACCTGGGGCTAAACTCTCCATTGTTGGGAGCGAGAAACTCAGGAATCAATCAGCAATCTCCCACGGCTCGAGCTAAAATGTCTCATAGTATCACCAGTCAAACTGTCTTTAGCTGAGCCCTCCTGACTTTAATGGTGTTACAGCAACAGATCATTTGGATCCAAAATAACCTGCTTGATTTCATTTGGTTTAATAGCTGCCTGCTGTTTTGTAATGAAGGTTTTATAAATTTAAGATACCCAAGGGCAAACATAAATGTTTAAATAAATAGAAAAATGTGAGTAGGAGAATATGGAGGAAATTTTCCCTTTTCTAAAGGCATGATCTAAATGTGAAATATTCTTTTAAAAGTAGAGGTGCTCCCCAGAGTAGTATGTCTAAACATGACCTGCCATTCTTATTGGAGGATTAATTTTGAATGAAAATATAACCCAAAAGAATTGTGCAGCTGTTTTAATAATTCTGCACCCATTTATGTATACGGGTGCACACTGGATTACAGGTAGAATGAACAGTTCTGCTGGGTAGAATTGATATTTTAGTGTGAACAACAACATATGAAAATATTATTTTTTTTTCTGAAATAAGCTGAAGTATGATACCCAGACATTATGAATGGTTCTATAAATGTTATTGTTCAGAATCTTTCAATCACAGAGAAAATGTAACCAAAAAACCCACACTTGCTAAAGTCTGGATGGTCTTTGAAGACAAAACTTATTGCTGAATGCAATCATCTATATAAGATATCAGACGGAGGCAGAGGAAAGAAGCTACATGTTCCCCAAAAGATTTCTGGCTTAGCACCACTTAATTTCTTACTCTTCATGTCCATTACCACTTAGGGAAAGGTAAAGGCCAGGCAGAACTCAGCCATTTTGACCATCATGTTTTCTAGTCTTTATCTGATAGTAACAGAAAGCATACCAGCAATCATTGGAATTTGTTTTTAATGGAGGATTTGATATGTACAATTACAACTTTTTCTGAATGCTCCCTATTCTACTATGTCCAGCTGATCTTCATCAGCCTAAAATGTCACTTCTTGAGGGTATCGGAAATCCAGAGCTCCCTGTAACAAGGGTTTGCAATCTCCAAGAGCTGTGAGGGTTTTCTATTGACCTGTCCCACAAACAGTAGATAGGGCCCCTCATCTGCTTGCTGAGAACACTGCGTGGCTGGTGGGGCAGCCACAGCAAAGGAATAGAAAAGAGAATAGGCAGGGAACTGTAGAACCAGGACTGGGGAAATGGACCAGGATGGTCTCTGTTCCACTATTGTGACTTCTGTGATCAGTAAAGTCAAACATAGCAAGGCAGGAGATCTGACCTTATGCACACTTGAAACCTTTATCACTACCTTCTGATAGAGACTTTGCCAGTGTTCCTGACTGACCATGGCTTTTCAGACCCAATGTGCACATCAACCCATTCTCAGAGAGAAAAGCACCTGGAGCTTTGACCTTCCCAAGTATTTGCAATAAAATGTGCTGGATGCCATCAATCCATGAGTTCTGAGTGGCTGCAGTTCTAAGGACAATGACTGCATTTAGAGCTTTTCCTGATTTCCTATCCTTCGTGGCAAACTGTTTCAGAGTCTTCAGAGAGAAAAACAAGTGGAGGGTTTTAGATTTGAATTGCAAGGTCAGGATGTGATACAGTATATAATAGACACGGCTGCTCTACACAACATCCCACCATCAAGCTGCAGATAAAGGAGAATTTTCAAGGTTAAGACTAGGAACACTCTAAAGAGTTGCCCCTGAAATAAAAGCTTCTTTCTGTGAGAGCGTAAACTTGACACAGATAAGTTCTGGGTGCCCCACTTTGATCAGCCTTCACTCTCTCACAGATTACTGGCAGCAGGAGCATTGCACTGGCTGCCTAGAGAAAGAAATGCATGAATCATTGTCATTTAATTCTTGCATTCAGGACAAATTGGGAGCTGTGGTACAACAGGCCAGGCAACTCAGAGACCAAGCCTGGTGGGGATTTGTCAGCCTAATGGCTCTCACTCTGCAGACTGAACTCTTCACAGCTGACAAGTGTCAGTAGGAATGACAGGGACAATTGTGCTCCTACAGGATGCTGCTCCACAGGGTGCACTGCAAAAGGAGTGCTGCTGGCTATGTGGTCATGACATAGCAAGTGTGCATGCTTCTCTTCAGGTGCCTGGTCAGTAGGTATGGTTCTCACCTTGGCTGCCCTGAGGCTGGATTTGCTACAACTGAAAGGCATTTGGTCACATCCAGAAAGAAGATGATCTAGGGCTACCCACATTGTCTGAGTGTTAGTCCAGGGCCTGCATCGCCCCCCAAGCCTGGCCATCAGCCTTAATCATACAGGTTAGACCCCTGTGCAAGTTTTATGTGCCACATAAAGGGATGGATGAAGGGCATGACCCATTTTTGGTCACAGGTCCTATCTATGAGGATGCTATTCTGCTCAGTTCTGCAACCACCCAATAGTGGAGGGAGGAACGGTGGTCCAGATTTGGCACATACCACCACATGGGATGGTATTCAGCTCTGGAGACATGAAGATGTAAGAAATCAGGGTCCATTCCTTTCTCTCCACTGTTGCCAACCAGGGGTTGGAGTAATGAACACTAACAGTTTGAGGTGCAGGGGTGCAGGGACAGTACAGTCCTGAGAAGACCCCAAGTTTTTTGTCTGTGTAACATCATGAGTGCTGACCACTCTTTAGTCAATATACACTGAGTTTGAGATTCACCTTGTAAAAACTAGACGTCTCGGTCCAAGTTGGCCACCCTGAACTCCCTTAATAGCTGATGCAGTGAAAGGCACTCTCTAGGGCTGATTCATCTGACCATCTTGGATACTTAACCTTGAGCCACTGAGGAGATGCCCAATTCTTTCCCATCCCTACAGAAGTAGCTCAAATGACTAGTTTAGACTAGTGCCTGTTGGAACAGATAAGCTTCCCACAGCACAGCAGCAAGCAATAATAGCATAACCTCCACAGCTTTCTCTTAACACAACAGCCTTGGCAAGCTTACCTGTGCATCCCAGCGTGCACCCTCCATGAACAAACCGTGGACATAAGCTCCTTCCCGAGGAGGGCTGGCAAAATCTTCCCGGTTCTTCTTCGTCACATCACACTGCAGGGTCATCTTGTCCAAAGGCCACTCATTCTTTCGGGCCGTGGACTGCATGATGGCTGTCAGGAAAGACTGGGGATTGAAGAACCCAGCAAGCCACACTGCAGAGGGCAAGGAGAAGTCTCCCGTCCATGTCTCTAGTTCCTTGATGCGACTAAGGAGGTCAGCAAACCATCCACCCAGGCTAGCCATGGAAGGGTAAGCCCTCTTTATCCAGGACTCAGGCACTGTGTCCAAGAAGAGGGCATTCTGTAAGTTCTCCATGTCACTTGTCATGGTCAGTTCTCCCTGAGAGAGAAAGGGGACAATTAGCAGCAGAAGATGAAAATGTGCCTCTGTCAGAGGCGAAAATGGTGACTGTTTAACACTGAGTAGAGCTTGCTTCACAGCAGAACCTAAGCTAGGAAGTGGGGAAGAACAGGGCACCCTACACAATCTCTGTCAATTTCTTCATGAACTTTGGGTTTTTATGAACACCTCCTACTGCAACTTCATATTCCTCCATCCTCATCCTCCCTAATGTAAAGACACTACTTGGAAGAAAAACTACGCAACAGAATGATGCAGAGCATGGCTATCCTTTAGTTGCCCCAGAGCTGCTTCTGTTTTCTCTCACTGAGTGAAGATCTTCAAAGGGCAGATTTTCAGAAGTGCACAACCCTTCCCACCTGCTGCCAGGGCAGGATACTGGAACCTCTGATAATTCTACTCCAAAACTGTCCAAATGTCTGTTGCATCAGGTCCTGTCCCCCTCCTTTCATCCACTTCTTCTCACCCCCCTCCTCCTTTATTACTTTGCAGTGCAAGTGTTTTTGACTTGTTGTCCCCCAAATCTAATCATAGATTCTTTCACAGGTGGGAAACACCCAAAAAATTAAGATATGTTTCTGCCAAGTGGGATACAGAGAGAGGCTTAGCTTTTCCTTTATTCAGCAAGTAATTATTTTTAAAGCTTTTAGAAACCTATATCAGGTTGGCCCAGAGAGCATAAGAGCTAGAACATCACTGCACAGCAATACCGCATCCCTCTTGAACTTCTGGAACACTTCAGCAGACCAGCAGTGCTTTCTAGACTATAACTAAGAAATTCAGTTGAGAGCATATAGGTTAGGATTAGGGGGCAGACCAACACTGGTGACTTTGTGGTGTGTGCGTGCTACAGACCACAGGATCAGGAAGAAGTAGTAGATGAGGCCTTCTTCAGACAACCAGAAGAAGCCTCATGTTTGTGGGTCTTGGTCCTCATGGTGCTTGGTCCTCATGGCCTTTAACTACCCTGATAGCTGTTGGATGGACAGCACAGCAGGGCACATGCAATCCAGGAGGTTTCTGGAGCGCACTGATGATAACCTGCTGACACAGGTGATCAAAGAGACAATGACGGGAGGCACTCTACTGGACAAGGAGGACAAACACAAACAAGGAAGGCCTGGTCAAGAATGTGAAGGTCATCAGCAGCCTTGGCTGCAGTGAGCAGGAGGTGGTGGATTTCAGGATCCTGCCTGGAGGGAACAAGGCAAATAGGAGGCTTGCAACTCTGGACTTGAGGAGAGCCACCTTCGGTCTGTTCAGGGATCTTCTTGGAAGAATGCCACAGGAGAATGTCCTGGAGAGGAGAGGGGGTCCAGGAGCGCTGGGTGATTTTCAAAGATCACCTGCTCCAAGCTAAAGAATGGTCCTTCCTGACATGCGGGAAGTCAAGCAATGCTGTCAGGAAGCCTGCACGGATGAACAAGGAACTCCTGACTCAACTCAAATATAAAAATGAAGCATACAAGAGGCAGACACAAGGTTAGGTGACCTGGGAGAATATAGAGACACTGCCCAAGCATGCAGGGATGCAGTTAGGAAAGCCAAAGTCCATCTGGAGTTGAATCTGGGTGAGGGACATGAAAGGCAACAAGAAATGCTTCTACAATTATATATCAGCAGCAAAAAGATGACTAGGGAAAACATAGGCCCGCTGCTGAATGGGGCAGGAGACCTGGTAACAAAGGACATGGAAAAGGCAAAAGCATTCAATGCTTTCTTAAGTAGACGCTACATAAGTGGATAGTGAGGTAGACTGAAAAATGGCTGAACTGCCAGGCTCAGAAGGTTGTGATGAGCAGCATGAAGTCCAGCTGAAGACAAATCACTAGTGGAGTCCCCCAGGGGTCAACATTGTGTCCAACACTGTTTAACATCTTCATTAATGACCTGGATGTACCCCCCCATGCAGATGACACAAGACTGAGAGGAGTGGTTTATAGACCACATAGTTGTGCTGCCAGTCAGAGGGAGCTTGACAGGCTGGAGAAAGGGGCTGACAGGAACGTTGTGAAGTTCAACAAAGCAACGTGTAAAGTCCTGCATCTGTGGAGGAAAAACCCCATGCACCAGTACAAGCTGGGGGCCAACCATCTGGAAAGCATCTTTGCAGAAAAGGACCTGGTGGTCCTGGTGGACAACAAGCAGAACATGTGCCAGCAATGCGCCCTTGTGGCAACAAAGGCAAACAGCATCCTGGGCTGCATTAGGAAGAACCTTGCCTGCAGGTCGAGGGAGGTGATCCTTCCCCTCTGCTCAGCACTGGTGAGACCACATCTGGAGTCCAGTGTCCAGTTCTGGATTCCCCCATATAAGAGAGACGTGGACCTGCTGGAGCAAGTCCACCAAAGGGCCACAAAGATGATTAAGGGATTGGAGCATCTGTCACATGAGGAGGGGCTGAAAGAGCTTGTATTGTTTAGCCTGAAGAACAAAGGGCTCAGGGGGATCTTATCAATGTGTTAAGATACCGGAGGAGGAGGGGGTAAAGAAGATGGAGCCAGGCTCTTCTCAATGGTGTCCAGTGACAGGACAAGAGAAAATGGGCACAAATTGAAATACAGAAAATTCCATTTAAACATAAGAAAACAAACATTTTTACTGCAAGGTTGATTGAACACTGGAAGAGGTTGCACAGAGAGGTTGTGGAGTCTCATCCTTGGAGATATTCAAGACCCAACTGGAGATGGTCCTGAGCAACCTGCTCTCATTGACCCTGGTTTGAGCAGGGTGTTGGACTAGGTGATCTCCAGAGGTGCCTTCAACCTCAACCATTCTGTGATTCTGTGATACTCAAGCTAATCAGACTGCAAAGACAAAAACTTGCAAATGCAGGCTAAGCTTCTACAGGTTTGTAATGCCCTTCACAATTTAAGTTTTTGCATGTTCCATGCTGAGATAGTGGGGTGCAATACACTGTAGAAGTTAGGAGCCCTATAGTTAACATTGATTACTGTTTTCCATTATAAATACTTACTTTTGGCCCCTTATCATTTTGCCAACATTCATCTGACTTACAATTTCTCTTTGCCTCAGGCTGAACGTTTTTGGAAAGATTAACTGAAATTAGTTGAGCCATTACTGAGAACAAGAGCAGGGGAAGTGGGTCAGTCTCTTCACATTAAAAAATTCCAACTGTTCTTTCACAGGACTTCAGTGCCTCCAGCCATGGGGTCAGCAGAGGTGCCCTTTACTGGGCCCATGAAAATCTATCAGGCTTTAGCAGAAGTTGAAACCCTCTTAAAGCAACCCCTGACACATGTTTAGCAAAGCTTGTCACAGTCCGGCAGTTGACGATCTTTGTGTTTTCTTTCTACACTGACCATGCTCCATCCCTGCAGAGCTCTGACTGGCAGATTGCACTGACAGGTATCAGTACAACAAGCACACAGCTACAGACCCACCCAGACAGTGGAAGAGCAGTAACAAGTGCCCTTGGCCCACAGTGCTTCTGGCACCCACGAGTGGAAGCAGGCTCTGGGCTGAGTGGTCAGGACTCAGGGCAAACAGCACATTTGCAAGCATTTTCTCAAAGCAAGCATGCTGGAAGACACAAGAGAAACCT
This sequence comes from Apteryx mantelli, assembly GCF_036417845.1. Taxonomy (NCBI): domain Eukaryota; kingdom Metazoa; phylum Chordata; class Aves; order Apterygiformes; family Apterygidae; genus Apteryx; species Apteryx mantelli. The sequence continues at coordinate 6,440,369 of NC_089996.1, forward strand.
GAGCTTGGGAGCCAATTTTGCATTAGAACACAAATATTCTGAGCTAAAAACACTGCAAATGCAACACTCAGAGCTGCTCAGCGACAGCTTAAATGCAAGGCTTGAATACAAATCTACCTTATGCACTGTGTCTTATCAAAGGGAGGAAGGGTATCAGCTGAATTAAGGCATTGGAAATGTCCACTCCAGTGCTTCTGGCTGTTTAGCACTAGACTTGCAACCCTCATTATTTCTTTTTTTCTTTCGTTTTTCTTTTTCTTTTCTTTTTTTTTTTCCTGTAAAAATGTTTCTAAACATCTACTATAAAATGCACTTTGTTTGGCAATAAGCAAGTGCAGTATTTCAAGGGACTCTGTCTTCCCAGAGCCCATCAGTTCAAACTGGAGGTGAGAGCATTTCCATACTACCACCACACCTGGAAGCCACATCACAGTCCTGTGATCTCCCTTCAGAATTGTCATCCTATATTTGTGGCTTCCCATGAAGAAATCCCTTCCCATCAAAATGCTTATCTCTCAACAGGATGGATAAGGTTTTTAAAAACCTTTGCTTCAAAGGTGAATTGTTAAAAGTAATAAGCATTTAAAGGCAGCAAGCACCTGAACCTGCTAGGCTTCCTCGTGGAGAACAAACCTCTGGTGGGTAGAGGAAATCATGTGCAAAAAAGATTTTCCGATGGTCTTTGTTTTAACACCCTAGAAGCTAAAACTGATGAACCAGATTAAATAAAGGGGTTGGTGAAAGCCAGGCTATTTGCTATTAATTCTAAACCAAGAGAAACAAATGCAATTGCCTTTCAAACTATACACCAGTTTCCTTGGTTTCATAAAGCATTCAGAGATACTCCACAGCTCTGTCATTACACATGAGGAGGGACAAGGTAAGTCTCTGCCAGTAACTCAACTCACTATTTCTATTCAATGTTTTTAAATTTCTAGGGAATCTCAAAAGGATTGGTTACCTGGTAAGAGATCTTTAAAGTGCTGGGTAATTCCAAGCACAAGGGTCAAGCACAAATGAAAAATCTCATTTTGGTATTTGTCATGTAGTGACAAAGGAATACAAAGGCAGAGCATGCCCCTTTCATTTCCCCTTACACACCTGAACTGTTTCAGTTTGTCTATCACATATTTAATGGCAATTCACTGACCCACAATTAAAACTCACGCAACAGAAAACCATGACCAGGTTCAGTCAGAGGCGCTGGTAAGGACATTCACAACTTTGTGAAAATGATTTGACTCCATTAGGGGCAGCTATTATGGCTTTGTTATTGAATAATGACATCTCTTGGCAAAAAACCTCTGAAGTCTCATTTCAGTTCCTTCTGGTTCCTTCTTATATACACCTTGTGGGTCACCATCTCCAGTCTCAGGAGAACTTAGACATTGTGGACCATGTTCCTTATTTAACAGGCTGTTCTCTGGTTAAAGCCACTGGCAAGACTATGCAGACAAAAAAGTCTGATGGACAAAGTACTATACAGGACACAGCAGGACACTGAGAACCACAGGACTGTCTTACAGGGATAGTCAGAAGTGTTTTTCACTCCTGGAAAGGTTTAAAAGCTGGTAAAATTATTGCAAAATGTGTGTAAGCAGTCAAAGAGATTAAAATCATAACCCTCACGGTCATATGTGTGGTCTAGTTTTGCTTTCCAGAAACAAATGAATTAGCAAATGTAATTCTTGGGAAGGCTTAAGAAAAGCAATTTTTAAAGCCTGCACACTCAAGTATACTTGTTGGTATCTCCTGTGAGGGTTCAGAGCATCCAGAGCAGCTATCTTGTATAGCTGTCCAAACACAATTATGCATACATTTGCATTTCATATGCTGAATATTAAAGTGTATCTGGAATGATTCAAGTTATAATTTTTTTCTTTTTTTTCTTTTGCAAAACGCTGGGAATAATTTTCATTAAAGACACCCTTGAAGGAAATCCTGATCAGCCTGCAGACATTCCCACGAGATGAACAGATTATTGTCACAAATTGTTTTCTCAGTTAAGGTTATTTTCACTTGAAACAGTGAAATAGCCCCAAGCATTATGAAATTTGGCCTTACTGTATCCTTTAATAATATTTATTATCCTCATTTTGGAGGCTTATCCTCCACTGAAGTGGTAAAATAGAAAATCTGCTCGCAAAAATTACACAGGGTACAACATTAACATGCAAGTGTTTCAGCCCAGCCACTGGTCTCATAGAAGTCATTAAGAACTAAGGGCTTTGAAATGTCAGTTATTTTTGATGGCTACCAGTCTATTGCAATTTCTCTTTCTCTTAATGGGGTGCCTCCTATTTTTGGACCAAACAATTGCCTTCCATTAGATACATACAATGAATTATTCAAAAATTCAAATTAGCCATGACATTTCCAAATCGCCTTCTTTTAGAAGAGACTCAGTTAACAACAATACGACTAGCTTCCTCTGTGTTTTACTTATTCTCTTCTAAGATCGGTGGCTATTGTAAACTCTCCTCCTCTGAGCGCTGTCAGTATAGATCCCCAGTCCAGGAGATTAACATGTATTAACAGCTCTCGTAGGACCTGCTCAGGAGGAACAATTAAAGAACGATTTCTCTCCCAGACCAAGTGTAAGACCTAGTTGTCAAGTCAGGATAGCAGCACTGCCTAATGACAGAGCCAGCTGCAGGGCCAAGCATTCCCCAGCCATTACAAGATGTCCAAGGCATGAGAAGGGCCTATGAAGTGAAGCTGGGCAGCAGAACGGGTCATGCAAGACATGTAACTTAGCTCTGCAAGGACCCATATGCAACCTCTGCATGCAGGCACAGAGCAATCGCCCACTGGTAGCGTCTCAGACCCTTCAAATTTGTCTCTTCAGCATACATGAGATGAAGAAATGCGAACACAGATAACTGCTGTGCCAATCATCTGCTCTTTGTGAAACAAGTTTCATGCCCTGTCCCCGTGGTGTCTCTAAATCCTGCCATAGGTATTGAGACTGTTGGGAGAAACCTATACAGTCATTAGAGATGTCTTTCCCGCAGATGCCATCTATGTTTCTCACTTCCCTGTCAAGATTTGTGATAGGGTTTCGGGGAGACTTTGCATCCCCTCTTATTGCCTGATTTCTGTGCAGGATTTCACCCATACTTTATTTAGGCCCATACTTCCACACATTCCCCCTACCAATATTTAATAGCCTACATTTCTCCATATTAAATTTAACTGCTACATATTGTCCCAGTTACAATAATATCTTGTTTGGTACTCCAAGACTGAAACATTAAATCTCTTCTTTCTACCTGTCTCACGAAACAGAATTTTCAATTCCACTGCCTCATGCTGGAAAATAAAGGAAATCTGCTTATAATAACTGACTACATAAATATCAGCCTATTTTAAAGCAGATTATATATACTGTGCCACCACTAAGCATATATGATATGTCTGTCTCTTCAATAAAGACAACAACTATCAGCTGTGAATGCAATGCAGAAATGGCTGAGTTAGCATTATCCTAGGCTGCTGAGTTTACAATGCACAGCACAAAGCTGCTGGGATTCGGAAGCTGCCTAGTTCTAGCCCGGCAGAACTGCAGCTACCTAAAACCCAGAGCCAGCTCCAGCAACTCTGTGCGCACGCTGCAGATATGTCCTTTGAAGATCTCTCTTCAAAGGAACCCTCAGGAGAGGGTCGGGACCTGTCACTCAGAAGACAGGTCATACTTTGCTCAGCTGCCAGACCTTTCTACTGTACAGGATCAGGACAAAGTATTTCCAGTTCTTTCAAGTATGGTGGTTCTTTTGCTTTGCAAAGTATTTTTGAGAGCTTTTCAGCTCAGAGTTTTGGCTAAGTGGGATGACAGCCTGTCATTCAGGAAATAACAGAACAGAGATTGATGTCTATACTTGCTGCCTCACACCATGGAATTGTCACAGAGCAAGTTTAGTGACACAGGGAAGGCATCCATGGTAGTGTTGAAGCCACCAGCTTTCTTCAATGACCTTAAGGCAGCAGTTCTCTGCTACACCTAGGCCTTTCCAAAGGATGTACAGCACATGGCCATGATGAAGAGTCTTTTTAGATGGTGAGGTTGCTTTGGGGTGTGAGGGCTGCCTAGGTAGGTGCTCACTGACCTGCAGTCTGATCTATGCTGGTTTATCCCTTAATGAGCAGCCTAGCAAGAGGTACAGACAGCCTTGAAAGAGTTCAGAGCTGTCTCCCATGTACACTACATTTCTCTTCCTCTTTGACTATAGCAAGGAATGAAGCTGATGGTGGGAACAGAGTGCCTGAGCAGCTTTACCCCAGGGCAGAGCCTCTGTACTACTGCATAGAAGGGTTTAGCTGCCATCTGTGCCCTGAAGCAGGATAAATGCTCTGCCTATTTCCTTCTAGGAAGGGTGCTGCTCTGATCCTGCTCTTCCTTGGAAAACTTTGTAGCTGAAGAGAGTGAGAGCTGACAGGGCTTTACATGCACAGAGTCAGGGTCTGTTTCTCAGATTATACCAAGTTTCCATTTTGTCTGTCATGGGATGGAGGCAGACGTACAACAAACTACATGCATTTCTGGATGGCTGGACTGACCTTCACAGGACTCATGATGAAGGGCTGCTTCCATGACCTTTGATATCCTCTTGTGCCACCATTTGCCTGGGAGGGGACTCAGCAGATGACTTCATCTACCAGCAGATGCGGCCTCAAAGACAGCACTCTTGCACACCCTCTTGAATCCAGAAACTTGCATCCTATCTTATATGTCCTCCTGTCCACAGAGCCCCTCAGCATTCTCCATAAGCAATAGCCAAAGACACTACCCAGAGGAACACAGGCTCACCTCCCTGGAGCAGAGTCTAGTTTCTTATCAGGGTGGAAAAGGAACTAGGTGCAGAGCAACCATGGGACAGTATTTCCATAGGTGAAGTCTACTCCTGACCCTCTTCATTAGAAACTGACTCATACATAGTAGAAAGAGGAATTTTATCCCTTCCAAAACTCTTATTTGTCAGTCCTTTTCTGTTATATTCTGGATATTCTTGTATCCTCGACCAACTTTCCCTTTGATTCCAGCTAAGCTTTTGCCTTCAATGGCATTTTGTTACAAGTTCCCCTCATTAACTGGGCATTATGTGAAAAGGTGAGATTTTTTGGGTAAATTTTAAATAGGCCATTTCTCAATTCTGAGTGTCCCATTGTCGCTGTGCCACAATATCGTATAGACAAAAGTGCCTGATTTCTCTTCCCAAGATCAGTCATTATTTTGTGTATCTTTTAACTCTTGCAGTGCCTGGGCTCATGATCTGGGGACAACAGGCCATTTGAAATCCATCTGTGAGTCCTTTCCCACGGAGTCAAGCTTGTTTTGCAGCAGTGCTGAGTACAGACTGTGACTACTGTTATTCCCTGAGCACCTTTTCCATTCATCAAGTTTTTACAGCATTGCAGTTGCGAGCCTACAGAGCTCTTACCTTCAACCCCAGATCCAGTTCTTTGAGAGAACGCTTTATTTCACTGGTGAGGATGTTCATGCGTTCACACTCCTGGAAGGCAACCACAATGTACGGCGTCCTCTCCTCCACCTTTGCCATCAGTTCTGCAATGTTAAACTCATCCATCAATTTCTCTAACATCTCATCCAGAAGAGCTTTCACCTGTTTGCCAAAGGGAAAAGAGAGAGGGATGTTTAGCAAATGACCCAAGGGGTTTTCTCAACTGACAGCTGTCTGAATATGGGAAGAGAACTCCATCTGCCAGCTACTGTTTCCAAAAACAATCAGCATCTGCTGCACTGGGCATGGCACCTCTCAAAGAGCTTGCCCCATCCTATTAAAATTCAAATGCTTACAGAAGTTAATGTCAGACGAGAAGCTTTCAAAATGATGGTTTAAAAATGTCAGCATGACATGCAATGGCCTCCTTCCTTCTCGGGTCTCACGTCTGCATTCTTACTTCTACTAAGGTCAGGTTCAATGCAAGAAGACTGATAGGGCTATAAACTCAGTTGAGCCCTAGGACAACTGAGCTTATGATCTATTTTTCTGTGACATACTGACAAAGAGAGGTGATTATATAAAATTGAATTTTAAGCTGAATTTGAAATAATACAGACATGGAAAAAAAAGCATAAGGAAACAAAGTTATTTTCATGTCTCCATCACAGATTGGTTTGGAAACAGAGTCTTAAATCTGTAAATATTAAGCAGGGAAAACTCCAAAGCAAAAAGATGTTTCTAGTATTTAAAAGTAAATATAACAGAAAAAAAACCTTTCTGGTTTACAGTGGGACATAGAGTCCTTAATCTTGGTGGCACCAGCCATACCTCTCAGGTACAATGATTTAAGGTAACTATTAGGCAGCTTGGTACAAAAATCTCTTACACTCTCCTTTTCTTTACCTTTGCACTGAAATATGAGCCAGACTTCTGCTTCTTGAGGTTTTTTCTGGAACGTATTATGCAGAATTATAATTCTAAAATACAATGTACAAAATCTGGAGTACAGGTGTCAATGACAGCTGCCAATCAGTGGCAGAGATAGCCCTGTGTAATTTCCTTACTGTGCCCACCAACGTTCATGTTTTGGATTCTGTATTCCAATTTCCTCCCATTGCTGCTCTTCCAACCCCCCCCATGCACATCTATCAGACATTATGAGAAGGTGAGAATATTAGAGTTGTTTTTACACCTTAGCTACCTGGTTAAAGTTAAAGCTAGGCTGGAAGAGCTCTTGAGCTGCACCTCAGGTGCAGTAGAGAAATATCCTCTAATTTGAAATCCCTCCTGTAAAACTCTTCTGCTCTGATTTTTTCACAACAATTATGTTTCATTTTCTGTAATGTGGCCTCAGAAAGCTGTGGGAGTAACTGGACTTGTCAGAGCCTGAGGAAAATGACAGTTTCACAGTTACCCTGCAAGCTCTCTAAAATCGCCTCAGCAAAACAGGGGACTGGAAATCCTCAAATGGAGGAGCTAAGAGACAACAATTCAATCGTTCTCTTGCAAAACTGAGAGGAAAAGGGTACGGCCAGTGCCAGTTATAGCTCAGATAATGAGAGAGACCACTGCTAGAAAAGAATAGCCTATGGGAGCATCTCCCGAGTCACAACGTAATGCTGTGGGGAGACACCCAGGTCTCTTCCAGGCAGCTTATCTTCTTACATAGATCAAGAAGCTGATGAAGAGTTCTGTGGTCCTGTGAGAATCCCCTCGTTCAGATATGCCTACCCTGCAGGAGTTTACAGGGTAGCCATGTCCTACGATTTGACTGCTGGATCACTCACTGATAATTTTGCTTCTCTGGCCAGGGAGTTCAATTGCATTTACATAGCACAAGGACTAGGAGAGGAGAGGTGTTCACATCTGGTATCTCTGAACGTTCCCTTTGGCTTTGCTTCCTCTAGATCATTTCCCTCACCTTGTATTCCACTATGGGCTGAAAATTGAATACACCCAGCACTTCTGAGTGCCCCTCAGGTGAAGGCAGTAAGCTCCCCAGCGTCATGACAAGCTTCTGTGAAACCACAGCCTTCATATCAACTTTCCGTTAGTCATTTACCCACCGGCAAAGTTCCAGAAACAAAGCTGGGATCTTAAGTTTGCAGAACTCAAAAACTGAACGAGCGTTGGCTGGTTTCCAAACCTGTTAGGAATGCTTGGGCCAGATTTTAATGAGCTGTGAGTTTCGAGAGGAAGGGCTGAGATCAGTCTGATACATAAGCATAATGAGTAAGTTCAGCTGGAAATAAGGAATTACAAGACCCCTGGGGAGCTTGAGGGCTAGGCTGGACCTGGTGGACCTGGCAGCAGTGGTAAGCGGTAAGTGAGTTTTTGCTGGCATGTTATGCCTGGCAGATCTGGGAGCCCATTGGTATGCCAGTCATGGTGTGGTGCACAGGGACTGGTGGCTCAGAGACAGTGGAGGCCACAGAAGGTTTATTTGCAATGTCTTCATGGGATGATAATGAAGGCAATGTAGTTCAGGGGGTAATTAAAAGCCACTGTCCTATTAGTGACAATCACCCAATTACATCTCACTATGGTGATGTCCTGCATAATATGAGGCTGGCTGTTCCAGACACTTGGTTTACATCAGGAAAAGGCAGAACATGTTATAATAAACGGTTGCGAGATAAATCTGATTTAGACAGGACTGCTTACACGAGACAGTTATCACAATTCAGTGGCTCCTCCCACTACCATTCTCACCGTTTCTTCCCTGGTCACCCCTCCTCCTTCACCCATGCTGGTGTCCCGAGGCTGCATCTCCAACACGATGCGGAAGAGCTTCTCTGAGGTCTGGGTAAGGAATCCAATTTCAGCATTTGGATGGAGGCCATACAGATAAGGAGACTCAGGAGGCAAGGCATCATCTATGTACTGTACCAAAAAGTCAGGTATCAGGTTAGACACAAAGACCAGGGCACTTTGTCCTCAGAGTACATGGTACTAGAATTATCATCCACCCAAGAAAGTTAGCCCAGGCTGATAGAACTTTGCTCATGGCTGAAACACCAGCAAACTGACAGGAGAAAGAAATGTACGGTTGTTTAAAGAAGTAAGAATTGCCTCAACTCCTACAGCAAAAATTTGGTAATTGTTAAAGTTTGACTTGGCTACATAGCTCAGGCCTGGACCTTCTCTAGCAATTATCTGCTGTGCATTTCAGCATCAATATTCTGAAGTCTCTTGCGGGAATTTAGCTTCCTGTAGTTAGGTTTTATGAAGAAAAACAACCTAATATATGTTTCTCTGCTGCCGCATTTGTGTACAAAGAACAGATGAGATCAGTACGTAGATCAACACGACCCTTCAGTGTTTCTCATCGAAGCTGATGATAAAAGGAGCTTGAAAGGGCCATTTTAGCAAAGAGTATGTGAATGTAATTTTCTAAGAGACCAGCTCAAGTCTCAAGAACCAATACAGTTGTTCTATTCATGCATGAACAGAATGAGCTCATGATGAAGTAGCAAATTACTATTAAACTTGGTTCATCCAAGGGAATGCTGAAATGTCTACAAAAAAAAGAATATAATGGGAAATAACAGGAGGTGAGTTGAAAACTGCAATACTATTCACTGCCTCCTAAGACAGATTATAGGGCAGTTATGGAAGACATTACAGTTACGCATATAAATAACGCCAGAAAACAAAGCACCTACCTGGTGATAACCATTATAGTCCATGTTTCCTGGGAGGGGGAATCCTGGAGCAAGGAAGAGTTCTCCCTCCAGCATTTCTGGCTTAATAAATTCTTCCAAATAGGTTTTGCAAAGCCGTCTGTCCCAGTCATCTGTAATGTGACCTCCATACATAATCTCACCAAAGAGGTAGCGTAAATCATCGTATGGGACCTGAAGAAGGAACCAGAGGGCATGAAGGAGTTCAGACAGCCATAGCTCCACCAGCAGTCACTGAGCTGCAGGCTATACTACTGATCTGCACAGTGAGTGTTTCCGTTTCGCTATTTCAGTTTTCTAAGTAAACAAACATTAAGTAGCAGTCAAATCCTAGCTAGGGAAAACTGAATTGCAGCATAGATTTTGTGCAGTTTCCCACTGAAATGCAGGTTTATTAAGTTCCATTAAGCCAAAGACCTCCATCACACCTGCGAGGTGTTTCATAAAGATCACAGATGCTATTTGATATATTTGTAAGCTGCTACAGATACAAGCGGTGCTGAAGTTTTCCCACCTCACCCCAAAGATATACCAAAATGTGAAGTTATAAAGTTAAAGATACTGAGGAACTGGCATTTAAGGAAACTTTCCAGAACTTTCAGCACAAGCCAGTCCATCACTGGTAGTTAAAAGCCACCAAACAGCCCATGTTTGATTCACGTACCTTTGAGTTGGCCTCTAGGTAATTATACAGCACATTAACAGAGATAGTGAGGTCTCCAGTATTAAAGGGATAGGAGCGGTTCCAGCCTTGGGGGCCAAACTTGCGCCTTTCTGCCACCACAGCATGGAAATAACAGAGCGCAAACAGGATGCTCTTGAATTCATTCTCCCGGGTGCACATCTCCAGGGTATCCTGAAACACAGGCAGAGAGGCAGGGCTGTGTTAACTCCACACTGCCCTCTGTCTCTGTGGCTCTCAGGACTCCACAGATACACCTGACTTTGGACGGCAGTGAATTGACTTGCTCCATCTGTTCATTTCTGCATAATCTACACATTCTCTAGTTTTTCTAAGTTTGTGGTTTGCACTGCAAATTTATCTACAAACTGATGCATATTTCCCAAATTAAAAGTTTTCCATCTATGTGGAATTTTTCCATCTCATAGTGACTTTGCCCAGGAACACATGTTGACAGCTAAGAGGGGAAGAAAACATGAACTCATTCAGTGCACCATCACCTGTACATGCCCCACATCCTGCAGCAAGGGCATGGAGAGAAGCACTGAGCAAAGCAGATGTGCCAGCAGTGGGACTGGGGCAGAGGTCCTAGGCAGGGATCCTGCTGAGGTGGACTGTGCCTGGAAGAACTACACTCAGGTCTGTACCTTGGATACAAAAGATTTCATCTGGGCAGCATCTTTCTTTGAGTTGCAGAACTGAAGGAGCAGGGTGCTATCCCAGAAAGACTACATTCTGCACAAAGTCTGCCTGACTATGTGCTGCAGCAGCATATTCACTGACAACACAGCCTCACGGGGCTGGTACCCACCTAGCATGCTAAGGCAAGAACGGGAGGAACTGCCAAAGATCCAAGCAGGGGAGATCAAATGCATGTGAAAAAAACCAATCCAGTCCTTCAAAGCCAGCACAGCAACCAGTGCTTCATTGTCCAACTTCCTGGCTACTCTTAAAGTCTGAATATCTATAAATGAGTAGGCAGAATCGTGATGCCGGAGGTGGAAGGGCAGGAATCTGAGTCATTCAATCAATGAAAATGAACAAAGGGAACTGGTTTCCAAAGAACCCCAAATGGTGCTCAGAAACTGCAAGTGACAATTACAGCAGTAGGGCACGGAGTAGGAGCTGAGGCAGCCAGGCCCATTTCCAGCAGTGTGAGCATCACTGTTATGGGAGAGCAGACCAGAAAAAGCAATCAAGAGCTAGAGCTATATGCATGGTACAAGGCTAAACCACAGCTTTCACAGAGAAAGCTGGCACCTGGTTTCTGAGGCAGAAGGAGGAGGAGGCCTAGCCAGCTTTGGCCCTAGTTCTGAGATGGCAAGAGTGGCACATGGCTGTGCAGTGGATCCCCTGCCCCATGGCTGGAATTACATGATGTGATTGCCCATGGTCAACAGTATCGCTCGGAAGGGAGCACCCACAGCTCCCACAATATCCTCTCTGCAGAGTGGGCTTCCATGCCAGGACCTCAGACTCAGGCATGCACACTGCAAAGGACCCAACTAAAAGCCCTGCTCTCCAGGTCTCCCCAGAACTGGGAGATGAACTTGTGGGGAAGGTCTTAGCTGTACTTCCACCCACTTCAATGCAAACCCTCCTCGGGAACCATGTGTGCAGGACACGGTGGCCCTGACTTGCATGGCTGGCTGAGCAAGACACCAAGCAAGGAGAGTGCAGGTATCCCAGTCTATGCAACAGGGGCTACAAATGACTCCTGTGTGACTTCCTTTCATTACTTTCAGTTAAAAGAGTCCATTGTGTTAGACCTCTAATGAGCTGGAAAGTGTAGCACAGCTCAAGGCCTTTGCTGAAAAGGGGGGATCCCAATGCTGCACAGCATGCAAGACATTGGCAAACAGCATAAGATGATCAAGAACAATCCAGGCCCTGTTTTCCCTTGATCAGACAGGACTCTCTAAGATCCCTTTGTTATCAGCAACCTGACTTAGTATCTCATCGAAAGAACAGGCTCAAATATGGGCTGAGCTCATTTTTCATTTCAGAAAAACATCCCTGGACTTCCAAGGGAGCTTGCCTGAATGAAAACTGAGTAAGAATCCAGCTCAGTCTCATTTGGCCTTTCTATTTAATCGTGCTTTTTTCTTTAGCTACAAAGCAGAACAATAATCCCCACACACAATAATAGACCTTCTTTGTGACTTTCAGCTGAAAGCTAAATTTGAACATCCAGTCTGTACAAAGAGGGGAAATGAGGTGTAAAGGGGCCCCACCCACTCGCTCCAGGATTTGTGATAAGAGACATTTTATAATACTCTGACAATTTAGGAAATGTTAATTACTACCTGATTGAAATGAGCAGAGGCAGGATGAAAACGTTACTTTCGGTGAAGGTTTTCCCCTCCCTTGCTCTCCAGGACTTTTTGTGGAATTCATGATGAATGACAGTAGATAAAAATGGAATAATCTCCGACTATTTGTATTAATCCTTGTGTTGTGCCTCCCAGCTGCACCTGCTCAGAGATGTTAGCTCATACACTCAAGATTTCCTCAGAACCCAAGTGTCTAAATGTGAAAATGACTGTGAACTGTCTCCATTTCTCTGCCCCTTGGACTTGTGCCTGGGGTCCACTATAGGCTGTGGTTAGACAAGTGTGGTCCCAAATAACAGCAGGCTGCATGGAGAGAAAAGAATGAGGAATCCTGCAAGATGTGACCTGTGTTTTCCTGGCACTCAGTCACCGAAAGAATGGAGACATTAGTTATTGCTACACTAGTAATACAAAAAGCCAAGGTGCAAGAATACCTTCAGGCCTTTCTGGCTGCTATACATTCAACAGCTAGAGTCTTGCTGCAAGAGCTCAGCATGCCAAGGTAATGGCAGTGCAGGATGTGCGAGTGAAGGTAATGGATTCAACGCAGCAGAATGCAATGGTCTGTGTCTCTAAGAAAGGTATCATCACAAATGTGAGTGGTTAGCCCTTAGCCTTTTGTCTCATCTGTAAAAAAAAAGGGATCAGCAGAAGCACAGCAGCCTTTAGCAGTAAGATACGACAGGCTCCAGCACTCATGCACAGAAAAGACTGTTCTCTAGTGAGCAACCAGCACATCTTCATCTATTCTCCGCTGTTCTTGGCAGTCTCCTGTCCTGCAGTGACCAGACAGTAACTGAGCGAGCTCACAAGGTGGGCTAGTTTCATCACTCGTGCAGTTTCTACTTAATAATAGAGTTATAATGAATCTAACATTGCTCCACAGCCATCCTTTGTAGCTACCAAAAGAACATTTGTCAGTCATTTCCAGATGCTATACTTTCATGCCCCCTGCACCGGAGAGCTCTGCTGCAGTTCCAGCAGCGAAGAGCAGTAACAGTGGCCAATATAATGTGAGTATAGGTATGTGATGACTGCGGGATACCATGCAATAAGAGCAATAAGCAACCTACTATTAGCTATTCTTGCAGGCCAGCAATACTCAAGATAGCCTACTTTATCCCCATCTGGTAAAGCAAGTCCTCCCTGCAGAGAGATTTCAGCTCTAATTTACAACTCTTCTGATGACAGCAAGGTTTTGAGCTAAAAGGCCTTTGGGCCAACAACACAATGTCCCACTATCCTCCTCTGAAAAGTGATCTGGGATGTGCCCATATCTTGGGAACAGCAGGTCTGAACACCAGACGCCAGTTAAACAGATGGGCAAAAAGGCAAGCCTTAATCCTGTTCTGTTCTCCATATCTTTGGGAGTTAAACGTAATATGCCAGCGTCCAACCCAAACAGCAGTGACACAAACACAGAAATCAAGTCACAACATGCTAAAAGTCTCCCAAATGCTGCACTCAGAAGTTCGATTCCTTAACAAAACAACCCTTTTTAATGATCATAAACTGATGAGTAAAGCCCTAAGCCAGGCACAGGTCAGGTATCCCGTGACATCCTGGAGGACTGAAGCCGTTCAGGACTATCTGAGTCCTCCCTTGGGAACACCAGAGCTTGGAAAGAGGAAAGAGGGCTGGGCCCAGTTCCTGGAGAAGAGAGGAAGGGTTGATGGAGCTGGAGGTATATGATGTAAAGGGATTCATACATTATCTGCCTGGGAGTGTCATCGTCCATACACATCACACTGCATACATGGATCCAGCGGCAAGACAATCTGTCAGCCTGTCCAGTGATGCTAGCACTGAACCCCGCTAGCGCTCATACCTGGTTGAAGTTGTCAAGGGCTTTGTGCAGGTTGGCATGCATCCCAGTTGGGGCCTCATTAGTGATTTTGATGGAGTTCTCCAGGATTCCCTGGGGAATGATGTGGCTGTCGGGCGAGGGTGCCGGCTCTGCACTAATGAAAACACGGAAATCCTGGTGGCTTCCCTCACTATGTTGCTCGAGCTTCTTCTCCAGAGAACTCAGCCACTTGGCCACCAAGTGGATGTTCTGGTAGGGACAAAGAGGACAATGCTTCATCAGTCACCCCCATTTACACCTGCACTGAGCAGGCACCAAATTCATCACACAAATAAACAAATGGCACCATCAAGCCTAAAGAAATTGATACTTCCCCTGATAGTCCTTCCGTGTAACTCACAGCCCCAAATATGCTGGCACATCAAGTAAGTTTTAAAATTCAAAATAACCAAAATAAATAACCAGAAATTAGGGAAGCAGTTCTTGGATTGTTTGTGTTCTTGGGTCTGATAATCTTCTTTTTGTTACAGTAACGTATAGCTGATGATATAACATTATTTTCCCAGATTTGGCAAGCTCAAGTGAAAATGTTTGTTCATTTTTAACAGAATAATGGTGAGGACCCTCAATATCAGTAAGTGACAGATAGTGAGGAAAAAAGTCAAGCAGGTAGTTTTACAAAGACTCCTTAACATAAAATATTTGCTTATTCATGCAACTAATTAGACATATCTGTCAGAATTATACAGATATGGTGAAGTGGATGAAGACTTGCCTCAATTTCTCAGCTACAGTCCTATATAGTGTTGTAGTCTCTGGGCAAGATGACAGCTTTTTTTAGTTTAGGAACAGAGCAGGTAACACACAGCAGGGATTCATGGGCTAAAACCACTCTGATTTAAAAGTTAGTTGTGTAATCCAAGCCGGCTGTGTTAACAGGCACTCTGAAAGGTTATTTATCCGTTTCAAAGACAGGACAAGGAACTTGCTAAACTTAAATTAAAAGGAGCCGCCAAAAAGATAAACTGCTTGCAGGTGGCAAGGAAATTACATAAAGGAATCATATTAGAGGCTTAGAATAAATGTATATCACCTATAAAAAGGACCAGAAAGGCACTCTTGTTGCTAAATAGCAGATTAATGGAGATTATTAGGAGTAAAATGACATTTTTCAAAAAGTGGAAACTGTATCCAAATGAGAAAAATAGAAAACAGTATAAAATCCAGGCATGGTAACACCAAAAAAGATTTTAAGAACAATCTTCTAAAGACCATAAAAACTGATAATAAAACCTACTCCAGAAGCCAGAAACCTACCAGAGAGCCTATAAAACTAAAAGATGATCAAGATGTACAGGGAGTGCCCAAGAAAGGGAAGGCCATAACAAAGCACTTCACTATTTGCATGGATATTCACTGCAGAGCTTGGGAAGGGTCTCACATTACAGCTCTTTTTACAAGGGCAGATTCACAGAATTGCTAAGGTTGGAGGCAGTTTGGGAGATGACCTAGTTCAACCCCCTTACTCAAGCAGGGTCACTTAGAGCAGGTTGTTCAGGACCGGGTCCAATCAGGTTTTGAACATCTCCAAGGATGGAGACTCCACAACCTCTTCCAGTGTTTGACCGCCCTCACAGTAAAAAAGCTTTTTCTTATGTTTGAATGGAATTTCCTGTATTTCAGCTTGTGCCAATTGCCTCTTATCCTGTCACTGGGCACCACTGAGAAGAGTTTGGCTCCGTCTCCTTTACTTCCCCCCATGATGAATTTATACACATTGATAAACCACTCTGAGTCTCCTCTTTTTCAGGATAAACAATCCCGGCTTTTTCAGTCTCTCTCCATATGACAGATGCTCCAATCCCTTAACCATCAGAAAGATTCTCTTAGATTGAAGCAGCAGATGAACCGTTTTTAGGATGAATTGATAAACTAACCAGATGGTATCTACCCTAAAGAAACTCAGACATGGAAGCGCTGAATTACTGCTTGCTATGTACTAGGCAAACTGGTGGAAACTGTAATAAGCAACTGAATTAACGCACAAGCAGTGTGAATTAGAGTAAACTAGGAATCTAAAATTCTCTCTCCAGTTTGGATTAACAGGTGGACATCCAAATCTGAGCTTGTCACCATAAACTCCCTTTACAGTTACTGGAAAGGAACAGGCATTTCCAGAAGGCAGCTCACCAGGCCTATTTTAGGCAAAATGCTGTAATGTGGTATTGCCTCCCCAGGGTCAGTGTTTCTCAGTGTTTGGAGCTTACTCAGAATGAGATGTTTAACTTTCAGATGGCAATATTTCTAAGTAAATATTTGATGAAATGGGAAGGAATCAGCATGGCTTTACTCAAGGGAAGTTGCTTTAGCCAAGGGAAATCTTGCCTTGCAAGTCTGCTGGAGTTTTAGAAAGAGTCAGTGAGGACGTGGACAAGGGTAATGCTTTTCATGCTGTGGACTTCGATTTGCAAAATGTTTTGACAAGTTCTGTCCTGAAAACTTAAATAACCTAAACCCTAGCAGGTAAGAGGGAAGGTCTCACAGGCTAACAACTGGTTAAAAGACAGGAAATACAGGGTGAAAAGCTACTATTGGAGTTTGAGCTGTTCATCATATTCAAAATTTACTTGAAAAAGCAAATGATCAGAGAGCTGACAAAATTACTACTAATACAAAGTAATTCCAGGTAGTAAAAATAAAATCTGCAGAAGTATCCCACCATTCTAGGTGACTAGCTATGAAATGACAGAAAAAAATTCAGTGTTGATAGATGCAAAGTAATGCATACAGATAAACAATTCTAACTATATATATAAACAATGATGGGTACAGAATTAGCTATTACCACTCATGGAAGAGATCTTGGAGGCTTTGCGGTTATTCTCTGCAAACAACTATGCAATACTTAGCAATGTTAAAGCAATCAAATGTCAGCAAAGGAACAGAGAATAAAACTGGAAACATTTTTATGCCACTCCATAAATACGTAGCATGCCTTCATCTTGAATACAATATTCAGTTCTCATTTATCCCTCTCAAAAAGGCCATAGCTTCCATACAAGAAAACACTAAATAGACATGAACTTGCCAATTTGGAGGGAGGAGATCAGGGGAGGAGACAGTGAAAGAAGAACAAGAATGTAGGGAAATCAAATGATAAGATCAAACTGCAAGTTTAGAATGAATAAGTGGAAGTACATTTTCATAAGATGTGTAATTAAACTGTGGAACTGTGTCTCAGGGTTTTGTGGAAGATGAGAGAATCATAGAATGAAGCTGAGCTTAGATCCACTATGAGAAACACCATGGCATGTTTGCCCTGTTTATATACTCTTTCCCTCAGAATGTGGATCTGCCTTCTTACAGACACGGTTTTGGGCTAGACAGCTTTTTGGTCTACCCCAGCACAATGCTTTTATAGACTTGTATCATACAAGAATGTCAAGTGAGTTCCCTTACGAGAACACAGAAACTGCCTTTCTAGCTTTTATGCTGGAGGTTTTGAGTATCTCTCGTGAGCTGTGGAGAGGTCACAGCCAGGACTGGAGAAGATGAACGGCTGCAGAAAAGGAAGGGCTGAGGTACTTTAGGCAGGAGTTGGGACAGAGCGGCTCCTGCTTTCAGAGACTATAGCGAATATTTGCAAACACTGAAGGGATGCATCAGCATTCAGAAATGGCACATGAGGCAGGAAGGACCAGACAGTGATGCACCTATCCAGAGGTGCTGGAGTACCTCGGGAGAGAAGACACTGAGAACTCAGTCATGTCCAGAAACAGTGCCCTGCTGTGCACTAATGACTGTCCTTCCACACTCACCACATCCTTACAAAGTCCTGGGTGCAGTGCCACCTCTCAGTTTTGTATATGATCTTGTTAAAGATCAGCATTTACATTTGGTGTCTCAACCATACTTTTTTTTCAACCTAGGTATATATGTAATTACCACGGTGAATGCTGACTCCTGATAGTGACTGCAGTGTATGTAGACTTGACTTCTGGCTCCACAGCTACAACCATCCAGCCTCTACAACCCGCTCAACTAGTGGGCAGGCTTACCTGAGAGTAATTTCCTTCTCGAGTATCACAAGGCAAAAGTCTGTTATTGGTTATATTGGCACAACTTTGATACAACTCTGTTGACTAACAGTTGCTTTAGGCCTCTGGATCTGTATTGATTTTCAAAGGTATTTATATTCCTATAAAGGAATAAAGGTATAAAGGTATAAAGGACTGTGTGGAATCCATCAGACCAAATAGATACGTCTGAGAACAGATGTCTGCAGCTGAACTAGTCATCCCATCTCTCCTGAGAGTCATGGAGAAGGTGGGGCAAAGCAGACGTCTGCAAAAAATCAGATAAGTCACTCCTCGAAAGTGCCCATCTCTCCACTTTGCCTAGAAAAGGAGGCTGTGATGACTGCATCACATAGGTGTTAAAGTTCCCCATTCAGTGGTGCTTTCAGAAACAACCTAGTAAGGGAGATACATTGCTCTCACTGGTTTCAGAAACATCAGAAAATAACAGAGCAAGTGTGCAGCTGCATTTTCAAGACTAACACCTTTTAAATATGTGTACTTATCTACTTCCAAATTTGTTTTACCTTCTATGGAATTGGTTACAAAGTGCACCAAGAACTCAGGAAAAGCCCCTATGCCTCCTTGTCAAAGACCTCCACATTTCAGATGTAAGTACCATCTTCTCTGTAGCTTGGTAACCAATTTTGCCCTCTTACGCACGCATTTTATCGGGCTAGCTTTATGCCCAAGATCAAATAAATTGCTAGGGGAGTCCTGCCTGAGGTCAAGCATCAGTCTATGAGGGGAAAGCCGTTTCAGAAACATGAGAAAAGAGAGTAAGTGTTGGGGGAGGACATGGACACCTTGCACCCTGCAGCCCTGTTGCCTCAGATCTGATTCACATGACCGGGAACAACATTTCTTGTTTAGAACTTCATAAACTCAGTCTCCTTCCCTGAAAGGATTTGGGATGTGTTTATATCAAATGGAGCGTGGAGTGTTTCGGGGTAGACGAGTAGGAGACGCCCAAACCAAAGAATCCTGTTATGAAGGGATCATGTTCTGGGGGGAAGTGGGAAGAGTCATTCTGTTGTAAACTATAACTGTGGGAAGAGCAACGGACAGAATGAAATTATAGCTGACTGTTAATGCACCAGTGTTTGCTTGATGCATTCAGGATTTCAAGAGACAAGGTAACCCCCAGGGTGCAGGCAATCAACTCACTCAAAAAGCACTAGTCTGATAATAAAACAGGAGTGGACAGAAACATATAACCAAAATGTTTCAAACAGCCAAAGAGATTTAGTGGCTGAGGGGAACATCTCAACGGAACAGCAAAAGAAAAATGGTGCATTAAATATCACTTTAATCATAGACTATGTACCTGACCATAAGTAATTTCATCTTTAATTGGTATTTTCTTCCTACAGCTGCTTTTAGGGTTTTAGATGGCTGAAAAATAATTGCTTTAACTTGTGCTGATATGACATCAATGTTCACTATTTGTCAGCATCACTGCCTTCTAACAGTCAACTCAGGGAATATTTCTAATCTAAAGATAATCAAGTGCATTTATATATTATCCTTTTGTGATAGAAGGGAAGGAAAATAAGAATATATGCAGTGAAGCACAGGTTGACACTAAGAATTCATGGCTTGATCAAATGACATGTCTGCAAAAAACAGACATAAATAAGCGTAAGGCTCAGACAAGGTAAATTTTATATTAAAAGGACTGAGCTGCTGAGAAGAGGATTCATAGGTTTTAAGAAAGCTTTGCAAATTAATTCTCAGCAGTCAGATAACACAACTTGACAGAATATGACTAATGACAACATATGCGGTCACAATAATTGAATGTTATTTCAATTATCAATAACGACATAACACAGACAATGCTACATTAACACAAATCACATCTGAGCTACGTGTCGATTGAATAACCACCTCCTTTTATTTGTTTTAAGCCTGCCTGCCGCTGATCTCATGGCATGCCTTTAGTTCTTCTACGTGAGAAAGAGGGGATAAACAAGCCCTGTTCACCTTTCTGTGACTCCAGGCTTCACACACTCCCAAGACTCTCTGCCTAAACCACACTGTAGAGTTTATGTCACACCAGTTTTACATCCTTTTCATTCCATAAGACCCTCCACCTGGGAGAGAGGAAGATAATTCATTGCTTTATTATGTTTTTCTGAGCCAGATTTTGAAATCTGTGAAAGAGCTGTTGAATAAGGGCATCTAGGTAGACACACAAGCAGGTGGAAAAAGACAATTCCCTAACGCCTCTGCTTTTTTACAGCTCTTGTCTTAGTCCAGGCTGTGGGCAGACACAGACAATGATCTCAAATTCACAGGTACGTTACCTTATTTTATGAATGGAAAGATAAAGTGGCCGGATCCATGCAGGTGGGGGCTACACCCTGACAAAATCAAAGAGCTGAAAGGAGGGTAAAAAAGAAAGCTAAAAAATATTGCCAGGCACACTGAGGGTTACCACAGTATCTTGCTTTGTGTTATTTCTCCACTTTGCATCGTGGAGCACAAGTGGGAGAGAGCAGGCTACTGGAGGATGAGGGTCTGTGGGAACGGCAGGGTTAGGGTGCATATGCAGGAACATGGGAGCGCCAGAGGTTTTGTCTGGGAATTCACTTCCAAGCCTCTCTGTGCTTTTGTACTTCACAAGGTAGAACATATATCACAGGACACAAGCGTCGCTATGGAAACCATCAGAAATAGTACCACATATAAACCAGCACACACGCCACAACGCATTCCCTTTGCTGATAGCAACTGGAGACCCTTCACCTCCCAGAGAGTGGCTTTCCTCCACACTTATCACAAGTCACCTCCTACAGCAACGGCAATTAGTTGGTTTTACAAAGTCTCAGTCTGTTATGAGATCCTCTCAGAAAATAACAACTGATTATACAGTAAATCTGAGAGCCAGGCTGGACAGTCCAGAGAGAGCTGCTACACTCTAAACTCACTATATCACAAAGGGGTGTAAAAAAGGACAGGAGGGACATTGTAAGGAGTCTGTTCCCTCGGCCATGCCTACTCTCAAATGCAGCGTAAGGTTTTATCGCATGAGAAGATGCCACAAGCACTCGGCAATGGCTCGGCTCCATCCTTCCTCAGCCAGCCCTATGATCATGTGAATACTACCACAGGCAACTCTAAATGCATAAGAGATCTAAGTGCATAAGCAAGGATAAACCCTCAACTTCAAAACTACCACCAACACTTACTCATACGTTTATGAGGTCAAGCTATTTCCAAGCAACAAGCTGGCCTGGAACTACCTTGGTGCGAGAAAGGCAATCCCAGAGCTCTAGAAGCACCAGAAACATTTTTCTTCGTCTTTAGCATGTGTTTTTGCCTAACTAAAATTTCTGATTGAGCGACACTCTGCCAGTTTACCAAAGGTGCCCTACATGGCAGGCAGCGAGGCACACATCACATTCACACCTTTGTGAGGTGCTTGGAATTTTAGCAGTGGTTCCCTAAGGCTCCTTCAACCCTCAGTCCATGGGTCACAGCAGATAGGGAAGAACACATGCCTGGTCCCTCCAGAATCAGCACTATCTGAGCACTTCCTGAAGCCCTTAACCTTTACTGAGCCCCTTCACCCACAGCCAGTGGAGAGGATTACAGCACCTAAGAGTGAGTTCAGTTAATTTGCTGCCCTTTGGTCTCACCTCTGAACATGCTGTCTGACCACTCCTCATGTCACTGGGTCCTATGAAGTTCCCCACCATCTTACTTGGCCTGAGCCAAACTAAATAGCTATATGTCATCTGCAAACAGCGTCACTTCTCTGTTCATCATCTTAGCCACAGTGTTAGTAAAATATATGCAATTAAGAATATGATGGCACCACTCTTAGCTTTTTTTCTGCAATCAGAACTATCCATTTATTCCCATTCTTTTCAGAATGTGTCTCACCTGCAATTTATGGTGTGATTTCATGAATGTATGGACACAGAAGCAGTCCTGATCTAGCTATATATGTACTGACAACACTGAGTCAAGCTAGTAGAGATATGAGAGGAGGCTACACACCTAACTAAGCATGCAGGATCTTGGCTGGCCCTGTACCAGTGCAGTACTGTAAGCATCCGATTGTTTTTAACAGCAATTTTTGGAAGGAAGCATAATTTATTTTGCATGTTCTTTTAGCACAGACATGCCTGAATGTTGATGAAAGTAAATGAAGTATGCCAGGGACAATTACAGGGGAAATTGGCTCAGCACAGCTTCATTCTACACTATTGACCTGTTTTACCCTTCAAAACCCTCTGGGTCATATCCAAGGTGTCTATTGGGAGTGATCCTTGGCCTATACTCAGTCCTGAACTGCCAAGGAGCAAGCCAGTCACCTTGGTCCAAAACCAGGATCAAGACCTGTGTTGACAATGAGACAGGACAGATAGTTGAAGTCCAGCACAAGGAATGTCTCCTGGCACCGTTTAACTGACAAGTACAGACATTGCCTCTGGATGATGACAGGAGGGAACACTTCAGGTACAAAGACAAATAAAAGAAGAGAGTAAGTGGGGAATGATCAGGTGAATGGAGCATGATGGAAGGTCTAAAGAGAGGCTAGTAGAACCTAGGAGAGATGAAGGACCAGCTAGACTCAGCAGTCCATGGTCAGACTGGAGAGGACATTCAGGGAAGAAATGGAGGCAAATCTTTGCCTCCTCTGAAGAGATGCACTGAAACTATTTCTACAATGGAAGCTGCCAGATTGGGTCCCTGTTTGACTTCTGTCAAGAATGTATTTCTTCCTTCTGATCAAATCTGGCAGCAGAAGAATGGGGGATCACATGGATGCACTTCTATCGAGACAGAACCTGGCACAATTTAAGGCCTGGGAAGGCATTTGAGTTTGCCCTTATCTCTCCTCCCACTTTTCCAGTGCTTCAGCCTCTGCTTAAAATGTACAGTCCAGAGTTCAGATCTGAATCTCAAACCAAGTTCAGCCATTAGTGGCATGTGAGACTGCAGGGATTTGCCAGGCCAGAGAGCAAGAGAAGGTGAAATGAACAGCAAAAGACAATTGCTTTGATTAATCTCAAGAAATGGAGGAAAATAAACTTTATTTCCAAGAAGACTCCTACTACAGTGGTGTTTCAACCCACCATAAGTTCTGCAGCTCTTAAGACAGAGGTTCCCACTGTAGTTTTATCACTCAACTGGACCTGCAGTAGTTGCAAAGGCATTGGAAGTCCAACAGGAACTTAATTCCATCCCAGATCCAAAGTTGGATTAACTGCTGGTCTGTAAGTGGATTTGCCATTTGAAAAGCTTAGGAATGGCTTTTGGAACACGAGCATCAATGAAAACTGCTGTCTGATATTCAATATCTTTCTCCATCAGAGTTTCTGTCCAAAAATCATGAACCAAAAGCTAGAGATGGAGAGGGTACTTTTTGTTTCACATGCCCCTTGGAATGAAAAGATACTGTGTCCGGAAGGAAAGGTATTTTCTTCTTTACTGAAGCAGACACTTAGTGCCAAATCTGTGTGTGCACCTACCTAGCAAGGACAATGAATCTCATAGAGGACAACATACGTCTTTTGCTTGTGGGCAAGACTGGTTGTGAAGTACATGAAAAAGGCTCCAGTGTGTTTAAGATGCAGTAAGTGCTCCACAAACATCTAGATTTCATATGGTTTTGGTCTAGGAGCTCAGTGTTATTCAATTTAGTATATGAAACTGGCTCAGTGAAGCAGCAACCTATGAGAATCGAAAGATGCTCAAGAATTAAATTAACTTCCTCATGAAGTGAGGGAAGTGACATTTTGGCTAATGGATGAAGACTACAATTAAATTGGGAAGATCTAATGTCTGAACTCTTCTCTGCATCAGTTCATCCAGATCTACAGCTGTAAAGATGTAAACAGCTTTCACTTTTTCTGCCCTTAGGCTGATGAACACTGTTTGGAGATTGTGATGGTCAAAGTGCTAGCAAAAAGCTTCAGAGCATGGACAGCGAGGGAAACACAGCAGACAGTTTATGCTGTCATGTAGCTCAGTACTCCTTCTATGCAAGGACCTTTTCTCCCTACACAAGGGAGACTGCATGCATCAGAGAAGCTAACTTTGTGACTGCTTTGCAATGGGAAGGTGAAAGAGCACAAAATCACTGAATCACTGAGGTTGCAAGGGACCTCTGGAGATCACCTAGTCCAACTCTTGTGCTCAAACCAGTGTCAATGACAGCAGGTTGCTCAAGACTCTGTCCAATTGGATCTTGAATACCTCCAAGGAGGTAGACTCCATAACCTCTCTAGGCAACCTCTTCCAGTGTTCAACCACCTGCACAGTAAACAAGTGTTTCTCATGTTTAAATGGAATTTCCTGTATTTCAATTTGTGCCCATTTTCTTTTGTCCTATTACTGGACACCACTGAAAAGAGTTTGGCTCCAACTCCTTTGCTTCCTCTCAGCATATATTTATACACATTGATAAACCACTCTGAGCCTTCTCTTCTTCAGGCTAAATAATACCAGCTCTCAGTCTCTCCTGTTATGATAGATATCCCACTCCCTTAATCATCTTTGTGGCCCTTCACTGGACTCACTCCTTCCCCTCTACTCAGTACTGTGTGAGATCACATCTGGAGTCCAGTGTTGAGTAGAGGGGAAGGATGTCCTCCCTCGACCTGCAGACAATACTCTTCTTAATGCAGACCAGGAAACTCTTGGTTTTCTTTGCTGCAGGGTGCACTGCTGGTTCATGTCAAACTTGCTGTCCACCTGGACTCCCAGATCCTTTTCTGCAAAGAAAGAAGGCCACATCTACTTTTTCTTCCTGATCCTGTGGTCTGTAGCACACACTCACCACAAAGTCACCAGTGTTGGTCTGCCCCCTAATCCTAACCTATATGCTCTCAACTGGCTCATTGTCTGTCCCAGGCAGAGCTCCATGCATTCCTGCTGCTCTTTCACATAAATGGCTTCTCTCCCTCCTTGCCTTCCCAGCCTGTCCTTCCTAAAGAGCCTGTATCCATCCATTACGGCATGCCAGTCATGTGACCTATCCCACTACGTCTCTGTGATCCCAATGAGATCATGTCCTGCAACTGCATGCAGACCTCAAATTCTTCAGTGAAGCTAGATATGACACCTACCAAGGCAAATAGGAAGGGGTGAGAGGACATGCTGTCCAGATGGATACCCTAGGCAAGATATTTTTCTCTCCAAGCTTCAGGTGTCAAAATGTTCAGTGTTTATGCAATCAGCTGGTCACCTTGGCCTCCAGAACAGAAGATCCTTCAGCAAGGATCCTTCCTACCTAGGACAGGTGTGTGAAAGGCAAGTGATATGATTCATTCTCTAGGTGCCCACAATTACTGACAGGAACCCAGCTTACAACATACATTTATCTTTTAAACAGCATTTATTCTGCCCCCACCTTGTCTAATGTTTGCATTATCTATTTTCATTCATTTATAGAAGCACACACTATGATGTTAAGTGCCTACAAAACCAGGACAGCAGGGAAGATAGGAAATAAGACATTTAACAACCATACCAAGACTCCACCCATAAAGTAATTAAACACCATCCTAAAAACAGTTAGGGCTTTGCCACCACAACTCTGGGGAGGCTGTTCCCGAACTTTACTCCTCAGGCATCCAGCTTTCCACTTCCAGCCCATACCTGCTGTTTATGCGGCAGTATTGTCTTCTACCTTAAGAAGCCTTTTTTCCCTTTGCTATTATTCCTGAGTACATGACCTTGTATTCTGCGCTATTAAATTTCATCCCATTTCTACTACTGCAGCCTTATAGGCTTCTGCAGTCTTCCAATATCACATTTCAATCTTCCTCTGTATCAATGACACCTCTCCTAATAATGTGTCAGTGCTAAGCCAATAGCACATACACAGTTTTTAGAGCCAAGCTCATTTCTTAAGACTGGCCTCATGACTGTTATTCAGGAATTCTACAAGCAATATTGACCTTCTGTAGCTTCCCTAATACATTCCTGTGCGGCACTGTCTCTATGGCTTTACTACAGTCCACATGAATTAGAGCTGCTGTATTTCCTCTAAAACTTCAGTTACCTTCACAATGGAACGTATCTGTTAAGTGGCATGATCTATCTTTAGCAAATTCCTATTATGTTTAATCTCTTTGCCTTCATGTCTTTACTTATTTTGTTCTTCAAAGTTTGTTCTGAAACTTTGTGTACTATTGAATTTACACTAATTAGTTTACTCCAATGCTTTTTCCCTGTTTTAAATACAGGTGCTAAAGAATACTGTTATTCTCTAGTCAGATGGCACCCCTTGATTCGACAGATTCATTACAAAGGCTTGCAATGAACTTGCACTTTCTTTTACCAGTACTTTAATATTCTGCGATACAGATTATCTGGCTCTTTGAGTTGAGCACGTTATGCTCTTTGATCTGATTTTCCTTCTACTTTTAATAAATCTTGTTTTCAAGAAAAAGTATGTTTGTGTGTGTGTTTTGAACAGCCAGCCCTCAAGGACAGCAAGTCTTTCAGCTTTTGAGGAGAGCTGGCATCAAGACTCTCACAGCCAAAATATTCCAGGCAGGGACTGGAGAGTCGCAACAAGCAATTTAGGGAAGATGCTGTTACAGGAATGGCACAGGCCTGTCTGCTTGGCAGCAGGACCTATCCTCCACCCAGTTGCACCATGAAAGGTGAGAGATTACTCAACTGTGCAGAGTTTTTACAAAAGGTGGAAAGATCTTCACACTAGGAAGCCTCCTTACAAAATCAGCTGCAGAGGGCAGAGCCGTGCTGGATCCTCAGTCTATCTCCTAATGGTGATACCTGGCTGCTCCCTACCTCCAAGGCTACAAAACATGTCACAAGTGATGACCTGACAATTATCTCTACATCTCTTTTAAAATTGAATTCTACTCCTTCAAATGAATGGAAAGCTATGGAGAGAAGGGTGGTGCCTGGAGTGTGTGTGCAATTTCATGCGCGTGCAACACAACACCAAGGTCCTACAGCACTGTGTGCTATCCTGTCCTAGGATAATGCCTTAGTTTGGACCACTTTTCTATCGATCCATCCCCAAAGAGACAGCTGGGTAGGTGGAAAATACAGAGGAACCAACAGGAGGCCCAAAATTTTGGGCCTTGGAAAGCTCCATCAGACCATGCTGCAGAGCTTAGATGCTGGAACCACAAGGCAGGTATGAAATAGTTGGGATCTTCACATTGCATGCTTCTATCAGGCAGTCACACTGCCGTAGCTGCTGGGCACCCCTCACATATTTCAGGGAAATTTAAGAGAGAGAACAAGCTAAATAAATATTCAGTCCAACTGCCAATTCTTTTCCTGCTTGAATGTGCCTTTTGTGTGATCCCCAGGACCTCCAGGGCTCCGCACTTAAACTGGTAAGAGATCCCCCTCCTAAGAATGCTCATATTGTGGCTCTGTGCATCCATCTCACTGAAAAGTGCCTGTGTAAACCAACAGGATGGGAAGTGCTTTTT
This sequence comes from Apteryx mantelli, assembly GCF_036417845.1. Taxonomy (NCBI): domain Eukaryota; kingdom Metazoa; phylum Chordata; class Aves; order Apterygiformes; family Apterygidae; genus Apteryx; species Apteryx mantelli. The sequence continues at coordinate 6,467,849 of NC_089996.1, forward strand.
ATTCATTGTCAGAACCTTACAAATTCCCTTACAGTTTCCCTTACAAATGAGATACCTGAAACCTTTGTGAAAAGAGCTAGTTTCCATCAGCCAAATGCTTCCATGCAACTCCAACTCACATCTTGAAAAGAAAGCAAGCTCCTTTTTGCTCAGGGCAGAAGGAATACATATCATTTGGAAACTCTTGAAAAGGAAACCTGTTTTCTCATTTAATGACCCCCAGACTATCCCACAGCTTGTGACATCACGGAACCTGCATTTCTCCAAACCTTATCAAAGAGAATCCAAAAAAACCTGTTTAAAATTTCTTCTGATTTGAGAGAAACATTAAGGGGTATGTGTGTGTGTGTGGGGGGGGGGGGGGGAATGGGATACTAATATGTGCATTTATTCGCATTTGTATTTTTTCTGATGTTTTCCATGAATTTTCAGGGTGCCAAAGGAGGGGGGATCCTATATTTGAAAAAGACTGATATAAAAGCAACTTCCCACTCTTATTTTATATCTCCATTTCTTTCTCAGGGAAATGAAGACCATTTGAAGAGCAGCCCTTCATGTGTGATATAATCAGAGACTGATCTTTTGCAGGCTACTGCCTGCTGGAGACTAGCAGAGAGCTACGGCACAAGCAGACCACAGTAAAACTGGTCAAGAGGTTTCTGACAGATCTTTTCTTAGACAGAAGATGTCAATCCATCAAAGCTGAAACCTACATGCCAAGGGCTGGCTTAGGTGACCACCTTGTTTCTGTTTCCATTTTCTTTTCTTTAAGACATTCTGAAATGGTCAAACGCTCTGCACTGATATTTGCAGCATAAAGAAAATCTTGCCGTTCCCTCTCCCAGAACCTTTTTACCGAGAAGCGGGAGGTAATGAGAGCAAAAGTAAATATAAAGCTAAAAAAAGTAAAAAATAAAAAAGCAACAAAATGCAACAAACATTCTGACTGCTGCAGAAGAAGGCAACTGGTCATGTAGCAGCTGTGATTCCTGGAGATGTTCTGTGCAGCTGAGTTTCATTCACAGGACTTAAGCATTTTCAGGAGTGGGGTCTGTTGGCAACTCCATGCGCTCCTCAGGTTCCCCGGCACACCTAAGCCCTCCCAGCTAGCTGGTACAGATGTGACTGCTGCCGTCCAGTCTGAATACAGGTTTAAAAACTGTTCTCACAGCTTCAATACCAGCTTTTTCTGCAGCTTCTCTCTTGTAATGATCAATCAATGTGTAAACCAGGTATTGTGTAGCAGCTTCACAGACTCTATGATTAAGTCTGTAAGGAGACATGTTGCCAGGGTCACCGGTTGAAAAAGTCCCGGTTTGACCTGCTGGTGATCTGTAAGCCATACTACAGCCACCCACTATGCATTTTGACAGTCTCTCAGCTAACACACTTTCTCCTTAAATCTTCTACTTAAGACTGTAGACAGTGTAGTTGCAAAAAAAGGGGTTGTCTAAATCACAGGGCCTAAATTCTCCTGCCAATGAAAAAGATCTTGAAAAAAATGTGATTTTGTGTTCATGCAAAAATCTAAATGAATAAAAACAAATCTAAAGGTTTCTTCAGACTTCAAGGTGTAGTTTCATTGTCCATTCCAGTACAATTATCCATTGTTCATTTCATTATCCTACCTCCTCAGCAGACCCCTCTCCATCAATTATACGAATACTTCAAATTGCATTTGACAAATGATGTTGGAAGCTCAATACCAAGTGGTTAGAGGGTGTCCCTGTCTAAGGTGAAGGTACCAGATGTAAATCCCATGCCCTTCTTAGGCATCTCCATGCCCTTCTTAGGGCCATAAAAATCCATTTTAAACACCTCCAAATCTATGAACTATTTCTAAGGAGACCCAGACATTAAATGACATTAAATAGATTTGGATGGAGCTTAAAGATCACCCTCAACTCTTCAAGGTTGACAGACAATTCAGAAAAGAACAGCCGCTGGGCTTTACTATGGTTCTTCTCTGTGGCTCTTGTGTAACACATTCTCCTTCAGCCAAGTGCACTTTTGCCATGGAGGGGTTCCTATTTTGTAGATGGATCTTCTATATTTGTAGAGAATAATTTTTATCCATGGTCTTTATTCTTTCATGATCTGCGTCATCAAATAGTACAAGTGTAGGCACTGTTTTCACAAGGGACTGGAGCCCAAAGAAGCTGAAGAATCAAGGCATGTGATAATGCTGATGCTAGAGAAGCAAGAACCTACACTGGTCACACTCTGCCAGAGTGAGCCTCATCTTTCCCTAAGAATGAGTGACCGGGTGTTTTCTGCTCTTCTGTCTTGTAAAATGATTAACTCATGACAATCTCGATTTTCAGTGTGAGACGACAAAACTTTCAAGTTCCCTGGGGAGATATAGAAGCTACTTTCCTGAACTTGCCTCCTACAGTGTTGGTTTCTTTTCAGACGGGAACACTGGGAGGTCAACACATTTCAGAAGGAACCAGTCATAGAACAGTCCCTTCCTGACACAAAGACAGTGATCTTGCTTACATAATGCAATAAGGACTTCCTAACTGTTTCCATATTCCTTAACAACTGATTCCCACAAACCTAATTCTCCAACCCGTTATCATACAAAGTGCTTGATTGTCATTATTTCTGGTTCCAAGCAAGGGCCAGTAATAAACTACATGCATAAAAGCCATTTAGGTAATCATATAAAGAGTTTATCTAGGAGAAAGGGCGTAGGGGTTGATATAAGATAGCAAATTCAGTGGACAGAAGGGGAGTTCTACTTTATGTGAGCCAAGGAGTTGTTAAGTGGCTAGAAAAACACAGAACTGATACCTGATCCTAACAGCTGTTTTTCTGTCTGCTCAAAAACAAATGGAAAGCCTGGGTATAACGGTTCTATAGGTGAGATACAGCCTCCAAATAATAATTTAAATTAACCTGAGTAAATTACACTGGAGTGCCTGTTGAGATCTGCTCTGTCCTCTCTTTTATAATTAATGCAATGATTCACAAATTCTGGGACACTTGTGTATACTGAGTTGTCTGTGTCATTCCAGGTCCTGGGTAACTGATCTAGAAACACCCTTGAACCTGCCCGATTTTGCCAAATGAACCTCCACGTGACAAATACTCGCTATGATTCATCTATGACTGCAATGACAGAAGACTCCTGTGTGAGACTCTTACCCATTAACTCCTCCTGCGATGAGTTTGGATACCGATTTTAGCAATATCTGGAGCAGTCAGTGTTTCAAGCTTGTGAAAATGGTTTGTCTAATTTGTTTAAAAAAAAGGGGGGGGGGTGGTCCAGAGGATGATATCATTAGCACCTCATGCCTGACTGAGGCTGGTCTCTCTCATTTTATATTAAGCTTCAGTAAGAGTGGCCTTTGGAAAGATATGGGAACATGAGATGAGATAGAATGAGGTAGGGTCTTGAGTCGGCTTGGCCAATTTGGGTGACAGTTATGATCCACTGCTTTGTTGTCATTCCACGTGCACAACAGAGAAACCAAATGCAGAAACTGGACTGACAGAAATGGAACTGCCTGCCTCAAACATCCCGTTTGATGTTTCCAAGACTATCTGGAGGGTGAAGTGCTACCGGAGCACAAAACTAGCTCCCTGTGGGACCCTAACTGCCCGTATTGCTCAGAAGGTCTACCATTGTAAAAACAAAGGCAGAAAGAGCTATGATCTCTCTTTCGAAACACAGTCTGGTCTATACTGTTTTCTTCTAAACCATGCACAACATAGATCCAGAATATTTATTTGTACAAAGTTTTATCAGTTTTGTGACTACAGCAGAGAAAATCCTAGACTACTAACTGACTGTAATGAGTCCCAATACTAGCATCTGGCAGCCACTGCTGTGACCACTGAGTTTACCCCTGTGCCATTTGCATCAAAAACTGCCAGCAGCCAGCTGAATTAAACTCAGCTCTAAGCTCACTGGGGAACCAGCCTGTTCTGTTCCAGCGGAGATAGTCACACTTGGCAGGTGTTGCCAGAAAACTAGCTACATCAACTATCAAAATCATTCTTTCATATAAATCTCATTTTTGCAGCTCTTCTGATTAAACCCTTCAGTGTCCACTGAGATATCTTACTGATTGCTTTGACTACTAGAGAAGATGTTAATGGATGACATAAAAATACTTTTATTTCACATTACTCATCTGTACTGAAGCAACAGACATGGAAGCTGATGTTACTTACAGATCCTTTACAGGTACTAACACCCATTATAGGAAGAACACCTTTGCTTTGCATTACTAAATAGAGAAGATAGAGGCTGCGTATTTTCTTCTTCACCATCTCAAAGGCAAATGCCAGTATTGCAGCTACCTGTTTTAAGAGTTCTTGAAAAGCTTAGAAGTTTTCTACCTTCGATGGAGCTTGCAACAACAGTAAGAAGAAAGAACACAATAGCAATGCCATTTAATTTAAATACAAAATCAGGCCCTGACTAGGCTCAGATCAGGACTGCAAGCACTGTCTTAATCTAATTCATAAGCAAACAACTCAGTGATAGTAAATGCCTATAAAACCCAAATCAAGGAAATCAGAGGGATTCTCAGAGACCTGTAATTAGAGCTGTCATCAGTGACTGCAAATAAGGAAACTAAGGCACTCACTGAATAAGTAACTCCAGAGAGCACTTGACAAGAAAAGAGTTCCCCTCATACTTTGAAAGACTTGGAAACATTTTGCCAAGTTATGAGAGCATCACACATTTACATTTTGGGATGCGCCACCATAAAAGAATCAGCACCACTGTAGATAGCTTCTGAATACCCTATAGCATCAGGCACATTCTCAGTCACTTATTTAAATACTTAACAAAATTTTAGTGGTAGAAAGAACAAAGCCCTTTATTTATTCTCAGAGCAGATAAAAGCACAGGCAGGTGCAGAACAACCTTCCCTCAGAGGACTCCCTACAACTGTATAGGTACAGAGAGCTCTAAGAGCAAGAAAACCAAGAAGACTGAGTCTTATAAAAGTGGTAGATGGCGGCAATAGACAGTTAGAAAGTGTTGATGTTGAACATGCAGATAACACATTGTCCCATCTCCCATGAGAAAAGAATGATATCCTGCCCTCACTAATTTGATCAGCATCAAGTAACCTGGGAGAATTACAGCACTGTTTCCAAAAACACTGTACCTGAAGGATAACCCAGTGACCCTCCTTCGCAGCCAGATCTAGAGCTTGTTCTGCAACTACCTCTTGACCTTGTCCAAGGGAAACATTGTGGAAATTCCTGTTGTTAAATGTATAACGAAGTTTCTTGCCTAAAAGAAAAGAGAAAAACATTCAGCACTTTTTACCTGGAATCGCATGCAGCACAGCTGAGCTCACACAGCAGCAGCAAGGCAGAGTTCAGCCTTATCAAAAATCCTCTCAGAAGAGCTATCACACTTCTTATTATAGTTATCTTGCTGGCTCGAACAGGAGAGGGAACTGTGCAAGCACACAGTCTCCCCCCTCTCGGCAGTGGGGGACACTGTGTTTGCTGGAAGATCTTCACCACGTTGCAGAGGGAGAGGACTAGGAGAGGACTAGGAGAGGGCTGCATCTGGAAGAAGTTATCTTCCATTTGCAAGAAATATCTAGTCAGACTTGCACTTTAGTAAAACCTAATGAAGGGCATAGAAAATACTGAATAATGAATTGGCACCATACTCCAGCAAGGTAGGCTTAAGGCCGGTGCAGCTGTAATGAAGCGATGGCTTCATTTCATTCGATTTTTGCACTTTTACTGGTTGCAACTTTTCTGGCTGGCTAAAACCAAGTGCTCAACTGCACAAGTTTTTACAATTTCAGTTAAATGAATCATGGTTAGATATTAGTGTTTCACTTCCTGTACAAGGAAATAACACAGTGAGAGCCAGGATCACCAACTCGGCTCCAAAGGGAACCCAGGAATGTGACACAACTCTCCTCAGGGTCCATTAAATCCCACTTCCCTCCAGTTCACAACAATGAGACCTGATATCAGGGCAGGAAGAGCATAAAACACAACCCAAACACAGGAACTGACAGCACATGAGAGCACAGCTGAAGAACGGCTGTCTGTCACGGGGCTGAGGCTGCACAAGGTTCGAACATCTCTGAAAGCTGTTTGTGTCAATGCGGAAAAGGACTGACTCTACAATTATCTTAGGATAACCTAGAAGGTGCACCATGGAGAGAAGGAGAAATCCACAGCTCAGCAAAGAAGTGTTCAGCCACCATTCCCCTGAACGATGGCTTAGTTCAGCCTGGTTCCTCTGCTGGGGCTGCCAACCCTGCTGAGCACAACAGTGATCCGCAGCAGCCCTAAAGCAGCACTCAAAGGCTTTTGGCCCCTCTGCTACAGAGGGATGCAGGCCCCTCTGCTGCACACAGTCTTGTAAGAACTGACTGCAGCGACCTCGGTTTGGCAGTGGTACAGTCAGAAGTGTAATGGGGACACCTTATTTCCTGACCTACTGCAACTGCCACGTTCAGGCTGAAAAAAGTAATTCTTCCACAGTGGAGCTGAGAATCAGAGCAAAATTCTGCATGTTGGCAGCTTTAGAGACCAGGTACTGACAACAGTAATTGGTGCACCATGGAAAACACTGGCTTCTCAAATAAGGCCTCCTTCATGAAGCCCCTGTGGCTTTGAAGCCACCTGACTGTACTACATCTGACTGTCCACACCATAAACAACCCAGGAAGGATGGCACTAAAAACTGGAAACTCTGCATCTAACCAGCAGAGTGTTACAGAGAGTTGTTGTTTATTTTTATCTGACAGCATATTAGATACCTCTGATGTAAATTATAGGTTGTGTACAAGACCAACTCAGAAAGCATGGCAGTGTGAACCACACTGGGAATCTGGGCAATGCAGAAAAGAGAGAAGTTTGAGTTAAACTTTAGATGAAAATCCAAAACCCTTAAAGGAAAAAAGAAAAGAAAAAAAAACAGTATGAAACAATAATATCTTCTCACAATTATCTTTTTTTACCAGATTACTCCATTATCTATAGAGACATTAGGGGGAAAAAAAAAAAGCAGGAACGTCATGCTAAGATAATTATACAGAAGATAAAAAGCAGTACTGTGGTATGCCTAGAGACATGATTTATTTACCTTGTTTCTCCACATCCTTCAATGGGTCGACCCCTGGGGACAGTATAAAAAACATTGGGGTTGCAGGTCCCGATTCCTCAAAGGATGTCGCAAAATCCAGGGATCTCCCTATTACATATTTACTGCCAAGCTTTTCTTCCACAAAATCTCTGTGAGAAATAATAATAATTTTGCCAGTCTATTATTGTTCAGAAAAGACAGATTCCCCCACAAACAATCAGTTCATTAGCTTTGATTTTGCTGATTCAAACAAATGAGAAACCTTGAAAAATGGGCCCGATCTGCAGGCTGGACTTCAGGAACTATCAATCAGTAGCAGTGGTCGGCACTTTCTACAGGTGTAAAAGGACATGCGGCATGCTAATATCTGACGAATAACAGAAAGTGAGAAGGGAAGAGACTGATACCTACCAGCTCTACACTGTGCTCAGAGGTTCAGTACAAACACTGACTTCTTTCTGACAAAGATAACTCAGGAGAGGAGAAATAGTTAATTTAATGTATAGAAAACCGCAGTGTACTTTGTAATTCATACAGCCTTTGACAGGAAACAGTCTTCTTTTAAATTTATCACCAAAAGCCACAAAAAGTCTGGATGTTTTACAAAATGACTTTGTTCTGGAAAGATAAAAGGAAAGAGCTCCAAGAATATCTAGTGCGTTTAGTTCAGCCTTTGCATGAGAGTCACAAGGAAAAATACAAATGAGTGAACAGTAAAAATTTCAGCTCTACAGTAGCTGTCTGAATAGAATACAGTGTATGGAGAACTTCCAGGCTGAATTTCCCTGGGGTGAGCTTACCAAAATCATTGGTTTAGAAAAAAGGATACAGTGAACATTGATTCAAAGGTAGGAACATTATATTCAAATCCCAGGAAGGAGCAGTTGCTTTTCTAGCAAAGACGCATGATTCAGGTCTTTTGAAAAACTCAGTACCAGAGGGAAGAAAAACATCGGCCAGTTTTTAACTGGTGGACGATATTGGAACACCACAGACAAATTCCCTCTAAGAGAGCTGAGAGTCTGCTTCAAGGAGTACTGAAAGGCAGCAGAAATAGAAATGCCCACAGGACTGAAGCAGAAAATGCTTTCACTTTATTTGGTACTTCTTTCAAGTATGGATTTTTCTGTTCTGGGTCAAGATTTGCTAAAGAGCTGCTGGAAAGCTTCAGTCCACAAAATTTATGAAAGTCCACCAGATAGGATGTCACAACATTCTTGTTCTGCATCAAGTCTTGGCTCCATGAAATGATGTCTGCCAGATTCAGAAACAGAAGTAACCTGACTTGGGGACTTGGAAATGGACCATGAGTGCACGAAAGAACTGGAAAAGTGCCTGATCTGTATCTTTCAAATCAAGTGCTCAAAGGGGTGGTCCATAGTACATGTAGAAGGATTTAAGAAATGGTGTCAAAAGAAAGGGCAAAATGCCTTATGAGACAAATAAATGGGTTACAGCTCTTCCATGTTTATATGTAGCTAAGGCTGCCTAAGATCCATTATCTCAAGAGTCCATATAAACATCATAACCATGGTTGGAGGTGTCAGCTACCAGAGTCCTCAGTCCTTCAGCATTGTTTCAAAGGTCTGTCTCTCAGGGCAGAAATACCAAAGCTTTTGGAAGAACTTCACCAAGGTCATGTTATACCCTGCTAGCTGATGGACTGAGCTTACCTCATCATGCATATGGAAGCAGGGAAATACAAGGTGTTGCAGGAAGTCCCTTCCTGATATTCTTTGATAAGACTGAACTACGAAATAAGTATTTACAATGGAAAATCCTTCTTGAGGAAGTTATGCTTCTTGTTGATGGTAGTAGAGCACTGCCCTTACATAAACTCTAGGGAGTGAGTCAGAGTGTTTTTTCCTGATGGCTCCTTAGGCCTAGGGAATAAAACAGCCTGTGCTGCTTTGGGGATCTGCTTACAAACATAACTTCCAAGACAGGGAAATGTAAAAAGTCTGCCCATGAGTGGGGGGAAGATGGTGTCTATGCCATTTTAGACACCAAAGAGCATACTAAAGCATCTGCATGGAGCTAGCACATACGACATGGGACACACAGGAGACTTGCACCCTTCTAAACAGCAGCTGGAGATGAGGTAGGGATACTCTAAGGCATCAAAAATGCCCCTAGTCACCTATGTTTAGGCTACTGTATCACTCCTTGACTCCTTAAATGCACTCAAACACTTGTTCAACACACTTGGAGAGGTAGGACAGTTAGGAACATACTTCTAGTGAAGTCCATCAATCATCAATAAGGTATTTAATGGGAGCAGATTTAACTGATACACAAAAGGAAGAGATCTGCGAGTTGAGAATCGCAAAACAACTTGTGGAATCCAAGGACCCTACAGAAGAAACTATCCAAAACTCGATGAATTTGTTAAGACACACATGATCTTGAAAGATCACTGGCTAAATGAGTGATGCTGAAGCTGAAGTCAAGAGGTCAGAGTGTGCAGCTCCACAGTGCTCTACAGGATCTTCCGCTCTTCGTATAGTCAGACAAAACAATTTGGAAGGTGCTTCGGAAAACTCCATGGCAGATGACTATTAGACTTCTGCTGGGGGCTATCAGTATTAGACTGTATTAGGCTCCATCCAAAGACCTCTTTCCTGTCATACTAGTACTAGAGTACTAGATTTACTGACTTGAAAAGGACAGATGAAAGGGCTTTGGCGTTTTTCACAGAAGTATCTCATAGGAACAGTAAATTTCTTGACTAAAGGAACAGTATGTGTTATAGCCAGACTGCCAGCTGAAAAAAGGTTTCACAAGTAAGATACTTTCAGGGAGGAACCAGGGAGTCAAAGGCATTTTTACTGTCATTGTTACCACTAATAATTTCAAGTTTGCTTTTGGGACGTGGCATTTCCCTACATAAAAGCTCTTCTGAATTTTTGGGCCTCATTTCTGGCTATGTTGAACTTCAAGAAGGATTTTAGTCACAAACATTTACAAACAAAGTCTTGGGGAAGGAACTGTGAACTGTTACTATTTGCACACATTTATGTTCTAACCTACTTCTAGAGAAGAAACAAAAAACCCAGTATTTAAATGTTCTTGCGCTAACAAAAAAGCTTGACACGCCCAGACCCTAAAAATATCTAAATAATCTTCTGAACTTGGATTTTCTTACCTTTTTATAAAAGGGAAAGGAATTGAAACTTTATGTTCTAGTTATTTTTGAGCTATAGGAGTACTTTGATTGAAAGGAATGGATTAAACTTGTTTAAATGAAAGATGCACTTGCAGAAACACACAAGATAATTTTTCTCAAACTAAATAACAACAGGAAAAACAATTTTTTCAGCTGAGAGAACACATGGAGAATTGAGCCCCAAAAGAGTAACTAATGAAAAAGTAGTTGGTTTAGAATGATATTATGATAAATTATTGTATTTAACTTAATAAAATCTAAACACACTGTCTATAATAAGACTTCATTCAAAATATTAGTTGCATTTTTTTGTGCATTTTAAAAAATAAACAGAAATCTAGATCATAGACTGAGTAGTACAATCTGCTATACACACACCTATACACACACATGCCAGATGGTGGAGCAATATAAACTATTTGAGAGGCAGTGGCATGAAAGGCATAGCGGAAATGCCAGGTCGTAGAATACTAGGGCAGAGAGGAACAAAAAAAAAAAAAAAACAAGCCCTAATAGAGCGAAAGACCTTTAGTTTCTCTTGTAACAAGCACATTGCTTTTGCATATCTTCATAAAGTTTAGAGTAGCCTAGTTACCTTCACTACATAATTTATAACTACAACTTTCAGAATCAGTATCACATAAATTTTGTATTTTAGAGAAGGGAAGGAAAAAAAAACCCACATCTACAAGACTTTCCTTTATTCCTGTACCTAAGGAACAAAAGCCATAAACAATCTAGTAACTAATATTGACCTTCATGAATTCTAGAAGTTGTGGATTATAAAAAGACTCTAGCAGATGTATAACACCTTTAAGATGATGTCCATTTCTGACTAGGCATGTCTGCTCCTCACTCGGTTCTCATTGTTTCATCACCATTGGTGATATTTGAGTTAAATTGGTTCCAGGGAAGAAATCCTGATGAACAGGGCTCCCTAAGGAGGAAATTCCAATTAAATGAAGTGTGTTTACTGCACTGGAGAGTTAAGAGTTAAGAAATAACTTATTTGGCAAAGACTCCTATAGGAAACCATTTTGTAGAGCTCATACTCTACAATAAATACAGGCAAACATATTTCTGAATTCCTCCTGCTCCCTAGAAAACACAGATCCAAAGTCTCCTGATAAGCAACACTATTATAGAGACAGTACAGAAGTGCCCTCACCTGACGGCGTAAGTCATGCGATCAGGTCGGATGGCTCTCATTATGCACAGTCGCTGCAGAGCTGACTTGTTCTTCCATTCCTGGGGGAATTTCTCCTTTTCAGGACACTCAGATTCAACAAATTTCTTCCATCGTTTTGCAGAGCCCTCAATGTCCCGATCCAGGTTTCTGAATTCCTCCATGGATGAGAGGGCCTGGAAAAATTCAGGAGACATCTTTAGAACAACAATCCTACATGCCCTTGAACAATTTTTCTAATATTACCAGCTGCTCATGTTTTGCTATATTGGAAGAATTATAGTCGGACCCTGGAAACCAGATCCAGAACCCAACCAAGATGAGAGAGTCTGTTCAGCTTTTCTCAGTTTTGTTGTCCGTGCAATGTCACAGGCACAGGAATCAACTTGGGCCATTCCCAAGGCCACAGGGGTGTGTGACTGAGGGATATTTCATACATGTGGAAGGTGCATGCCTAAGTTTTCTGCAGGAGGAAAGCTGCACCTCTTCAGCCCCTCTCCACCTGTGTGCTTCATCCTACTTCACAATATGCATCTTCTGAACTGAAACATTTCTCAAGGCTGCCCACAGAATGTTAACTCTATAGTCAAATTGCACTGCACTTCACCTTCCCCCGATGCTCTTACCCACCATCAGTACAATGACCTTCCTCAACCAGTGAACCCGCACACTACACCTAGGCCTTTTCACCTGCAACATAGTCACTACGACATGGGAGATTTGAAGGCATAACAGAAGAAAAGATTTGGCATCATCTACAATGCAGCTCTCCATAACCTAAAGCAAAAGGAAATCTGCTTTCCAGTTTAAAAGCCTGATTCCAGAGTCTCAGATGGCAGGCACTTGCTACTGTTAGCTACCTCAGAAATGCAAGATTTGGGTGGGACCTGGAATTTCTGGACCTCCTCTGACAGAAGAGCACACTGTTGGCATTGCCGTGAGCTGCAAGTCTGCAAACTCCTTGCTGCTTCAACAGATGCAAAGAGAACTGTGCAGCATAAATAATAACATTGAATGGTAAAATATGTTTTTGGAACTGGGGTGCTTAGCATCCAAAGCTAAACAGACTCGGGTATTCCATCCTGTCCAAAACTGTTTTTCAAAGGTTTTTCACAGTTGAAATATTCATTTTCTTTTTCTTTACACACATGCAGTTGTTTTTCTTTTCCTGTTCCCTTATGCATACACCTCTCTATCTCCCTAGTCTGGCGCACACAGTCTGCGAAATCACAACACCGAGATTTCACCACACAGTCTTGGTGACCACAGAGTCACAGATCTCAATAAGCACAGTGCAAGCTGTAAATGGGTCAGTGCTTTCTTTGTATAAACATGCATACCATACTGTGCCACCTAAAATCAAGTCACTTAGACTTATACTTGTCTAATGCACACTAAGATTAATTTTTCCATGCTACGAGCCTGTAACAGAAACAAGTAGTAGAAAAATGCCCCGAAGTGATATACAGCTGAGCAAAGAAGTGAATATATGATAATTACAATGAAAATGTAGCTAGAAAAATTAAAAAAAAAACAAAAAGTTTCTGCCTCTGTAAGGAAAGTGGCAGCTATAAACAATATACAAAGAAGTAAAGAATCCAAGTTATCTTTCAAACAAGTGGTGGCAAAACCTATTGCACAGCTTGTAAGGTTCTTGTGGATTTCCAGCAAAATTCTCGCTGAAACAAACATGCTCAGAGCATTTTGCATAATCTGAAGCTGTAAGCAGTTGAACTTGAAGTGGAAAAGATAAGCAAACTATAAAAGACAGTGAATGAGCTCTTTTCTATAGAAACAGAAGGGCACATTCATAGCAAAGCAGAAGCCTTCCAATGTATGGGGGTGTTCCGTACCATTCATGTTCCAGTTCATATTTTATACAGCTCTACTGTCAAAAGCAACTGGGAAAGCTCTTTGAAAAATGTTGGTGTTGCACCTTGTTCAGATCGACTGAAAAAAACATGCACTTGCCAAAAGGCTTTTAAAGTCATGCAAATGCCCTGACAGAACTGCTGAGAGATTCTCTTGAATACGGCACTCTTGCAAATGAGGCAGATGATGCTGAAGGCCATTCTGTTCTAAAAACCATGGGAGAGCCATGCTTTTCCTCTGGAAAGATTTCCCAATGATAAGACAAGAGCAGTTTAAAACTTCAGCCTTTCTAATAGACTGAATTTTTTTTAGAAACCATGAACTTCAAAACAGAGAACGAACCAGGGAAGGAAACAAGTCAGAAAAAGGGGCTCCTTATGACAAATGAGTTAGCAGTGAGAATGCCAGTAGATGACAGAAAGAAGGAAACACGTCTCACAGCTATTCCCAGTGTGGTCCATTGACACAGTACATTTGTTGAACATAGATCACAGAATCAAAGAAGGAAAGGTTGGAAGAAACCTCTGCAGGTCTCTGGTCCAAATCTGCACTCAGACCAGGACTATAGATAACACCAGATCAGGTCAGCTGTGGCTTTGTCTAGCAAAATTTTGATCTCCAAGAATGGAGCTCCCTCAACCCCACTGGGTGACCTGTTGTTATGCTACACTACACTCCCAGCAAAGAATTTTTTTTGTTGTTTTTTTTCATGGTAGGTTCAATCTGAACCCCTCAACCTGTAATTTCTGACTGTTGACCCTTACTATACTCTTTGCCACTAACAAGGAGAGTCTGGCTCTGTCCTCTTGCGGCTGTCCTTCAAATAAGCTGTAGGATGCTATTAGACTACTGCATAGCCTTCTTTTCACCAGATTAAAGAAGACAAATGCCTCCATCTTTCCTCACAGGTCATGTGCTCTAGGACCATAACTAGAGCTATAGGCACAGAAGTACTTGTAGATATTACTATATATGCTATTGCAACAAATGAAGCCTTGAGTAAAGACACAATTTCATCAATACCTCCACAAAAGGCATAGATAAGAACAAAGCACTTGTAGTACCACTTGATAGCTACAACATGGATTGACTTGATTTGAAGCTGACCATCTCCATGCCAAAATCCCAAGGATCCTGAGAATTTCATGAAGAAGAGTGTGAGCAAAGTAGTGATGCAACAAATGATGTTGTTGTTTTTATGTGTGGATTAGCACTGACACGTGGAGAAATTTCAGCTATAGAAGCACTTGCTCCAAAATCAATGCCACATCTCACTTTCTATAGAAAATCAGAAACCAGAGGACAGATTATAAGAAATTGAAATCAACAAGAACAACACTGTGTATTTTGATCTGGTATCTTGTCCTTGCAGCAATAAATATTTCTGATGCACCTCTCCTAGCTAAACACAGTACAATGACAAATGCTGAATTCAATGGATTCATCAGTGCAAGTGCTTATATAAAACATTTTAACACTGTTGACTTTTGAAGTGACTTACTTAAAATATCACTTCATAACCTGCGCTGTTATAGCTCTGAGAAATCTCTTGATGATGTTAACTCTGAAAATTTGTTTTCTTCTTACAAAATGACAGACATGTAATCAGAGATGATAGTCTCTCTTTCCCCGAACAACATGTTGCAGAATCAAGAAAGCTCTAATTGCAAGTATAAACTCTGTATTATATAAATTAATACTAACATTTTCATTACTCAACTATTTTAATTGAGTTTATTAGGACTGATGGTATTAATAAGAGATGCTACTATTTAAAAGTTGGTGCAGTGAAAACTATCTCAATCAGTAATCTTTCTGTGAATATTAATTGCGTTTCAATACCACTACTTTAAAAATTTCCAGAAATCTTAGACCAATGGTAATATATCACTGTTTCCAAGCAGCAGGAGTGAAAGCATGAATTGGTACATTGGGACAGCAGATGGGTACTACACATAAACCTATGCAGTGTGGCTATTTTTTGCCAACATAATGGAGAATAACTTTGTCAATTAGAGTTGTCATGGAAATAAAGACAAAGACAAAAATGTTGGCCAAAACAAAATAAGTTGGAGCACTCCAGTTTGCAATGTTTGCAATCCACACTGCAATCATCTCTGATCACTGGAAATAGGAAGGTCCTGAGTTTATGTCTCAAAATAAGACTATGCCAGGAAAACAGGGCTCTTCATACCATGTCAAGGCATGGATCATTGTTTTCTCAGAAAGAATGATTTTTCATTCATTGAATCACAGACAATTTGTTTTATCACTTAGATGAGGAACTGTCGGGGAAAATCAAAGTCAGAACCAACTTTAAATTGGAGCTGATATGTCAGGAGACCTGTGAATTTCACACGTTCACAAATGCAAAGCACTCTCCTTCCCCCCACAGCTGTAGGAAATACAATGAGTATCAGCCAGTAGCTTCAAGAAAAAAATAAATAAAAATCTTAGTTGACATTGCTGAGCAACTGCTGGTGTGCCTACATGGTGTCCCTAATACAGAGCACTTCAGAGAGTTAATCAGGGGCCAGAAGGAAAAGGCGATCCTTGCCAAGAGACTGAAGAAGAGGATGTGACAATGTCTCAGAGGGACGAGGAGAAGTTCCAGGCAGGCGAGCACTAAGAACAAATGATGCAAACAACTCCCCCTCACTGGGTTGCTGCCTCCAGAGGATGGGTTGAGTCTTTAATGAAAAGAATAACTTCAAAGTTCTGGTGCCATTGCTGCTGAGTATAATTTATCTTGTAGTGGCAGATATACTGTAACAGGCTTTTGTACATTAGGGAAAACACTTGCTCTTATCACTAAAGGCAGTTATTCTAAGGACACCACCCGGTCAAAATTGGTCCCAAGTTCAGGAATTGCTAAATAAGTTTTTATAAAATCTGAAACAAAAAGAAATTACTCCATGTTTTCTTCCCCTTGGCTCTGAAGGAAACCATTCTTAAAAAAAGAAAAAAAAAAAACAGATTGTTTTGTATTTTAAACTATTTCCATAATTTAAAATATCCTGCCCCAGAGTCATCAGACTTAAGAACATCTCTGGGGCCAGGGAAGCTGAAACAGACCCTCATTAAATGTTCTTCCCTGACATAAATAATGTGGAAAGTAAATCAGTGCAAGTAAAACCAGTGCTGCCAGACTGAGCGTCTACTGTCCATGTAACAAGTTCTCCAGCAGCCATGAGACTGGTTTCTAAAAGTCATACTAAAAATGTGAGCTTTTTTTTTTTTTTTTTTTAAATTATCTTTACTTTTTGAGTCTTCAGGTTATACTTGATTCATATTTTCAGTCTTACCTCCTTATCTATCTTGCTTTTAAAAAAAAGAAAAAAGCCTTTACTTTAAAGGCTATAAAGAACACACTGAACATCACATGACTGTAAAAAACATGTATCCTGACAACACTGTTGTTGATTAAACATTCTCAGTTTTAATAATCTGTGAAATGATTAAATCCCAACTGTTAGTCAAGATCTTACTTCTAACAGGTAACAAGACACGTTTTTAGGAATTATAACGTATATATTACTTGCGTTTTTTTTAACTAGAGCATTCTCCATGAATAAAATTTTGGCAGTGCTCAGAACATGTGTGACTGAGCATGCGGTTATCCACTTCTGAAAAAATGACATCCTGACAATGACATTTACAGAAGCTGCCAGGGTCTCAATAAATAGGAGGGGGGATGCCCAGCGTAGGCAGTGAGGTACACATACTTCAGAAAAGACAAGCCTTTAGCAAATCAGGTCAGGCTAACGAAGGGGAAGCATTTTCAAACGTTAGGGGAGGCTTGCAGCAAAATATCTGGGCTCTGTCCAGGTTTAACTGAGTGCTTTCAACACGAGCACCAGGATTAGGTTTAAAGCCTATGAACGCTCCAGAAATTCAAAACGTTCAAGCTATGCAGCTGTTCCTATGGCTCCACTGTGCACGTCGGAGCTGTGCTTCACCAGGCTGCCTGAGGAATGCAGGATTACCAGGGATGTGTAGAAAAGTCTCACCACAACTCAGCATCCTAGGTTGTCTGGTAGATGTGTTTGTGTTGTTTAAAGCAGCTCATGTCTGAAATTTTGCAACCGGGTTAAAGCAGAACTGCTGCATAAACACCCGATACTTGGAAGCAACCTCAATCAGTTGCAAAGACCCTTCTAAAGACCTTACATTGTCCATCTGCATCTTAAGCTCCGCTTATAGGGGCTTCTGCAAATAAAATTGATTTATTTCCCTCGTTTCTGTGGGTAGCCCACACCTCCTTAGAAAAAACAGCATCCTAACAGTTGGAGAAACACAGCTCCTGGAAGAACAGTGAAGTTGAACCTGCATCCAGCTGGAATTGATAGATTGGATCATTCAGAAAGTAGATATATGGGTAGAAGAATTACTCCTTTTGAATAATACTATTAATTAGGATTAGCGTAGAAAAGAAGGATTATTTACCACCTTTCCCAGACCAGGTTTTGGTTTGTATTATTCATTCAATGAAGCTGTTATTTTCTGTTTAGCTATACTATCTGAATTATTCAACTCATGAGGACATCTCTACTGAAGGTAAAAATAAAGACATGATGAGTTTGTCAAACTTCAATCAGTTCTCAGCCCAAAAATGTTATTTTAATCCTCCTCATTTCTTTTATAAAAGCTGACTGACAAGCTCACTGCACTTTATGCCCCTGTCTTCATTCAAAGTCTTCCTTGCTTTTTCCCCATGACTAAAGTATACTGGGGTTAAAATGCATGTAGTGTCATGACAAGACACTATACAAAAACATCCTTCTGTTTACCTAAAGCCTCCTTTCTAAAGCATCAGAAAGGCAGACACTTTGTAGCTGGATCACAGCAGTAGTCTGAGGAGTGATGGGCCCGATCATGCTATCTTTTCTTGGAAAATGCCCAAGGTCTCTCATGAATCAGAAAGCAAAGGCTTCAGCATATGAGCTCATCTTACCAGTATGTTCTTACAGACAGTTCCCTTGGATAGGAAAGGTCAACAATGGAAATGAGATTTAGGAGTTATCTTTAGGTTCTAATTGTTTATAGCCACTCACCAAACTTTCACAATTTGGTCTAAAGTGTTTCACAGCTAGGTTCATGTTGACACATCTCCTGCATTTTCTACAAGTGTTGTTCAGACGGTTTTGAAAATGGGCCTTGCAAAGTCAGGCTGTTCTGCTAAGCCACACTCTCCATCTTTCTTCACTCCTTGATGTGCTCCAGCAAATCAGGGACATGCAAACAGAACCAGCAGCTGGCCATGGGTCCCTGATGACAGCTAAGAGGTGATATTTCAGTATTTCTGAAAAGTCCCCTAGATTTGGCTGTCATAAATTGCAGAAAATCACCATAGGCCAATGTGCAGCAAATCTCCTAGAGCCATGGGAGGAAAAGACAGCTAATGGGCAGGGATGGCTCAGCTGGACTACTTGTTTCTGCTTGCGGCCTGCTGAGGGGCTTTCTCAAGGCCCAAGGTTCTGTGTCCTGATGTATGTATACATATAAACATACGCATATGTATGTATCCACCCCCGATGAGGCTTCTCACGGCTCTTTCTCACTGAGGTCTTTCAGAGCAGTGGGCTGATACATTTAATGGTGGCACCACATCAGAGCTGGCCTTGAACAGAGGCAGATAGACTTAGAAGAGGAGGACAAGGTTGTAGAGCTTCCTGGGGCGCTCAGGCCCCTGACCTCAACCCCGATACATCTGTCTGATCTGACTTACTCGATCTCAGTAATGGAAACTGCAAGCAAGCTATGCCAGTGCTTCACTATCCTCTACTACAGAGGGTCTCCAAAAGTCTGATGTGAATCTCTCTTGCTGTACTTTGAAACCTTTCTTGTTCTATCCTTTGCTGATCGGGAAAACTGACTACTCTTCCCCCTTCAGACAAGCCTTTTAAAAGATTGTCTGCTCACATTCTCTTAGCCTTCACGCCTTCAGACATAAATCTTTCCCTTACTCCTCTCCTCAATCTCTTCTCACAGTCACGTTTCCAGAAATCTGATACTTCTCACTGCTCTCCTCTAGATTATCTCCAAAAGGACCACACCTTTCTTAAGGTGCAATACTCAAAGATCAAACCAGTTTCCAACAGAGGCTTTGCCAATTTTGAGTGAACTGTGTCCTCATGTGTCTCTCAGACTACATTCATTGTACAGGGATGTTCCTATTCACATACTGATGACAGAGAACATCTGCACTGTGCTTACATGGTGGAGAGACCACAATACACAGACCCTGAGCGTCCCACAAAAAGCCACCTCACATTCCTCCCCACAGACAAAGCCTTGGTGTCACCATCTGGGCTCCAAAGATTGCTCCCAGTTGCAGTTTAGCTGGTCAGTTAATCTGTAGTCTTCGCAGCTATTCATCTGGACCAAAACTGCCATGTAAAGGAAACAGCTATAAGCTCTGCCATGTTACTGAAATAAGGTTGTTCCAACAGGTCCTTTATGGCTGATCTGGATTTAAAAAGGGCTAGTAAAGAGGAGCCAAATCCAAGCCATTCATCTTCACTGCCTTTCCAAAAAAATCTTCCACATCTAGCTACAGTAAATTGTGTCCAAAATGGGATGAATGCCTGCACACCCTCAGTTGCTTGCTGAGCTCAGTCAGCAGATCTCTCTGCAGTCACTCCTGGATCCACAGCCTACTCTCAGCTTTTCGCTGGTGCACTGTAACTGATCTTTTCTAGTTTTTTAAACTGAGCAATGTGACTTTAAAAGATACACGATGTCTCAATAAAATGATATCTAAAAGATATCTCTGATGTAGCAATTACTTCTCTTTCCCTCTATTTAAAGGGTGAAATAACTTTTCCATTCAAAATGACCAACTAACAGCAAGTTCTGTGTCATGGCAGAGTGGATTAAAAGAGAAAGACAGAGGCTGATACTACCATACAGGCAACCGGAAAACATCAGTTTCCACTCTGCAATCAAACCAACAAAGTATATCTTTAAATATCTCATGTGACCAGAATCTCTGCTGTAGGAATGCAGATAAACATCAGATCATTAGCCAGCAGGTTAAAAAAAAAAAAAAAAGGCCAAATAAAAAGCCAAATATTCTCAAGTAGTGTTTCTGTGAGACAATCAGAACATTTCTCCGAGACTTGAGTGATGGTGAGGACAGATGAATGTCCTTAGGAAACTTCTAGATGTGAACAGATAAATGCACTTCAGAGTATCATAATCAATGTTTCCTATTAAAGATGCTCTAAAAGGCTGTACATCTAAAGAACGGAGTTAATGGAAGAGATTTAATTAAGACTATGATGTTCTGGCATAAAAAAATTTTTGAATGTACACAGAAAGCAGTGAGCTGCAAGCCTTTCATATCTGACCAGCCTGATCAAAAGACCTTGCTGATGTGCAAAGAACACAATATATGCAGCAGATTGTGTCACAGTGGATCTTTGACAAAAATGAAAAATTTAAGTGCCTAAAAAGTATATAAAGTGAAAGTTGGAAGAGAGCTTTCTGTTCCTTTGTCAAGAAAATCCATTTTTCCTAAATGTAAAATATATGATTTGGTATTTTATCTCATAAGCCACACACATTCTTATCATCTGCATTCTGCAAAATTATAAATATGGAGTTAATATACTACTTTGTCTACTGCTGTTCTCCTCCTTGAAAGCTGAATTCAGTATTTAGAGCTCATTATTCAACATCACATTTATTAAACAATGCCCTTTCAGTAGCGTTTTCATATCTACATAATGAAAATTCTTCCTCTTCAGAAAAAGATGAGGGAAATGATTGGGATGAAGAAGTAATCCAAGTTGGCCAGGTGTATTCTCACTGTATATTAACTAGCTTCACTTATCCTATGGGACACATCTGCATTCAGCAATAAAGAGGCACTGCGGAAAATATCACAAAGAAAAATCAGACTTGGGAAATGCGTATCTGCACAAAGGACATCGAGAATTGCCTGTATCAAGCTCATGGGAACACACTGCCGAGGTGCGGAAAGGCAGGAAGAAGCCAGCTGCGCACATAGCTAATGAGTGCAGTTCTGCAGCAGGCAGAGGACCATGGGGCAAGGCGGATGTGGTTCTCCAAATGCGGATGGCACAGAGGGAGCCAGAGCATGGGAGAATTTAGCAGCAGGAGATCACTGGGGCATGGGGAAATCCATTCATGCAACCCTGAGCCAGCCTCAACGGCCTGAGATCCTCTAGCAACATCTAAAAAGGGCTGGTTTTGATCAAGGCAGCCATGAAAACAAAGCACAAAAGGCCACATGGTCATGACCATCGGCTTTACTGGTAGTGGTGAAGCTCCTCAGCAGAAGAATTTGACTCTGGGTACATTCACATATTCTTTTCTAGGCAAATGTGACTTACTGTTCTTGAACCTGTAGGAAACACAAGCTCACTCTTTGCACTGAACGCTGAACAGAAGACATATAACTATGCCTAGTGTAAGGCTTTGCCTAGGTTATAAGCCCTACTGATGGGCAGATTATATTAACTCAGGACTAAAGTGAGGAGAAAACACACATGCTTTTATTACCTACTAATCTGATCCCGATTCTGTGGCTACCAGGGAGGTCCAGGATATGGCTTCAGGCACTGGCTCACTATGATCCACACTGTTTGCTAGCATGGTCCCTGGATCACGTTTGCCCTCAGCCAACTATCCTGCTTGCAGACAAAGCCTGGACATAAACCAGGGGTCAGCACTGTCTGGGGACTGCTTGCAGTAATATATATGAGGTCACTGTTTTGGGGGCAAGAGGAGTTTAGCTGTATGGATTGAAGCTGTGCCATGTCACCTGCTGTCAGGGCCAGAAAACAAGTGCTGGCCCATTTTACTTACTAGACTAGATGCAGCCTGTACGACCCAGAAGACATAAAACCTGACAGCACCATTTCTGTATCCGTGCTCAGAGCAGAATCACAAGATGAGCTCTCTGTCCTAACCCTTTGGATAACTGAAGAGTAACAAGCAGACTGGGTTTCAGCCTGGACTGAAGGGACCACAGCGCATCAATTCAGACACTCCTTACCTCAGGTTGTAAGAACATGCTGGTAAGTGTGGGTGGGATTCCCATCCAGCCTCTCTCAAGGAAAGAACACCTTCATCTTAGGGCACTGGAGATCTTCCAGTGAGGGAAGGAAGAAAAAAATAAGGAAAGACCTAGCAAAGAAAGCAGCTACACTGTTACAGTTAAGTCTAAGAGCCGTAAATTCAATCTTGCAACAAAAACATCCAAGTCACCTGTTGCACATGGCTGGGGCCTGATGTTCTGTGTAGTTCAAGCAGTAGCATCATTTTATCATTGTGGTCTAAGATGAGGCCACACATTTGTTGGGAAAGGTAAACAGCAGCAAGAAAAAATGGACAACCTTTCATGCACACAAAAACCTCTTTTTCAGAAGTTCCAACAGAAATAACAATTTTCAAGTGAAGTACTGGGAACACTGAGGGTGAGGAAATTATAATGTGCCATAAAAGAAATTGAAAAAAGACAGAAAACCTTATTAAAAGTAAACAAGACTTTTGACTTCTCAAGAGATCCCTATTAAATACCTGCACAAGACAAGCCTTAAAGCTGATATGACCAACTATATTGAACATTAAAGCCAGGGATTCAGCAAAGACACTAGATTCATTAAATGTTATAATTTTCTCCCCTTCCTGCTTTTAACTAACCCTTCAATGACCCAGAGGCAGCATTTGCACTGAGGCTAATGACTGTGTCCTTTGCTAACATTTCCCCTTGGTCCAGAGTTAACAAATGTGCCTTTACAGTGGCTCTGCTGGTATTACCTTTTCTCTCATATTGGCTCACTAATGAACAGAAATCAAGTTAAGCTCAGAGCAGTTTTCTTCTTGACCTGCACCTAGCTTAAATTCAGTTCCTGCTTCAGACTTAAGAAGTACTTATAAGCCTGAAACTTACCTATTTTTTTCCAAGTATATCAACAGATCTAATAAAAGATATTACCTTTCCCTGCAAGCTGTGCCCTTCTAGAGAAGTACGTGGGTTTCTTCATTCAGCAGTAAATACTGAGCTTCCTTGGCACAAATGGCACATTTGTGCCTCTGTGAAACTCTGTGCTGAACTTAAAAGAAGCTGGAAGACTAAATCATGAATGTGTGTCAGATGCACACCAATCTCATGGGCTGAAAACAGTTGCACAACTGCAAAGCATTATTAGCATGAATACATTATTAATCAGGTAACAATAATAAATAATAAGCCAAGTCATACAAGGCTATTTGTATGCCCAGAGTCCTCAACATCTAATGAGGTTTTCATTGAAGTTAATGTGCCCAAAATGGGAGGCACAGAATGGGCCACAAATATCAATATTGGATTTCTTTTGGCACAACTATCTTGGCCTGAAACCTTTGGCAAGTGCAGCTCTTTGTGCAGAAGCATTTTCAATGTCCCTATGAAAAATTAGACAGAATACTAAATTCCACTTAGAATTTGAAATATGAATCTGGAATGTACTTTGCTCAAGCTTTGTTGAAGAAACAATTTATTACAGCACTTAATCTTCCTGATGAAAGAAAAGGAGATTTTAGCCTGCTAATAAGCTATATAGAAGCCATGACTAATTAACCTAATTATAGCCATTTGTGACAAAATGTGATTGTACTAAAACTATGCCTCAAGTAACTGGAGTTGCCAAAAACTCCAAGGCTAATAAACCAACACACATTAATGGAACATAAACACTAATAAAGTTGACACCAGGCATATGATTTATAACAGAATCAATACTATAAACAATCATCACAAAAGATAATCTGAAGAGTATTTAGTATCTGATAATAAACAATCCACTATCTGAAAATCCTGAAAAACTGCAAATTAGGGCAGATTATTGACCAGTGACTGTAATTCTTCAAAATGTGCAGTTCACAGTGCCAGCAGATGCACACTGAGGCTAGAGACTCCTCATGCTTGGAACACACTTGGACACATTTACATCCTGCCCTCTCACCAGCTCAGCAAAAGGGTACGCAAACCAGAATCTTCTTGGTATCACATAGTTTCCACCTCAACAATCACAAACCCCAGAGAAACTGTGGGAGAGAGGAAGCTGAGTTGAATGTGCTCATCTCGAAGAGTGTTAATTATCACTGAGCAAGCTCAGATGACAGTCCACTGGAATGTTCACTCTCAGTTCATGTCTACCTCAGGATAAGTCTCCAATTGATCCATGCAGACAGTGACTGCATGATAAATACTCAACACTGCATCAGTTCCGGAGGTCCAAGGTATGGTGGAGTGCATGCTGCCAGTGGGGATGAAGCTGGGGCACTCATGAGACAGAATGGATGAAGATCTTGCTCAGTGATGCCATTGTCACATTTTGAGCTCCAATGAGGGGAAGTTCATTGCTGCTGGTCTTATAGTAGGCTTGGACACAGTATGTTATGTACTTTGACACTCTTTGCACAGAAGTGCCTGTTGTTCTGTAACTGTTGGTTAGCAATGAGAACGGCAAGAATGAAGTCTGAAGGATGAATGATAGGGAGTTTATGTTCCTTCTGATGTTTATGACCTTGAGGTGACAACTATGCCAACTTTATGATAGTAGTGAGGCAGTTGCAACAATAATGATGAAGCACAGGGGTATGCAAAAGGCCATTTCACCCATACTTTGAATGGAACCTGCCACCACAGAAGGGATCATCTCAAACATCAGAAAACTTTCATTGTAAAGTGAGAATGTGTCTGCTTGGAGAATATACCACCTGCAGGCAGGACTATGCAAAGGTACCTGGGCACTTCAAGAGCAATGTATCCTAGGATGCACAACAGAATCTCCAGAAGGAGAATCAGAGCCTGAAACCTCTGAAAGCTATAGTGGGACAGAATTACCCTCCCTGAAACTCCAGTGACCTCAGGAAAGAGGCATCCAGAGAAAGTTCAGATGACTGAAGTAGCAAGGAACTTTGCAGTGCAGAATGTTCCCAAGCAGCAAAGAACTTCAACTTGAAATGACTTAAGAGGAACTGAAATGTACCATTCATGCTTCACCTTATATATCCCCATGATGAACATGAGCAGGGACAGGGAAGCGTAAAAAAAAAGCCTGAGATTTCAAGCAATAGTATGTATGTACACCTACAACATATACAGACTCCACTGCCCAGAGACAGAATATACTATTGCAAACGCATGTATTTCATGGGTTTGGTGGCTGAGCTTGCCTAATTACATGTGTTAATACTAAATGTCCACTTAATTTGTTTTCAAAGGGAAAACAAAAAGAAAGCTGCTGCCGTCTGAACCATACAACAATACCACTGAACAAAAGTTGATTAAAGTAAGGGTGTTGACTTTTTTAATTCCCCATTATTATAGCAATATGTCTTTGAGGGGATGAAGAAGGCTGGTATACCAAGAAGTTTCAGGCTTATTTTAAGGTTGGGTATATGATCATGACATTTTCAAGATGAGCCAGATCAGATGCATATGTAGAATGAGGCAGAGGCACCATCTTCACTGCCAGTGAAGAGGTGGAGATGATAACTTCTGGCCAGGGCAGACACGCTTGGTTCAGCACAGATTGCTCCATGCCAGCATTTGAAGTCTCTGTGGGCAGTCTGGATGAACAACATCAGTTTCATCGACTTCTGAACTGCAGTCTGCATTTTAGAGGTCTGAGTCTGTGTTACCACAAAAAACAGTGTTTGTCAAGTACAGTCTAGCTGAGCATGTCCTTAGCTAGAAAGACATGTGGCACCAGAAGCCACGGCTCCCACAAAATTCTGGAAAACCCCACAACACAGTGCAAACAGGAGAAAAATATCAGAGATGTCTTGGACCTGGATGAAGATATTTTGTCTGGTCATCCTCCAGGAAATAGATATATTCTCAGTGCAGTGCGTTGGAATGCAGAGAAGGGGGAAAAAGCATGTCCCAGAGGAGTATCTGAGAGCTATCCCAATCAAAACAGGATGTCTTAGCTCCATACTTTACAGCATCAGAGAAATGAGCCATGAAGGCAGAAATGCTATAGGTAAAACTGATTCTTAAATCATAGCAGGTGCCAGACTGATCAGAAGGCACAATAAAACAAAGATACAGCCTCAGATCCAACGAGGTGTGAATGAACATGTGTAACTTGAAGAATGATTTCAACCCTTCCAGAAAACTAATCATACCCTTCTGAACCAGGTCCAAATCCAGTACATTTGGCACTTGTTGACAAATAGGCGCAAAGCCGAGATGACTCGCATCTCTTCCTCACCTCCCTCTGCAACACGTGGCAGCTGTTAGACCTTTCCATTGCCATGATAGCATGTGTTTGTAGAAGGTCTGTCAGCTGGCACTGCTCCATCCCAACAGGTCTCTGCCCCTAAAAGAGATGGTCACATTTGCCTTAACTTCCCTCCTCATCCCCAAAACAGCAAAGATCTTAATGCTCTCTCTGACCTGTAACCACAAAATTCAGAGGATATTCTCATTCCTGTTTTACAGAAAGAGAAACCTAAATCTCAGACAGAAAAATGACCTTCTCAAGAACACACAGATCATCAGCGGTACAACCACAAAGAGTCCACAAAGCTCTCTGTATTCACTGTTCTTGTACCTACAGAACACTCCATTTCTGTAGCATTTTTGTGCCACTTCTCATTTATGAACAGAACTTTGTTCACTGAATGCCATAAGGACTGGTCCAAAGGTCAGAGAATCAAGGTCCCAAGATGTGGTAAGGGAAGCTGCTTTCACATAGTTCAAGTGAAACAGGTACCTTGATTCCTCCCCATGAGTGATTAGACAGGAACTCCACTGGGCTTGTGACACTGGTTTGTGCTGGATATCTTAGTAGGAAGTCCAGTTCTACTGTGTTGATTTCTTTACTCATCAGAAGTATCTGTAATTTCAAACAAACATGATATCCTTGAGCAGCCAGGATACAAAGCAGCAGTATACTCCAGCAGATTACTTATTCAAATTACATAGCTGCTGAACGTGTGGCTAAAAAGTATACAGTGTCCTATGCTTGAAGGATCTGATGAAACATACTGTGCAGGTGTTTTGGGTCTCCCCAAAAGAGGATCTGGAACAAGTATGGAGATTGGCAACATAACAGGGCCAAAGTTTTGGAAAACTGCATGGCAAAGGCTGTGATCTAGGCTCATAGAGAGCACAGAAAATGGGAAAAGTCCCTGCTAGCAGAGACACAGACAGAAGGATGTGCTGCGTTGCCTGTATTTGATGTCTGCAGCTAAAAACTGGATATTGTTACTGAAAGGAGACAGAGCGAGCATCTGCAGGGCATGGTACAAAGGTTTTGCCCATCTCTCACTATCTTGTTCAGTTTGGAAAGTAACTGAAGATGTACTGAGAGCGTTACAAAAACTCACAGTACATGCACCAAGAGTCCCTGAGGTCTCAGACACTGAAGAGCTGGAGAGCATCTAAGCCATTCATCTATTACCACTGTTTTTACCACCACTGGTGGCTTCGGGGAACATGTGGAGTAGGACTTTCAGAGTTCTTTCCAAGATAATTCTGGAAAGCCATATGCACTCATGAGTCCAGCTGGAGCCACTGCAGCGAGTGCACTGCCAGACATCCAAAATCTCAGTACAACTTCTGGGAGAAAAAAAGAGCCATGATGGAGCAGGTTCTCATTTCCTGTTACAATGTCTTGAATATAGCTCATTACTGCCTAGGGGGCAATGGCTTCTGAAGTGTGGCTGGTATGTCTCCCACTGATGACGGTAACGAGCTACTCAGTTCAACAGCAGAATCCTGTGACTCATCACCCAGCTCCCTCCATTCACTGGAATTGTGGAAGCTGTTTTCCTGAAAGCTTAAAATGATCCATTAACTATTTTCAATGTATAATGTATTTACAACTACAATGTGTGCTACTTTAATGCTTTATTTAGACAAATATATGAGAACGTGTAGGTTCCTTTGGGGTCAGAATTAAGAGTGACTCTGCAAAATTTAAGTTGACTTTTACATGCAGAAAATTTATTAACTAAACATACTGTTAGAGTACATTTTACTGTTAGCGTTACATGTTTACTTGTCCTGGTATCTTCTATATTTTGCAAAGCTCAGTTATTTTACACATTATGTTTTGTTACATAAAGTTAAAAAATTCAGGTCAAGCACTGGATCAAGGTTGACTAGACCTGCACAATGCTTGTGCAGTTTAAACTTGGTTCATATCTGTATTCTGCATGTCAGGGCACTTACATAGTAGTTCACTGCACAAACTTAATAACAACTTCATAACATAATGCCAAGCATTATTTATTGACCGGATTTGATTTCAACATAGACCTACAGAAAGGTCTCCTAGCTCAGACCATATATTTAAAATTATACAAACATACTAGACAAAAACCAGCAGCTACATAGCACACACTCGCTTTAGATAAAACCTATTAAGCCCTGAAGATCAACTTCCTTTTCCCTTTTTTAGTTCTTGCATGCAGGTATTACTATGCTAAAACAACTATTTGACATCTTAAGACAATCAAAAACAACATCCATGACTATAAGCAAGAGAGACAGAGAAGAAAATCAGTCCCCAAACCCTTGTTTCAGCTGCTCTGACGCTGAAGGCCGTGGCTATGACAGTTTGGGCTTTCTCTGAATGATGATATCTTTACCCGTAAAATAAATAATTGCATGCAAATTTCACGAAACAGTGGTGTTTACCTGGAAGGTAACTTGAGCCATGTAGGTCAA
Organism: Apteryx mantelli; assembly: GCF_036417845.1. NCBI lineage: Eukaryota > Metazoa > Chordata > Aves > Apterygiformes > Apterygidae > Apteryx > Apteryx mantelli. The sequence continues at coordinate 6,496,860 of NC_089996.1, forward strand.
TTTATCGCATTCAAACAGACCCCGGGTCGTGTACTGGAACACAGAGAAGGTAATGCTGTCGATGAGGTTTAGCACTCGCACGTTGAGGCTCTCATCTGGAGACGCCCTCTCAATGGCCTTCCGGAACACAACACTGAACGCCTAGGTGGGCAGACACAGAAAAGCACTGATGTTTTCTAGCTGATCTTTTCATGCTCCTGGGTATCACCTGAAATGTTGCAGTAAGTGAAGCCAACTCATATATTTTACCTCTCCAGTTATAAGCAACCCCAATTGTCAAGCAGTGTGGCCCAGCAGCTCCAGGCAGCAGGGCAGTAGGTCTGGAGACCAGACTTTAGCTTTTAGTTGCTTTTTCATGAGTACACACCCAAGCAATGATGACATTCCCCGTGACATTGTGGTTGCTTGGGCTCAGGAAGGTACTGCAGAGACAGGCTAACTGAATTAAGACAGAATGGCTACGGGAAGTATTTCTCAGACAAAGTATATTCTCACATAGGGATTACAGTCAACTTCCTGTGCAAACTTTGAGCTGAAAGACACTGGTGTTCCCAGTGAAAAGCAAACCTCTTATTTCTCAGATGTTGGTGTGACTTAGAAGAAAGCAATTCCCCTAAGTATTAAAAAGTCCAATAAGTAATTTTGTTGTCTGGATTCAGCAAAGGACTAGACAAGAAGAGTAGTCAAGACTTCACAATATGGGAGTGAGCTTAACCAGTGAAGTCCCCTCAGGGGTGGGTGCATGCACTGAGAAAGACAACTTATATAAGACTTATATAAGATACTATGGATTCTTGCAAAAACACTTCTGATCTAAATGAGAAAAGACTTAAAAACTTTCAGAGCAGGCTGAAGAAAGCCCATTAGCAAATTATCAAATGCAGTTGGAAAAAACAAATAAACACACAAAATAAAAGCCTAAATCTCGATTAGCAATGCAAAGGCATCGTACATCGTAACCCAGCTAATATGAAATAATCAGGCCAATACAAATTAATAACACCAACCAGTCAAGGCCTGGCTTTGTTGCAAAAGGTTATTTTCAGGGTTCTACAATAGGAGAATGATGTCTCAACAAATCAAAGTAACTCTGATACCTACTGCATTATTAAATAATTGCAGGATGGATTTTCCGGCTTACATTTCTTTAAATTGTGTTAAAACATGCTGCAGAGTCACATATAAATCTTGTGCGTTCTAATTTATAATGGGCTTTTAGCTGTGTGGTAAGTATTTTAAAATCATCTCTGTGCATCTTTACACAATGTTTTATGATCTATCATCACAATTTATCAGATAAAAACATTTCATCAAATAATTTCCTATGTATTTATACATATTATTAATGATAACTGGAAAACATAAAACAAAAAAAATACAAATTAGGTAGATTAAAGGTGAAACCTCAGATGTGCCTGTATCTATTATGTATGTATATGGAATGAATCTTCCAAAGGGCATCCTTACCAGAAAGATATTCTGCACATTTTCCTAGTAAAATTATCTCAGCATATGAGTCGGAGATATCAAAAAGAAAAGCTTCTTTGTGGATGCAGCTCAAAATTTGTTTCTGTTACTTTTTCCAGGTCACTTGGCAAGGTAAGAAACTGTCTGGAAGTCATCCTAGACTAGGATGTCATCTTATTTAACCCTCCAGCCCCCCAAAATCTCTCTCTCTGATGATAAAGAAAGGTCTTTCCTTTATTGAAACATTAAAATTGGAACTCTTCAATAACAACCAAGGAAGGCCCTTGGGTTTCTACTGGACGGGACTATTGGGACTATTTTATCTAGGCAAAGGATCATTTGCACTCTCTTTTTTACTACAGCAGGACCTTAGAAGCAGCTCCGGGACCAAGACTTCTTCAGTGTTTTGGGCAGTACCTGTAGAGCACAGAAGGATGGACCCTGCCTAAGGAGCCTGCAGGATGCAGTAGACAGCCTGAAAAAAACCCTGCTTCCCATCAGCCAAGAAACGGAAACCAACTGATTAAGTGATGCCTAAATACAAAACAAAGAAATTAACTACGAATTTACTACTAGGCATATGTTTCACTCTTAAAGATCTAACTCCTCCACTGTGGCACATGGAGTCACAGTCCACTCAGACCTGCAAAAAAGGGGAATACAGATATCTCAAAGGTAGTCAAGAAATCTGGAAAATCATGGCTTCATTCCCACAAAAGGTGCCAGTTTCCCAGTAGGCTCTGCTGCCCTGTGGAAAGGTTTGAGAAGTTCAGCCCATCACTAGGAAGAATAATAATTAGCACTTAAATCAATCTGTCATCTTGGAAATGATCTCCAGGATCACCTCTTGGCAGAAATTTTCTCCAAAGGAGATAGATGTGTCCTAGCTCCACACATAAGATGCCCCTGTACTATAAAGCGACACTGCCTTGCAGGGAAAGGCTAGTTTTCTGACTTGTTTAGATAGACTACAACGTCTCTGGAGCATAGACCCTTTGGCTATGCCTACTCTACATTTATTTAGGAGCACAGGGCAAGAAGTGGGCTCTCTCCTAGCACACTCCCGGTCGGGGTGTCCGTACTGCCATTGTTAGGACGCCAAGTGGCTGAGGTTGCTGCAACCACATTTCAGGGTGGTAACCCACCCATAAATGCCATCTCGCCTTCTAATCTAAGGACTCTTACAGAAGACTGTAGGTTTGCTTGTCTGTCTGATGGCCACATGACATTGTGAGAAGAGCATGTGAAACACAGTTCGTGTGTCAGGACTCCTCCATATTGTAGTTAAATCTGTGCGCAAGCCCATACTGAGAGGTGGTGTTGGTTCATGTCACGTCCGTATTACCTCTTCTCTCATGTCAAGCATACACAGACACTAGCCCCAAGTCTGGGCTAGGGTTCACACCATATTATTGACTACCTGAAAAGCTCAGGTAACTGTAACATAGGAAGGATCCAAGCTCCTGAAGGCCCAGCTGCTTGGAAAACTTTTTTTTTGGGGGGGGGAGTGATGGAAGCAGGAATGATTTGCCTTTTGTGTAGAAGGTAGCAATAAATCCCCTGGTGATGTGCTCTCAGTTGGACAGGAATGTGCTTAGACAGTGATGAGATGTTTCAATTCTGGCTTATTTGGGAAATCAGGACTGTTTCAGTATCAAGGTCTTTGATAATTTTTAAGTGCTGAGGCAATTCCTGAACTTACGAAATATCTGCGCAGTTGTTATGACCCTGATGACATCACTGATACAGAACCGATGTAAATATAAAGAAAAGATTAACTGGTGAAGCAAGTTACTCCAAATGCTGTGTAAAATGCCTGGGCATAAATATGTAAACTTGACAGAAAAAAGTAGTTCATTGGCACTTTCCCCAGATGATGTCTTTTAAATCCACTGCTAATCTTGTTCTGCCAGGCCAAGAAGGTTGTGAATATGGAAGAGATAAACTGCTTGCAATGTTTTGCCTTGCAAAAAAAAATAAAAATAAAAAATAAAATTGTTTTTTAGTAATAAAGAATGTTAATGCACCTATAAGTCAAATCGTGACTTTCCACAAGACTTTAGTTCAATTGCTTAGAAACAAACCAAGGAAAAGAAAGAAGAGCTAATTAAGGCTCATCTAATCTGACTCCAATCTGACCACCTGCAGTGGGGATGATCGGCAAATTCAGACATGAGCACACAGACTCCGGCCCACACTCAGTATACAATGCAAATAAACCTTTTCTTATGAGATTCAGACTGATCTTGGACCTTCCAGGCACTGCAGAAATACTGTTTCTTCTACTGATGGCAGCAAGGAAAGCATTCTGCTGAGTGTTTGCAGCAAGCATAAGACAAGTTTTTCTTCAGTTTTAAACACTACCACAACACAAGTTACAGGTGATATATGTGAAGTGGATTTATAACAAAATTAATTACAGGACACTTCTGCATAAAACCTAAGCAACAGAAGGGATTAGTTTAGACCACCTTTTTGTCTAGGCGTTCAAATATCCTCAGGAAGCCCAAGAAGAAGATTTTTTACCTTAGCGAGAGAACAAAGCAGTGCAGCTGTCTAGCACAGCCACGAGCAGCAGGGAGATCCCTACGGCTTACGGGAACAGTACCTTCAGGGAAAACTGGTACATGGGATGGATAGCATGGAGGTCGTCCATTGTGAAGTACAACAGAGAGGCCCGCGCTGCTGCAGGCCTGTAGTGCTCCCTGGCCTCATTGATCTTTGTTTCGGTCACCTTGGATTCCTGGACCTGTGAGGAAAACACAAGATCAAGACAACCGTGAAAACATCTTTTTAAATTGAGTCCATCTTTCTCACTTCCGAGAGGTGAAAAACAAAGAGGCCCAAGACCTCCTGCAGTCCAGTGTAGAGTTAACACCTACCACCGAGACGTCAGGCCAAGGAGTGGGTCACCTGTTTGCGCGCCGGGCGATCGCTGCGGGGAACTGGCCTCCGCTCTCCAAACCATCAAGCAGCCAGAGCTCTAGCTGTCCACTCCCAGCATCCTCCTTCCTCTGGTTTATTCTACATTTAACTGCATTTACTCTCATATTGACCAATTCCCTGTTTTTGCAAGTCCCCTCTGGGGTTCCCACTATGTTCCCTGCTTTTCACTAACCAGAATTAGTTTTGTCATCAGTGAGTTTCTCCTGCTAATTGCCCCCCTCCTGTGCAGATCATTAATAACATGGGACTGAACAGACTTAGTGGAGCTCTTGGGGCAGCTTCCCCCAAGGCTGAGAACTGGTAATTTATAGCTGCTATTTGCTGCCTTTCTTCACCAGCGTTTAATGCACCTCTACCTTCCTAGCCAGGTGTCTGCATAACTGCTGTGATGGATATGGCAAAAATCCTTTTGGCAGTTACATCGCCCCATTATTGTCTCTGTCCTGTTGAAGTTTGTTCTTTCATTCCACTTCAGTGGCATAAAATGACATCCTCGAGCCTCACAGGGATTATTTTATGCTCTGGATATGCACAGTCAGAAATGTCTTGCAGTGCAGATACATGTTCCCATGTCAGCGCTGATCCAGCTAGCTCAGCGAACCATGCAATGAGGACATGACAGAAAAAGGCTCAGCACAGGCTGAACAAGCTTGCAGAGTATGACACAGCCCACACCAAAATGCATAACAGTGAGCGCCTCCCTATGCCACCACCAGAGCTACTGTGAGTATATCTGGCTGGGGAACCATCAAACCTTTCCACTGAAGTGCAGACTTAGCCTCAGTCTGTTACGCACAGCCAACACATATTGGGATCTGGAGGATTAGTCTGTTTGCACATCTCAAAAAGCAATGACAGCCCATTATTTCATAACGTCTAGGTTTCCTCCAAGGAATGGCTTCAAAGCCTACTGCAATGAGGATTCAGGTACAGGGCACTTTTTGGAGGGCAGGTGCTGCAAAGATCCTGACCCAACTCATAAGCAGAAATATGCATTCCTTCATAGCCATATCACAATTATAACTACGCACAATACCAAACGCTCCTGCATTTCTAGATGCTGACAGTATTGTAGAACGGAAATATCCAGGCTTGTAGAGGCTGTATGCTCCATGCAGCCAGGTATGGTTCCCTTCTACATTCCACAGCCCAACGCTATCTCCTTCCCCCACCTTGTCCAAGGCTGAGCTGGTATTTCTGAAAGACCAACTGCTCCAACAGCTGGGAGAGGGCATCCCTTACAGTCAACACAGAGAAACAAGCACCTCCATGAATCACCCACCTAATTCACCCAAATCAGAGGGGTCCCTGCTCTGGAACTGCCAATGTCTCTCCAGTGACTATAAAGGGAGCCCAGAGTCTAGCTTAGACTTAGACAACTACCTCTTAGATACCCTACTCCCAAAATGCTTAATAAATGTAGTAAAATAAAAGCCAGGGGTGGGAAAGGTAGTTGCTCTCCATAAATACAGTGGGGAGGAGCGCCATAGGAAGGAAAATGTTGGCTAAACTGTTTGGGATAAACAGACCAAGAATAGATTAAGAGTTGACATGAGAAGCAGACTTTAATCATGAGAGAAATGGGGCTGTGAGACAGCCTTCCATGTAGGTACCAAACTCATAAACCCCAGGTCCTAAACCAAGTCGAACTCCAAGATTCACCCCTGTTGCCAGAGAGTTGGCAGTGACCAGCTTTACGGTCACAACTTGTTTAGAAACTAAACCAGCTAAAAAATGTCTAATTTGAGAGGGAGATGTGAAGCTTGTACCCTCTCCCACTGCAACTTGCCTCTGCTCCAAAGCCAAGTGCAGTCCATAAAACCAGGATCCATTCATATATGCTCTGAGAGGAAAACACATCTCCATGAGACTCTGAAAGCTGGGGAGACAACACGTAACACCATGCGAGTGGCAACTGAGGCTAGGAACTATAGACAAAACTCAGCTCTGCCCTGGGGCTGGACTTTCCCTGACAGTCAAAGGGAGACCTGATGGGTGACTGTTTCCAGAACTTGCACAGCCATGTCAAAATACCCTCTTCCAACAGCCCCTTGGAGGAGTACAAGCAAATCCTTCTTGGGAAGCTGCATGCATCTGCTGCCCCACAAATGGCTAGTAGAAATAATTTCAATTTTTAATGGGGGGATCAGTTAGTTCCCAGGTGACTGGTGATGCAGTTGCAGCATGACCTGAGAACATGGATAATCGTTATCGAGCAGCGTGGGTCGTCATGCTGGAGAAGGCCAAGTGCTAGGCTATAAAGATGGGACAACCAGGGAGGGAAGCAGTTAAGGATGGTCAGATAGGGGTCCTGTTGTGTTCCTGGTGTGACAGCCACACTTCTCGAGTCCCCTCAGTGACAGAGTAGAAAAGCCTTGCATTTAACTAGCTGCAGTGTAGCCAGCAAGGCAAACTGGGTAATGACAACACTGACACTACAGAGCTAATGAAAAAGCCGATTTACAACCTAAGGAACTGAAGGGTAGGAAATATTCAAATTCTTGCAGATTTACTCTCGATCACAAACTCAACAGATTCCAGTCCCCAGTCAGTACTAAAATCAAGCTTAATTGAGGAAGTGTGATATATTCAGAATTAATTCAAGGAAAAATTAAAAGGCCACTGTATTACACTGGAACAGTTTAAAGCAGCCTTGATACAGTGTGTAAATTTTATTATCTTTACATTAGGCATTGCCATTTTCTCTTGGTCTTAAATAGGCCATTTAACATACACTAGCTCAAAAGAATTAATTTGTTTGAAACTGGCCAGAACGGAGAGCACTTCAATTTATACTGCTTTCTATTCTCTGCGCAGCAGAATGGGTAGAGATGAGCATATTAAAGAAGCTATGTTTCACCACTATGTTTCTTTAAAGATAACATCAGAGGCATGCTTTTCTCCAGGCTCTCACTTTGTCTTTTTACCTTCTCTTCAATTTCTGCAGCTGTCTGTTTAGTGATCTCCAAGTTCTCCACCAACGCTGTGTCTCCCAGGAAGTTCCCAGATGCTGATGACAGCCGAGAGAGCAAGTTGTCCTCTAACGTTTTCAAGGTGATTTTGAATCCATTCTGTTGCTTTGTGAGATCTGACTGCAAATAATCAATTCAGAAATTTTTAGCCACAAAAAATGTGATAAGGAAAGGATTAATCATCTCTATATGGGAATGAGCTTCTAACTGACCATTGCCACAGTCCAGCATTGCTCACAGACTAACTCCTGCTCTCTCTGATTCCTGGATATGGGCAGAGCTCTGGGGATCTCTCCATATCCAATGCACCATTCACTCAGAGAAATCCTGAAAGTGCCAGGATGAATAAGCCCTTCCTTTAGGAATGTATAAAACGATGGAAATGAATCAGGAAGAAAAGACCTTCAGCCCCCATCTCACACGCATGCTGTGCCTCCTTCTTAGAAATGTCTGTTTATCAGGCTTGAGTCAGCCTGGATGGCCCCTATGCAGCAAGCCTAAGGATAAACACTGCTGCCTTTCACCTCTCCCTGCGAACCTCCGCACTTCCCACTACATGTCAGCACCAATCACACCAGGAATGAGGACCAAGGGGCTAAAAGCTGGTGGCGAAAGCAACAGCGCATTCTCTTGGGTCCAGAGCTAAGCACAACCCACTGCAGACTCTTGGAAGCTTAGAACTGAAGGCAAAGTCAAAATCTTACTTGACTGCTACTCCCATTTGTATTCCGGTCTCAAGATCCTGCTTGGATCATTGGCCCACTGTGCTAGAAGCTGTACACGCAAGGACAGTCTCCACTCCAAAGCTGTACATGCAAGGACAGTCTCCGCTCCACCGCAATTTTAGCGCAAAGACAACCAAGCAGATTCAGACCAGCAACAACTGTCTTGCTTCAAGGGCAGATCTTCTAAATAACGGTGCAAATTCTTCCAATTTTCTTTCTGCGAAATAATGCTCCCCTCCCTTCTCCCTGGCAACTTGTTCTGTTTCTGTCTCTTCTGCAGAAATACCAGTGATTAACACTGTTCATGGTGGAACTAAAGAATCTCATCTGGCTCCTTTTTGAAAAGACCCTTGAAAATAGGTTTTCCCCCATGAAATGTGATTGCCCTATTCTCTGTGTTTGCTCAGGGAAACTGCATCTTTCCTGGATTTCAGGTACATTATATTATTCCACTATGCGGTCTTATTCTGAATGTCTATTTTTAGCATTATCACAGAAAACATCCTGTGGCAAAGCAGTGCATCTGACTTGGATGCTGCTAAGATATAAGCCTGGATGACTATTCTCCACATAAATGAATCCAATCACTAACACCCTAGTATGTAAAACACTGCTGTATGACACACAGAGTTTTAAATCCCCAGATTTTATTTAAGTGACACAACCGAGTGATTCAAATAACTTGCAAAAGAGTGTTTTTTAGCACTATGAAAATAAGCCAAGTCCATGAAGTAGGAGAGAGTGCGCAAGTGGAGTTGAGACAAGTCCTAGGCCACACTGACTGTCAGATGGTAGAATCAGTGTCATTAGCCAAGTGATTTAATGCTCCCAAGACAGCTTCCAGGAAATGCAAGGTCTGAAAGGTCCCCAGAAATGGGACGTGTCTGACATCCCTGTGTTTCTTCCAATCCCCTAAAACATAGGGGGGCCAGCAGTATTTGTTCTGTTGTCAGAGGTTTTCAAGCAGATTAACTAACTCTAACTCATTAACAAGTCACCTTTCAATATTTGGGCTGAAATTTCACATACTTGCTGCACACACATTCATTTCATGTTAATGTCAAGCCAAGTATTCAGTAGAATGTGCACTGAAGCACGCAGTTTACTGGTATTTCAGCTATAAATGCTTGCTTTTAAGGGCCTGTTCCTTAGGCATTACACACAGGAGTTTGCCCGTGGTGGTAAATATTTTACAAGTCTTGAAACAGAAAACTAACATGGCCAATTTTGTGCGTGTTCCTGTCATTCAAGCATAGCCTGCCTTGAAAATGACATTTTGCAAGCTATTATTTCAGACCACGGACTGTAAGCCCTGCAGTTATTAATGAGGATGTGTGTGGTTTTTGTTCCAATAGCTTGTAATCACCACGCAATTTCTGAAGCACACCCTCAGAAGTGCGTACAATGCTGTATTTCCCACAACAGCCTGCATCTGTTGCAGCTTTATCATGCTATTGTTTTCAGCAGTAGCAAGGTCATCATTCCTCATTTCTGCAGTGGAGCTCATTATCTGTTATTTTACAGCTGATATATAACTGTGTGAATTCCAGGAAGCAGGTTACTCTGAGGGCCTTCAAATTTTCATTCCGTGACAAAAAAAAAGTTCACTAGAGCTACAGGCCAGTTTGGTGAGGACTCGCTACCAACCCCTTCCCACCTCAGATGCCCAACTGTTGTGAGTCTGCAGCCTTTCCCAGGACTTTCCCCACTGTTCATTCCTTCTCTACTGATGAATCTTCAAATTGTCAGAGTCTCTATCTCCAATGGGTCCATAGCGGCCACCTTCCAGTTGTTTTCAACAACCACCAGACAATGAAGTTGAGGAAAGCACATTTTGAGAAATTTCAGTCCAAAGACTCAAGTCTGGTAAAGGTGGGAGATGCTTGAAACCAATTCTTGTAAGACAACATGGACCACAGGCAATGCCATCAGCACATGGACTGGCAGAGCCGGCAGGAGCAAAGCAGGCAAGGTGGGGAGCACAGTCCTTGCAAAAGTAAATTGCAAATGAGACTAGTAAAAGGCCACAGGTTTTGTATTGACCTGACACAATAAGGCCTCAAGACTTGGCTTTGCTTGCCTTGGCCTGAGCTGATCTTAAATGTGATCATCTAGCAGCCAGGTCACTGTTGCTTTAATCAGTTTTAGTTTGGCTTTAATTTATAGTAATAGCAAGTAGTTATTCTGCATAGATTGAACTGTCTCTAGAATAAAAATGTGGCAGAGTGCAAATGCGCAGTGGTGTCAGAGGTCCCAGACTGTAAACATCCATCGTAACAATCAATCAACAGTCAATGGAGGAGTGCAGACCTATGAATCAGATAAAGCCAGTTTTAGAGATAAGAAAGAATGGGAAAATACTGATGAATAGATGGATAATTAGGAACCAATAGGAAGAAAGATTATGTGAGCAGACCATGTTGAGAAAAAATACCAGAATGACCCTAGATGGATGCCAAGACTGAGGAAGAAGAACAGACATTGCCATGGACATCAAACTTTTCCTAGAGAAGACCTCAGGATGCTGATAACTTGTAATCACCCCACACCCAGTTCTGCTTGAGGAAGACTGAAGCTATAGATCTTAGTGATGCCTGGAGGGTGAGCCCAATCCCAGAGACCAGGGTGGACATTAGTAGGTATTAGTGAGCTGCATCTTTGTGTAACAGTTTTAATTGTATGAGGCTTTTGTGTATTATAAGTGTTATTTGGACTAATAATAACTGTTTGAACAATATTGATTAGGTTATTAACTTGTTAATCACACTAACAATAAATTATCGTATTTGCCATGCCTGTTACACCAGGGAAGAAACCATGGCAAACAGCACATCTAGAGGAGCGGCCACTTCTTTACGGAATCGGAAGATTCAAACCTGTATCTTCAAGGAGCTTCCCACAGCTATCAGGCAACAGTCACTGTGGCTTTGTCCACATTAGCAAATGAAATACAGGGAGAACAAAGGATCAAGCACCCGGCCCGCAGTCATCCACAGGGGTCAATACACTTGCAGTTGGTGCCGACCCCCCTCTCACATTATCCGTACATGGCTCTGGGAATAGCACAAGCAGGCCTTTTCTCGGAGGAAGAGCGGTAAACTATGCAGCCTTCAGCTGTGCTGCATTACTTGGCATTGAAACCAGAGAATATGCCTGGCCACATTTTATTTACCAGTTCAGATATAGCCAAGAATGATGGCAACAACATCCATCCTGAACACCAGACTCAAGGCTATTGGTGCAGAGGGCACCTACAACCTCTCCTGCTGAAGATTCAGCAGGTTAGGAAAAAAAGCATGAGGGAACGTGACTTCAACAGATTGTGCTTCTCACTACTGGATAAATATAGCAACACTTGTAGGAGCAATGACCAAACCTACCACTTAGGGAAAAAAGTTCTCTTCCTCTGCTGATGAGACCTGAAGTCCTTACCAAGACTGAAGCCTCCTGGCTCCCCTCCTCCAGGCCAACTCAGTTACAGCTGCTCCTGAGAGGCAAGAGTCAGGGACCACAAATCTCTCACAAGATAGACGCGTGCCTGGGTCATGCGCATCCTGGTAAGTTCTCTGATACCAAGGGTGTTGTTAAGATTTATTACCCCTTCCTCACTTGAAGAAAATTTTCTGTGACCCCATGGGAAGGTGAGGGGGCATAATGCCTGTTATGCATCTAGGGAGAAAAGTCTCTGCTTTTATCCCAGCAGGGAAGCGACTGTGGGTTGACGTATCCCCATCCAGTGGAAAAAAACACTAGGCTATGAACTGTTTTTTTTCCTCCTTGGTATCTGGGGGTTTCTTGGAGGAGGGAAACAGAAGAACAGAGAAGAGAGAGGAGATATTGTGGGCTCTGATATTATCTGGATGTGGTGAAACAGAGAAAGAAGTCTCAGATATTTTTAAGGGAAGAGAAAACTACATTTTACACCAATCTATATCTGCTTAATGGTTTCTGAAGTCAGACTACAGCCCCTATCTCCCACTGCTGGTGGCATGGTTGGCAGGACCAGCACCTGGGGGTGCATTTCCCTGGTCCTCCCTGATGCTTTGCCTCCGTCTTCCTTCTCCACAGTGCACAGGCCCAGAATAAGCAGGGACTTTAAAATATATGATCCCTAATTCACTTCATTTTCACTGTACTCTAATACATGCCATAAAAGAGGAACTGTGTAAGCACTGCAGATTTTGAGCTACTAATTTTCAGAGCCTAATACTGTATTTGATCACTGCATGTGATATTGAATTTGTCTTTCTTCTTGTGACAACAGTCATTAACAGCAGTGCTGCTGAGGCTAAGAGGAATGGTCCTAAACTTCAGTTAATGACACCACTAAGTTAATCTCAATCACCCTATACAACCCCATTTGGTTTAAGTCAGTAAAGATAAGTGTCTGTAGCGTCTACAACGTGCTGATGAGCATATATAAGGGGTGCCTGATCAAGAGGCTTTGGGTCTCCTACTGTCCTAGCTAGATAGGCATGACTTATACATTAAATTAGTGCATTACATATTTCTATGCCAACTTTTGGCTCGTTAGCACATGAGCCTGTTTAAAACTAAATGCATCATTAAAGCTGCACAGTTAACATATTGGAGAACCTCATTAAACGAAGAGATTATTACAAGACTGGCCTGGCCTGACTGAACATGTGCTGTAAATTTATTCCCACTCTCAGTAAATATTTCATATTATACATATTTGTTACTGTGCTAAAGACGCCTTTAGCAAAGAGGATTTTCTTTAAAAAGTTATCTTGAAACTGAAGCCATACTTATAACATCTCAGATTAAAAAAAAATAATAAAAATTTTGGCCAGTTATAAACAAGTGGGAGGAAGAACTGTACCAGAAAAATTTCATTATCAGCCTGACAATGTTTACAGTGGGAATCCTATACCATAAATGCCTAAAGTTAAGTGAGACTAATCCTACTTCCAAAATTAAATCTGTGAAGTCTAGAGAAAAATGATATAATGAGAATCTCAGTTTCCAATTCCAAAAGGGATAGGAAAAGAAAGAGATTGTTTTGGAGAAAAAACTTGAAGCTGCAGTTTAAGTATGCCCAAAACACGAAGAAATTAGAAGACAGAAGAAAAAAACCCAAAACTCAATATCTATCACTCAAGGGAAATCTCCTGTTTCTATGGTGACCTCCACAATTTCTGCACCCTTGCACATTAAATTATATTCATTTTAAAATATTTGTATTATTTTTATTTTTTTTAATATTTATACTGCCTCCCAGTGCAAACTCTCAGCTACTGACCTTTAGCTCCTCCAAGTCAGGCCTTTCCATGTTCACCACCGCTGCAAGCAGCTGGTCTTCCAAGCCATCTCGTGTGACGGTGAAGTTGATGAGGGTGCACTGTGCCTGCATCTCCGGTTGGAAATGGGGGTTTGCCAGCTTTGTATGGAGAATCAGACGGAAAGCAGGGTTGAAGTCACACTCCTTGTCACCGATCTTAATGAACCTGAAATGATCAAAAAATGCGTGTGCTCACGTCCCTTCCAAGATATTTCTGCCCAAATACCAATAAGCCAATGGCATCTATTAGCATAGGACTCTCTATTCTCAGGACAGAAATCATTTTTAATGCAAAGGGTATTTAAAATTGGACACGCTTGAAACACTTCTGATTTAGGATTAAAAAAGCCAAAGTGTTGCCCCTGAATTTCAGCAATGCCTGTTTGAGAAGGCTCATAGTTTCCGGCCTGCAGGCATCAGTTTGAACCACGAATCACCCTTGCTTTTTCATGGGGGCCACATTCTTTTTAAAGCTGGTGTTACATGAAGGAAAAACCTCTCGGCCTTGAGATTTTAATTAGCCACGACTGAAACTGCCTTGGCTGCTGGCTCAAATTAGGCTGACTCTGTGATCGCACTGAGCTTTAGCAATGAAGCTGGCTTTGAGCAGCGGCTCACAGCCATTTGCGGGAGATAAGATTACTCAGGAAAGTTCAGCTTTCTCCTATTCTGACACCAAGCCTATAATTCATAAAGCAGGGAGGCTGAACCACAGGACTCCAAATACTCTGAACATAAGTTTGGCAAAGCCCACAGGAACCAGAGGGAAAGGGAAATTAGAGATGCATTGATGTCTCAGGAGAAGATGTAAATCTCCTTTAGGAGATTTATCTGTACACACCTATGCACGTGTTGATATTCATGCAAGCTACAGTGATGCTTCCACTGAAGCAGTTATACTGTGGCCCACCTGCACATGGATACAGGAACAGTAGTATCAGCATGAGAATTTCAGTACACTTTCTAGTCAGACGTAAACTCATTAGGTATCTTTTTGGTCACATCTCTCACTATTCCATTTTTACAGATGCAAAACTGAGGCACAGAGATATCACATAACATGAGCAGCTCATGAGAGCCTCCCAAAACAGTGCTCAGAGACTTGACTTCAAGAGACTCCAGCCATGGGACTACTGGCTTCTGCCTGTGTGGTCTAAAATGAAGGACTGGGGCTTTAACTTGTCCTGGAAAACATGAAACCCAGGAAAAACACCCAAAGTCCAACCGGTACCAAGGTTTTATTTGATTTTTGACTTATTTTCCTTTTCTAAGGTAACACATGATCTCAGAGTGAGTTTTGAGAACACAGGCATACAGTCCCAAAAGGGAACGATTCAGTTTTTTCACTGCAAGGGGACTGAAGTGTCACACCACCTCTGCTGTAATCCCTTCTCGGTTTTGAAATGTTTCTATTCCCTGCATTTAGGAATATCATTCCCTTCGAAATGCTTCTTCCCCTTTACTCGTGTAGTTGAAACCCAGAACCAGCCATCTTTCTCATGATGCATTCCCTTGCAACATCTCTGGAAAACCTGCCTTTCCCAGAAGTTGACAGTGTCCTAAGATATTTTATGAGAGTTCAATTGTAAGAAAATGATTTTCGAGGAACTTAAGGAATATGAAATGCAGAGCTTGACAGGCTTTTTTCTTTTTTTTCTTTTTCTTCTTCTTCTTCTTTTTTTTTTTTTTTAACTCTTCAAAGCCAAAAGCAGGACTGTATTGAGAGCTGCTGCTGAAGTCACAGAGGTCAGCCCATGCTGTGTTCCTCTTAGCTATAAAGCTATTAGTGGCAGAGACTTTTAGAAACCTGAAAGACACATACCCTTCTAAAGGACGATGACTCCAGTATGTGAAAGCCAGTGAAACAACATCAAAAGAGTTTCTGAATCAAATTCAGTACTGACCGCGGAACACAAAGTTTTATTTGTTGCCATTATTTGAGCACATTCTAAAAATGTGATTATTTTACTTACATACAAGAAGAAAAAGTAAACTCACTGGCTGCCCCTCTCTCTGAACTCCTCCTGGCTGACACAAAGAACTTCCCTCCAGTAAGAAACACTTACAATATTCTTAATACTTAAATCTGCAACTGTATTCCTAAACAGTGTGCAATGTTTGCTAAAATCTATGGTTGCATGTTCTTCACAACGGCAATAGTCACTTTGGCAATAATTCAGTGTCGAGATAACCAGTTACAGACACCAATTACCAATACCAAGGACACTATACAAAAGGAGGAATTACAGATCTCTCCTTCTACAGGAGATTTGAATAGCACTGTCCAGCAAAATAAAGAAAAAAACAAACTAGGTTTATATCAAACCCATCTCATGACTGAATTACCCGTGATTGCCTGATTTAAAATATTCTCGCTTCTGAAGGCAGGTTGTTAGTGCTGTCGTATATGAACACCCACAAATCGGGGTCAGAGAAAGAGGGCACACCAGCATAAAGAACCCATTTACCAGAAAAAGGGCAGACAGTGGAGGCATACATGCCATTAAATCTCCCAGAAGCTCACCTTCCTTTCTTGATTGTTTCTCGACCCAGTAAGGGCCCCAAAACTGGATCC
Organism: Apteryx mantelli; assembly: GCF_036417845.1. Lineage (NCBI taxonomy): Eukaryota > Metazoa > Chordata > Aves > Apterygiformes > Apterygidae > Apteryx > Apteryx mantelli. The sequence continues at coordinate 6,512,847 of NC_089996.1, forward strand.
ACAGATTCCTCCAAGTTTTCAATCAAGACCAATTCTCCCGCAGCAACGGCTTGTTCCATTGCGTCCAAATACCTATGGGAAACAGTAATGCGGCAGTGATGTGAGGCTTTGCAGCAAGGAGCATAAGCACGCGCAAGGGTTAGAGGGCTGTTCCACATCGCAATGGCAGCTCCATACACATGCCAGAACTTGCAAGAGAGGAAGCGTGAGCAAGGTGGTGTCTGTGGTGTGGGAAGAGGTACTGGCAGAGTCTTGGCTGTCCAACAAAGAGAGAATCAGATCTCAGACCTCCCAAGAGCAAGTAGTAATACCCAAGAAAAGAACATGGACAGCAGTGAACAAAGCAGGGCCAGACTGTTATCTTTTTAGCAAATGCTTTGTTTCTCCCAGAATCCACCAATACAGATAAGCTTGCACAAAAGAAAGAAGAACAGGTTTCAGCTCCCTTTTGCGCAGGGTTTAGGGATTAGGATGGGGTGACAATGATTGAATTCTTCTTCACAGAGGAATTTGACCCCATTGCACCTTGCCTAACTATAAACCAAGGCTGCTCTGCATTGGGATGCTTTGTATTGGGAAGGGCATGGTCAAATGCTCGTGCTTGCTGCTTCAGGGCTGCTCTGTACTTCACATAACTTGCTTTTCTGCAAAGAGGAGTGAATGACTTTGGACAGGCGGTGACGGTGCTCTCTAGGCATGGTTACGCTGTCATAGGAATTACCCCAACTAATTCAACTGGCTAAAATTTAGGTTCCTAGTCTAAGCTAGATAGTTGCCCTCACCCTCAAGAGGTGATTTATTCCATCCTATAATAGGTTTCCAAGACTGGTGAGCTGCACGGCCCTTTGGGAGGGCCAGGTTCCCTCACTGACTATGGAAGGAGATGAGAGAAGAAGTTCAGAACAAATACCTGACTTTTAGAGGAATATGTTCAAACGATGTGAACCCTGTCCCTGATCAGCAGCCCCCATTCCTCTGAGCCCCCAAATATTTTATATGAAGATAGAGAGAATGACAGCAGCTGACCCCAAACCTGCTAAAATGGCTTTTTTTTTTTTTTTTGAAGGAGAGAGGGGTGCGAGTTTAAACCTCTTAAGGCAGTTGAAAGCAAAGAACCTTGGTTTTCCAGATGATGAAACACTCACCATTTATTGTAATGGGACAGTGGATGCTGCTTTTAGCTAATGGCCCAGAGTCATCACACCTGTACATAAAACTCCCCTTTCAGAGTACCTACCAGCCTGAGATGTGGCTGGGAGGGGAAAAAGAGAAGCTGGTTTGGTACAGCAGACTGCACTGGCAATAAGTGCATCCTGAAGCAGCAGAAGACTGGTCTGTGCTCTGATCAAAGATAAAAGCCTGGAGCTGAAAGACCTTTCTATAAAAAATTTAGCGAGAACAAGGCAGGTTCATGAGGTGATGCAATGGAGGCGATGTGTATGTTGTGATGAGAACCTCCTAGCTAGTACTAATATGGAAGCAGAGTTAGCCCAGCTGGTCTTCAGGGCAAGGTGACCCTCATGTCAACTTCACCCTCCAAGACCAGGCCCTCTCTCTTCTTCTGAGCCGTACAGAAGCCCTGCTCATCCCCCTTGCTGAAACTGAGTCAGGAGACAACACATTAACATGAGCCTGAGGGAGGATGCCATAATCCTACATGTAGCTCAGCCCCCAGCATATCTCTCTTTTCATTCCCGGTTTTAGAGGAGTTTCTATGGTAACTTGACCAAGCACTAAACAGCCCCTCTATTTAATGAGAAATCTCTATCATTTTGGTAATGAATAAGCAGCTATGTATAAATACATTTGAGAGTTTTCCTCAATGTAATTTGCTCAGACGGCCGCAGTCAAACATATGCTATTCATCAAATATGACAGACAGATAGGCATTAAAAGATATTATTATGGGATAAGGTTCATATTTACCCCTTCTGCCCAATTCGGATCACTCGGAGATCTTCGCCATACTTTGTTTTGATCCATTTGATACCCTGTAGCTGGGGATCCACCATGAGGGGCCAGCGTTCACAGTTTGTGAGAATGGTGGCATTTTCTGTGGACATCCGATCAGCTGGCAGGCCCTCATTCTGCCAAGTCGCTATATCAGCATCATCTGTCAGCATGGTCAGAGGATCCAAAGATGGAGTTACAGGGATTGGGACCTGGAAGGAAAGCAGAAATGTTTCCTAGCGTGTCGGTACAAAGCTGTGAATGCAACCTGCCACATATTCCAAAGGCAAAAGAGTAGATCATTTCAAGCAAATTTAGCTTAACTAAAAACTGAGCAGTCTTATCTATTGGTGGTTTGCCATTTTACAGGATAGTTTTGATCTAGTATTAAAAGCTCTCCCCTCCTGTTGCGAATGAACATAAATTATACAGGAAACACAAAAAATTTTGCCTGCAGTGTACTAAGCACACCAAACCGTCTCAACCCAGCAGAACAGGTTCAGATCACACTTTGCAGTGTACAAAGTCTTTGAAATGACAGCTTTGAAGAATATAATTAACACCCTCATAAGCCTGCTGTTGTGTTGCAAAATGACATTAGCAGTTCTAGAAACACTTCTCTGACATGGGAGGCCATTTCCGGATGTGACAACCAGTAAGTTATCTGTGCCAGTTATCTGAACAGAAGAGGCCTTCAGTTTTTGAATGGAAAAACAGGCACTTCCCTGAAATTTCTAAGCACAAGTCAGGCCATTTTTGGAACAATATTACCTTTTTTAACTATGTTCTTGGCTTAGTATTAAAAAATGATTTTTTTTTTTCTCCCATCCTGTGGAACTTGCTGCTTTTCTCGGCTTTTTGGTTTGGGCATCATTCAGTAGGCTGCCTAGTTGTGGCCTTATTTAAAAGCCTCTTGGCATTTTACCAGGATTTACAATGTTCAGTTAGGTATTGATGCACAGAATGCTCAATCCTGCAGCAGACTGAGCGCTTGGATTTACTGATATATGAGGGGACCTGGTAAAAATGAGTTAAACTTAAAACAAGTTTGAAGCATGCCTGTCTCCATCCAGTCTGAGCAGCAAGACATGGGTGAAACCTGTTGAGGGGCAGGGCCAGCATTCACAAAACTTGTGTCCAGCATGAAGAACTATCTGGAGTCTTTCTAGGCCTATCAGGGAGCTAGAAATTGAGCTCTGCTAACTCCAAGCAGTCCCTTCCATACTACTTCCCTCAGAGAATCTGTTTTCTCTTTTTCAAGGCCATCCCTGACTCCTGGTTAAAACTGAACAGCACTGAAGTTTTAATCCATGTTTGGGTTGCTGCATCTGGCATTTTCCATGGGGGAATCGGGTACTTCCATGGAGCAAAGGAGACCAGAACGTATTGCCCAAAGAGGAGCGAATCAAGCGTGACAATGTCCTCCTCCTCAATCCAACATGGCAGGGGTGCAAGGGGAGCCCCTCATTTGGGGGATCTCCTATGGACACCAGAATTTATGGCCCTGTAATATCCAGTAATAACTGTTTTTCAGAGAAAGCAGAGCTTACTTTCAGCTGGTGTAAATATGGCTTCCAGACTCCATCCATGAGATCTTGCCTGTATTTCTTGGTGAAGTATCCCAGGTAGGAGACGAAGGCCGTAATCAGTAAGACATCTCCACACAAGGTGCTCTGTTGCTGTTTGAAATCTTTCACGGCTTCAGCCCATCTCACGTTCTCAGAGGCCAGTCCCCCAACCTAGAATTTCCCAAGTCAAATTGACTATTACAGTGGTTCTTCAAACAATACTTCAGTATCCAGCCTCATCATATCATGTCCCTAACTTCAACTGTCATTTGCTAAAATTTAAAACCTGAGGATGGTAAATACACAACAGTTACTTTGATAACCCCCTGCTCACTGTTCACTAGCCCTACAGTCTAGTTTGAATTGCCTGCTTCATACCTCGTCTGAAAATCAGCAAGAGACGATCCATCACTTCTCTATCATAAATGTGCATAAGGATACCTGCATGAGAATTTCTGTAGCACCCCATGAAATGTTAATTGACCTATTGCCAAAGATTCACACCTAGTTATACTCTCTCCCGCCACTCACAGCATTCCTCTCCAACAGTCACAACCTTTGGTTATTTCCTACAATTTTTTATTATCCCAGTCACGTGGCATTTTGCCATTGTATGTGGGATCACAACCCTCTTTGGTCTAAGTTTTCCTTTTCGCTAAGACCCTGCCTTGCAAACGTTTTCTCATGGACACTTTTCATAAGCATCCAATGCATGAACTGGGGTTCTTACTGGCTTTGAGGAGAGTAAAGTAAAATGAGATATCTCTACATGCATGGCCAACTCCTTTAACCACTGGTACTTTTTGAGGTACTACTGCTCCCTCATTCCTGCAGTCATGTGACTATAAGAGACCCTAACCTTTATTTATTTTTTTTTCAAGAAGATTTTAGCCCTAGTAATTGAAAAACACAGCTTGAAAATATGAATGGAGTGCCCTCTTCAGGTACACAAGCCAGAAGAACCCAAAAGAGCTTTAAGTTGGCCTCATGAATTTTGAGATTGACAGTGCTGAAGCTTATGGTCAAATTCATAAATCACTCTCCTGTTGTAAAGGTTCTCTGGAAACAACCATACAATTTACAAATCAACCCTACTTACAAGGCCTCTGTCAATAGGGCCACCCAGCACTTTCTACTGTTCTTCTTCAGTGTACAGTCTGCATCTGCTTAGTGTTATTTCGCATTTCTTATGAGGAAAACAAAAATAAAAACAACCTAGAACCTCTTCTTCCTTACATTTTGCAAACCTCTCCAATTAAAGAGCTCCTGAAAATGTAATTAATATGACACTGTGTTCTTCTCCCAAGTCATTAGTAAATTGTTCAATAGGATCTGATCTAACACAAATCCCAATGATATGCCTCATGAACACATTGAAAAATTAATTCCCTTCAGTTTGGATTATTTTGCTATCTTGAACTGATTTACAGAATGCAGGTCCTTAGGATGGAAAGGCAACAAATTCTGTAATTTCCTTCAGATCCTTACTGAATTCCATTGTCATGAAATAGTTGCACATTCCCACCTGACTTGCCCTGTTCCTAGCAAAATCTTACTGCTTTCTGGTGGTTAGGAGCCTTCTTTTAATTTCCAGCTTAAGTTTACTCCTGGCCACTTCATACCATTCATTCTTGTGCAGACATTGTCCTCTAGCTTAAATAGCTCTCCTTCTTCCCTCATGTCTACCTCCAGATGCTTTTATAGACAGTAAGTATTTTCTAGGGGATGTATTCCACTTGATTAAGAAAGCAAAGTTCCTCTAGCTTCACTCTGAAATACATAACCATAGGAACAGCTGTACTGGGTCATACCCAAGGTCCACCGCCCTCGGCATCCTGTCTGCTGACAGCAGTCATTAGCAAATGACTCGGGAAGAATATACAAACAAGCATATGGTGATAGTCTCCTGATGTAGTCTCCTAGCTTCCAGCAACTGGAGGTTTAAGGACTTTCTGAAGCAGAGCTTATGACTTTGTGTTTAATAGCCACTGATGAATTTTTTCTTCATGACAGAGTCTAAGTCCCTGTGGAAACCACCTAACCTTCTGGCATCTACAGCATCTCGTGGCCTAGAGGCCACAGTTTAACTACGCCTTGTGTAAAAAGTTCTCCCTTTTGTGTGCTGCCTGACCTTTTCATTTGCTAATACCTGTGCTCACAATGTAAAAACAGTGAACGATCATTTAAGTTTCACCTTCTCCATACCACTCACGATTTCAAAGCCCTTGATACTGTTCTTACTGTCTCCTTCCAAGGCTGAAGAACTTCAGTCTACACAGTTCCTCATACAGATGCCTTTTGATTGTCCTTGCAATCTTTATCAGATGATGTAATCTTTATCATCCAGTTTCTTCTTATTGTTACCTTTTCTGCACTGTTTGCCATTCTATTATATCCTTTTGAGGTAGTAGAAGGGACAGAGGTACAGTTGCATGTTCAAGATTTATTCAAGATGAATTTATACACTAAGCTTGTGAGGTTTTTTTTCCTGTTTTGTTCTCTCTTTTTTAGCCAATAAAACCTAACACACAATTTCAGTTCATGATTTGGGTTTGTTTTTGTTTTTTTTTTTCCCTTTGGGAGCACAGTGCTCACATATTCACAGAACTCTTAACTCCAACATTTAATTCCTGAATGATAACTAGCTCCATATCATTCACTGTGTATGTAAAGTAAGAACTAATTTTTCCAATGCACATTACATTATGTTTATCTATCCTGCATTTCTCCTGGTACTTTATTCCTCCATCACTTGGTATCATTTCTACAGTTCTTTGTAAACAGTCTTCATCTGTGTTCATGTTATTAACAAACTATACAACTTGCTTACCCACCACCTTTTCCAGATCATTTATTCTGAGGAACACAAGAACTAACAAATACCAGCAAAATCTCTCTGGTGACCTTCCTGCCTGACCATTTCTAAGAAACTGGTGAAAACTGCCTTCTAGGCAGTTTGACTCCTTCCAAGAACACAAACAGAAGCTGCAGATTTTCTGTTCCCCTGCTCAACCTCAAGCCCTGCCATAAACTTGTTCCAGTTCAGTTCCTTTTCTGTGCATGCGAATTACCATGCTGTACACAGTGCTTCAGACAAGGTTTCACCAGTGCCTTTTACCGATCTCAGGGCATGTTAGTATTTCCCTAGCTTTGGTAGAAAGCCTGCTCCTGATATGTTGTAGGGCCACATTTTCCTTTCTTGCGGCTGCATCACTAGCAGGGCAAAGACTCAACAAATACATTCAAATGGTCCTCATCGGTTGCTAGCCAATAAGCTCCTGATTTAGATGCAAATGTCTATTATTAGCCCATAATTACATGGCTGCACATTGCATTACTGAATTCTATTCCATCCCTATTATTCCAATTTCCAGGTCATCCAATTATTTCAATTACAGTTATGCTTCCTCTTCATTTGTGGAAATTTCTTTTTTTTTTTCCCCTCCATCTTATGGTCTGTCTTACCATGTGCTCCCATGCTCACTGAAACAGAACATAAGAAGACAAGAAATACCAGGTGGCATTGGATATACCTGCTCTGCTCTTATTCTTTCCTGGACATTGGTTTGGGGCCACAGCTGGAGTCTAGCTGAAACTAGACAGACCCTGATCTCACTCTGCATAACTGTTCTTATGTCTGCTAGTTGAAACAGAAGTAAAGAATTACACTTTTATTTTAGGATCATACCTAGATTATCCTTAATTTCAAATCCAGTAACAGTGCATAGTAGTTCACTTCCATCATCTTTATTTTGCTGCTTTTAAACCTATAGGCCTTTTCTCCTATCTCATTGAGAAGGTCAGTTCTCATATTACCCCTATAGTTCTCAGCCTCTAAGACTAAGAAGTCTTTGCTGATCTATTTTTCTAATACCTGTAGACTCTCTACTTATTCCTAATTAATTTCTTCAGGTGATTTCTCATCCTTATATCCTGGTGGTCTTTTCTTCATTAATTCTTCTCCTTTGCACGGGTCACATACTACTGACAGTTTTAGTATCTTAAAGAAATCCCTAGCGTCTTCCACATCAGACTCTAGAACTCATTGGAATTCTTTTTATTTAGCAAGTAGCAAATTTAAAACCGTTGCATTTGATTACCTTTAGCTCTTCAGTAATAAGGGATAGTGAACAATCATTCCCTATTCACCTTCTGCATATCATTCATGATTTTATAGGCTCTGTCACATCCATCCCTACACAGGCTCTTTTCCAAACTGAAGAGTCGTAATCTATTTCCTCTCTTCACAAACAGAAGCTGTTACATACTTCTTTGTACTTTTTCTAGGTCACCTACAGTCTTCTGAGATGGGCTAACCAGAACCGTGTACAGCATGCGAGACAGGCACACCATAGATTTGGAGTGATATAATGATCATTTAATCTTTGTTCCCCAATCTTTTCTTACTAATTCCTAATATTCAGTTTGCCTTTCTAACTCCAGCTGAGTACTGCACTACTGTTTCTGAGAACTCTCTACAAGGACTCCAAGAGCTCTTTTCTAAGTGATAATAGTCCATGCAGAGTCTATCAATGTAAATGCATAATTAGGGTTCATTTTCCTTGCATGTATTATTTTGCATTTGTCATCACTAAATTTCATCTGCGACATTAACATGTACCAACTCACAGACATTCCCATCTACCATCCTCCCTTTGCTGGTCCACAGATCACTAAACATTGCCTGGTTCTGGCCCCTTGGATCCTGAAGCATGTTTTCTCGATCAGCTTCATGATATGCTAAACTAAAACGAAGGCAAAAGTAAAGGTAAAAGTTAGGCTTGCTTTCATTCCCCTTGGTACACTTTTCAATCCAAAGCAGCCACTATCTGTGTTTATTAGACGTATTCGTCATATAATCTCAAATGTGTTGTTGTTGTTGTTGTTGTTGTTTTCAAATTCCAGGGACTTAGATCCGCCCACAGTCACATAGATGACATATCTTGGATGTCTAATGAATTGTACATCAGCAAGGGCTGCCAGGATCTATTCTGAGATCAAACCCAGAGATGACATGGAAGAAGGTGTACACCGCACAGCAGTTAATTGCGATGGGGTTAGTTCCTTGCAGACACTGAAAAACTGATCCATTTTTGACAGCAGTAGTAGCAAGCCGTGCTTTTTAACTTGGTCTTAAAAACAGCCAGTGGAACCGGCACTGACATAACTTGTTCTTGTCTGCATTTACAACTGATCGTGTTCAGCGCTCCTTCAGCTATGACCCCTGCTAACAGCTGTTCTCAGCAATAGCTCCGTCCTGCAACCAGCAAAGATGCCTGGTGCTTTGATGAACCCAAAGAAACCTGAATCCAAGCTGTTCCCAGGGCAGGGGGTGGGGAGGAGGTGTGATGAATATGACCTGGGACTTGGTACCACCACTCCTTCAGCTTTGCTCTCCATCCTGTGACAAGCATGACAGGATTTCATTGCTAAATACGAACTCCTCTAAATAAACAGAAACTCTACTAAACTACGATACAAATGCTGCAGCTAGTATCCCAGCTGCGGGTAAGGAGACAGCTGCCTTCCTGGGGACAGGGCTCCTCTCTCCTCCTCTCCCAAAAAGCTTCATGGAACTGTTCCCATTAGCAGAAATAACCCTGACCTTGCCCAGACTTTTAGATTGTCCCTGATCCTAATCATATTGTCCTTTTGTTGTTTTACATACGTTCCACAGTAAGCAGGGACTATTGCCATTGTCCACTGCCGCGTCTCGCAGCTCCTTGGCAGTATGAGGGAGCAGAGGGACCTTCCTCTCTTTATAATCGAATCACAGCTGGCAAAAGCCATATTTTTCCTCCCACTAAAGCTCCAAATGGGAACACCAGGGCCGTTTATTCAGGGGCTTCCATTCCAGACACAAGGCTGAGTTGACAGCCTGCTCTCATCTCCCATGGGTAATGAGACAGAGTTGCTGGATTTAGTTTGAATGACTTTGTGCGACAGTGGCTAATGCTGCCTGCAGGACCTGACGCTTAATTTACTCCAGGAGCTGGATGGCACACTCCAGCGGTTGTCTTTGCAACGCATCTCCAGGTACGTTGCAAAAAGTTTGTCGCAAGAGGGAAGTCAGAGCCCTCATTGTGGTAGCAAGAGATAAAACACGCCCATCCAACAAATCATGGCTCTGAGCCTGAGGTTGGAAAGCCAAAGGTGACAGTCCCTTGATCGACGTTCTAGTCTTAAGACAATGTTAGCAGAGGGTCCCGGCAGGAAATGCTGCCCAGGTAGGTCATACACTACTAAAATGTGCTGCTAAGTCTTTCTATCTTTTCCATTTTTTTCTGGCACAGCTGCATAGGATTAAGAGGGCTGGAAAGGAGGGAATGGCAGAAAGATAATTTGTGACCCTTATTTGCAGCATGAGGAGAGTTCCAAGCATCATTCAAAAATCTTTTCAACCTTTGCATTTGGCGACATCACAGCAGCAGACAGTAATGGATGGATATCTATTTTTCTTCCCTTGTTTGCTGTCACAGCCTTTTTTAGGCTGTACATTCTTCGGAGCAGCAGGTTGACTTTCCATTGTGTTTTCTGTGTGTGCATATATCCCTCAGCAAGCCATAGACAAAAACAGAATCCAAAATATCCAACTCCATCCTTCTTTGCTCTATAAAAGCACAGGGTTGACACTGGCTTCCCTAAATTCTCAGCATCTTATCTGTTATCAATGTTTGCAACTGTCAGGCTGAAGAATTTACCCAGCATAGTGAGGCAAATGATGCTTGCTAGCTAGAGATCAATATGAAATACACTGTTTTTCCAGCAAAATCCAGGGCATCAACCAGCACTCGTCTTCCCCTCATCACTGCAAAGACTGTGCCAGTTATGTGATGCTCCAGAGCTGTATGATCCTGGACGAAGGAACAGAGATTTGCTTCCCGCTTGGCTTCTCGATCCCTATCTTTCTCCCAGTCCCAACACCTGCCCTAGGGTGATTTAGACAGTGCAAGCAGGAGCTGCTGAGTTAGTAATGGATGGGACAACCTGTACCATGGGAGGAGATGCAAGTCTGAGACCACACCAGGAATTTAGCTGGCAGCTTTGAGTTGCCACTTGCGGACACACTCGGTTGTTTTAGCTAACCAGGATGTCGGACACAGCACGGTTAGCTGGGCGCTGCAGTAGCTGCTCTCCCTTGGCCTCACCACTGGGAAGCAAAAAGCAGGAGTTTCAGCAGGCTTCTTGTGTCCTTGGGACAAGCTGCAAACGGAGGTTAGAGCAGGCTTTTAAGTTGCCCCAAAGGGGCAACGTACCCAGAGTTTCTTTTTTTCTGAAACGATGAAGGGAAGGGGAATTTCCACTTGATGCCAGGGGAGATGAGGTTGCGGTACCAGCCCTTTCTGGGGTGTTTAATAAGGCAACACTGACAGATTACACAGAAAATGAAGTTCAGCTCTTCTCAGCTGTGCATGTAGAAGATACAGCTTGGGGAAACTCTCCATGCTTTCAAACACAAGGCAAAACTGCTCTCCAACTCTATTTCCCTGGGCATCACCTTTCTGAGCATAGGAGGCTGTGAGAAATCGTGGTCCCCGCTACGGCAATGTACTGTACTTGAGCAGAAGTCTAAATTCAGTTTAAATGAAAATGGCTTACAAATCTCAGCAATGACTGGCAGCACTGAAAAATAACAATCATATTTAAAAGTACAAAGCCAAAACCTGAACAATGTCCTACATCTGCCCCAAAATCAAATGAGTCTATTCCACCAAGTTCTCTTAATGCAAAGATCAGGCCAGATGCTAATTAATCCTCCTTTTTTCCTTTTACAATTTTCTGTTTGCTTCTCTAGGAGTAGTTTCAACAAGAGACTTGAAACCTAATCATCTAAACATTCTCATTTTGGTATAAAATACTGAAATAAATGTAGAAATGGCCAGTGTCACCTACTGGTGAAAAGAAAGAACAGTGCAGTATTTGTGTTGGCTTGCACAACACCAAAGAAGTGTGTGGTGGGAAAAGCAGTTTGTGCTTAATTGTTTCTGGATTGCTTTAATGATTTCAGGATTTCTATGTTTGTTACTGTAACATCCGACATGGAGCCTTCATTACACTGCCCTTATAATGAGAATATTTTTTTCAAAACTGGTCATCAGATCATCCAAAGCATTTCAAGGGAAAAGAAATACAGAGCTTTTAAAGACAAGGTAGCTAGACTGTTATATGAAATAAACTACCAACATCATGCCTATATAATGAAATACCTGCTAGATTATTTAACAGTTAAGGATATGCTCCAGCACCACGAAAACACTTAAACAGTACTGCTTCTAAGCACGTGTTGACCCCAAGCCTGTGCTTAAAGGCAAATATATTCCTGAAATTGTTGCTTCTCTGAGACTGTACTGCCCATAAAACAAACCCAGTGCTATCAAACTACAGGCAGCCACATATATCAACACAAACAACTTAATTCTGATCAAAGAAAGAGTTTCTAAAGATTGATTTCCATGTCTTATCTTCATTTCAGAACCAAATTTCTTTCTTTCAGTAGATTATGAAACTATAAAATTTAGGAAGGAACATATGCAACAAGTGACAACCCATCTTGCTAAAAAATTTGCTCATTTTATTTTTCAAGGACAATTTTGGTAGTATAACAAACTCCCCTTCCCCCTAAAAAAGCATATGATATTTCCTTATCACAATTACACCTGAATGAAGACTTACATTTTAAGCCAAGAATATGCATTTTAATCACGCATCTCTAAGAATCCAGGTTGTTTGTTACAGTGGTATCAATCAAGATGAAATTAAGCTATATTTAGTGTAAAACATATATATATATATATATATGGAAAGAATTGAAAACACTATTTCTATGCTGCTTTTTCATGAAACATTTTCTTGCTGTATTTTGCGTTTACTGACTTATAAATGACTCAGAGCCACAATCTACCTCCACATCACATGCTACAGTCAAACAGGATTTTGTTAGGTTGCAGAAAGACACAAGGAAATAATCATTCTGCAAAATCTCCCTAGAAATATAAATTGCTCTTTCAAATGAAAATGCTACTTTCCCATTTTAATTAAAGGCTTTAGAAGCATTCAGTGAGATTTAACCTGAAGAACATGAAAACCTAAAACTTCTTCTATGGTTGCATAGAAGGATCTAAATCAGTACAGGAAGGGACTTATCTGCTGTTTGTCTTTGACTCCTTATATCTGAGCGTATCACAGCCCTGTCTGTATCTGCCTGCAAAGCTGCTGTCTGTGCTACAGAGGTGCTGTACTCCTATTTTCCAAAGGAGGGACATGGAGATTAGAGACTAATTTTTTAAGTTTTCCAGCACCTCAGTATGCAAACAGGTGAGTTGCACAGTTTTCAGGAGCACTTAGATGCCCCAGTAGATACAGCTTTTTTCAGGTGCCCAGATTCTTTTGAAAATCCACCAGAAATCTAAACAGCTTTGAAAATCCAGGCTAAAGCAATTTGCTGAAGGTCATATAAGAGGGTTTGAGGGCAGGAAATGCAGAACTCAACACAAATCTCCATGTCCCAGGCAAAAACTTAACCACTTGGCTATCTTTTCTCTCTATCACTACAGGCTACATTAGGATGGATGACTACTTTTCATACAAATTACTGCCCAACACAGCCAAAGTCTGGTAACATGAGTAGAGAAATCTGCCTCCAGCATTACTTCTAGAAGTACCTCTGTATTCTATCACCAGCCATGCTGGCAGAAGCAGCTTCAACGAGAGAGACTGAGACCAACTTCCATCCCGGAATATGTGCAGACTCAGCAGGACACTCCCTTGGAGATATGGGTTCAGTCTCTCAGTGGTTTGAACATAAATCTGCTCCACTTCTCCACTGTCCTTGGGTAAAGAAGGAGCCAATGCAGCCAGAAGACCAGGTTGCATGGCCACAAAGACAGGGCTGTGCACTGCAGTGAGTTTTGCCAGGCCTTAGGTATGAGGCACGTGCTGAGCAGCTTGGCCCTTAGGCAGCTGGGCATGTATTTCACACCCAAAACAGGGCAAGGCAGGCATTTCGTGTGCTAACAGCTTTGGCAGAAGTAGCATGAGACAGCAATGCGTAAGGCCGGGCTGTTAGAAGTATGCACCTGACTGCAACTTTCCCGTGGATCTAGTGAGTTGGATGTCCAAATAGCACAAAACATACAGCTCTCCACCGAGACAATGTCAACGCTGCCTTCACGTGACAGAGTTTGGGCTTGAGTTAGCAGAGCCAGCTACTCAAACCAGCTCCATTCCCTCTGACAGCTAGGGCAGAGCTTAAGCAGCAGAGAGGCTCCTCGCACCCTTGTTTCCTTGCTTGGAGAAAGAGCTGGCTTGCTCCAGACTACAGCCAGAGTGAAAGCCAAAATATAAAGCAGCAAAGGCAGAGAACTGGATGTGAGCTGGGGCTCTAGCTAACAGGACAGTGCGAGCAGAAGCCATTATCTCTTAGTCTCTTATCTGTGAAACAGCGACAAGGGCATTGCCCCAGCGGAGGGCTGGGAGGCTACACAGTTTGAAGATACCACAGACTGTGATGCATATCGATGTACTGATAACGGGGACACACACTTTTTCAGATCCTTTCACTATTAATTTTTTGTCATTTCAAAACCCACAAAAGCCACTGACACGCTACCACCTTTGTTTTAAAGATACGATCTTTGGGTCACATAGTTTTGGCCCCTCAATACTTGACCATGAAATTAAATAATAAAAAGATGAGAGCTGTGAACGGAGTACAGCCAGGCAGTTCTCTGTAAATACATACAGAGCCTACCCAGATCTACGAAAACAGCCAATTCAAAATCATTTTCATTGCTAAAACTTGCTGCAATGCAGGAAATATAATGTATTCTAAAAATTAGAGGATGTAATGTACTGTGTGCACATGGTTTGCATCTCAGTGGCACCTGACAACTTCCATTCATACAATTAAAATTCCATCTGCTGATACTCACCAGCCGATTTGCAAGGGAGATGGTACATGCTGTAGCTTCAGCTTCTTGCTGACATTTGAGTTTGTCTGAAGTTGCCTTCTCAAACTTGGCTGTGAGCTTTCTCAGGTTTTCATTGAGGCGCTGCATATGAGAGAAAGGAGAAAACAACAGTAGAATTTTAAGGAAATCCCTACTCAAAATACAACTCTCGAACGTTTTCCTTATATTGCCTACCACATCTAAGCTGGCTGGTACTCTGTTCTCCTAGTTTAAGGAAAAAATGGCATCTGAATTCTTGAAGGAAGGACTTTTGTGCTGGGGGCTCAGCTTGCAGGACTCTCGAGCTTGGCAAGACAACGTGTGCCTACTCCCTTGAAAGAGACCATCAACACCTTGAAAGCAGGGTTAGCCAAGCTCCACCACAACTCACGCTGAGGCTGTGGGGGACTTGGGGCACGGATGAAGCCCTGCACAAGGTTGCACTGTTGGGGGAGCCAGCGCAGAGGAGCAATGTGCAGTGCTCTTCTACTCGCTTGTAACCCATACTCTTTGCAGAGGGCAGAGGCAAGGAGCATGCAAAGGCAATTTATGTTGCACTCTGCTGTAGGGTGAATCTGAATTGAGAAAGGGGATCACAGGCTGGCTAGTCCTAATGACCAGCACTGATGACCAGCGCTTGGGCTATAGCTGAAGAGTAAGCAGGACAGTTTTTTTTTTTTTTTTTTTAATTTTGTATTTTCTGATATTGCAGCCACCTTGGTCTCAATTCAGTCCTTGAGCTTCTGCTGATGCATCAATTTGTTGCTCAAAACCCCAAGAGACTACCCGAAAAGTGGGAGATATGCTTAAACCATCTCCAAGATGTATCTCTTGCATCCTATTTATAGATGGGAATATTACACAGAAGTTAATAAAGTTCTTCAGCCCTTCAGGCTAACTGAGTGTGTGTCACAGGACAGTTCTTCTCCAGGCAAAAAGTTCAGTCTGATCCACTGTTAGATGGAATCATCACACATCCAGGTTGGCTGCAAAGAGCTCCAGAACTGGGAAGTGGCAGAAAGAACCTAAAACACCTGGGACCTTACGATGCTCCTTATTTGCTAGCAAAAAAGGGCCTGCTTGGACAGACCTGCTCATACTTCAGTCTAAAACAAATCAACTGCTCCCATGAGTTCTTGGAATATTTTACTTCTGAGATAAGAGAAGTAGAGGTAATAATTGATTTTATCTGCACCCAATGCAAACTGTTTAAGGCTAAATGCCTGTAAATTACTTAAACACTGTTTGAGCTATGCACTAGAAACAAACTTGAAAATGAAAAAGGATTACATTAAGGATATCTGTAGCTCTTCATTAGCTTAGAGAACCCAAAGCAGTCTCTCTCAAACTGGCTTAGAATTAATAACACAAATAGTTTCTGTCTTTTCGTGCATATGAATACATCTACATACATACGTTCATATATATAAAAATGTCATTACACATGCGCGATCTGATAAATGAATACCTGTAAGCCTATGAAGAACAGATCATACCTACTGTATGATCCTGTACTGCTGGATATGCTCTATAGTAACATACAAAAATATCTGCAAGTTTGGAAGTGTGCAAATGCGAGTGTGCGTCTTACTTCTACATCCACCCTCCCCATATTCCAAGCTACCATATTTCCCAGGCAGAAAAAGGAGACGGGAAGGTGCTTAGTACTTGTGACGATCAGAGTAGTTTCATTTACTACTCCGAATGCGTATACAAGAGCTGTGAGCCCGGTTCTGAGCAGGTATGAATCAGCACCACTTCCCTGAAGTCAGTGAAGCCATCCAAGGTATCCTGCCTTGACACGCAAGGATATAGCTCCACATCCACCCACAAATGCTGCACACTGAACAGGATGTCGCTACCCACGCACAGAGGGGAAATATCACTGAAAATACTCCGTTTTGCAAGTGCATTCCAGTGGAGTACCACTAATCCCCCCAAAGATTTCCATTTTCTTTATCAAAATCCCGCTTCTTTAAAAAAGCTCAGGCGTTAAAAGGTTTGGAAACAAGCGGAGTAAAGGGATCCAAATAGTTCCCTAGTGCCGTATTTCACATCTGAGACGAGAGAACTAGAGGCTAAATACCTCTAAATCCGTTCCCCCTTCAGGTTCTGAGTACACCCTTCTTTTGATCTGCAGTAGGAAGAAGCTACTGTAGATTTTATATATTTTTTAATTAAAAGTGTAGTAATCATTTTAAGAATAATAAGCTTTAGGATACATCAAGAGTGCTAATGATACGATGCGCTGGTGTAACAGGTCGGTGTCTGGATGAATTCAGCTGGAGCTGCTGTTCTGCCCCTGTTCAGACAGACATTTTAAGGCCACATCATTTATTAAAGACACAAAGTTGTCAGTTGTACCACGTTAGCAACACAGCAGGGCTGAAAACGCACCTCAGTTTTGAAAGGGGATTTTGCATGAATTGTGGTGTCAGTATTAAAGCATATCCACAAAGGATCCTTTGATCATGAAAAGGGATTGCACAGCTGCCCAGATCTACGACACCTTAAAAAAAAAGCAAAAAAAAAAAAAAAAAAAGCAGGTTTTGGAGCCCAAACAATGGCCTCGTGTTGGAAACCAACTGGAAAAAAGTGAGGGATGGGATGCCGTGCTGCCATCCTAGGGACTGGTTGGCCGGATCTCCCCTCTTTGTTGCTCTCCATACTTCACTATTACTGGGGATTAGCTGGGGATGGTGGGGGAGGAAAACATGTTTTTAATGGAAAGATAATTTTAAGAGGGAAGAGGAGAAAGGATGGAAGCTATTCTCCACAGAAACACACTTTTAATCACACAGTGATTTCTTGTATTCAGTGATATTTTTTCGACTCTAAAGCAAGTATTGAAATTCTAAATAAGGATGAGGCATAAGATATGCCAACAGGGAGCCATGCCGTAACAAATTATTAGAATCCTACTACAGTAGTCTTCATTCTGCAAAATATAACCATTAACAGGCACTGTGCTGAGAGACAGAGCAGCCAGCCAACCTACTGCATTTTTTTGTTAAAAATACTCTAAATTAGTCTCCATTTCCTTTTCTCTGCATCTATACAGCATACTGAGGACATACATTGGTTTGAGATAAAAGAATTTCTGAGGACTCGTGAGTAGAGCGGTAAATATTTTAACAATTAGGTAGGAATAATAAGAATTAAAAATTAGCCTTCCTATGAAGGAGTAAGCAAGACTGAAACAGCAGAGATGAAATATTATAGAAAGCAACATCTATGAAAGGAAGACAAAAGACCACAATCTACCAAATCCTCAGATCTACCCTCTTAAAAATACAGCGGTGTGGAGAAGAAGCCCCATCCAAAGTGGAGGACTTCTCCCTGAGCAATGACTGGCATGCCAGGTCCCATTAAAGGGTAAACACATGTCACAGTTTGTCTCGTTCTTCTAAACTTACAGCAATTTTGGCTTTGATGTTGGCCAGCTTGTCCTGGGCGGCAGCCAGCTCCGCGTTGGCTTTGCTCAGAGCCTGCCGCTTCGGCTCCACCTCGCAGTACACCTCGTAGAACCTCACTATGTTTATGACCCAGGAGCAAAGGCCGGCAGCGGCGTAGGACTTCGTGGTCACAAATTCGGGTTTAAACTGGGGATCTTGCAAATACGGCTGAAGGGCTTTGAGACAGTTCTCATGGATATTCTCCTTATTAAACTTGATTAAGGAGTCTAAGAACCCATCCACTCTGGCCATGGTAACTCTAGCTGCTTTCCAGCTCCTGTCCTTGGGTATCTTTCCTCCCGGGGCCATCAGCACCATCACAGCAGCGGTGACATTGCTAACAGCCGAAGGTGGCGATCCGAAGGACCTCAGCTCCGTCAGATTCTTCTGAAAAGGGAAAACAAGGTTGTTAGACAAAAATGAATGGGTTTTCTTTTTACTTAGCCACTAATAGAGTCAGGCTCCCGAGTTATCAATCTGAGAGAGGAGCTTTGAAGCCTGAAGCACACTCTGAATTTTAAATATTGTGACTCATCAAACGTACAGCAATGAAACCCCCTAGTGGCACCGTGGCCTCCGCTGGCTCCTTAGATGTGAATCAGTCGCGTCCCTTCAGCATCTCGGCCAACCCTCAGACTATTCAAAATGCACAATGACTTCAGATTGATTCTGGAAGAAAGCAGAACGAGAATCTTCCCACTGCACGAACGAAGCAAAGCGTCTAGAGCCAGAAATAATTTTTAATTCAGGATGTTGATATATTGGGTTGCTGTCTGCCTGGACATTGCTGCCTTTTAATTCACTGCCACAAGGGTTCATAGTGCATGTGCTAAGTTCCCTGCATCCTGCCCCCTATATCCCACCTGGGAAGAGCCCAGCACAGTTTCCCAGCTGAAACTCCAAACTATTCTGCGCTGCCAGCCATCCTGCCGTGGCCCACGGAGGCCAGGGTCCTGCACAGGGAGCTGCACTTAAGGAAGGAACTAAGAGACAAGAAGCAAAATCGGTCTCTGGCTGCAGAAGATCAGAAGCTGCAGAGAGCCGTGCTGGAACTCAGGGACCGCAAAGGGATTTTCTGCACCCTCGGTAGATAGGAATAAGGAAAAGGGAAACCCTTCTGGATAACACTCTCTGTAAAACAGCCTCTGGCCCTTCTAAAACTGCCTTGCAGAACTTCCCTTCCTGCTCAGACTATTCCCTGTGCCAGGCACACGCACATACTAAGGTCTTGTAGCATTATTTGTGCACACCGGTGTTTCCACTGTGCCCATTCATCCAACTCGATGTCAGGCACTTTAACTAAACGTCTTCATCAGGAGAGCAGTCATTGCAATGGACAGACAGTCCCCCAAAAGGGCAGGCATTCGGTTCTCAAACGGGATGAACTAACCGCTGGGGACGCATTTGTCCGGAGAGGGCTCCCATTTTCTGCGTCGCCAACCCAAAGTCTCTGATATTAAGCGGAATGAATCTTAAACCCTGCAAAAAGCTGAATCACAGGGAAAGCACAGATTTACTAACAGGATCTTGAAGCTGCGGCAACGTGCTGCTGTGAATATGATCTGCTGACACTCCAAATCCTCTTTCTGTGCGTATGCAAGTTAACTTTTGCATAGGAATAAAAAGCAAAGGTAAGCAGCTGTTCTCAGATGACACACTACAGTCAAAACAAAGGTAAGAACTGCATCAAAATCAGCTTAAGAAAAATCTATGAACTTTTATCAGTCCCTGTTTTTGATCAGTTTTGAATAGTTTTTAATCTATATTCTCTGATATTCTGATAGGTGGAATAGTTCAGAACCTCTGAGCACCCATTTCTCAGACAAACTGCTATGAATCTGTTACCAGATGTGCCTTCTTTGTCTAAGGCCTTGCTTTTAACTTTTGCTAATAAACGAGCTGATAGAGGCAGGCCCTGGGGAGCTGTGTGCATTTCCAGTGTAAAATGTCTATAATTAACACGTTCAATGAAATGGAGCAGACCGTGAGCACGGACAAGCGCTTCTGACATGTCATCCTCCATCCTGAGTCCTCTGCTCAGCTCAGCCAGGAGCTCTCCATATAATATGGGTCTTTCCCCAGACCTGAACGTGACTGGGGTCCAGACAGCACTGCCTGGTGTTTTAGGCGGCTGGGAGGGCTTTGGCAAGCCAGGCTCTGAAATCAGACTGTATTTGACAACCTTTATCCCAGGGGTAATGAGATACTGAGCTGCCACTGTTGCTCTTTTACTAGAAGGCGAACCCTTCCATTGCAGGACAGGAATGGTGCCACCACTGTGGCTAACCTGAACGGAAGGGAAGACCACACCATCAAGGCCAAGAAAGACCTTCTGGGCAGCAAGAGGTGGCAGGTAACTTTCCTTAACTTTGAGAGTCACTGGCGCCAGGGGAAGAGGACAAGTCGAGTGTGTGGTCCAGAGGGCTGCTCTGATAATCTTGGGTAACTGGTAAAATACACTCTGCCCTTCCTGCCCTTTCACTTATGTTACTGATCGGCTGATTTCAACAAATCGCTCTGAATTCTTCTTCCAAGCACTGGAGTGTCTCCAGGATAGAAACCAGGCAGAGGACAACGACACAGAGCGATACCTGCCTCAGAAACACCTTCTGCTGTTGTGTCCTCAAATGCCTCTGAACCATCTCAGGGGAATATTGAACTTGGAGGTGGGAGGTGAGGGAGACAGGGCACTGTAGCCTTACAGAATTACACACTGTAGGGCCTTTTCTACAGTGGGCAACCAAATCCTCTTGCTCCCATTTAGAAAGTGACAATATCAACAGCAGCAACATTCCCCAAAGACTTCCTCCATGGATCATCCCTGCAGAGTAACCAGTGGTTTTCCAGGCCGTGCAGAGACTGAGCGGTACTGGCCAAGCACCGTTCCCCTTTCCAACGCAGAGACAAACTGCCCACCAGCCTCCGCAGGACAGCGCTTGCCACCTACTTTGAAAAATGGTTTGTGCCAAGCAGAGATTCGATGGCAGAGGAAGGTGGTCCCAAAATTAGTATCCCACAATCTCTCCAAAAAAAGGAGACGGAGATGCCGAAATGTCAGATTTGCTGGGATTCACATGGTGGACCCAGGCATCCTCACTGGGTGAGTGAACAAACCACAGCCTAAGAGATGAGAGGGTATTTCTGCTTCCAAAACCTGTTTTCCCAAGGTACTGAGGAAGATCCTGGTTACATCAGGAAGCCTGCTCATTCTGTACCTATTCAGCACAGCTACAATACACATTTCAAACTCACTATCACATCTGGGTTTGCATTTTTGATTTTGCAGGTGCTGCGTACCGGGGCCTATAATAACCCCCATGTAACTCAGCATGGTCCATATAATAATTAGTATGAACAAAACTGTTATTTTCTAGTCCCAGAGCCTTCAGTGGAAACTTTTTAACACTTTAAATTGCCTCTCGGTTTGCACTGGGCACTCACACTACCACCAAACCCTGCAAAGGGTGGCAATGCTTAAGTAGGGACAAACGAGCGGCCGCACCAGCTTCGCACAGTTCAGTCAAAGTGATGCTAAACAATCATGTGATTGCTTCTTGGCACAAAGAGGAAAACCAAAAAGGGATATTTAAAATCTGAGAAACACACACAGAGCTAAATCCTGTTATACCTTTGTAAGCCAAAGACTAGCTGAGCTGGACGGCCCCCTCCAGAGAGCAGCATGGTTACAAATTGGTTTAATGGCAACAAAGGGGATTATTTAAAGCACCAGAAAGATAATCCTCCCACCACAAAAAAGAAACAGAAATTGAGTCAGAGTTAAGTTGCATGTGATGAGATGGTAATACACAGACTGCGACGGTCTTAATCTGATAGCGCACAGAAGACCTTTAAGGACTATTTTCAATTGGACTGGAATAATTGGTGCACCAAAAAATAACATACGCTTGTTACACATAACTACCATCATTTGGAAGGTGTCTCATAAATAGCACTGCTCTGATTATAATAATAATAATGATTAACAGCAACTTTGGTTTCATGCGGCTAAGGCATTTGTTACAAAACAAGACCATTCTGCATTCAGCGGCAAGGGAGGAGGGGAGGGGAACTCATCTGACTGTAAACTCCTGGCAATATTCCCCAGATGGAGGGAAGCGTGAGGGTCTGTGAACACATGTAACCGCGTTAGTGCCGACAGCAGCAGCAAGCGCTCCCGCCGCGGGAGCTGCCCATCACGTAGCCCTGGGGAGCGAGGCAAAGGCACGAGTTACTTGAGAAGAATTCAAATAGGCTGCGATGCTGTCGCAGATACCTACTGCAGAAGTTAACAAGTCTCTAACTGTCGTCTTTGCCTTGCTTTTCCTGATGGCTCCATGCCTCTGGAATCAATGGGCCCGACCCTACGGCTGCCTAATGCTCCTCCGCTCCTTCACTCTCCACTCTCCTCCTCTCCGCTGCTCCTGCAGCTGCAAGCTTCATGCACGATCTCCGGCCTGCTAGGAAAGGGAGATCCCTTGGGTTAATGTGCCATCAATCCTGGGAATGGAAAGCGATGTTACTCACAATCTCACTGGTCCGTTTTCCTGCGCAGGACCTCTGATCGCCTCCATGAAACACCACGGGCAGCCCAGGCGCTGCCTGCCTGAGCCCAGCTCCCGCGGAACAGTGGCAGAGGCGCAGGGTTTTAGAGCAGCTCCGCCGTTCTAAGTGAGTCAGGCTTTTTGAAGAACTCCTCCCAGGAAGGGGAGCAAGTTGCCCACTGACCAGCATCACTCATCTTTTACCTGGGATTCATGGAAAAGCATCCCCTGTTGCTTCCCTTTCCACACAGTCTACATGCAAGGCAACTCTGAATGGACTTGGTTGCTTTTCTCTTAAACTAGCAAGCAGCGCCTGCACAAAAATGCAGATGTATCCACATAATTACTCCAAGCTCCTTGCTATCTGACAGTATATATTTATTACTGCATTCTACTCGATAGCTTTTCTCACTGCTTTCCCTATTAACATTGCACGTAGTAGTGTTGTCCGAATAAGCAGCCTTAGATAATTGGGGAGAAACTATATATATCCACATAAATATTGCTGATTATTCATGTCAGCAGGCAGGTCAAGCTCTCTGATGCGTTTCAGACCAGCAGGTAAAGGAGGCCACGCTTTCTAGTGCTCAGTAATGCTGCTTTACAGGTCTCTAGAGAAAATCCTACCATCTCCTTAATCTTTGCCTAATGAGATATTCTACAGCTTCAGCATGAAACCAAAACTGGTGAAGAGATAAACATTTTCCCCTTGTACAGTCTTTCACTTCCAGGCACAAGAACCAAAACAACACATCTTGACAGCAAAGTCATATCTTTCCTGAAAGCTAATCATGTGGAAAATCCATTCCTGATGATTCAGAATTGCTTTACTCTCTCCAAAAAGGGGATATGCTTGGGCTGTGCCTTGCTGTGATCATGGAAATAACTGTTTTTTCTAACTGCACCTGGTTCAGAGACACTGCTCTTCCCTGTGTGCAGGAGTTTGCTGCTCCAGAATGCTAAGTGCCCTGCAGACCTAAGACGAATTGCAGGTAACTCATGCCTCTCTGGAGCATTCGGCATCTCAAAGTATTGGGCTCTGAATGGGGACTCCTGGAGCACCCCGGAATGAAAAACCTTCCAGTGTTCCAGAAACCTTCCCTAAACCAATTATTTAGGGACTGCTCTTACTGCAGGAAACTGTTGCCTGGCTATAGATTTCCCCAATAGCATCTTCCTTTGTTACGGCCTTTGTCTGCAGCTAAATATATTTCTTCCTAGAGGTCATCCGGCACTCAGTACCAGACTACCTACCACCCACGGCAGTGCTGCTAGCCAGCCCAAAATTACTGGTAAACAACAGGTCCTTCCCATGCCTGAGAACTCCTCAGTATGTTGGGGGTTTTTTTGTTTTTTTTTTTTTTGTATCAGACAAAACGCCACCCTGTGAGAGGATCTGTGGAGCCAAGATGCATGCATGAGACATTTAACATCACACTTACTCAACAAGGCCTGAAGAAAGTCTTAGATAAAGAGAAGGCAGGAGAAATCCTGCCTCACACAGGGTCTGCCGGAGACGGTCAGTCCACCCCACTGAGCCACAACTGTTTCGTCCCTGCAATAGCAGGGACTTTGTGAGTAGAAGATGCCTAGGGGAGCCTCGGAAGTGGCCTACTCTCCCACTGCACCTCCGGTTCTCTGCTGCTTCTTCTCCCACCTCCACCTCCCCACCCGCCCCAGCCAAGCACATTTGCTGTACAACGCACAAAAGACACTGCCTTGCTTTGGGCCAGCATGCACAGCTGGGAGGCAGCCAGGAGCAGAGCTTTGTGAAGCAGCACACACCAGCAGTGCCCACATGTTGATATTCCACGTTAAACCAGGGCAGGAGAAAGCCAGGTCAGATTTCAACCATGCAAATCCAATTGTTTGATAGTGGGCACATCTCTAGGGTTGTTCTAGCTCACACTGTCTGGGGAGGATAGACCCAGAAGGGAAGGCATGTGGGCCTTCCCATGACAGGTCCCTTTTCAAAGTTGCAGGTGAGTGACCAAAGAGGATGCTCAAGCTCACTGCCAGCTGCAGTAACAGCTGGCTGCACATACCACACCTGTGAACACTGGTCTGGGAGATTCATGTGGAACTTGTCTAAGCAAAGTTCTGAATCTCAGCTGAGCTACTATGTTCTAGACATGCTGGAGGGGAAAAAAAACAACAAAAAAACCCAAAACATTGAGTAGCTTGGTGTAATATCTACCTCATTGGTATTTCGGGTGTTTCTCAGCTCCTGCTCCACTGATTGTGCACTTGCATAGAACTAACCAAAGCAAACAGGTAGTGCTGATACTATCTCTCACTTAAATGAAATGTTACAGGCTCTGCAAGAAGATCAGGCCTGATCTCCTGCCAGCAGCCAGCACAAAGGTGTGTTACGTACATGAGGGTTATCATAGTGAAAAGGCAGTAAGAGCCTGGCTATCAGGCTTTGGCCCTGCTTGTTTGGCAAGGAGAAAGCCCCAAGTAATCAAGGATGCACCAGCCTCACAGCAGCCGTATGTCACAAGTGCCCTGCATGCCCACCACACTAGCCTGGCACAGCCACAGCTTCAGCATTTAGCTCACACCACAACACATATTTTCATCATTGTACAGTCCTCCATGCCAACCAGAGGGTCGCTGTCTCACCTATGCACCTCCCAGGCACTGATGTGCAGCTCCATCCCAATGCAGAGGCTCCCAGGTGACTTGGGAACAAGTGTGAAATACCCAGAATACTCAAATATGCTGGCTCTGCCAAGAAGAAAGAGGGACAGAAGTGGTGGTCCCTCAGAGATGCTCTTGCCAGGGTCCTGAAGAAAGGGTGATAGAACGATAATCTCCCCTTTCTCGTGGGACAAAGAGAGAAACAGTGGAGCCAGCCAAAAGTGGAGAAGAGGCGAAGACAAAGCACACAGTAGCAGTTCCTCCTTGCTCTCCACAGGCCATTAGTAAAAGTAATTTGGAGCAGCCTTGTGACTGCTCCAAGTTAAACCAGCGACCAAGCATGCATAACCCAGGAAGAAGCTGGAGCAGGTGCAATACAATGCCCTAAAATTTGGGCCCTGGGATGGCACTTCCCCTACCACCGCAGAGGGGAGATGCTGGATTTCCATGGGAGCTTTTGCCCTACCTTATTGAGGGTGTTCAGAGCCGCCTGAGCTGCTGCAAGAGCAGGCTCAGCTTTGGCCAGGTCCTCCTCGCAGTCCTTTTGTTTCTGCTGGACCTCCTGAGTGATCAGCGCCACTTTCTGCTCCTCCTCGTCAGCGACTGCCTTCTCCCTGCTCACTTTTTCTGTCTCCACTCCCACCACCTGGATCAGCTTGTCGGCATCGTCGTTCTTCTGCTTCAACTCCACTTCTTGGGCTGCCAGCTTGGCCTTCAGGTCGTCTACCTATAGGGAAAGAATACGTGTGGGAGCACAGGCGCTCAGCAACCCTGCTCCCTCCCCTGCCCAGCAGCATGGGCTCAGGAGTGGGGCTGAGCAGCTACTAACAGCAGGGAGAGCCTGTGCATAAAGGAAGCAATGTCCAGGAAGCCCAGGAAAGCAGTACAGCAGGATGCTGCAGCTCCTATCCTGTGCTCCCAGGATCAGAGAGCCAATGCACATGGATGCACACACCAGAGCAAACTGCTAGCAGTGAGAAGCCCAGGAACGAAGAAACCAGCACTGGGTCATCCTGCTAAGGAGGCTGTCCCACTCCCTACTCACTCCTTCTGCTAGGAAACTGGAAAAAGATACCAAGGCAAAGCGAACATTGCTTTGAGCAGGATCCACTGGGAAGCAGGTGGAAATCTTCATTTCAGATCTTTCTGGGATGAGATTAGTACCACACATGAGCCTAGCCATGGGCCAGAGCCCCACTGCATTCGGTCCTGCACTCACGCAAAGAAGAAAAGCATCCCGCCCCAATAACATACGATGGGGAGAAGTGGCAGGTGGGCACGACCCCCGGCAGGGACACGCCAGGGCTAGTGCCTGTGACAAGAGATGGCCCCTGCTCCTGCCTGGCCCCGTGAACAGGCCTGTGTGCTTCAACACAGAAGAGCTTTAAGGAGGAACTGGAGAAGCCGGCTTTACAGATGTTTGCAGCAAGCTGCTCTCATTATAAAGACAAATATACACGTTTCAGCCATCTCTGAGCACAAGATCTGAGGTTGTATTGCATCACCCGTAAACAGAGCATGTAGGCACTGTGCACACATATTTTGCAGTAGAGATGACACATGCTACAATTCAGTTATGCTTTCTCTTTTCAGCCTTGACATCCACAGAACAGAGTACACAGTATTTTCCCGTACACTGGCTCTGAAAAGGGGCTATGCACCAGGAGCCAGAGCTCTCCAAGATGTGGGCTTACCCCAGGTGCATCCTGCCACTCACACCTAGAGGACCCATAGTCCTGCAAAAGTGCCGACAGTGCGCTCCTTCCTCACCTGCCCATGCTCAGGGTATGGAAAGCAGAGGAAGGACCCACATCAGGTCCCTCACAACCATGAGGTCTTACAAACTCCTGACGGGAAGTGAATTTTTCATACCAGAGACATTAAAATTGGGATCTGCTGATAGGTTCAGCCCTCATCAGAGGTACAAGACCTAAAGGAAGTGCAGAGAAAAGCCAGCCAAGGGGATTCATAGGCAAAGAATGAACTGGGGCTTTAAAGCGCAAACGGCCCATCTAGCTGAACAGGACTCAGAGGCTGGAGACAAAGAGGAGGAAAACTGTAAGGTCAAAAGAGTTTGGTGAAGGGAAGCTCTTCCATCCAGCCAGCAGCCACAGGGCATCTCAATGGTAACAAACACACAGATCCTTAAGAACTGCTTCACTGAGCGGCTCCTGGTACCTGCAAGGTACAAGCGCTCTCTGGTGACAGGACGAAGTGCGTGCACAGTGGGGATGTCCACACGCGCTGTCACTGGAACACAGAAACTCTCCTTCTAAAAGCACCCGTTTCAATAAATGTACACAGCCTCTGCACCGATCACGGAGAACATTTTGTCTTCCACTGTCCTGCAGTTGACCTCGTAAAGGATTGTTTATAGTTCCCGGGGTACATTTTTACCTATGTAAAAATACGTAGTACAATATAAGTCCGACCTTTGCTTTTGTTGATAATTCCATTTTTACACCAGAAGAGAGAGCACAATTTGCAATCATATAAACCAAAGCTACTGACATTCCGTATTAGCTTCAAGCGGAGAGCGGTTTCTTAGAATTCTCTTTGTATTCCTACGCTGCACGCTTAATCCATTTTCATCTCCTGCCGCTCGGCAGTACAATGCTGTTTTCACCAGGACAAAGATGCGAGTGTAAATCAAAAGGACCCGGAGCTCGCAGGAGTGCGTAATCACTTCAGGCAGCAAACTGAGCAACAACTTTTTGTTCAGACCTAAGGCTTCTGAGAGCGCAGGAAATTGAAGTGGGATGTTTTGCTGATTGCAGATACGGCTCGGGACCTTCTGCCCCAAATCGGTAATCGTGTGCTGGATGCATATGTGAATGGGAGCTTTAAGGGACTTACACAACTACGACAAGACCAACAAGGGATTAAAGCCCACTAGCTCTCTGCAGTCCATTCGATGGCTATACAAAAGGAGCAGATGTAAACTCAGCACAGCTCGTAATAATAGAAAATATCCTGACAAAACCTGCTTTAAGCTAAGCACATATTGAAGTAATTGAAAGGTAAATGCCTCGCTCTAACATTGTCAGGATTTAGGGCTCTGTTTGAAAGGAATCCAAATGTCTCGAAGCACAGAAAGCCAGCCGGTGCTGCTGTGAAAGCACCTGTCCACTCGGGTTATGGCTACATGTTAAATTCCCAGTGGATATGATGCAAGTTGGAGCTGCGATGTCTATTTTGGGGCTCTGCTGAACCCTCTGCCAAAAGGTTTTACCACGTTCAGGGAACATATGTTAAACTGCAGCCTTCCTTACCTACTGCAGGATTTCAGAACATGTTAGGAAACAATCGTGTTTTCAAGTGAGGCTAAAGCTCAAATGCAGCCGAGCAGTGACTGTTTAACAGCACTTGTACAGTGGAAAAATGGAAGTAGGAGCTTAGCTAAATAACTGAATTTTCTCTCTTTAGTGATGTCCTGCGTGGGGGAAAGGCAAACTTATGAACTTTATTCCTCCGGTTTCATCCCCTCGGCACAGTAATCAAGTTTCTCTTAATGCTATACTCACATCCACAGCAAAGGCAGCCTGTCACGTTCATCTATTTATCGTCCCTTCCCACACATGCTAATATGCAGACAAAAATTCCTCTTGACACACCAGTGAACAGGAAGGCCTCATTCCACCACCTTCAGCAAGGCACAGGCACAGCAGAAACCTTAAAGATGCTGCTGTCTTAAAGAAAGCAAGTAGGACACAGCTCTGATTCCTTCCCCATCAAAGGTCTGCTGGAGCTGTCCCAAGCAGAGCACAGTTAGGAACAAGGGCATGAAAAGTCCTCCTTTGTCCATGAATGTCACACTTTTTTTTTTTTTTTTTGGGAAAACCCAGATGCTTGCCAAATTTCCAGCTGTTAAGCTCAGTTCAAACCCCAGAGGTGATTAAGCCTGTCCATCACTAACGTTTATTATTTAGAGGTGTGCAGAAAGCTTTCACAACACAGCTCCTGTCTTCTACCTTCTAATGGCCCCAAACTTCTCCACCAGTCACGCACAGTCTCCCTCCTTGCACTGACACCCCCATAACTCCTGTCTCCCTCAGGAAAACCAAGTGTTGTAAAGAGCTCAGATTAGGGGCAGTGGCATCCATCATCCTTTGAGCATAACTTCCAGGTTGCTCTGCCCTGGTCATTCTCAGTGCACCTGAACCTGAACAGACCTGGGTTCAGCTCGACAGAGCTCTTGCTTGGGGCTAGGAAAAACATCACAGGCAACACTGTGATGCAACAATATCACATGCAAAACACCACGATGCGAAAGGAGAACAGCATGGCAAATATTGTCATGCTGTATGGTGCCTGTTCCTTGGAACACTGTGGCTCGTGCTCAGATTGAGAGGACGAAGACTGATGGACACGAAGCGGTGACAACATATAAAACATGAGCCATTCTGGAGATGGAGGCTGGGAACACCTATTCACCCTGTCTCGTTGTAAAGGAAACCAAGAACAGCCAATGCAATGGGAAGCCTGAAGACAAGAAACCCATCAGTCTACAAGATCGGAGAGTGGCCCCAAGCTCAGGAAGTCACTGAAAGGCATGGGGTAGGCGGGTGTGCAGCAGGGACACCTGACGTGCACACAAGCATGGACAACTGGGCCTCCAGGACCATGGGAAATGCTACAAAGATAAAAAGAGATGTGGAGATGCAGGAAGAGATTTGATGTCCTGAACAAGGACACGGGATTCAAACCTCTTCAAATGGGTGAGGCCTTACAGCTAACAGTGGAGTTCATGGTACTGCAGTGACCCAGCTTGCTCAGCTCTAGTCAACATATTGGATTCTGCCATGCTGTGGAGCAGCCAAGAGACAAGTGCTTTATAAATAATAATCCAGATATGCCACAGAAAAGTCATTACCACCTCCAGGGAAAGCGAGACAAACACCACTGACTTTTTCAGTGTCTGCCAACACAGGTGAAAGCAAAAGACGCCTTTTAGGTAACAAGTAGCTGGCAAACAGAAGAAAGCAAAAACTACAAGAGAATAACAGTACAAAGAGCAACTGAGGTGTTGTGGAAAATCACAGCAGACTGTCATCCTAAAGAGAAGAGAGAATGTTATTACCCTCCTTCTCATATGCAACATCAGGATAATAATCAGATCAAGGTGTTAGCAGACAGACCCAGCGTATGCCTTAGCATACGGAATACAATTACTGGGCACAAGAAGTTCAGCACTCAGTCTCTAGCTGCGCTAAGAAATGTGAAAAATCTGTGAGCAGCTTCCTGAGTCCTGGACAATCTGATGAGCAATTAGTAATGTGAAGTACAAACGGAAGAGCAAAGCAAACGAGAGATTCAAGGGTAATGTACTGTGACTCCAACTGGGAAGAAGAACTAGTTGCCTAACACCAGAACAGAAAAAGAGAAATTATTAAAGAGCAGAAAACCTGGAGGGCAGGCTCCCAGGAGACTCATTTTATCTGATTGCCCCTGTCTTGTTTCAAGAACACAAAATACATCACAAAGGTCAGCAATTAATTGATAGAGCAAGCAAGACTGGAATCCAGAATCCTGTGATGCAATATTAACCAAAGTCATACCAAAAATTACTCAGCAACAGGCTCTGAACAGAATGCTGACCTCGTCATAGCGAGCATCGTTCTGAAAAACAAATGACTCATCCCACAGATTTTCCCAAGTCTATTATGTTCTACTAACTGGAAGCCGGCTTCTAACTTTCTGAGTACTGAGAAGGACAGCCACTACCTTTAGGGAAGGATGGTTAGGTACGTAAGCTA
This sequence comes from Apteryx mantelli, assembly GCF_036417845.1. Lineage (NCBI taxonomy): Eukaryota > Metazoa > Chordata > Aves > Apterygiformes > Apterygidae > Apteryx > Apteryx mantelli. Next base: position 6,543,709 of record NC_089996.1, read on the forward strand.
ATGAAAAAACTTTTCCTTAGAAGGAAAGTTGGTCAAATGTATCAAGAATTCCACACCTCAAAAAAAAAAAAAAAAAAAGATTGGGGGTGGGGAGAGAGAAAAAGAGAGAGAAAGAGAGAAGGTCGGAGGTTATTTTGAAACTGGAATGGCTAAGTCAAAAACTCTCCTGAATCTACTTGCACAACAGTCGCCCCATGCTTAGGCTACACTGAACAGTCTAAAGAAATACTTAAAACTTATAATTAACTAGTCATTGGCACCCAAGCATCAGGAGTCTGGAGAATACTGATGATGGGAGCACTAGTCCTCAGGTCTGAGGCACAGCCAGGTCACACTTAGATATCGAAATCCTTCTTCCTTGCTTTGAAAACACAAAACAACAGCCTAACACTTCCAGGAACCACAAGCGCAACCAGGAGACTATGCACCTGAGCGGGACAGAGGTCTTGCCATTTCCTCAGCACCATGACCAACCTTTTCTACAGGTGGATGCTAAAGTTTAGAGATATGAATACATATTCAAGATCTATCTAACTGGTATGATTTCCAGTAGTGCTAAATATCCACACACTGGTTTCAAATCAACAGCAGTTTTGACTATTACGCACATCTGATAATTTAGGTGTTTAATTTTAGGCCCCCGAAGCTAATCTTAGATTCAATTTTGACATATTTCTCCTCAGTGCTCTGCATCGTAATCAACTTCATAAACAGGTGCTTCTTGCTCCAGCCTTACTCCAACTGGAAATGAACTTTGCTTCTTTTAGCCATTTTGCGACAGCAACACCTACAAGAGAGAAGACTCACAAGTGCTGTGGCTTCCCATTTCACCCCCGACTCCTCCACCACTGCTCAGAGCCTGCGTCATGGCTTGTCAGGTAAACCCTTGCCGACACAACACCCATATGAAATCACACCTGAAGAATACAGGAGGATCCCCACGCCTGAACAACACTACAGAGTTCTTTTTTCTATCAGACGACCAGTTTCACATTAGTTGCCTCCCAATAAAGAATAGACCTAATCTATGTTAAAGAAAATGTTTGCCTCCAAAGGTAAGGTAAACATAAAGGTCTGCTTTACAGGGAGGGCAAGTACCTTCAGCTCTGGTTGACTCTACTAGAAGGGATGGGTGCTCTGCACCGCTGACTGTGCAACCTCTCATAGGCAGTCATATCCTTCCAAAGGGGAGATACTAAAACATGCAAAAGGGACAAGAAACATGTCCACTCCCCTCCATGCCCTGCAAGACCTATCCTGCACTGTGAAGAAAGTAACTGTTTGAAGTGAAACATAGACTATCAAGGCTGAGAGGCACAATAAAGTCCATGTATAACCCTCCAGTAAGGCACATTTCCTGTTGAGCATGGCAGATGCTACTTATGTCACCAGCATTATCCAGATCATATATATGGAAGAGGTTGAACCAAATAGTCCTTCATTCACATCAACTGCCTATGTATCTTTAGGGCAGTGTCAGGAGAGCCCATTTGCCACAGTAGAAGCTTGTAAGTGAACACTTATAAGAGTTATCAAAATATGAAATGGAGAGAAAACAGGAGTTTAGCAACAGATGTAGAAGACAGTAAAGCTCTGAAAGTCACTATAGAGAGTAGAGGTTTTTGAAATACCCAGAACACCACCTCGCTACTCATTATTTCAGAAGTGTGCCAGTAAGGCTCTTTACAAGGGGGATTTTAGGTGGACTAGTCTACATTGCACATGTATTAGTTTTCCTTAAAGATGGATAGCATAAAATGAGGAGAAATGAACTTCAGCCTTGTTTTAAAGGATGCTCTATTTAAATTGAAAGATGTAATTCTTGATGAAGTTATTGTAGATTTCCTGTATGCAACTCCAAAAATCACTGATCTTCCCCTAAATCCCCGCTGTCCTGTATTTTATAAGCTATTATGTCACTGCAGCTGAAACATAGCCATTAAAATATCATCTGCAGACCCAACTGGATCCATATCTCAATTTATTGCAGCCTTTTATTTGGGATTAGCACAGCTCGAATAACTGAGACTTCACACACACACATCTTTTCCCTTCTGCTTTCCAGTACAGAACATAACCGTTGCTCACCCAGGAACGCAGCTTTCTTTTTGAACCAGGTCACAGAGATGTCTTTATCTCAGTAACAGTAAAACATTAGCTTTTAGACCCACCCAACCAGTTTTCTCACCTGTGCAGATGTGCTATTGAGCTTCTGCAGGCCGTTCTCTAGTCGCTCCGTTTTAGCTGTTAAATCCTTGCCCTTTTTCAATAGCAAATTTTGATAGAGTTTGATTTGCTCAAGGAATGACTTGGGAGTGGTGTAGTTGTATCGCCGTTCATTGCTCAGATACAGTCGGGATATCTCATTGACACTCGTATGGACATAGGCCATGAATTTGCTTATTGAATCTTTCACTGAAACCTAAAGGTAAGACGAGAAGACAAATATTTTTGAAAAAATACTTTAAACAGAACAGCTATATATAGACCTGGGCCTTATATAAAGGAATTCATTAACATTTTATTCTTCTGCAGCAAAATCCAGAATGTAACAAACAAAAAGGAATCAACTAAGATGTTATCTCTAAAATAACTGCATCTGCTCTTGTACTTTATACCTCTTTTTATATCTTTTTGTCATATTTTATCTTCTTCCAAGCAATTTTTCTAGCACTCAGCTCTATAAAACAAAGTCTTTTAAGTATAAATTTAGGCTTTTCTTCTATACAAATGGAGAAAGCACACACTCATAAAAAGAAACATTTTAGACTTTATTCTTCCAAAATCCTGTACGGAAAAACTAAATAAACAGAACCGAATCTCTTTTAGTCTAGTAGCAGGTAGTCATCAATGAGAAGTAGACATATTTGTGCCCTTAAGAACTACAGACTCTCAGATATGCATGTGGAGAGAAAAGTGTATGTTCCACGGAATAATTGTAAGCATTAGGTTATTTTCTGCATTGATTTGTAAGCTGCCTTTTTGGTAGCAAAACCATCATTTCATTGACAAGTATATATGAGTGTGGTGTCCATGACCCTGTTTCTGATAAGGTCCATGCTACTCTGGGAAAAACTTGCCCATATTTCATGAGCTTTCATCCAGTTTAACACAATATGGAGCTGCCAGCAATTCCTCTCCGAACACAGTGATCTAGATGTCCTGGATAAGCATCTGAAGGCAATAAAGGTGAATAGAGAGTCCATTGCAACATTCTCATGAAATCATTTTTGATTCATTGATTGTACTGAATGGAGGGCTGAGGCCACACCTGGATGCTAACAGTGCTGTACTTGGTCATGCCAAAATTTGTACCGTGCAGAGGAATCCAAAACCAAGCAAGGCTTGGACATGTCTAGATGACGGACCAGTGAGATGGTGCTGAGTGCACCACAGCAGTGGGCTCACCTCGATGTTCTCCGTCTCCTGCAGAAAGCGCAGGCTGACGGATTCAAGGGCCTCCCGTGGCCATTCATGGAACCAGTCTATCGCTGTGCAGTTCACGATGGCAGGGAACTTCCTGCTGCGGACTCTCAGCTTGTTCCCAACAGGTGAAAAACACAGTGCAACCTGAGAAGGCAAAGGAATGGAGAAGCTGAGACAGCATGGCTGGGAGCAGATGGCTGGGCTCCAGGTGTAGAGCCCAATTCCAAAGGAAGTTCTCACATCAGCAGGTAAGATTATAGCAACCTTGATTTTTGAGCCCTTGCACTTTAGGCCAGGAAAATGCATAATCTAGCAGTAAACACATTTTTCCTCTGCAACAAAAACAAGCAAGCACATTAAGCACTGCTATGGTCAGAAGCAGAACCCTGGCAAACTTTCAAGGCTGCAGCCTGGATCTAATATAAGCAATCCCTCTCTTTGCCGCTTTAGCGATGACACAAAGCTTTCACCTGGCAGGAAGCAGACATTCAGTTTCAAATGGGGCAACAAGGAATTACCGTAAATGGATCTAAATTCTCCTGACAGGACCAGAGTTTTGAGACACGGCTGCCTAGATCATTTTCCTAAAGCCAGCACTCAAAAGGTTCAAACTCAGAGGTCTATTTTTATCAGAATGAGAAACTTTTTAAAATAGAGAAAACTTATATCAAGGCAGAATAGAAATAAAAAGCATTGCAAATGCTCCTTCCCTGCTGGCTGCATTTTTGCCCAGCAGGTCTTTTGTTTTTCAGGCTTTTTTTCAATCCAAAAGCTGTTAAAAACTTCTGAGTTGCAACAAACTCTGCAGAGTCCCCATGGGTGTCACTGGGAAACGTCTCTTCCTGTTACTTTGGGGCCGGCTGTAATCTCTTCAGCATCCTCCAAGTCCTGCACCATTTCTTCTTTCCCTTAGTCTTCAGTCACCCTTTCTTCTTCTATCTGCCACCCCCTGCAGTCTGGAAGCCTCTTCCCCTGCTCCAGCCAACCTGCTCAGTTGATCTCAGGAAAGCACAATCTCTTCCCCCTTCCAGAAAGAAACTCCTCGCCAAGAGTGCAGAAGTCAGGACAAGGTAAAATACTCTTATTCTCTGCCCCACTACCAATTTTAACAGCAATATGATGTACAAGAACCAAATCAAGAAAGACCAAAACCTGCCACCATTCATCACAGCCCTTTTTCTATAACATCTTTCTGTCTGTATGCACTGTGCCCAGATTTATGAACTCTGCTAATCAGGCACAGACCAGAACACAAGGCAGGTTTACACCACGCAATGAAGTAGCAATATCTGAGCTAGTGCCAGCACGGGAAGTAGTATAACTCATTCCATGGATTACCTCTCTCCTGCTTGTCAGCCCTGGAGGGTATTTGCACAGCCTTGCAAGTGTCATGGGGCAGGCTGGCATTAACTCAGATGTGTCCATAAGTTGTCAACACCTTCATCACAATCTGTTTTTTGGAAGCTGTAAGCCAGCCTTTAACGAGTCCACTTCCTCCTCCCCCCAAAACACACTGCCACTATGTACCTGCAAAACAGCCCATGAACCGTATTGTTTTAGTTTTAAAAACCATTAAAGCTCTAATTAAAGTTGATTACGAATTAAAGGAACATTTTTGTTTTACAAGTGTACATAAAATGTACAGTCAAAAGCCCCACAGTGTTTTGAGTTTTGACTTTCCTCCAGCATGTACCCGCAGCGCAGCAATGGTGACAGACTGCTGAACCTGAGTGCACCCGGCTGCTCTTCGTTGCTTCCTTTCTGTGTCAGGAGAGGCAGGTGGTCTCAGAGAGCTTCTGCTCCTCTGACAGATGTGCTCAGCACGTGCTCACATACAGTGACTAGTCATGTACGAACCCTTTCTATATCTTCAAGCATAAGCCTCCAGCACTTCTGCGTTGCTCTCTGAGAGAGCCAGGCAAGGTTCAGGAAGCTATCTATGTTCAAAAGCCCTCTTCTGCACCTACACTGCTTTCTCTCAAGACACCAAGGCAGAAAGTGTCTTATGTTTGCGTTCCATCAGGCCAAGCCCCACTGCTGTACTGCTCCCAGAGGTCAAACACACACTGCAGTAATGACAGTCTGCTCAGCTTTCTGCACAGTGAACGATGCTACTACCAAATGCTGGAGTGAATTAAGCAACACTTCACTACTGACCCCAGACATCTATCCTAACACACCATTAAGGAGAAGGACAGACAGGGGAAAGGAATCAGTCTCAAATAAACCACATCCACACTGCCTTTCTAGTATATCTCAATAGCCAATGGGCATGGAGAATATTTCCAGGCAGGGACACTGGGCAGAAGACAACCAAGATATTAGAAGAGCTACAACACAGCATCAGTGCCTGTCAGAAATTCCCTTCCACAATGGGAAAGGGAGAAGGAGGACTGGATTCCCTCTCCTTGTGCATCTATACCTATAGCTACACTGTGGCAGGGTCCCTGGTTTCCTGGGAACATGTCCAGGAGAGCAGGGTCAACTCACAGCTCTGTTTCAACCCAATATGTCTACTCAGAAACCCACCAATGACAGCCATACAGCTGTCCTATTTAATGCTCCCATGCTCTTTAATGATGCCAGATATTGAGAAGCACTAGTCCTCACCTGGTGAGGGGAACTCAACTCTCTGGCTGTTCACCATGCCAGACACGTACCTACTTACATCAGACAGGGAACAGGCCACCCTAGCTGCACCACACATCAGTAGACATGCCCTACCAACACAAACCCAAGACTGGATAGGGACAAGGACCTGTTTTCATTAAGCAAATGATAATTTTTCATTCACCTCCTGCCCTGTCTCCCTGCTCTAGGACCATGGCACTGTACAGTCATGCAGATTGGCAATTACCTCCTGGAAAAGCCTAACTCCTTCTTGTACTGTACCTTCTCCAGGTGGTGGGCATGCCTGGAAAATCTTTAAACTATTTTGGGATATTAGCATGTAGTTATAGAGCTTTCTAGAGCTGGGAAGTTGAGCTGAAGGGGAGAAATCCTGCAAGCATGCCAGTTCCTAATGCTGTGGTGCTGCACTTCATATAATTTAAGGTAGTGTCTTCTAATTCTTTCGGCTGTGGACTGTCAAGTTACCCAGTTTTTACAACATGAAGATTGATCTGCTGTCTAACTTTTCCAAGCAGCAAGATTTAGTCCTGATGCACCCCAGCTAAACAGGAGTATGTATCTTTGAAAATGGAAAGCCTGGTCCTGTTCAGCTGCTAAAATATAGATAAAATTTGTAACTCCCATAGTGCTGTATAGAGCTCAAGAAATGATGACTACAGATAGTGTTTCATGTGTTCAAGCACTGCTTGCTGAGAGAATCACAGTTCATATTCTAAACAAGCAGAAAAGCCTTTCAGGCTGCAGTCTGACCTCCCTACAATGCAGCCCAAAGGATTTCCACCAAGGTGCCCCTGGACCAAGGTCAATGTTGAAGATCCTAGCTCCTCCTGCCACCATCTCACCTTCAGTTGTCGTCGAACACGCTCTATGAAGAACTTCCAACAAGTTTCCCGGGAGTCCACCAAGCCCTGACCCTTGACTTCATTCCTCACACTGTTGATGATGTTTTCAACCTCATCATCGGGGAAGAGATCAGGGATTTCACCTAAGACAAGAGGGCACACTTTGGTTTGCTTGCCTCGGTTTTGTTACAGACTTAGAGTTAGGTGAAGTCTGCCTTCCTCATCAGAGCACAGGGAAGCCCCTTCCTAGGGAACAGTCATTGTGTTGGATGTCCAAGAGTATCAGGAGCAGAAAGGCAGTATAGAGAATTGTTCTGCTAAAAAATGAACAGATTTGCCAAACATTCGTGAAAGCAAACTTTCTCAGAGCACAAAGGAAACAAGCATTAAATATAATCAAAGTACAGAAAGTCATTTTTTTTCTGATTTATGGTGATAATCAGATTTCAAAAAAAATCAAATCCCTAGAATGCTTTACATAGTAATGAAATCATTTTACATTTGCAAATAAATTTGTTACATATACAATTTCTGCAGCTGTTCAACACTGCCCTTTCCAGTAGCATTCAAAGAACAATCAGATCACTAAAACTTCTTAAAAGTTAAAGGTTTTCAAAGGTTTTTAAGGGTTTTAAAATCCTTCTAAAAACTTCTAAAAGCTCGTAGTTATGCAACTGATTGCCAAAAATACACCCAATAAAACAGCTTTTTAGTGATTACTTATTTTCCTATCTATTCTCTTCTGATTTTTGTTTTGACTGAAATCATCATTATTGAATAAAATATTGTCAATATGAACATTAATAACTTAGACAAATATGAGAATCAGAAACCTACCAGTTTATATGAAAGGTTAAAACATCTGTTTTGTTCCAGTTTATTAGGTGACGATAAAAAGTGAAACAAATATGAAAAAACAAGCATGCAGTTAGAAGAAAGTAGCCAAAACAATCAGTTAGAACACGCTATCTGGCACTAGCTCATGTCATGAAAAGACACGGTCTCTGCACAGTCACTTCCTCAGTCAGGCTGCAATTCAGCACTGTTTCCCTGGATTCCCAACAAAGACCTTTGATCTGTTCCCATTACCCCATGTGGTGACCACAGAAAAACACAGTGCCTTTTCACGTGGCCATAAGATGACCTTGACATCCAGAAACAAGATGGGTAACTGATCACCAGGGCCCAGCTGCAACTTTTTCCAGTAAGAGAACCATGTTTCAAAAGGTAGAAGAGGTCAAAAAAGCCTGTTTCTTCTTGGCCAAAACGGCAGGCAGCTAACGATGACCTCCCCCCGCTAAGCCAGCTGAGGGTGTCTGCCCTCATGGTGAAGCTGTCCCCTATCAGTGACCTTCTGTCTGGCCTCAGCGTAGATCCACAAGGACCTGCCCCTTGCTCAGGACGCTGCAGAGCTTCGCTTCAAGTCCTAACATGTTCATTTGGATCTACACGGTGCAAGGGAGGTGCAAGGTGGGAGCTTCTCACCACCCTCCACAACAAACCCAATCCTTATTCCTGCTTATGAATTTGTCACAGAAAGGCCTTGCTTGCTGCTCAGAACCATATGGCCAATTTATAGCCGCATATGTCAACTCTGGAGTTATTCACAAACTATCGCTCCCCTGTGCTCTCAGCTCTCCATCCCCCACCATCCACAGAGGCCACCTGAGCCAGCTGGTGTCTTCCCACTCCTGACTTATAAATAAGGCAACAAATGAGACACAGTTACTAGCAGTGATTTGTCAGGGAGTTTGGGGAATACGCACTCTCTAGGTTACTTCGTGTGGTCATGGCAACACAGTTGCACGCTCCCATGTGCGCTGTAGTCGCACCGCATGCTGCACCCGCACATAATCACACCATATTCTGCATGAGAAAAGGCATTTGCATGGAGACAGACTGTTCTCCAATTGTTTGGGCAAGCAACAACTCAGCAACTTAAAAACGTCTGGAAAAATAAAGAGAGAAAGGACTGGAATGGGATCAGAAGCCACATAACACTCACAGACATGTCAGTCTGTGGCTTTATATCACATATTGACTTGCAGACATTCCAGGTAAATATTCTAGCCAGGAGCAATCACATTTTATCAGACCACTAGAGTGCGGATGCGCAGCATCCATAGGTCAAACTCATCCTCTGTCAATACATTCCTTTGGCTCTGTCCTCAGCTGAAGTATCATGACAGACACATCACTTAACATCCACAGGCAGTATGACAGAACCACGAAAATAGGGAAAAACTGGGAATGAGACATCCAAAACCGCAAAAGGCTAACAGACAATGAAGTGCATCCTCACTAACGAGACCTTAGTGCTGCTTTTATCCTAGAGTTTAACCTAGGATTTAACCTAGAGCTTAACCAAATCTGCACTGAAAAAAAGGGAGCGGGAAAACAAAAGCAATGAGACACGTACCTGATGCTAACAAGTCATTTACCAGCACCAAGAACCGCTCATCAGCCACCTGTGCATCAGTCATCAGGAACACGGTGCCCACGTTCTTCACGCCAGCTTTCAGGTACTGGTTTGCCAGGTCTGCCTGAAGGTTGAAAAGAAAGTGGACCAAGAGGTTGCACCTATCTTTGCAAAGTGTGGGCTAGGTATCACACCTAAAATAAGAGATATTTCAGAAGGAATGGTGCCTGTTCAGAATCTTCCTATTAATGGAGAACGAAGGAGTTAATTAGCATAAAACAGTGCTTTGGACCCTCTCCATCTTCATGGCTGAGCCTTCCCAGGGATATGGGGGAGACTGTTGCTATCAGCATTGTAAGACTTATTACCATTATGTCCAGGTCTGTATAAAACAAAAATAAGAAGAAAGTCCTGCCTAACACCGCTAAACATAGGGAAGCACCTGCGATTGAAACGCTTAGAGGTTAATGCATGTGGTTGAAGATGTAAAATTGCTGCCTTATCAATCCAATCCCTGATTAGTCCAAAGCTCAGAAGGAAATGGATGGCAGAACCTTTTATCTGCAGGTGGAGGCTGTTGAGGGACATCGTAAAGACTGGCTCTGCCCTGAGTTACGGATATGGTAAGTCACAAGCACAAGGATGCCAAAGCACTGCAGAGTTTGGGAGAGACAGCAGGGTCTGGATATGCTTGTCCTTGGTATCCCCACGCTGAAGATCTCTCTGGTTTCACAAGCGCACATACATAAATTAATTATTTCTTTGTGGAAGTGCTGCAACAACTTTTTTTTTTCTTTTTTTTCTTTCAAGGAAGGAAGGAAGATGATTTTTAGATAGTTTTTTTTAGTGGATTTCTTCCTTCTTTTCCAGAGTCAGAGCAGGGACTCATCTTTCAGTCTCCCACTCAGTGCAGCTGGGCTAGAGCTGTTCTGACACAGAGCCTGCTCTCATTTAAAAGCTGTTTTCTTTAAAAGGGACCAGTGTCCTCCTAATGAAGAACACCATGTTTTTGAAATCTAAGTTGTTCATGAGATGGGAAAAACACTGTCATCCAGCTCATCCTTTCCTTCCTGCTCCTCCAAACAGGATACAAAGCATGCAGAGAATCCCAAGGTAACACACTGGCCACTGCTTCAGAAACACTTTTAGAAATTCAGCAGACAAATATACTTCCAAAAAAGTAATTTGTTACTTTCATCACTGGAAATTTGGATTAGATCAATTATAACAGCTTGAGGAGCCAATGGCAGACAGGGCAATCCATCACCATCTTGCTCTTACATATCTTAGAAAAAAAATAATCACTCCATATTTCATAAATTCTTTGAAAATGAATACGGAGTGAAGGGAACATCAAATTATCTTCCACCTCCGCAGACACAGAAGCATAGAGGTGCTTAGGAAACAAGTTTATTAATGACAATTAATAAATGACTTGACAATTGCTGCAGCTCCTACACTGGACAAACTCCCAAAGTCCCAGATGAAGAAAGTTAGTGATATTTCAAAAAATTAAAGCTACTGACTAGCCAGCTGAGGGGAGTAGACTGGCCCAGTAAGAGCTCTGACTTTTTGATGCAGAAAAGGACAGAATTGATGCAGTTCCTACCTGTAGACCTGGAAAAACAGATATCTAATAGGGTAAAGCCTACATTAGGAGGGGAATACACCGGCTCTGTTCCAGGCTTTGCCAGTGGTGTTCACTACCTTGATATCTCCCACCCTGTCTCTGATGGGAAGAGACCTCAGAAGATCTATCAGCCATCCACTTCTCCCTAGGAGAATGGAGTGAAGTTACAATTGTGGGTTTTTTACAACGTTTTCAATGAGAGTCATCTTACCAGAAGCTAACATACTTCTAAATCATTTCAGTGGTATTTTTAAAATGTTGATTCACAACTTCTAAGCTCATTAGCTTGTGCATAAATACATGCACAGGCATATATCCTCTATAGTGAACCACACACTGTCCACTCGGTCCTTCCATTGGCTAAAATGCCAGAACAGACTTGGGAACTCTCTTTTTCTTCTCTTTCCTCTTCCCTTTCCACCTCCAAATCATTCCATAACAGTTATCTTACAGATTAGCTAATTATTACATTTTGTTTTAATTATAAATAATAATGAAATAGAACTTCTCTGGTTCTTTACAGTTTCTAGTCATTGAACAAACATGAAGTGGATGTTCTCACCTCTGAGTTCATTCATATGGCCCAGAGACAGCACAAAGCTTTGGATGGAAGCAGTACCAGGTCTCACCAGCTGGGAGGACTGGCTGAGGATGTCAGGTCTGTATGCACCTTAATGTAAATACACTTCAGCAAGATATTTTGAGAGGAATTATTCCACTTTGCAGTCTAATATTCTGACTGGAGCCTTTTCACTTTTACACCAGTGTTGCTCAAGTATTCAGCAAGACAAAGTTTTCAGGAATAGTTATGCTTTTTGTTTCTTTCTCCCTACTTGAGTCTTAAAAGTCACCTACCTTTAGGTCAGGGATCCCATAACCTTTCCTCAAAGTGATCTGGAAAACTTCCAGAGAGCTAATGAAAGCTGCAAGTCTTGTCAGGCTCTGCTTGCCACTTCCACCTACGCCAACCAGCAGAGCGTTTCCTCTGGGGGACTCCAGGATACGGTTGATGCGACAACTAAATTGAAGCATACAAAATCTCTCATTAGTAAGAGTATTTTTCTTTTTCTCCGCCTGGTGCTTTTCAATACATATTTTATTCACTAGGAAATTGTACTCTGAATAGGATGAAAAATGTCAATCTGAGTGACATGTCAGCAATCAATCCCAATCTCTGCTGAGACCTATATAAGGGACACAGCTGATGAAAAAAATAGTACAGTGGCAATTCAGACTCTGTCAAATTCTCATTCCACCTGCCACGTTCTGCAGGACAGAAATATTTTAAGATGAAGGCCTGGCCACTTTTGAGGGGGACAAGGGAAAAAGAGCACTATGTTGATATACAAAAATTGAGAACAAAATTCAAGGATCTGATGAACCTGTCTAGTATTTGGGGTTCATGTTCAGATGAGGAGTCCTGCTATACATTAAAATATTTTAACATATATCTAGAACAGTAAAAATCCTGTCTGGAAAACACAATCATATTTCTTATTTATCCAAACCACCAACTACTTAAGAGCATGATTCTGTCACTCTCATTCCCCATGCCTCACCCCCAACACGTGCGAGTCCTGTATGAAGAGCGCAAACGCCAAAGGCAAGGACGGTCCGTTTTCAAGAGCTAACACACTGAGTGACTTGGTCAGGGACAGGAGAGGTGCCTGTTCCCATAGCACCTTTCTTTGAAATTCCTGAAGTCATAAAGTACTGCATTCTGAACCCAACGTCCTAAAATTCTATTTCTGAACAAGTCAAGCAAACGGCAGAGGCATAAGGTACAGAGTCACAGGAAGGAAACTCCCAATTCTACCAAAATATCTTCTATAAGAAAAGAATTCACTATTATTTCCAAGGTTTGTTCACCCGTTCTGTTTAAGAGAGGCACGGCGAATGCTGTCCGCCTCTAATTTATTCCCTTAAGGCAATAGCTGATATTCCCCACTCCTTAAAACCCTGAGTGAGGAGGAACACGCTTCTGCCTCTGAAAACCTCACTGCCCTCTTAAACACAAGCACTATTCCCCTCTTCACATCACCCACCTTTATTTAGCTCACTTAACTGAGTATTTTCCTAGCCTAATCTGAATTAATTTTTCAAATAAGACTTTGAGAGATACTGTGCTGCTTTACCCAAGTATCTTACTATTTGATCACATACTTCATTTGATTGTGAAATTATACCCAGAAAAGCAATCAGATTTGTGTGGAAAGCTAGTCCACCTAGTTTCAATTCTCCAGGCTAATTCTGCCCAGGAATGACAGTGTAGTCTTTGTCCTCGATGTGCTCTCCAGGGCTGTATACTTTGTGAACATGTGCCATCAGCCCTGGATTGGGATATGGCAGACAGGTATTTCCCACTTCCTTTCACAAATTAAGGCCTTTTTATTTTTATTTTTTTAACTGACATCTTTTAGCAAATTCAAGCTGAAATTCACACACTGCTTGAGATTAAATAAATTGCATATTTCAGCAAAATTTCATTCATTTCATCTGAAAATTGCATTTACCCAGTGCCAATGAAAATCATGCTGAAAATTCAAACTTTGATTTCCTGATTGCTTGCAGTATTCACAGATCTGCATTTGGGCACCTGGAGATGAGGTTTTGTTTCTACTGGGATTCTCAAAGAGTATTTAAATGATTTTGCAAATTGCAAGTACCTCACAGACATAAAAATACAATAAAAATAATATAAATATCTTTGTAACTACAAATTTAAAACTTGCTATTTTAATATAGTCCCACATGTTCAATTTTCAAAGAGAATCTGTCTGGACCTTCACACTTCTAAATGCAACTGGGATTTTCAAAGAATCAAAGGAGCAAAGGCAATGTCTCAATCCATTTAAACTAGTAGACAACACACAGAATTTTGTTTCAGATGAATTTGAAAATCCCACTTAAGAACTTGTATAAATATGGCTCTAGACCACGTCTGAAGACACACCTTTGCAACAAAGACGGAATAAAATAATAGGCATTTAGGAAAGTCCCAGTATACCTATATCTGTAGATGGTTAAGTGAGGACTCACATAAATGATAAAGCACTTGAACATTACCACATGCAATAAATGTTTGTGCAATATGCACAGCATTGAGAGCCAAAAATATCACAACAGCATCCAGACTTTAAAATAACCACCAGCATGCAGTTCCTCCGTCTCATAGCCCAGGGACTGTTCACAGTTTTAAGTGCCTTCCAAACGCCAGCCAGAGAAGAATCGCAGTATTCGTGCAGGATGCTTCACAGAACGTGAGGAAGGCTCAAATTTTCAAAAACTGGACACTAAATAAGGGACTTGCAACCTCCATTTTTGGTTGTCTACTTCAATATGCCCAGAGTGAGACTTCCCACAACTTCTGCACACCTCCAGTTTCTCTTATATCAGCTACAACTACAGATACCTACAGTTCCCAGGAAACTTCATGCAAGCAATCTGTGCAGCTAAGTGCTACTTATGAGAATATGAGGCCAGGAAATCCTCTTACACATGGCACATGGCGTCCTCAAAAAGTACCAGGTTCATGGCAGCATTGACTTCATTGTAATTATCTAAGGCTTCCACAAGGATCTGGTTCAATTCTTCCCAGTTTGGAACAGGCCTATAGTTGGGTTCTCCGATGCCTTTTGCAAAATGACAGTATATATTCATCTGCTTGGTCTGTTCTAAAGTCTCCTCAGTCTCCTGACAAAGAAATGCAAAATAAATATGTAAATAAATAGAAAAATAAATAAAAATCTAGAGTATATATGCATAGCACTAAAACACTGAAATGGGTAATGGGTGAAGATCCTGACCATCCAAGGCTGTACGGCATGGCATAGATCTAGACTGGGAATGGTTTGCTTGCATAAAAGACCGTCTATCCCACAAAATGTGTGTATAAACTATACAGAAAAAACACTGCAGCTGTATGCTATCTTTCCAAGAAAAATATATTATTCCACCAAATGCCTTTTTAGCCTTTTTATGGCCATATAGTTGCACCTGTGTGGGGGAAAAGGGGGCAAGGGGGCAAGAGGAAAAAAAGGAAAACAGTGTGGAAAGAAAAAAAGATCCTATACTGACATCCTTTAACTTGACAACTTTTTGCAAATCATTAAAAAAAACCTCAACTTACTGCCATAAGAGAACACGGCCTCAAGAAAAGCCCTACAGCAATAACCATAACATTAGGCTGTTGCATGGACGATGATAACACCTGGAGGAAAAATAGCTGCCTGCACCACTTATCACTTTAATGATTCTTGTATAATTCATAAGGCAACATTGCTGGGTGATGACAGACCTGAAGGAAAGCAGGTCTAGAGTTTTCATCTGAAAGAAATTTTGGAGCAAGAAAAGACACTAAGGATTTTTGTCTGCATCCCAGTGCCTCCCACTGAAAGCACGGAATCTGACCCTTCTCCAACTTTTGCCTTCTAAGACTCAAAGCACTTAAATAAAGTAATTAAATTAATTCACAGAGCCCAAATCTCCTCCTCTCAACCCCCAAACAGAGAGAGTACATCATTTACCCATATCATACTATTAGCAGCCCAAAATATAGACGACAGAGATTTGCTCCCAGTTCAGGCTCCCATCAAGAGCATTGCCCTCCAGACAAATGAGACATGGGCAGACCTCAAGTTAAACTCTGCTTTCCCAAGGAACTTTTCTTTTTATTTAGTATTAGAGTCATGAACTGCAACACTTACATCATAGAATTTCCTCACCATCTCCAGCTGCATTTTATCAAAGGTACCACAATCTTTTTCTTCAACCATCTTATCCCGGTATACGCGGTTCGACTCATGCAGGTAGAGCTTCACTAGGTCTTGGGGGTGCTTCAGACATTCAGGGGTAGAAAAGAGAAGGCCCTGAGGAGAACAGAGAGGGTCAGAGTACCCCATCTTGATCATAAGGGACCACCTCACTCTCAGCATCCAAGATATCACGCCAGAATGGGGCTGAAGAATTATAAATGCAAAGTTATTATAGCAACCTATATTTGGACTTCTGAATAACCCCCTACTCAGCCGCCCATGGAGAAAGTGTCTTTTCTTCATCTTGATTTCCCAAAGCAGCAAAGCAGTTTATATTCATTTCGTGTGCAGAAAGGTCTCTAAGCAGCATAACCAACGCAGCCTGGTTTTGCCAGTGATCCTGGTCTCCTTCTCAGCAGCACAGACTATTGAGAAACAGGTGTCAGCCCAGAAGTAGGGCCTTTTGCACAACCACACCACACTGGGTGTGTTTTCAAGAGGAAAAAGCAGTTTGGAAATCTCAGTACTGATGATTTTTTTTTTAATGAATTAATTTTAATTAGGTGCATTCTGCCTACAGGAAATATTAGCTGCTGTCTGCAACAGTATGTTTACCATGAGTCCTATTAAAATGTGCAAAAAAATGATATTTCAAGGAGGTGTCGCCTATAACTAAGCCTATTAACAGCACACAAGGTTTTCAATGAGATGAATTAAATAGACAGCTTTTTATTCCTAAAGTTAAATTAGTTACACATAAGATATACAGCACATTAAAAGTAAAGAGCTCTATCTCAGCTCACTGGCCCATAGTCAAATAGTTTGGGTTTCACATTTGTCTTTACAGCTGCCAAATTGTTGTTTTATTTATTTCAGAAACAAAATGAGTGAGAGAATAGCTGACAACCCAAAGAGAGAAAGAATTAAGGTGCAACCCATCAGGTCTTCAGCTGAGAAGAAAAAAAAAAAAAAAAATTACTTGACCTCTCTGAAGACACCCCACAACACAAAAGAGAGTGATCTTGATGCAAGTAAATGTGCGACTACTTTAGAGGGGAGAAAATCCACACTTTTTAAATTAAATTTAATTAAATTTATCTTTTAATTAAATTATTAACTTAATAACAGAAAGTCTCCCCTTTTCTTACTCTGCAAGCCAATCCCTTAGATCTACTCATAGCAGTGCTGCCAGCTGCTTCCATTAAAATAACTAGTCGCATCCTCAAACAGCAATGAGGTTGTTCTGTTTATCAGGTTGAGCTTCTAGGAGACGCCATAGTGTCTACAGCTGAGACAACATAGAGGATTTGTGGTCATTAGTCATTTTATCTATGTTGGATGTGGCTCCAAAACACAACAAAAAGATAATCCCTTGCCCAATGCTGTGACAATGCAAGTTTTTTCCATCTGGCTGTTGAGCCTTCAGGTTGTATTTCAGCTATATCTTTAAGCTTCTCTTCCTATTCAGAAAGGCCAGAAATTAGTTAGGAAGTCCTCCACACACACCCTCTCACTCCCCCTGGATATTTCTCTAGGCAATTGATGATGTATCAGATACCATGATATTCATGATAAAACAGCAAAAATCACAGAATAAGCATTTGCTCAAAGGAACAACTGTGCCCATTAGAGTTTGACGGGGATCATCTGGGTTGCGCTGGGTTGCCTTGCAC
This sequence comes from Apteryx mantelli, assembly GCF_036417845.1. NCBI lineage: Eukaryota > Metazoa > Chordata > Aves > Apterygiformes > Apterygidae > Apteryx > Apteryx mantelli. Next base: position 6,561,084 of record NC_089996.1, read on the forward strand.
AAGAGCACAGACACGGACTGTGAGGGAACAGTCCTCCTCCAGCTGAGACTGATTAGATCGGGATTTATTAAAGGGTAATCTTGAGTGACAGATTCCTGAAGAGTTTAACAATCCTCCGAGGAGACAATGCATATTTGGCACTAAAACAGAGAATATGCTAATCATGCCAGCAAGATTCATCGTCCACGTTTTCGTCACACATCAAAGCACCATGCGGAAGTTGATGAGATGGGTTGTCATGGCTCTGACAAGGCAGGAACATGACCTCAGCCAGGTATTCTTTTTTTTTTTTTTCCCATGAACTCTATGAAAGGGAGCAGAAGAGCAATTCCAAACAATGAGGGATAGCAACTGTGACCAAGTCCACTTGTTGTGGCACATAGCCCACCCTCCCCAGCAGGATGTCGTGTGCTCTGCACCTACCAGGAGTGTGGTGAGGCCAATAAGATATTTTTGTTGCCCATCAGAGCTCTGCAAACCATGACAAATATCGATCAACTCACACTTTATCATGTCAGCACACCTCTGCAGTTGGCACCCTTGGGCTGAATGAGGACGGAGTGGGACAACTTCCACCGAGGCTCCACTGATGAGTTCTAGCCCACAAGATGACCTGAAACTCTGCAATATCATAGTTCTCTAACGAGGAACGGCCTCCAGAAACCATCTAGGACAGCCACGCTTCAGCCAGGTCTCCTGAGCCGCATTTCCAAACAACTATCGGCTCCCACCTGAAATCTTAGAAGGCTTCCACGAAACTACTAAGAAATGAAAGGATTGCTTACTTTTTTTATAGTGAGATGCACAGCACTGGCACTGCTCAGAGTACCAGAGAGTCCCACATCACATAGTTAAAGGATTTTTGGTCACAGAGAGGCTCCTCAGAGAAGACATTCAAAGTCAAAATAGTCAGATGGTCTAGTGGAAAGATGCGCTTAATTCTTTCTTTCTCTTAGCACCCTAACATGCTCTCCTTGGCACACGTAGAAAATATGCAAGCTTCATCTTCACATGGAAATATATTGCATACAGATAACCAAGACAGAAGCAGGAGAAGTCTCTGCACATGCAGGACAGCCTTGGAAGAGCCAAAGACTTTGTTTGCATATTGTTATCTAAGGCACTAAAAAAACACTAAAATAGGGAATGAACAGAGGCATCTGCAATCTTTTTTGCTGAATGCTTGGTTTTAGAAAAAAATCAGCACCAGAAATATTCAAGCTATTCTTGCAAAATCTGCAAAATTGTAACAGCTGTCCAGAAATCAGGGCCCAAAGAAATACAAAGTGAATTCTGGACACTGGGCTTGCTAAGCTGTTAATTATTTCCACTTCGCAAGCCTTACATCCTGCATGCAATGCTCCCTGCCAGCAAGTGGAATTGCTGCTAATGCTGCTATGGGCAACCAAAAGACTGGAGTGAAGTATGAAGACATACAGCCTATCTTCCGCTGCCTGCTGGCATGAGAGTTGGAAGCAGGGGTGGGTGGTATTGCACAAGCAGAAGCGAAAATGCAAAGGTGAGTGTGAAGAGAAACAGCTAACATGCTCCCATGGACAAGGGTGATCAGGAAGTGACAAAATGAAGTCTCCCAGGTATAAAAAGGTAAGAAAAATAAATTACTTTTTTTTCCTTCACAGTCTAAATAACTTAAAAAGCGCAGTGTTATGACTCCTTTCCAGCTGGTCTGTATCGTTGGACAAAGTGCTCTGTTCACTTCCTTTTCCTGATGTTACTCTTGGAGTTCCTGGACCATCCTCAGTGCTTTGAAGACATGAAAACAGTGATAGACATGGCAATACCATAAACACCATGTGAGCCATGAATCTCGAGGCCTATTAGAAGGTATCGTACCAGTTTCTAAATGCTCTCACCAGGACTGATGAGAAGCTCCAGCCACCCCATTCACACTGCATAATGCTGTGGCTGCTGTGTGTGATGGAGGAAGCAGCCTGCAAGCACGCCATGGCATCTGCCTTCCTAATAGGGAGAAGAGTAGCAGAGAGAGCAAGACAGAAAGGGAGATCTCCCTATAGCTGGACTGGATGAGAGCACAGATAGTCAAGCATGCGTCTGAAACAGGGTGGCAAAGGACGCTTTCAGGGTTGCAAACATGGACCCAGGGTACTCCATCCCAACCAAGTCCAAGGCTAAGTCACATCCGAGGACTGCAACAGGGCAAGAAAGCAAAGGAAGGTGCTTCTGATCCTGCAACAATCTTGCAGCCACTGCTGTTCCTCCTCTGCAACTATGCATGCACATGGGAGCCAACGATGCATGTGGTGTGTTTTGGTGTTTGTGAGTCCAAAATTTACATTATGGTTCTTTAGCCAGCTGATCCATGGATAAACACAAAGATCCATCCCTTGTGCAAAGAAGTGCACAGTCTGCTGGCTGCTAAAGCACCCTTGAACACCAAGCTGTCTTTGAGTGAGGCTGGAGGGAGGCATGCTAGAGTCACTCTTATCATCTTGCTGTCAAGAAGAAAGCGATGCCATTTCTTCTAAAAAGCCACAGATCTTAATGTGACATGCTGGTTGAAAATCTTGTTAGAAACGAGAATAAAAAGCAAAATACAACCCTGCTGAGTCTATGATTATTATTTTATAGAGATGACAGATATAATTTAGAGCATAATACCATGGTAACCCTTTCGTATGGAAAGAAAGACAGCAACAGGGCTTTCTGTGGTGTGAGCCAGCAGGGAATAGATTTTTTTTAAAGCATAATCCACAACTCTCTCGCTGCTGAGACCTGTCTTCCTTAATCATGGGTAAATTGCCTGGAGCGTACCAATCAATTTAACTCTGCAGTGCATGGTGGGACCCAGAGGAATGAAAAGGTGCCACAAAAATGCAAGGCAGTGTAGTATCAAACTTTAACCACAGATGGGACCTTCTACAGAGGAAAAGCAACAGCTAACCTCTTCTGAGGCAGCCAAAGGCTCATCAGATTATAAAGGACTGAAGGGTGACCTTACCCCAGGGAACAGCAACATAAGCAACAGTAAGTGATATAGTCGAAGGACAAGGAGCCAGGGTTATCACTTCTGTGAATCTCACCTAAGACCACTCCAGCTGCTATTTGCCTATCATCCTGGACAGTGGTTTTCAGCCTCTCCTGACCCTGAATGTTTCCAGCTGAAGGGGAAGGTCCTGTGATAGCAAATTTAAGCCAGCTAATGATGGATAGGTTTTATAGTACTTGGTCAGCCTTCTGCAACCTTTCAAAACTAGCCCATGAAGTCAGGGGGTTGATGAAGGTCATTTATTTGGAGGCTCCTCATTATTCTTTTTCAAAACCACAAAGGAGCATCCCTCAATCCAGACCACAGTGGGTTTCCAAGTCAGCAGTGACCTGAAATTTGTTTGTGTGTTTGTCAGAGAAACTGTGCCCCTGTGCTGGCTTTGCTCTCCCAGGTGGGTGTCTCAGATTTCCCTTCCTCATCCACAATCCTTCTGCCAGTCCCCATCTCTCCTAGTGATCTGTGTTCCCTTTCTGAGAGCCAGTCCCCACCTCACGGTGGGCAGTACAAACATCCCTGTGTAGTGCCACACTGGGGAGACTGGCTTATTTCTATAGGAGGACCTGAACCAAAACTTCAAGCTACAGCACTTGGCTGGTTCATCTCAGAGAAGCAGTGGCACACCACTGAGAAAAATACTGGGTCATTTTGGGTTCTCCAGCTGCAAGTGAAGTCCACAAACAAAATCAATTGAGAAGATCAGAGAAAATCATCATGCGGTAGGAATATCTGGGATTTCCCACGACCTTCTCGGGTCAACAACAGGAGGATGGTTTATCTCAGGGGATTTCAGGGCTGGCTTCAGCTGAGATTAAGACAGCTAAACCTGGGTGCAGGTGTCTGCATGCGCAGTGGGTGAGATTTCAGTCTGTGAATACCTACTCGAAAGCCAAGGGAGCGGTACAGCTCAACCAGTTCAGTCAGGACAGCCGCACAGGGTATGCAGATAGGACACAGGAAGACACTTGCATCCTTCTACAGCAGCTGGAGTACAGGTGGGATGTCCTGACGTGTTTCAAGCGTTTCTAGACACCCAAGCTTGGGCAAATAAATGAAATCATAGCTGTGTCCCTCGCAGGGAGTTGGACTGCCCTCTGCACTCCACAGCGTACAGTGAACCTGGATACCTCACACCCCTGAATTCAAGTGCCCTAACCTAGAGCCAAATCCCACCTCAGACCTGCACGGTGTCATTGTCTGACAATACAGCAGTTATCTTGGACTCTTTTTACCACTACTGAAAGAGGTGCTTCAGAAAGACAGTTACTCTGAGCTTTTCTCCATGTTTACTTTAGGATGAGTTAAATCACACACAGAAATGCCCATTTTCCTCTCCTGAGGGAAAGGAACAAGACTAGCCAGGCAAAGAGGATTCCTACCCAAGGGCTCAAATCCCAAGAGATGGTCATTCCAGCCTAGTCAGGGCAAATGTGAACATTACTTAGCAGAGTTAACTCACTATTCCGGTAGCACCTTCAGCCCCTGGGTTCATGGGTTGCTCTTTCTCCCTTCAATTTCACCAATACGTTTATTTGCCTAGCCAAATCTTATTGATTGTGTCTTATTGTGTTTTGCAGGCATTTGGAATGGATGCCTTTTAGTTTCACATTCAAGCGAATCCTAGAACGAGGCTTGTGCCATCCCTCGCGCTGAGCAACACAGACATCAGCCGAGTGGTAATGATTACCGGGTACAGAGGAGCAAACGTGAAAGGAAGAAGTTCACAGGTCTGTCTGCTGACTGTTTCTTTGGGGCAGTCTTTCTCTTTTGTGCAACGCCCACATGCATAGATAGGTTCAAATTCATTCATTCTTCATTAGCTGGAGCAATTAAGGTACAGGTTCTTGGAGTGCTTTGTAATGAGACAATTAGCACAGGACTCCTTGTAATAGGAGCTGTCAGGCAGTTTTGACAAAAGGAATCAAGCAGAGCTTGTAAGGCACTACTTAAATGTTTAGGTACAGTATTAATATCTAATACGACGTGATAATGACAGAACCATTGGACAGATTGCAAATGGAGCTGTTGTTAACAACCTGTGCAAACTCAGCAATAATACAATATAGAGGCAGCAAGTTCCAAGGGTTGACGCCTCCAGAGCTGCAATTTGCATATGTTTCGTGCCATATACCAATTATCATCAGCTGCTTTTATAATTACAGGATAGCTGGTGTAAAAGCAATCCCCAAATGCCTCTTAGGTATGCAGCTATTATACATTCCCTGCTTGATTGTTTGTCTGGGATTAAAAGAATTTGAAAAAGGCATTATGCTCCTACCCACAAGCTTTACATCCACCTATTCTCCATCTTCCCAAAGGCTAAGGAAACTCAGATGTCCCTGCTCCTCTTTTTTTTCCCCCCTCCCTTCACCATAGGGTGAGTCTAACAGTGAAAGAGGGGCCAGAATGGCTTTGGAATCTCCGCCCTGGGAAACAGTCACAACTCACCTGAACAACCTGACCTAACTTTGAAGTTAGCCCTGCTTTGAGCAGGGGGTTGGGACCAGAGACCTCCAAATGTCCTTTTCGAGCTAAACTATTCTATGAATCTATGAAAATAGAATGAATGCAGCACATGGAAATGCATTCTCAGAGTCCAGAGCTTCTTCCACCCTCAGGTGAAAGAATTTCAGGAAGAATTTTGTGTTCCAGCAATCTCTCACAAAACCAGAACTAAACAGGAAATCAGGACATCTCAAAAACCCTGGAAGATGTAAGGTAAGGAAATATCAAAAAGTAATAGCAAAAAGTGAGGAAGGATTTCAAGAAAAACTGAACAAAAATTTAAATAAATGTAATGAGCCCAAGAAGCCAAATTCCGCTCCTCCTGTAGCCATGTGATGAACTAAAAGCCACCTGAGCTCCTATCACTGCACCTGCCCTCTGGCCCAGCATCCAGATCTGGCAGAATGATCTCTAATATCCCACAGCCTGAGCACCTTTCAAGCAGACCACAGTTAAATATCAAAGTTTCCCATAGATATGCTGCTTTCCTCCCTTCTCAGCCTTTCAAAGCACAGATTACCTAGAAGCCAGGATTTAAAATGACCCAAGTCCAAAGCCAAAGACTGATGATGTTTAGCCATGCGTGAGTGACAGGTTTATACCTCCTTGACACAATGGAGTTATTAGCTTTTTCACAGTCCCATTCTTGGATTTGCCATTGCCTATCATTATTTTTACTCCTATCTGATGTACCAAACAACAAGGCATTGAACCTTCTCTATCTACTTTGTAAAATAGATGTTAATGACAAGGATAGCAAGAAATTATAAGCTGGGGCTGTACAATGGATTGGGGTATATCAGACCTCTTAAATTTGGCTCCTGAGAACTTTGTCAAGCTTTTATTAATCAGACAAACTCTGAAAGGATTAGCCTCTGCTCAAAGGCTCCTTGAACAGCAATATCTACTGTTTTAAAGTATGAGATTTGTAAGGAAAAAAATCTCTGCCATTGTTACAGGAAAATATTTCTGATGCCTAACAACTGAGGCTGGAAACCTCCCCTTTACAGGGAACTGGGCTCCAGTGGTAGTTCAGTTTCAGTAACTCAGTCAGAGTTGCCTTTGATTCAAGTAATTTACCAATTCTTTAAACACCACCCTTTGTGCGCATGCTGAGCACCTGACCATCTAGAAGCTACGTGGATGTGCTGGCACAGGATGACAAGCACCTCCTTCCAGAGACATTTATCCCTTCCTCTTGACCACAGGAGGCTGGACAGTAAATAAACTTCTATCTGAGGTTCCTCAAAACTATGGGTGACTAACAAAGAGGAAACCAAATGGGAATTAGGGAAAGGACCTAGGTTACCAGAGAAAACTTTTCTTTTTTTTTCCTCCCTGGGGGTAAATACGCTTTGCCATTTTCTAGGTGGGGAAATTGTATTTTCCTCACCAAGGTTAGCTGGGCCAGGGGCACCCATCCACGACCTCCTCATACTGCTTTGAGTCAGGCTCCAGATACTACCAAAGGACAGCAACTGCACTTACTTGGAAGATATTGGAGAAGTCTCTCAGGTTGAAAATGTAATGGAATTTGATGGCCGTTGGCAGGAAAGTAGCAGCCACTTTCCGGTGCAGGCCCAGGGCCAGGCTGATCAACTGCTGAATCGATTTTTGCACGGCCCCTGAGAAATTCTCATTCGCCAGGTGCTGCATTAAGATGGTGCTGTAGATCCTGGACAAGGCATCCTGTCCAGGGATTGAGAGGGCGAAGACACAGAAGTGACGCTGAGGAAGAGAAAGGAACACATGGAAAGATCAGAGAAGTGGGCAACCGCCCCTCCAGCAAAATGTACTTGGAGACTTGCAGCCAGTCTGGAATAAATCCATTTCCCTGTTCTGATTTTCCAGTGGAGGAAAGTTTGCAAGTGACATTTTTATCCTTTCTAAATAAGAGATTTTCAAACACATTTCACAACTGTTACATTCAGAATTTAGCCTGTTTAAGAGCTAAAGGGCCTCTGAAGGTCCCGCTGGCCTCTGACAGAGACTAGCCTCCATCTTGGGCATTGCATTTCAATGCCTCAAATTCAGCGTACTTAACCTGAACTTGTGTTACAGTAACCATGATTTAAACTAGCAACAATTTTGGATTGGTTTCCTTATTCTGAGCTCATTTCACAGAATCCTAATTTTCAGGGCTTCATCTGTACTACTAAATACAGCAGCCCGTGGCCTGTTATCTGACTTTGAGTCTATGGTAGTGCTTGGCTCACCCCCAATCCACTAAACCTCTCTTTCTGCCAAAATGGGATAGCCATGGCCATGTTGCCATTGGGAACAGCCCCTGAAAGAAGTCATCTCCCAAAAGCTCCCCACCACCCATTCTTGGTCGGGGGCTTACAAAGACCGAGAAGATGCACATTTCCAGCTGAGGGGCACCTCATTTTAACAACACGCGGCAGCTTGCTAGAAAGGGGCCAGGGCCTTGGCTAACTCCTTTCATGAGGAGCTTGTCCAGAAAGGGAACCAATTCTGCTCTCTGGTCTACCGTCCTCAGCGTCAGCCAGGTTCCTGCACGCAGCTGCTAAGCGCGGGACCTCTCCCGTCGCAGCCACACCGCTGCGAGACGCCTGCTCTTGCAGTTGCACCCTGGTTCCCAGGGTATTTCTCATTACCAGTCAAACGGCAAGTTTCCCTCTACAGCATGGCACAGTATCTGATACACGGCTGACAGATCTCTGATATACAGCTGGGAAAGGCACTGTCTGTCTGGCAGTTATTTGCCGCCCTCAAATGCCCACAGGATGCCACAGGCTCATCTGTGACTTGCACACACAGGTAACAGCCAAACTGCCTCCAAGACGGGGTTCACCCTCCTGCCCTAAGACAGCCACTGTCCCCTCACGACTTAAGGAAGGGAGAAATGACCTTAGAGCTGATAATAATCAGCTCTTGGTCCGAAGGTTGAGCCGCTTTCTAACCCCTAAAAGCAAGTCTTAAAGTTTAAGATCTCTTCCAAAATTTACATTTGTGTTACGATCAGGACTCGTTATTGTATTACTGTATTCCTTTTTATTTATTTATTTATTTATTTTTCTATCATGGGAATACACCATCAGCTCTATCAGGAAATTAAAAAAAAAACAAAAGGTTTTTATGAACTATATTCCAGAGGTAAATATTAGCTAAATGAAGGCAAAATCTGTTTCTATTAACTAGAAGGCTATCCTGAAAGTAGGTATTAAGTTGGCTGGCAACTTTGTCTCCAACTCTGAGCAGCAGGATGTGAGGAAAATGCAAGAAAAAAGGAAATAAGGGAGCAGTCTGTTGTTTCACCACTATGAATTATGGTTACTCAATGGATTCATGTCATTTCTAAAATGAAGGATAAAACAACAGCAGGATCTGCCAGCTTTGTTCCTCCAGCCTGGCGTTTGAACTGTGGGGTCAGAGACACAATCTGCCCCAAAATAACATCAGCAATGCCTGCAATTGTGCAGCGCTTTACCTGCAAACGTGGATTGATGGTGAAACTCCCTGCAGTCGGGTTCATGCACGACACATACTGCACATTCATGATCTCCTTCAGTGACAACTTGGTCCTGTCGTACCTTTGAGCAAAACAAAAGCAGTATCACAGTGACCGCAGCCCGTGAGCAACAGCTGCTGCATCTCCTCCTGCACGCTCAGGGCAGCCTGGCACAGGACCCTGCGCTGCTGACGTCCAGGTTGTCTTCAGCGCTGCACTGAAACCTGGGATCAAACTCTGCATCTCACCAAGGCAGAGCCCAGGCCTGCCTGTGTGTTTGTACATGAGTCCTGCTCTCAGTGGAAGTCTTTTGGATTCAACAACCATTCCTAGTATCTCTATTTGCTCAGAGCTTATGATTAGCTAAGCCCAAAGGTTGTACCATTCACGTACGTGGAAACCGCAGGAAATCACAGGAACACATCTGGTTTGAGCCAGCCTGGGACACGGGCAAAGCAGGCTGCCTGCTGCAGACGGCAGCTGCCCACCCACTCTTTTACGGGAAGGACCAGGCCCCTGCAGACAGAGCAGTGGACGCAGCACAAACACCATATCTGTCAGGGTTATTATTGGGGCTGGGATGGTAGGGGGTGGATGGGACCTGACCACACAACTAAGGGTTGCAGCGCGCTTTGCCCATCTCACTCCTTGCCATCCAATCTGGCTGGCACAGAGCAAGGTGCAGCCCCAAAGTGCTGTGAGAGGGAGCACGAAGTGCGTGACACCCAGATGGGTGCTGTTGAGCCTGCCTGTAGCAGCAGCGAACAGGGAGTAGAAAGCCCAAACACGGCAGAGAGGGGACCTCTGACAGCCTGCGTCTACTCGTGCCTCCAGAGCTCCAGTCTGTAAAACAAGCAGAACCTTCTTACCCCTTCTGCCTAACTCTCACTTGCCCCTTCTGATCCCTTTCCCTCACTTCCATAGCCCAAAATTTGCACATCTCCTCACCTGCCTCCGTACCAGCCCAAACAAGCTTTCTGCCAAGCTTAGGTCTTTGCACGGCTGAGGAAGCTGGAAATTGCAATGACTCCCACCACTGCACTCACAGCAGAGAATAGCTGGGAATATTTGTCTCTCGCAGTGCTGCTGGCTACAATGCAAAGCGTGTCCATCTCCTTCCAAAACACTATCACAGTTTTTGATTCAAATTACCTCTGCCTAGTAAATGCTTGTTTTTTGTTGCCTGACTGAAAACAGTATCAGGTTCCCACAGCAGGAACTCAGCAGGGATGTTTCTCCCCAGCAGAGGCCAAATCCATCGCCTTTCTCTGGTCTCAGCACTGCAGGGCATCAATGTACAGCATCACACTCGCCTTGCAGGATAAGGATTGATGCCACAGACACAAAACGAGCCAAGAACCCAGCAAATGCCTCTCAAACAGGCTGCGAGTAAATGAGTTTGCTTGCTGGGGAAGAGGGAAACCCCTGAGTGTGCACAAGACTCTCCGTCCATACTGGAGCCTCCCTCCCAGATCAGCTGCAGCCCAGAAGGATGCGAGCAGCAAACACAGGCAAGGAAGGGGGAACAGCACTCTGACTTCACCCTGAACCCCATCTTAAAACCAGGTAAGAACAAAAAGGTCTTGGATGACAAAGTACAAACAGTCTCCTACCAGTGGCCATAGTCCAGGTGCTGTCTGATCAGCGTATGGGGCTGCACTGTCCCGTAGGCATCCACTTCTGGCATGTTCATATCATCGATGAAGTAGATGAGCTTCTTGGTACCAGGAGGGCCATAGTTTCTACCAGCCTTTTTATCCAGAGGCTTCTCAAGCACAGCTGTAAGGAAGCAGAGATGCAAAGCTAAACCGTTGGGCTGCAGAAATAAAAAGACACAAACTACACTGTTGGTGTAAGACAGCCACCAAAACCCTCAAATCCATATTATGTCAGGACAGAAGAAGTTACTACCCAGGCATCAGGATATTGGCTTTGCCAGCAGCCACAGAAGAAGCGGCAGGACTGGGAGCTGTGCTGTGCCAAAAGATGTGTCAGCAGAGCCAGGACTCCAGCAAGCGCTTAACTTTGGGCTCATCGCCTTGTTTGGAGGAACAGCTGGTCTTGACACAGGATGTTTCTCACTCGCTCTTATGGGAGAGCAGGACAGTGGCCATGTCCAAACTGTGTCTGGAGAACAGCTGGATGCCCTGCATGGGGCTGGTGGGGGCCCTCGGGCAGGTCTTCAGTCCGATTCAAACCAAAACAGAGAGTTCTCAATGCCTCATTTCAAATAAAATATGGCAAATTAACAGCCTGCTACAAAATGGGTCTATTTCTGGGCAAACAAAAGGTTTTCATGCAAGATAAAGTCTTTTGAATCCCTTCTATTCTTTTTCTCTAACACAATCATGTTTGCTGAGGTTATTCTGATCCATATAACAACATACCGAGATATTCTCTGCTGTCTCCATAGGTAATATAGCGGTTACTCCATTAATACACATAGTAATGGCTGGGCACTCAAAAGGAACAAGGGAGATGCTGTTAAGCAGAAGAGTCTGTGAGTTGCTAGTCAGGAGCAAAGCTGATTTTGTGAATGTAGGTGCCCCCCCCCCTTTTACTCCCCCCCTCCCCTAGACAAAGGAAATAGATGATTTGGGACCAAATTCCTGGATACTTTCAGGAAAAAAAGAATATTATAAATATATATTCTTTTATATACCTATATATATGTGTGTGTGTTTGTGTGTGTGTGTGTGTGTGTGTATATATATATTCACACACACACACATATATATGTATGTATATAAGTTTTTCACTGAAATGCAGTAGACATCCACAAGTTCCCCCCCCCCCCGCCATAATTATCCAAAACGCCAGATAATGTGACAAGACTAAACTCCAACACAAGCTGCCAAATTATCACCGGTTTTTGTTGTAAGTTGGGTCATTTATGAGGAAGGGAAAGTATGCAGAAAAAAGTTTCTTTTTTCAAAGTTTTGGAAGATCTTCATTTGTTTTAGCAGAAGGGTGAGGCTGTGTATTGCTTTAGCTTATAAAACACTGTGAATACTTACAGCTCTAGGCTGATATTTAATATAATCACTCCACATTACTGCACATAACATTTTATAGGTTAGCAATTCTTTTGATTCCAGCCCAACCTTTACTAACTCAGTAAGTGGAAAAACAAACAGAAAAAGCTATCCTCTGCCCAGACCTTGGGATGGATTTTCTGCCCAGCGCTTACTTTGAGAACATCTTTGGTCTCAGGGGCTCACTACTTTTTGATAGCTGTAGGCAGGATTTGTTTCATTTACACAGTTTTTGGTCAGACCTATAATGTGCCATATAAGCAGCATGGTAAATAGCAATTCATTCTAATTAGGGAATACTGGCAAACATAAATGGGACTGTGAATTTTTATAAAAATCTGCTCGTTAGAATGTACATTTAATCCATGCATTATAATGTGTTAAAGTAATTAAGAGAGATTTATATTCTGTTTTTTTTCAGACCACCAATTATATATCTTTAAAAATGCCTTTTTTTCCATTGCTTCAGTGCATTTCGGACAGCTTTTCTTTCCCACTACTCAAAATTCAGCTTATTTCTTGTCACAGACAGTTTGCTGCAAAAAGGAATGTACTGTGCTATGAAAAATGATGAAACTTTCCTCAGTGGAACATCTCTCTCCCTTCAAAAAAAACCACAATATTTGAGATTTCTGGTAGCAAGTTAAATTAAGTGTTTCAAATAAGCATTTAATTTAAATTTAATTAGTCCTTAATTAACATATAAAATCAGCCATTTTTGAGGTTAAACAAGTATGCAGGAGATTCATCATACTGAAATGCAATTACTAGGGATCAAGTGACATGTTCGTGAAAATTGCATTTTAATTTGAAGCAGTATCTCACAAAGAAAAATAAAGGGTACATGCCTCTACCTCTGAAATCCTGACATACTCAAATTAGTGCCCAAAAGAAACACTCCCAGAAAATGAGACTTAGCATGTGCAATTCTTCTTGTCTGGTAGCTGTTGACAGAGGGAAAACCAAGTTTCTTGCAATTTTCTCAAGGCGAAACTAGAGTGGAAAGGTGCTGAATCACAGGAGCAGAGGGAGAAGAAGAGCACGTGAAAGATGGGATTCCATCACAGAAAGGAGCAAGGAGAAGTAGATGTCAAAGAGGGTACGAAGCAGAAAAAGTGGCAGCTTGGAAGTCAAAGATGATAAGAGAAAGGAACAAACCTGAGGAGCGTGACTAAAGCTATGGAGAGTGATATTCAGTCGAAATACACCAAAGAAACCCCAGCTAACTGGCTCCAGGCTTGGGCAGAGAGGGTGTCCGGCTCCATTCGACTCCGATGGACACGCCTATTTCGAAAGCCATAGGGCCTTCAAGGATTTAAATCACATACTCATGCTGCCTCCAAAAGGCTCTCACTCCATTCCTTACAAATCTGTGCACCAGCAGGTATCTTGTCTAAGAAATTACTGGCTTTCACTTTTACTTCTTTTTTCAGAAAAAAAAAAAAATCATTGTTTTGTATCTGTGTTTCACAAATTTAAAGAAGTGCCTGCTGGGAAGGAAAAAAAAAAAAAACCAAAACACTCAACTGACAAACTACACAAAAAAGGAACAAATTAACTCTAAAAAATGAGCAGTAGAGAACTATGCCAAGCAGTATAAATCATGCCTCCCAACACAAATCTCACAGCCACGTCTTCATTCACGCACTTTCGTTCGCTCACAGGATGACTTGCTCGTATCCGCAGAGGAAGAAAGCCCCCATCGCAGACCATAGCTCACCGTCAGAGTAAATATGGAAACACTGCCAGGTCTGTCTATATAAATCTCAACAACTGCATACATTCACACCATCCATATTGAGATAAATGAGAGCGCACATTCCTCTCCCAGCTAGCTGGGCTGACAGACAGACAGCTCAGCCCACATACCAGTTCAAGGGCATTTTACTGAAACCTCAAACGGGGAGAAAAGGTAAAGGGTGTGCCTGGTATGGGAAACGGGAAGTTATCGTGATCACCCCACTCAGAACTACTGATTGGTGAAAAGGTGGGATTTCACCTGGGTTTTGCTTGAAGGAACCATAATAATTTGCATTCATGCCGTGGGCCAAGAAGCATGCACAAGAAATCCCCCGTACAGATGCCTTTCCTGATGGGCACCAATCACACAGAATCACAGAATGGTTGAGGTTGGAAGGGACCTCTGGAGATCATCTAGTTCAACCGCACTGCTCAAGCAGAGTCACCTACAGCACGTTGCACAGGATCGCATCCAGGCGGGTTTGGAATATCTCCAAGGACAGAAACTCCACAACCTCTCTGGGCAACCTGTTCCAGTGCTCTGTCACCCTCACAGTGAAGAAGTTTTTCCTCGTGTTGAGATGGAACTTCTTGTGTTTCAGTTTGTGCCCATTGCCTCTTGTCCTGTCGCTGGGCACCACTGAAAAGAGTCTGGCTCCATCCTCTTGACACCCTCCCTTAAGATATTTATATACATTGATAAGATTCCCCCCTCCATCTTCTCTTCTCCAGGCTAAACAGGCCCAGCTCTCTCAGCCTTTCCTCATAAGAGAGATGTTCCAGTCCCCTAATCGTCTTTGTAGCCCTTCGCTGGACTCTCTCCAGTAATGCCACATCCCTCTTGTACTGGGGAGCCCAGAACTGGACACAGCACTCCAGATGTGGCCTCACCAGGGCTGAGTAGAGGGGGAGGATCACCTCCCTCGACCTGTTGGCAACACTCTTTCTGATGCAGCCCAGGATACCATTGGCCTTCTTGGCCACAAGGGCACATTGCTGCCTCATGCTTAACTTGGTGTTCACCAGCACTCCCAGGTCCTTCTCCACAGAGCTGCTTTCCGGCAGGTCAGCCCCCAGCCTGTACTGGTGCAGGGGGTTATTCCTCCCCAGGTGCAGGACTCTGTGCTTCCCTTTGTTGAACTTCATGAGGTTCTTCTCTACTCAGCTCTCCAGCCTGTCCAGGTCCCTCTGAATGGCAGCACAGCCCTCCGGTGTATCGGCCACTCCTCCCAGTTTTGTATCGTCAGCAAACTTGCTGAGGGTGCACTCTGTGCCTTCATCCAGGTCACTGAAGAATAAGTTGAATACTGGACCCAGTACTGACCCCTGGGGGACACCGCTAGCTATAGGCCTCCAACAAGACTTTGCGCCACTCAGCACAACCCTCTGAGCTCTGCCACTCAGCCAGTTCTCAATCCACCTCACTGTCCACTCATCTAGCCTGTGCTTCCTGAGCTTCCCTATGAGGATGTTACGGGAGGTGGTGTCGAAAGCCTTGCTGAAGTCAGTAGCAAGGTAGCAAGTCAAGGTAGCAAGATCAGCAAGGGTGGGAGAGCCTAGAAGAGGTTTGTCACCAGCAGGACCAACAAGCCTTGCAAACCTGCCCCTAACCAGCTCAGAAAGCTCTGGCATGGATGTATGACACTGTCCCAAGTTATACAGCTTGTGTCCGCACATGCCAAAGGCTCTCTGCGAATAGCAGCCTGCACCGTCATCTTGCTGCAAACAAATCAGTACCAGAGGGCAACTTTAAGCTCCGACACCTCTGTTAAAACTCCTGTGCTGTTCAGAGCCTGGCAGAGCCTGGGGCTGCATAAGTCTTCTAACGCTACCACAGCTGCTTACGGTCTTTGCCATCACTTTGGACTGTGAGCATGGCCTGCCTGACACCACTTGTCAGTGGGGGCTCTAATGCTCCTTCTGCCCTGGCAGAAGACACGGAGGTGCTTTCTCCTGCCATCACTGCTGTTCAGTGGGATGGACAGGCGGAACTGGGGAGAAAGAAGCTGTATCAAATGCTTAGCCACAGGGATGCTGCTAAGCAAGCTGGTACGTTGGTGAACAGGAAAGCCAGACAGCTGAGTGCAGAGCAAGCGGGGACAATCCCGTCACCCTCCCCTACTCTCCTTTAGCATGGACAGGTCTCCTGTGTGTGTCTTGACCTCAGAGCCTCCCCATCCGCCCCATTTTTCTACTGGTGGTAAATAAATACCAATAAATGGGGTGGCTCTCTCCTCATTGCTCAATACACTTTCTGACTCATATCACTCATGCAGGCCAGGAGCCCTGTGGCAGGGTCCCTGATCAGTCAGATTTACTGAAAACACAGGTTTGTCCCCAATTTAAAATCCTTGGTCAGTAGGAACACAGGCTGAGAAGGTTAAAACCTCAGTCTCACTGATGCCCCAAGGACAGTGCTCCCATTTAGGGTTGGAGGACCAGAAGGATTTTAGGCCATCTGGGTCACATCAAATGAGGTTTTAGATGGATGATATAAAAGAAGAATTTTGTTTCATGCTGACCCACTACTGCCGTTCAATTCAATAAAACAGAAAATAGGCTGCTTCACTCCTGCTTAGTGAACACATGTAAAAAATTATTTTACCTCTCTAGCTCATTTCAAAGTGAAAATGCCAATTCAAAATGGGTCTCTCTTTTCAAGAACTCCTTCCTTTCTCTTCTTATCTAAAGAGACTATGCAGTAAAACCAACCTAATTATTAAAAGTTTTGGTCCCAAACTTCATTTTTCACTGATTTGCCCAAATCCTTGTCAGCGCTACTCTTGTGGACTTCCCAAGGGCCAGCACTTCCCTGGGGCTCTGGGCCCCACCAGGATCAGCAAGCCCAGTGCCCCCTGGCAGCACTGTCCCTGGAGGTGAGCACACAATCCCTGCTCCATGGGAGCATGTCAAGCTGCAGCAGGACACCAAGGACAGCACCGGGAAGCAGCAGACCTTGGACTGTAGCCTCCACATATCATTTAGCACCATCTTCAGTGCTAATTGGGATGCAGTCCCTACCAGTGCACTCTGAGGACAGTTTGGATCCTAACCAAGAAACCCATCCTATTCAGCACGGGCTTAAATTCAAGCATATTAAATACACACATCAAGTTCATTATGAGGTGTATGTTGTACAAAACAGCAGATTTAAGCATATGCTTCAACATGGTCCTGAACTAGAGTCTTGGTGTTTAGAATTCAAATCCTCCTGTTGGAAAATGGCATATAGCCCAAAATCAAGAGCCTGGTGTCCCTAGGGTTTGGGGGATTTTTTTTTTTTTTCTATTTTTCCTCCAAGGCATGTGAGAGTTTTGTGACATGGGATTTTTCCTGTGCGTCTGGGCTACAGTGCTATCCCACCCCTGCCAGGCTCCAGGGCATTCTGCCAACTTGCAGAATTTCACAAGAGTCTATAGGCGCCAGCGTAGCAATCAGAACGCGCGCTGCCCCTGGGTCTCCTGCCAAGTGCCACAGTGAACACCAACCTCTGAACCCCCACCGTGTCGCCCCCCAGACACCCTAGGAATTCAGTAATCTGCCAGGCAGAAGCACTCGGCTCCTGCCTTACCTTGCAGCATGGCGGAGGTGGTGTAGTAGTTAAATGGAACGTTCTTCACCACATATGCATCCATGTCCAGAGAAGAGAGCTTGTCTCCCACCAGCACAGACTTCCCTGTGCCTGCATTCCCCACCAGCATCACTGGCCGCTGGCGCTCCAGGAGCCTGTCCATGAAGTACCGCACACGGACCGTTTCAGTGGTGGGCACCAAGCAAGCCTGAGAAGGGGATAATGAGCAGATAAGTGATCCCCATCACTACCAAAACTCCCACACCGCAATCTGGGGAGAAGATAAACTGGGGAACCCAGTAACGAGGGAAGAAACCCCAGTTTATTGATCACAAAGAGAAAAGACTGATATGCTGCTGCCAGTTTACATCAAACTGTCTGCAGAAATGAAACTTTGACAACTGGATGCTGGGAGCTGCATCTGGATCTCCTTACAAGCATACATTTTGCTAAAATGGTAACAATTTTTCCAAGTCATCTTCTCACATTGCACTTATAAAAGGAAAGAAAAGTGTAGCTGGCAAAAGCAATTCTCTATCTGCAGAAACCTTCATTTTTTTGTCCAAACCATGAACACATCTCTAGTTTTGGCCAAGCACAGAATGATGATGTGGTGTCTCGGGGGCTTTGTCGTTATGTTGTCTCACATCCCATTTCTCTCTGCTCCGCAGCCAAACTTCACCTCTCTGAATGTACTCTGGACACACACTTCCATTAATACAGCAACTGCTCAGTAACTGGGATGGCTTTGAGTCTGTCCCTGGTGTACATCAGTCATATTTCAAAGACTAACTGGAGATGTGTTGTCACAGTCAGTGCACAGGAAAGAAAGCAGGGGGACTTAGTTGTATCTCATGAAGAATGCCATCCTTATTAAGGAACGTTTGACCCTTCATGAGACTTCACTGAAACACCCTTGCACAACCACTAACATGCACGTATTCTTCCTTAACAAAAAGGCTCACATACCTGCAATGGCACTTCTGGATCAAATTCAAACTGGGGAATAAGCTTGGACCAAGGCTCAAACTTCTTCGTTTCTGGATCGATGTAAAAATCGAAGACTGTTCCCTGAGAGGGAAACTTGATAGTCTTGAATTCTGTCACCCACCACTTACTGAATTCCACTCTGTAGTCTACAAGCTGCAAGACAAAAGGCAAAGGAAATATGCTAATCCAGAGAAATTCATTAGCGATGGAAACTGCTATCTATCCCAGGCCATCAGAGTGGGATTGGTCCTTAAAACATATTCCACAGTATGACGGATCTTATCCTTCTTCCTATTATTAAGTCTAATTTTTCATTTTCTTCATTTCATCTCATCACTCCTATTTATTCACTTAAATAATTCATCCTCTGTGTTGATCATTCTTGGTATGTCTGAGATGAGATAGATGGATCAATTTGAAAAAGAGAAATACGTGCCTATGACTAAACAGACCACTTGATTGATTCTTGGTGCCTACTTCTTCCAACAGGCAAGGACACAACATCCGTCTACATCCTTGGTCATGGTTAGTCAAAGCATGCATATTAAAGCCTTTTCTCATAAATCACAACATTCTATTAATACTTAGCTGTTGTCTTCTGGCCCTTTTTTTCAAACCACGATGTTCGTATGTGGAGATGAGGATTGCAGACACCAGTGTACCAAAGCATTAGAAAGGGACCATGCTCCCTTGGCTCTGCTGTGTTTTTGTGCTGCCCTACTGCCCTGGAAGCACCTACTTTCCTGTCTTTCCCCCTTATGTTCTTCTATGCATACAGATTTCAGGGCATCTGAATTTTTTAACAGCTGAGGTGATAATTCTGCTTTAGGTGATGGGTCAGGGCTTGCAAAATGTGTTTAATTCTCTTCTCTGCCACAGATGTCCGATAAGACACCAGGCAAGTCACTTAGTCTGAATGACTTCCCACCTAGACAATGGGAATTACAGCACTCTGCCCTGGGGAAGAGTGGACAGGGGAAGGAGGGAGAAAATGTTTTTAAGACGATATCTGTAAGATACTGGGTGTAAAATATAGCCAGCTTTAACATCATGGATTCTTCCTGGAGCATCTGCAAATCTTTCCTCCTCATAGCTATCTGATATGCTTTCCTGTCCAGAAGCCCATGTGGGACCACCAGTGCATTTCACATAACCACTAAACCTCCACCAGGAAACGATTTTAAGCTGAACTGAACTGAGTGAACTATAAAGTCTCCTGAGCCACCATCTGTCAACAGACCAGAGGATTTTAAAAACACATTATTTATATCTGGGATTTTGCAGTCTCGTGCTATTGAGAGAGTTAGAATAACTGTAATTCTCCATTCTCCTGTTGTTATAACTCCTCAGCGTTGGCAGCAGAGTAGCTTTCAGTGCAAAGGGATGTGCATCACTGGTAAAAGCTTTCTCACAAGGGTGTCCTTACCCCTGCACAGCCAAACTGCCTGCAGCTGCATTGTGCTGTGCTGCCCGCCCTCCCTAACCGAGCAGTTAAGTGGAGCCACTCCATCCCCAGCTACATTGCCAGAACTGTGCTGAACTCAGACTGCTTCCTTAATAAAAACCCCATATGGATTTCTGCTAATTTCGGAGCCTTGAAATGGCAAATCTATCATCTGTTTTTACACAGGGGCCACACTACCCACCAACAAGTGCAGAATAGCAGCAAGCCTTCCAGACTGTTTATCCTGACATTTCAGCAGCAAAAGGTCAGTACGAAGGGCACCTTCAATGGAGAGCAATAAACAGATTTTATATTGGATCATTTTTCATCAGGCTTTCACTCGCTCTTGCTCGGACTGCTGTATCCTCGTATTCTCAGCTCTGACATTTACAGAGCATCAAAAGCAGCAATGCACAGTCCAGCCTCAAAGTAAAATCTCCCAGAGGGATGCTGTGCCCACACACAGCTCCTGAAACTCGCACAAAGGCCCAGCAAGAGCGTGCTGTTTTATGGCCCACCATTCCCCAAGGAGCCAGGCAGACAGCATGCAGGAAAGCCTACGAGTTGCAGAGGGCCATAAAGCAATGCCAAAGACTGACTCTCTCAGATGCAGAAAAAGAGCTACGGCGTGGACAATGCATTGTCCACCTGCCATGCAACCACACATCAGCTGACTTGCTTGAGGAGCTATAAAGCCTTATAATTAGAAGACAGCTTTGTACTCCCGAAGCAAGGAAAAGCAGTGCTTTGCCAAGCCTCTTTTTTTTTTTTTTTTTTAATCATCCTGCATTGACAACACAAGGGTTGATTACTTCCCAGGTGGCACATAGGAAATGGAGGATTAAATCCCCCACAAGGACCAAGAGAGCTGGTCTCTCAAAGGTCTTCCAAAAACCATTAGGCAGTGACAGCTCCAGGTAGTACCAAGTCTTGCCTGAGCCATGCTGACAGCTGTTCATCACGTCCCAAGGCATCTACTCCTTGGCATGAAGAAAATGTGAACAGCCCAGCAGACATTTTCGGTAAGTGGCGAGGCAAATGAAAAGAAAATGAAGAGACCCTCAGAGTGCACTCGAGAGACCCTTGAGAACAGCATCACCTCTGCCCAAGCTGGGGAAGGAGCTACGGTGTCAGACAGGTCTCTCCAGAGACCTCACACATATTCCAGGCAACACAGGGCTTGACATAAGCCCATTAAAGACTAGATGTCTGTCTCTGAACCCTCAACAGCTGTGCCCTGCACCAGGCAGACACACACATAAGGATGATGTACTCTACACCTGGGGATGAAGTGAGCAGAGAGAGCAGTTCCAGGTGAGGTAGCAGAAACCCAACCCTCTCCAAACACCCTCTCTGCTGCCACAAGACACAGCTTCAGCCCCAAAGTGCCAGCAACTCCAAGAGGAAAGCACTCAGACTTCGCAGGGAGAAGCAAAAGTGCAATCCTCCCTCAGGCAGATTTCTAGAGCCAGTGGCTTTCAACACAGTTCCAGCCACAGGCTTTGCCAGCTACTCACATCGCTCACTATGCCACTTGCTGACAACCTGGTACTCAAAAGTCAAGGGCTCCAGGTGCAACACGTGCTTTTAAACCCCTCTGCAAAATTCTCCAGCTTACATAGTGATCAGCTTGGAGAAAGCAATGCCTACATAGGACGGACTGGCATCCTGCAAGCACAGGAACAAAACTGTGGAACAGAGCCAAGGATGGCCCCAACGCCAGCAGCTTCGTGGCGGGGCTCTGACACACAGCGCATTATCTTCTTGTCTATTATTACTGCTAACAGTTGGAAGTTATAAAGCAGCAGCAGCAGCTTTTACAATTACTTGGAAATCAAGAGAAAGCCCTGCTGCGCCAAACTAAGCCATACAGCCAAGAAATGGGGCAGAACAAGGAGCTGGGGTGAAAGGAAAAGCCTGTTTCCCCTCGCCAGTGTATAAGTCTTCAGGGAGAGAGAGAGAACAAGGCCTGGAGGGGCAGCATGAGGGAGGCCAGAGGCAGCAGCACAAGCCTGGTATTTCCCACGGCAAGTCTGGAGAAGATCCTTCAGAGATTCCTGTTGTACTCATGGTAAAGCTTCTAACAAAGTGACTGAGTTTCAGCTCAGCTGGGAAACTGTGCTTCTCCCGCATTTTGAGCACCGAGGCTTGAAGAGGGGTCCGAAAGTGTACAAAATCAATTGCTGACCTTGAGAGAACGCAGTCTTATAATAATATCACCGTGCAAGAGATCACACCCACCTTGTCTAATGCAAGCTGACTGATTCAGAGGCTGACAGCTGCAATTAATCCACAGGATAGATGTACTGTAGAAGCAGCATGGAGAGTAGTGCCTTGTCTTCCTCTCCCTCTCGGACAAGGATATCTTGGTCTCTGATTGTGCCATCCAGCAACACAGTCTTTGGTGTGGACATCAGTTCACCAAGAGTCCAGCAACTCATGCCAGAGAATGCCCAACAGCTGACTCCCAGCAGGGTTTTCCAAGCTGAGTGCCTAAAACGGCCAACCCCAGCCTCCCTGTCAGCTAGCAAAGCGTCCATACAGCTATGTTTCTGCATAACAGGGAGTCTGAGGGACAAGAGGTCAGAAAAGCTTTGGCCTGACTCTCAGAAACTCACGCATTTTAAAGAGGGACCCTTTTCATATCTCATATGGTAAGATTTTCATAGATGTGCAGCAGCCAGAGGGTCCACCTGAGATGCTTCTGGCCAGACTTCCAGAAGACTTCAGTACCCAGAGACCCTGAAGCTTGTGAGCTTCTCTGATAGCCCTGATGGCTCAACAGCATGCTCCCAGGACAGAGCAAGTATTTCAAAGAGCAGAATAACTAGATACTGCCACTTAAATGGAAGCAAGTAACCACCAAAGCCCATTCTGCTCAGCTTGTCACTTATCCTTCTTAAATACTTTTATTAGAAAACCAAGACAGCTGATACCTGACATCTGCCTGTCTTTAATAAAATCCAGTGGTGACAAAGCATTGGCTGGTTGGTGTTATACAGTGTAACTTCCACCCGCACAGTCGGATGGCTGAAACACTGTTCCAATGATAAATTCATCCGACAAGTCAGTCTTAATTTGATCACGTTATGCACATCCATGGGCCTCTAAATTAACCTAATGTTTCTGCCAGTGAAATGTGTGCGCATAAACAAACATCCCTCTGCCTTTATCACTTTACTCCTCATCCTTTCCATTCTGGTGTTACACCTTGGATAACGATATCTTTCACGAAATGGAAAGGAACAATTGCATTAAGGTTTCTAGTTCATTATCACCTACATGGAAGCCCCAGAAAACCAGCATTACTGATAGAGTGCTACATTCTAAAAGAAGAAGAAGGGGAAAAAAGGCCTGCATAGAAGACGCTGAAGCAGCAGCTTCCTCCTTACCTGGTCTTGAAACATTGATCCACCAAAGGCCCAGACGGCAGCAAACACAAAGTAAAGTTCATATAGTTCCTTGGGACAGTCAGGAGGTGTGTTCTCCTCCGTCAGGAGACATTCAAGGAGGTAGCACAACATCTGAACCATACTCTGCTCTGGAATGGGAATAATCTTCTTAAATCTAAAGGATGGAAATTGACAGCATGTGAAATACAACTGAATCCAGCAACGCAATTGCTCAGAATCCAGGAAGACATGCTTTGAAATCCTTTTTCCGGATATTAACATTTTACTTTTCTGCAGTGTGTGTCTTATCCATTGGTACAACAAGAAAGAAAACACCCATTCTCTCCCCCAGACCTGCTGGCACCGGCACATATACAAAGTAATAATAGTAATCAGAAGTTTCAAGCATTTTAAAACTTTTATCCTCTAGAAAGAAGTAAAATGGAAGACTTGCTAAAGGCAATGATTTCCTGTGAACACGACGAGTTCAAAAGCGGTCAAATAGAGGAGTAATAAAATAAACCCTTTCATCTTGCCATTTTACATTCATTTAAGCTACACTTACAGAATTCCAAACTAATATCGTAGCAGCACTGAAGTCCTCTGTAAAGTAATTACAGCTATTTGAAAGGTTGGTTCTACAATTTCTGAATTAAGCAAGCTACCAAAATACTCAGCTCAGGGCTGCCTGCAGCTAATCCTGTGGATTTCATGGTCTGACACAGCGTTCAGCAAATAGAGTGGGAAATGTCCGATGGATTATGCAACTAATGGCTATAATCAGCCTGGTCCCGCAGAAAGCAGCCTCTCCATTAAGTTGCCTACCTCCTACTTCCAAAGACCTCTGCTTTCACTAGCTCATCCCATTCTGACATGTCACCGTTGTGGTTGACAACCCCCACACTTGATTTTGTGCTGGTATTCTTGTTTTTTTTTGTTGTTGTTGCTTGTTGTCGTTGTTGTTGCTTGTTGTCGTTGTTGTTGCTTGTTGTCGTTGTTGTTGCTTGTTGTCGTTGTTGTTGCTTGTTGTCGTTGTTGTTGCTTGTTGTCGTTGTTGTTGCTTGTTGTCGTTGTTGTTGCTTGTTTAACTGAGGTGCAAGTATAGGAAGCAAACAGAGGATGGGAGAAATTTTCCTACTCAAGTTTGCTGGGATTCTACTGTTGCCAGTCCTCATCATTTCATGATTAAGAGAGCTGTTTCCCACGATGATGAGCAAGAACCACTCCAGAGGACTTCTGTGTAGGCAGCATTTTGAAGCTAACATAAGCCTGCAGCCCTTTTTACCACTGCTAGGCTGACAAGGGCCCCAAATGCACTACATTGGGGAGCATCAGAGCTCTTCCGGAAATCAAAGTTATTCTTATTCATTTGGCTGGTGTTCAACCATGAAACACACCCAGGCTGGATATCCATAGAGACCGATTTCATTTTGTCCAAATGCATCAGGAAAAGCAGTTAAAGAGACAATTGCCAGGAGAGCAATCCTAACCTCTCTCAAAAACACCAATTTTCTTGTGATAACTAAGAGGCGGGAAAAAAGTGGGAAGGGGAAAAAGAGGATCTGTTCTCTCCACTTTCCACACTGTGGGTTGAAAACTTTCTTTAAGCAATGGTTTGAAATCTGTCCTACTGAAAAATGACTTGTGGAGTGGACTCAGGTACAGCCTGACATGTCAGGAGAGTCAAAAAAGTTCCTCTTTAGGATCTTCTGGATTTCCTCTCTAAGAGATGCAGAATTGACACAAGGAGTAGAAGAACAATCACATGAAAATCAAATGAAAACCAGATCCGGCCAGCAAAGAATGGGAAAGAGTGGTAGCACCCACACTTTTCTCTGCCACTTCCCATTTACACGCTTCTATGTGGTTAAGCCAATGAGGCTCAGGGCTCTTCGGGGCAGGGAAGAAAGCACCCACCAATGCTACATGCAGCTCAACCCTAGCAGGGCACAGGGCAATCTGGAAGGCTGTGGGTGTCCCTCTGCCCTCGCCTCAGAGTTACATTCACCTCTTTACGTGTTACCTTGTTCTAAGGGTATCCAGGCAAAGCGGCAGGTACTTGTCAAACAAAATGGTCAAGTTGGCTCTTTCTGACTGGATCTCTCGCCTGTCAATCCAGCTGCTCACCGGGGGATTCCAGCCCAGATCCACTGGGTTGATGTACAGGATCCCTTTAGACCCAGGGTAAGAGATAATATATAGTAAGGACACAGCAGAGATAATTCCTTTTGTCCAGCAGAAATGCTCACTTCCTTTCACTCAGCTAATCCTCATATACACCTGGGTGCCACACTACCTATCCCCTCTTTCTGCCCCACTGCAGAGGATGTCCCCACCCCCTGGCACTGCACAGCTCTCTGCACTGTCCGTGATCTTTGGGGCACCTCTGTCAAGATCTATGTGGGATTTGAGCTGTGTCCCAACTCAGGAATCTGCATGCCATGGCTCTTGTGCTCTAGGGCATGGATCCAGCAGGACTCTCCAGATGTTAAGTGGTGTTCATGTGCACAGAAAGTCTTGGCCCCTTTAACCAGAGCTAAAAGCTTCCCCAAAAATGCAGAGATGAGAGCTGGCAGCAGAGAGGGGCTAAGGGGCTGTACAGCTCTGTTCTTGGCTGGTGGTATGCATGTGGGTTCCTCAACTCCCTGTATCCCCTGCACTCACACAGCCAGGCACATGGCTTTGGAGGGATGCCATCACAAGGAAGGATTAGCAGATGTCTAGTATACAGGCAATTCACTTTACAGCCCTCCCGCACAAAAACTGAGGAGGAACAGCATAACAGCAAAGAGACTTAACTCGGGAAACTTGGACACTTTTCCTGATGCAGCCCCAAATTAAGAACATGGTCTTGCCTGAGTCATGTTATTGCTCTGGGACTCGTTTCCCCATGTGCAAAACTAGGAGACTCCTTCATTCCCTTCTCCCATACTTCATGCACTTCTCCAGAAGATCAAGAGCTATTTGGCATACGGACTGCCCCTCTCCTTATCAAGTTGGTACAGGGTGTTGCACAGCAGAAGCACTCTCTTGGCACTGCTGAAGCTGTCATTGCCCATCAACAGGCAGAAATCCTGGGTAAATCTCCCCGGTGACGGCTCCGCATTTGGATTTGGGGTCAAGATCCTGAGTTTGCCCACATGCTTCAGGAACTTACCCTGCCCACCAAAGGCAGCTATGATCCCAGGTGGAGAACTTTCAACAGGGATCAAATTGGCCAATGAAAGACAGTAGTTAATGGCACTAAACCCCGCTTGGTCTATGCAAAATCCCACAGTAAAGCTTGGGCCAGTCATTTCCTTCAGGGAAAGCATGAACTCTTCCTGCTTATATCAGGACCCACCTGCTCTGGACACGGTCGCTGGAGTGGCTGTGCGCAGGTGGCTGATCTCAAAGACCAGCCGCATTGTCGGGTTCAGAGGGATCCTCTCATTGCTTGCCAGGGTCAGCACCTGCATGTGGCAGACAGATAGTGGCAGTGTAAACCTGGGGTTAATACCTTCCCCAGGAATGGGAATGAAATGCGCTCAGTCCTTAGTACTAGAAACCTTTGTTGTTGTCAGCCCAGTGCCTCAAAGCAAAGCAGCTGATTTCTAACATAAAAGAAAGACCCCTCTCTTCCATGACCCAAAATGAATAGCACTCCCTTATGCAAGAGAAAAGGTGCAGGAATATGATTCTTTTCTCCATTTTAAAGGACTTGAAATTATAATCAGGATATCTGTAGTTACTCATGATTCTAGCTCTCCAGTAAAGGGAAATTCCCATGAAAACATAGGCTTTGGGCTATTTTCCTCATGCACCGTTTTCATTATATTTTTTTATACACACACATATATGTATATATACGTGTGTATGTGTGCATCTCTCTCTCTCTCTAAAAAAACACCATCACAACTGTATTATTCCAAGAGGTATTATTTCAGCAGGTGTATTTCTCTGAGACTGAATCTTGTCATGCAATCAAGGAATACCTGCTTCTTTAACTTTATGCATTACCTTATTATCATCCATCACAGTATTAAGAGACTCAATCCACATTGGATCAATATCTCCATCTAGTACCATCCACTTGGGACCATCATGTGTTATGTTGGCCAGCTCTCGCATGATTGATGAAAACAGTCCTAGGACAATAATATGAATATCTTGATGAACACTGAATTTGCCTCCTGATCTACCATTTTTCTCTAACAACTTATTAAAAATTATCCTATTCAATGCTTTCCTCTTAAGCA
Organism: Apteryx mantelli; assembly: GCF_036417845.1. Lineage (NCBI taxonomy): Eukaryota > Metazoa > Chordata > Aves > Apterygiformes > Apterygidae > Apteryx > Apteryx mantelli. The sequence continues at coordinate 6,588,496 of NC_089996.1, forward strand.
TTCAGAACTCCGCATCTGTACGTGTTTTAATAAATGTTACTATACCATGATATGGATCTTGTCTCCTGTGAAGAAAAATTACATTATTAGTTAGCACCACTGAAAATGACTGCAGACCTACACACAAGCTTCCTTCCCCCTGAGATTCACGAAGGATAAGAAAAGTGAAGAGTAGATACTCAGAGGCAAAAGAGGGCATGAATTACACAATGCAAAGAAACCCATCTGAATATGCCTTGGAATTTCTTAGAACTGTTTTTGTGGCTCAAAGTATTTCAGGGAAATCAAGATGCATTAAACTCTGGGTCATGGCTTTAGTGAGATTGAAGGGAGAACAAGCACAGAATGACATTGAATGACAGAACAAAACGTCAGTAAAATCAAGGAGACAGAGAGGATACAGTGTCTCGAGGGGAGTAAATAATGAATGTTAAGAAGAGCAAGAAGGCTGGGAATAGAGCAGCAGTACTGCAGAGCAAATGAAAACTCCACAAAACTATCACTCTCCTCTACATGTGAAAATACCTAGGGAGACTTTCATTTTCATGAAAAAACATCAGGCAAACATAAAAAAAAAAAAAAGTCTTCTGGTGAATTGTGACAAGTACTTTTTTTTTTTTTCCATCCCTCCAGGACAAGCTATTCTTGTGTGATCTATATCAGGAATGGCTAGTGGCATTATACGACTGAAGACAAAGTTTGTGCAGAGCAAATGCAACAGGTATCTGATCCGGAGGTCAAGTCAAAAAAACATTACTTCCCTGATTGCTTCAACTGAGTTGCTCCCATGTTGGACACACGACTTGTCAACAGTCTCTGAAACTACTTCAGGATCATTACTATCAGAAATAGTCACTGTCTCAGATCACCAGCGCTCCCCTCACAAGCACCATGACAGCAGTGGAGAGAAGTGCTGCTCTTCTAAATTTTTGTGTCCACACCATAAAGCTGGGTTGGGGATTTAAAGAAGAGTTTGGTTCTATGAAGAACACTTTTAGGATTCTCTTGGACCTTTTACCATCTAACACGCATAACCTTTTCAACTCCTGACGATGAAAGTAGTGATAGGATGAAAACAGGAAGAAGAAAAGCCAGTACGTAAGGTTAATATGTGAGGGAATGCATCACCTTTTGCTGGACCGTGGGGAAAGTCTCCTTGCTGATATTTGACAAAAATAAGCAAAATTTTCAGGAATGGTTAATGCAGAAAATATTTGCTTTAAAACTTCAGGGTAGAGGCCCCTAAACTCATTTGAAATGTCATAGGCTAGAAAAGCATTGGACAGCCACCTTTAAAATGTCCCCCCTACTGATAAGTAATACCAGAGGTCCTTGATCTGCAGTCACTCCTGCAGTCAGTGTAGAGAGTTCAAGCTATATTCCACCACTTTCTCTCTGTCACTTTTGATTTAGGATCTCTAACTACAATTAAAATGAAATTAACCCTGGTACTGGAGCAGAGCGAGCGGTCAGGAAGGGTCCGCGGCTGGGGACAGGGGAGGTGGGTAGGCAGTTCATCTCCTAGAGAGATTCTGGCTGAGGATGATTTATGGCAATGTCTTCCCATACCTCCTCCACACCTCCCAAACCAGCCACAAACACGATCAAAACTGCCTTTCCATATTAGATACAATCAAACATTTTCACTACAGCTTCTTGTGATTTTTCAGCAGATTTTAGACACGTCTTATTTTCCTCAGGAGTGCTCAGGATCAACAGACTGGGAAATCGTGGTATTCTACAGAAAGACTGGGCAGCAGTATCTGCAGTTCTGAGGTAGAGGAAAGCACTGCTTTAGGGCTGGTGTGTGCTACCAGCAACTGAAACCTGGGGATGGTGTATGTTGGGGGCCCTCAGCGCACACCATAGGGCAGAGAAGAATTCAGCAGCCACCTCTCTTCCATCACTGGTCCAGCCCTCTCTGAGGTGCTGCCTGTCCCATTTAGAAACTGGTACATGTCAGGATTAATAGACATGATATCTATTCTTAAGGCAAATAAGTTAAAGCAGGTTTATGCTATATTTCTCATTTGAAGATCAAACAGCTAAAACTTCCTGTGTACCCTTTTAACAACAGACTCCCACATGGCTGTGAGCAGCAGACAAATGTCTGAACTTTGAGACCTGCATCCAAAGAACCAGCCATCCTGTTGCTGCTCAGGAAGTTCACTAAAAGATCCTTCTTCATCTACAGGTTCAGGGGTGAAAATACATTTACCGTCTTTCCATTCCCTTGTTGCAGGGTTAATAATGCCAAAAAGCTCATCATTGGTGACTGCCTTGGGGTTGAGGTCTGTCCAGACAGGACGGCGCTTCATTATCTGGTAAGTCTTGTTCAGGGATTTCAGCACCTGAGATTTGCCTGTGCCTGCATTACCCACCACGAAGACAGAGTGCCGGACCGTCAGCAGCTCCTCTAGCTGCACCACCTGAGAAAAACACACCCAAATTTCAGACAAAAATACCAAACTAAAGTTCAGATCTACCAAATAGCTCCCATTGGGCCTCTTCTTTAGAAAGAGGAATCCAAGAGAGAAACAAATTTTGCAGAGTTTGGTCTAGCCACTCTAATCAGGATGGGTCAAACCCTCAGGTTGCAGACAAACCTCCAGCACTATTTACATCTGAATAGCTGACAGATATCAGCTGCTGAGGCTCTGGTCTCCAGGGGCCATGCTTTCAAGGTGAAGCCACAAGAGTTTTGTAAACGCTTTGTAAACCCAGTGGCTCATTTAGGGCTGAGCCAGTGATGGCCTTAGGCAGCTATGACTGCATCAGAGCCTGCACCAAAGGATCTCTTAGGCCCTAGAAGCAGGAACAGATCCCACGAGTCTGTGCCTGCCTTGTATTGGTAATGACTGCACAGCAGACTGTGTCCTCCATCAAGGGCAGCCTGCAGGGGATTATTGTACAGAGCCCTCTTTGTAGCAGCAAAGATGGTTGAGAAAACACAAATGATTTGATCATGGCATAGCTAGGGCAGAAATTGGTTAGTCTTACTTTGAGCACAAAGTTGTCTTCAGCCTGCAGCCGGAGGTCCAACACAGCCTGCTTCACAAATGACTCAAAATTCGGGTCACGCTTCCGAGGCACATCCAACGCAGGGAAAAGATCCCCAATCAGACCCATAAACACCGGCATGTCATCGGTCACAATCTTGGGGATGTTGAAGTCGCGAAGAGAGCGCATCAGAACCTGGTCTTCGGGTCGATCTGGGTCATCTCGCTTGAGGGAACCAGCGACAACTAGCACTGACTTGATAGCACGTAAGCCCCAGTCATAGTGATCCTACACAGGAGAAAAGGGAGGGGTGGCTTTATGCTTAGATGGCCCACTCCTACACAGAGGGAAGAACCAGAACCTCCAAACTGCCAGACAAGCCAGCACTGGAAATACATCCAAATCTATTAATTACATCATAGCCAGAGACCTCCACCAGCTTGAGGCATGAGTCATCTGATTTCCAATTTAGCAGGTGAGATTCCTTTCACCATGTAAGCTCAGAGATGGCAGTAATACAGAATTAGGACTTGCACTCTTGAGACCTAAGCAGTTTGTTCCACCTAAAACAAAAAGCAGCTAAAGCAAGGCCAGCCAGATCCCTAGTAGCCTACTCTGGATCTGCACAAGCTACCAAGGTGAAAGGCTTGTTAGTCCATTATGAGGCTCCTAACACTCAGGTTTCTCCATTCTGTCCATCCCAAGATTACCAGGTACATTTTGTCTGAGTCCGAAATTACACCACTGGGTGCTAACCCACAGGCAGCCCACTGAGCAAGGCCAGTAAGGATATTGCTGAAAAAGGATCACAGAGTGGCATTAGAGGAGCTCTCAGAGCAGCAAGCTATCCTTTATTTTGCTGCTTTATTAACGACCTCCAGGAAACAGTCAAGTGTCAAGCTATGTTATGTGGGAGACCACAGCTTCCACCAAGACCCCTGAGACAAAAGATAAGGTATAGAGTTTCTGTGACAAGGCATCTCCCACCCAGCCTTGTGCTGTCACAGCTAAGATCAGACTTTTCATCTGAAATTCTGAACCAATTCTTTTCAGGATCCAGCTTTGATTTATGCAAATAATTACAGGAAAAATCTGACTAATTAGAGCTTTGCATTAAAAGTGACCATACTTGGCCAGCATATGACAACACAGGTAACCATTACGCTGAACTCAGAGAGGTACAGATGTCATAAAACACTTAAAAGGCAGGAAATTCAATAGGATATAGGAGAACTGGAAAGTAAAGGGTCACTGAATACTTCCTATTTGAATCCACTGAAAAATCTCTCACATTAATGCAGCTGATAAAGCACTTTTGTCCCTGCAGATCCTCCAAAAAAGCAGTTTGAAAATTTCATTGCTCTGACAATCACAAAACTTCTCCCAGTAGCCAGACTAAAGGCAGTCATTAAAGAGAAGTTGTGAAGTTCTAGCTACAGAAGTGGTAGAATATTGTGCTACTGGTTGTTTGGAGATCAACATGTTTCATCATGTTATCCAGCCATGAAGCAGACTCACCTGTTTGGACAGGAGCTCTTTGCACAGCTGGTACAGAGTAATGAACTTCCTCGCTAGTGCACGGGCCTCAATGAAACCCTCAGCCACCAACATAATTTCACAGATCAGCTCAAAATCTGGCACAACCATCGCACACGGCCTAAAAACATAGTAGAGAAAATACTGAAGAACAAGTATTTCTCATCTACAGGCCTTATAAACAGGGGACAGGCACAATAAGCTGCCATTATTTATTAGCGAGGACTAGCGTGGGTTTGAATTCAGAGGATGAATGCAAAATAAAAAGCCTACACTCCTTTTACCCAGCCCAAAAGACACAGGAGCTCACTACCCAGATTTCATTGGATTTATCTGGGCTTTGTTCTGATTTGAAACATGAGCCTGCCTTTAAGTTAACCTGAAAAAAACAGTGCCAGCACTGCCAGAGGAAGATCAGAATATTCAGAAAACACAATAGTTTAAGTCTCCCCTTTGTAAAATGGCTCAAGATTGCCTTTCCAGGCAGTGACACTGTTCTGCTGGATGGAAGGCCAAATACTGGCAAGCATGGCCTGAAATGGAGATTGGCAGTAGCAAGTAATACGTGTTATATCCGAAGAAAGATTAAAAAAAAAAAAAAAAAGTGGCTTGGCTCAGGAACTTGTAGACTGGCGCAGACATGGGCCCCTCTCCTCACTCCTGCAAAGACTTCGAACTGCACTTAAAACAGGCTGGGTCGTTCCCAGCACGATCAGTGTTGACATGGTGGCCGGCAGGGAAGGGGAGGTGGTGATGGGTGTCCTGTGTATTCACACCTACTCCTGTTCCAGGCATTGTACCAGTGGTGAAATGGCTGCCCAAGCTCACAGACAGAAGCGCAGTTATGAAGCAAGTGGAACCACGAATCCAACAGCAAAGCGGACAGAGGATGTGGGCCTGTGACTGCTGTTTCACAGCTAAGCGGGAGGGTAGAAGATGAATGAGCATGCCCAGCCTGGCTGAAGGACCAGGGCTGTTCTGTTACAATATCTAGCTACCTAGAGATGAGCCAAAAGGCAGCAACAGCCTCAGCTTATTCCTAATCAGGAACTCGTTTGCAGAGATGACAGGGCAGTGCATTTGCAGCTTTATCTTCCATGACTACTCTTATGAGCCAGGTCCACAAACCGAGTTTATCATTGCAGTTTGCCCTACCTGTATATTCCCAGACTCAAGCTTCTTGTGCAAGCCAGAAATTATCTGAGAATCCCCAATGAGAGTGAATTTCCCAAGGAAATAAAGTCAAGCCTGGATACCCCAAAAGGCAACTGCTGCCACTATTATACAGGACACAAAACCTGATCTGGACTCACCTGAAAAGAGCTTTTAAATTCTCAGGTAGCTCAGTTCGACCTGCATAACCAGGGTTCATGGTGATGAAAATACCTACTGAGGGTACTAAGTTAATGTCTTCTCCAAGAAAATTGAAGGATTTCTTTTTGTCCCGTATAGCATCCTGCACACTCTTCACCTAGGAACCAAGTCTGTATTTTAGTACTGATGTTCAGTTATGAAAAAAACCACAGAATACAATCAACAGCCAAATACAGTCCCAAGAGTCCAACACAATGTGGGCCTCCTATTCTCTTCATGCCTTCCCACACACAGATTCACTATTGCTCTTCATGGCATCCCAAAACCCTTCTGTGCCTGTTCTGTTCCTTAAATAAAACACTAGGACCAGAAAAGGAGCAGTGTTTCCCAATAAACTTGCTCCCAACTCAATCGCAAACTAACCACTTGATACCATTTCTTAAGATTTTGGGATATTAAATGTTTTATTTAAAACTGAAAGCACAAGGCAGAAGCTGTGAGACACTCTCCTGCCACTTTCACTCACTAATGTTATGTTGTCTTTTACATTTGTGCGATTGCAGCTTTGTTCTTCTCATTTCTCATCTTCTAAAGAGAGCAAGTTTATTAGGGCTAAATCATCCCTTCACAGACAGCACTTTAGTGAGGGAGAAATGTCTCTATTTTCACCACTCTAACCTTACCACTCTTTGCTATCTTAAAGGTAAGCAATTAATCAAATTCCTTCTGTAAGAAAGCATATCGACATTAGCTGCATGACTAAGACGGCCAATTAAACATCGCCATGGTTACATTCTTAATAGCAGCCAGGAGACATGATGAAGGAATGACAGTCGTGCTGCTTTATTCAGATGCAGCACTCCAGCCAGGAGCAAGAGAATCATTAACAGTTGAGTCATATTTGGGCTTCTTTTGTTCAGCTTCCCCTTTTATTTTAAGATCCTCAAAGACTTTTTTCAATGACAATTTTAAACTAGAATCTGACAGAACAGAAATTGAAAGGGAACAATATATAAACTCATGTACCAGCCTGGGGCTTCTTTGGGACATCACATAAGGTAACAATTATGAGTGAAAGGAAGATGAGAAGAGCAAGGAGTCCATGGAGAGGTTCAGAACAACATCTTTGACTGTAAGATCTGCAAGAATATAGGAACTTCTTGGTTCTAGATCTTACTTTCTATAATCCTGAGCCCAAAAGGGGGTGTAGGAAGAATTTAGCACCTAAATCAGACATTGGGATCCTAAAACCCTGCACTTTGACACTTGGGTCCAGAAGAACTTCAGATCCTCAGGCATCTGTTTTCTATACTGAAGCTCCCCAAGGCTCAAAATTTTCAGTTCTGGCCGTGTCAGAGCGGAATCAGTCTGGACAACGCAGCTGAGCACCCACCTTACGCCCAAACTCCAGGAGTAACTGGAAGCTATGAGATTCCCAGTCTGCCTTGCACGTGGGCACGCTTGGAGTTTTCAGAGGAGGCCAATGTGGTTTAGAATCTGGACAACATCCAGCCACAGCTCTCTAAGCAAGGGCCAGGAGAGGCAGCAGGACTGCTTTCACCCTGCTGCCAAGAAGTTATAATGCTTGCCCAGATTTCAGGCCCTGCCAGAGGGGATTCACACCTGCAGCAGTTACCCTAACAGAGTGCTCCTTCACTGCCCACTGGGGATTCATGAGAAGATTGCCAAGAGCCTCTCCTAGTGAAATCCTTCCCCCTGCATAAAATAATTCCAGATTTACTCATAGGTCAGCAGGAGGAGGGAAAGGAGGAGGCAAAGTGACAGAATGTATATAAGCACAAGCGAGCAGGACTCTCTAGCATGATGGGGAGAACAGTCTCCTTTCTAGTTCCTCTCCCAGGATTACTGACGCGCTGTACATGAAACTCATCAATAAAATGCACTGAGCACTTAGATTAAGCAGGAGACCAGAAATCATCCTATAGGGAAAACACCTACGCATTGGCAGGGCACAGCTCAAATAGCTCTTTCCTACGTTTAATTCCATGCTATCGGTGTATCCTAGGTAAGCACATAAATAAGGGCCGCAGTTCTGCCGGAGGTTCCAGTTATTGAGTGTCACCTGGTGGTCACAGGCTTTTCAGAGCACTGCACTGCAATCGTGGGGTTGAACGCTAACCTTTGAGAAAGCATTCCACTCAGCTAGTAATGTCCCCTCTACAGCCATTCCACAGAGCTCTCATTACAAACACTGAAATTAAATCTACAACCATATGCAAACAAAAAGAAAGAAAAAAGAATATAGTCTCGATGACATGTAAGTGTTAAGAAAGTTTATTTTGAATTTATTCTTATTTGTCACATACAGTACACAAACTGTGCCTGACTGGATCCAACAGTAACCTAAAAAGTCCAGAAGGCTTTGGATCAGCCCCATAAACCACCATTCCCTCTGCTTTCTTCCCACCCCCTCCTTGAAAATTATTCCCATCCCACCCTAGGTGGCAGGAGACTGACTGAGCAGCCATAAGTAAAGGCAGTTCTCCTCCCTCAAATGGTGTGCTGTAATTATCTCGCAGCATGTTAATAATACAAATTCTCCTCCTCAGAGAAGAAAATGCACAGAGCCATGGTGTATATAGATCCGGGAAAAAGCCCTATAAAGAACTGCCCCAACACAAACGCTTTAACTGGGGGGACAAAAGAAGTGACAATAATGTTCGCAGCAGATGACTGCCATGTTTTGTCAGTGCCCTGATATTCATGTGATTAATTAATTTGGGGATATAATCCCTCACCTGTCTACACACTAAACTACGAAACCAGCAACATGCACTTTCCATATTTACCCTCACTTCAGTGAGAAGAACATGGCTCTGCCTTGTTTGTATTTATTTATGAGTGTTTCCTCACTTACCTGTACAGCCACCACAGAAAGCACCTCAACTGAAATTCTGTTAAATTCATCAAAACAGCCCCAGGCTCCCGTCTGGGAAAGGCCTTTGTAAATATTCCCACAAGACTGCAACGAAAAATTACAAACATGACATTACCAATGGAATCAACTCCAGAAAAAAAAAAAGGATTTTATTTCCCAGTCTGTTTATTTATAGCAATTTACAGTCTATTGTGGGTATTTAGAAAAGTGCATGGAAACAGCAGGCACAACTCAATTATAATATTTATAGCTCTGCACAGTTTGCCACTTGATTTGCTAATTGCACTTTCTCAATATATCTGTGCACAAGTTTCATTTAAAGGTCACCTGTGTTGAATTACTGACAGTCCTGCTGCCTGGGAGAGCCCATAAGCTGAATAAAATATGATCTGAAGCTACCAGAACCACTATACCATGCCAGACATTCAGGGAGCAAGACACAATCTGACAATTTAGGGTTATGCAGTGACTGGAGGTTCAGCAGGCTTTGGCTTTCTTCTGGCAAAGGATCTCAAAAAACACAGGACAGGTCTCTCCCCATGCCAAGGCACATCAGCCTGCGAGCACGGTGGGAAGGAATGACAGTGCCAAAAGCACCAGTGCAGCCCCATTCTTAACCAAACAGGCCAAAATTTTTGAAGCATTTCACAGGAAAAGTTAGCTCCAAAAGGCAGGAAAAGGGTGTAATAAGGCACTCGACTCCTGAGAGAGCACAGTTTGGGCCTCTGCCTCCCAAAGAGCCCCGTACAGCTCCCAAAAAGGAAAGGAAGCACTACCTTATAGTCCATCTGCTCGGAGCAGTTAAACACATACACCATGATGCCCAGGGCTCGCCCCAAATCTTTAGTAGTCTCTGTCTTGCCGGTGCCTGCAGGGCCTGCAGGAGCTCCGCTCATGGTCAGGTGTAGTGACTGGGTCAGGGTAATGTAACATCTTCCACAGCAAAAAGTAAAGAAAAACAGGAAAGAGACTGAGAATTGGTCCAACAGGTCACTGATGGATCCAGAGCAATGGGACTGAGGTAATGCACCCCCTTTCCGCAAAGCAATATGGGAGTAGAGTGCATGTACAAGCTGAAAGTCCTCCTGGTCATTAATTACCACCTTGGCCTGTCTGTGTTTTTTTCCCGGAGGCACTCATTTTCCATCAGGGTCTGCTCAATCCCTTCATGTCAGGGGTTGAGCTTTCCGTGAAACCTCATTCTGCTGACTGATATTAGGCATGTCCCAGATCTCAGATAGCATGAGAACAGATTGGCTTTTCTGAGACAAAAGGACCTTCCTCTTGCTGCCCAAAGCTCTCAACCCAAAGCATCCCATTTTCCATCACCTTGCAGAAATCTGCTCGGATGGCTTTGGAATGATCCCACGCAATGCCACAGCAAGCCCCAAAGCTCCTCAGGCTCTAGAACTGATGACAAACAGGGAGGTGCCCATATGTGAGTGTCTGTGCTCCCTGTGCAAGCCACAGAGATGTAGTCAATACAGCCAACAAAACCTGACCCTGCATGGGGGCTTGGGTCAGCTGACTAACAGTGGGGACTGGAGCCATCTGAGATGCCCCTTGTCACTGAGATATCTGCCCACCCTGTGTGACATGACATGGGGTTCAGAGAAGACTTGTACACTTTTGGAGTGGGAGCTGGAAGCCAGGTGGGACATGGCAGAAATTCTCAAGTGGCCCTAGATGTCCACATTTAGATAACTGAATCAAACCGTACGTATCTAGTTCAAGATGTGATGAACAGGTCTCTAGACTCACTGACTGTATGGAGATATCAGCACCTCTGCACAGGCAGAGGCACACAAGTGAATGTCTTAATCAGTGAGCTGAATCCCACCCTAGGAGCTGAGGCAAAGATAGTCTCAGAGGGTACCACAACGAAATCACAAAATAGGAGAGTTAGAGCTCTGACACAGGATTGCTGGGACATGGAGAAGAACAGGATGGATGCAGGTATCCAGATCAAACCTGTCTGTGGTTGGCAACTGTTTCCGACTCCATGATAGCCCAGATATCCCAGTGTTTTCCCGGGACCTACCTGTCAGTCAATGGAGTGATGACAAGCCGAGGGGTGTTGCCAAGATATTCATAGGAGTACAGGAACTGGGCATCGCAGATATTGGCAAAACAGTGTCGCTCTTCATCTGCCCATCTGTGCCGGAGCTGTGACAGCCAAATGAACGCCTGAGCGTTGTCCACCTGAAATGTACCCACAGAGCAGCGTCATGGGAAGGCCAAGGATGCTGGGTAAGCACAACTCAGGTGCCAAAAATGGTGACTGTAATGAATTTACATCAGGGATGGACTGGGCTCAATCCAGTGAAGACAGATGTGGTGAGAAATATCACCTTGCAGAGTCCCAGTCTCCCACTAGTAGAGGAGAGGAATCAAAGTAGTGACCATCTTGTTGGGAGAGGAATAGGATAATTAGTCTGGATATCCACAAGAAAGAGCATCGCAAAAAAAACATGTGAAGAGAAAAGAAACATAAGAAGCAGCAAGTTGGGAAGAAGCTCTTATAAAACAAATGGAATGGGAGAAGGAGCAGAGGTGTCTAGACAACTATTCTGAGGGAAGGAGCCACAGTCAGCACCGGAAAATAGGCTTTGGACAGGAGGACAAGGACAGCCATAGCCAGCGCTCTCCCTGCAACCAGCAGGCAAGGCCTGGAAGAAGGACTGTTTCACCACAAACTGGGCCAACCCATTGCCTGTCCCAGCTGAAACCCTGAAGCCAGAAACCTTGATTGCAGCCTGGCCACCTCCAAAAGGATACAGGGGAGATAAGAGAAGAGTCATAACCCAGTGCAGTCAGGGCACCTTCTCATCAATCTGCGGGGCTTGACACTCGGCCAGAAAGCTGTGCAGGACAAGGGAGTACCTTGCTGTTGCCCAAAGAGCCCACACAGTGAGCCAAGGAGTCTCCAAAAAGGAAAGCATAAATGCTTTTTCTTACTTTCTAAATCCTTAACTGAGACCGCATCCAGCAGCTTCCAGCATGATTCCATGACCCACCAACAGATGATTTGGCAACATGGCACAAGGCCACACTTTCACTCCCAGTGTGAACCTACGACAAGTACAACAGGCCCCTCAGTGTTGCAGGGCCATGACGCTCAGCAGTACTGCAGGCGTAGCAGGTACTTTTTTGCCTCCTCACAACTTTGGATTAGTTAAATCAGTCATACATCTCCCACTGAGGTTAGGCAGAGATCTGAATGTATCTGGCAGTGGACAAGCCTTGGTTGCCCTACCACCCCGTTAACTCTCCTGTCCAACACAGGACAGTGCTGAGCTATGAACACAAACCTTCTGAGCTATCATCTTCGCCACCACATCCCGAGCGTGCACGTCAATGGTGCATATGGTCATGATTTTCTGCCTGTCACCCTTGGAGAGCTGTCCAATCAACATGGTAACGAGGGTATTCAGCTGGGCCACTTGCTTCTTGTGATATTCCTTCATCGCATTCTCATAGCCTTCCTCCACTCTGGCGAAGGCAATCCCAACCTCAGTTGACCACCAAATCTGGGTGCAGGATAGAGCCACCTAGGGGAAAGGGCTTGCTCAGTAACATGGAAAACACCACGGTTACCTTATGTTTAAGAGTGCCTGATCCACAGGGATATCAAAAAACAAGCATCCAGGACAAGAAATGAAGTATTTTTGATACAGTAGTCACAGCAGACATGACAACAGGGACCTGCCCTGTGACACTCGTTTCAAACATCACATCAGTGATACAACCATATTTAGCAGCTACTTATTAGTAAATTAGCATCTTTTACTTGCCAGATGTGGCAGAGGAGGCAGAGCAGGACAGGCAATGACCACGAGACTGTCAAAAGTGAATCTGAGGGGCTCTTTTCTCTCATTAGCCCTCACCACTTCTTTTTCCCTGTTACGTCCCTCTCTACTACCCTGGGTGTATAAACTACTCCATGACTCACCAGGGCACAAAAGGCACTGCCCAACTTCATGAGCTCTGTCACCCAACCAACAGTGTATCCTCCCTAGAGCCCCAAGCAGACCACGGGCCTCAGCTTGGAAACTCCATTCATGGGATTCCCAACATCAAGGACAAATCATTCCTTCCTCCCTCACAGATAGCACAGTGGAGGCCAGAATCTTCCCCATCAACAGCTAGAGGCTGTTACTAAAAGAAGACAAAGGCAGGATGGAAGGAGAAGCCATGAGCTGCCTTTTCCAGCATGCCAGTCAAAGAGAAGACAAGCAGGACAGACACAGATACCTGGGCAGGATAGTCAAAGAGCCACTGTTCCCTGGGCTTCTCCTCATAAGCAGTGACTGCTTCTGTCATCTCGTCTCTCACAGTAGCCCTCATGCTATCTAGTACATGATTCAGCCAGATCTCAACCTGAAGAAGATATTAAAACACAGTAATACATTTGCTCTTCTTAAGCACCTTTGATAATAAGTGGAGATATAGGACGGGACAAGCATCTTAACATTCATGTTAAACATGACTCAGAGACTTTAGGCACAGTGGATTTAGCTGATTCTGGTATTTCAGGATTAGCATTCATTCACAGGCTCTTACAGACACCAGCAATGCAAGGTAGGCTTTGCTTGAACTCCAGCTATACCGGAAACCAAAATGAACTTCACTGATGAGTAATTTGCTTCAATGTATTCCACCTCCAGGCCGTAAGAAGAATCACACATGGGACTTGGGCACAATCTGCCAGCAGCAGGCAAAAGCTGGTGCCAAATTTGGGAACAAGAGATTCCTGCTGAAATTGATACTTCACAGGCAAAATTCTCACTGAGAAGATAGTTTAAAAGCAGCAAGTTCCATCACTATGCAGCTCAGTGGCTGATACTCTGTATTTTAGCTTCCTATATATTCCATGGAGAAAGGTGCGACTACAGGGACACATAAGTTGAGTAGCGGTTTGATTCTTGCCTTTCATAGTTTGACTCTTCCTAAGAAAGGAGGAGGATTTGAAAACAAGAAAAAAACATTCTTTTGCAAAAGATGCCTATGCAGAGGTACTATGGAATAGTTCAGTCTGTTTTCTACCTGTATCCCTCCACCCCATTCAGAATATCTGTACGAGCTATAAGACCAACTTTGGAACCCATTAGAAAACTTAATAAAAAAAAAAAAAAAGGGAGGGGGGAGGAGGCCACAGCCCTCGCTCCCACTGTGGATTGGGAGACCTATGCCTCACTTTAGTGAGGACCAATCCACAGTGGGAGCAAAGACTATGGTGCAAGGATGGGTTAAATTACATACCACCTGTTCTGGCCTTTCTCACACATTAACGAAGAGTAATGCAGAAGCTCTACAGTGTCTTGGTCAGACAGGCCCAGGCAAAGGGCAGGAGAGCAGACTCCACTAGATAATACTGATGGACAAGGTCAGGGTCTTCCATCTCACCTGCCCGTTACAGTCACAGGGCTCACTAAAGTTGACATATTCTTCTTCTTTGCTGTACATTCCCAAGCCAATTTTGGTTGGTTTTTGCTCAGAGTCCAGCTGGAATTTCATCTTGGCCAAGTTGTCAAAGAGTTTGGAAAGATGACGCTGTACCTGCAAAAGGAATTGTATCAATAAAGTGACCATGACAGGACAAACAGCATGGACATCACCATATGCACATCACAGGCACAGTCATATTCAAAAAGCATGCTCTGAACCTCTTGATAGGATCATGTTTTCATGCATGTCCAGGGCATTGCTGTCACAAGCCTCTTGCTCTGTACCTGTGTCCCTCCTGATACTTCCATTTATTTCTACTTTATTTAGAAAACAGATATACCTTAATGAGTCCTGCTTCCCCATTGGCTAATTTCCCACTTCTCCCATGTCTACAGGACAACACCACAGAAGGCAAACATCCAAAACATTACATGACGTCCTAGCCCTACCGCCCTACACATAAAGATAAAAGGTCTTTAGACATCACTCTAACTCATCCTATTCACAGCACACTGTGGAATTTTCTTGAAGGCTGCTGTGAAACTCCATATTTCCTAAGGATGAAAGTTTGCTACTAGAAATCAATTATGTGCCAATGAAAAGTCCTGAATTCTCCTCCTGGGAGGACAAAGGCCTCTATTTCTGCCCAAGACTCACAGTAAGCAGCTCAATGGCCCAGACCTTCCATAAACCCCCCATCTTGACTTAAGGGGTTCCTCCAGAAGCAAAAGAATAATTTAGTTTTGTCTTGTTCACACCTGATTAAGTTTATAAAGCTGACAGGTAGAAAGCATTAGAACTGCTTCAGTGGGTTCTCAACATTGCCATCTGTCTGGTGTGAGCTCAACAGGTCATCAGAGTTTCTTCCAGATCACTACGTAACACACAGGTTAATCACTCCATGTGTCACATGCAACCACCAACAAAAGTGGGCTTCTCCCAAGACTGATGTTCTCAAACTAAGGCTCAGTTCACAGATTGGTATCAGACAAGGGCTGCCTCTCTCTACAACAGCCAGGGATGGGGAGACAGAGCCCAGTCAGACTCCCACAGGTGGAAAGAGAAAAGAGAACCACCTGAGACATCTGGTGGTCTGATGCTTTCAGAGAAAGACAGGTGGACTTGTCCATTTAATTATGACACACTGACTCACAAAGGATTACAACACAAGCAGACCTGCAGGGGGGAAAACTCAGTAATGTTTTTATGCACCTTCAAGCACAGCTAAATCCTGGAAGGTGCTAACTACCTCTTCTCTGATCCAAGAAGCAACTGACACTCAGCATCTCCACAGACTAGCATCTCTCCTTTCAGTTCTTGAGTAAATCACAGAAACCTTTTCTTACATCTAGAAGCTTTTGCTCAGAAATCCCCACAGCCTGCCTCCACGCCTGAGCCAGTCAGCACGGGTTCTGACATATTCCAACGCTTGATGCAATACTGCCATAGGAGCCTTGAATACCCCTGAGACGGCACGAGTTCAGCACCAAGTTCAAGAGGATAATATTGTTGTGTATTTAATCCTCCTTTAGGAATGATCAGAAAGACTTTGAGACTACAATGGAAAGGCTAAGAGCGTATCCATGTATGATCCCACTTGACATTTACTTTGATTTTACTGAAAACAGTTTCAAATAACAGAGAAAACTACAGGAATTTCTTCTTATTCCATGGAGCATTTTGACACACACCTTTTCTGTCTGCTTCCTGCATTTTTTTTTTCCTCTCCATTTTAAGTATCAAACAACTACATATCTGTGATGCTCTGAGGGCTGAAATCACCCAGAAGCAGAGACAGTTGTTAAGTAGTGTTAAAGGTTAGTGGCAAACAGCAGCATTTCCAAAATGCAGATTCAAGTCTGCTTCATTCATGAACACACGTATCTACTTAGATGAAAAGCTTCTTAATTAGAGCAGGTAAAGTTATCCACTACTGAAAGCTGAAATAAGGAGTTTATTCTTTACTCACACTCTTCATTTTGCTGTGAAAATTTTGATCAGTTTTATAACTCAGAACAAATCATACATCCTAAACAAGACCTGCCAGAGCATAGAACTGCCAGAGAAAGTGGCCAGTGACAGCAACTACTGTAGCACTAATAATTAACCCTAATGCTGCTATGCAGGTTTCTTGATGCAAAAACTTCTATAGAACTTCTCATGACTGAATCCTCTGAACTCTGCCCAACAGGGGACAGGAAAAGTCTGTTCAACTGAGGAATGCTGACAAGAGCACAATGAGGTCATTTCCTGAAACAGAAAGGTTGTTGCAAATTGCTCCACAGTAAGATCCGGCAATTTACCAAAGTTAACAAGGAGATGGTGCATTTAGAGTGATTTCCCCACACTGGGCATGCAGGTACCACCCTCAGAAAGCCAGCTTGGGGAAAAGAAGCTTCCTCGGTGAGACAGTCAAGGTGGTCTTCATGCTTTGAAGGTCTGATATCCAGCCCAGTTCCAGAGGTTCGCAGGGATGGTAACACAAGAGATCTATTTCCTTGCTTTGGTCATGGCCATTGTCTGACCAGCAGCCATCTTGCCTCTTCCAGTGCATGCTCTTCCCTTCCCCTCTAGCCAGGGGATCTCAAAGGTCTTTGTATTGGTTGGAGAAAGCAATGCCCGAATAGTAAATGTCTCTTCTGTGTCAAAAAGAGGCCTTTCCCAGTTGTTAGCAGTGGTCAACACCTCCATATTTGAGTGCCCAATCCCTGTCTCTTGAGTACTCAATCTTTCTCTCAGATGTTGTTCAGTGGCATCCCAGGTTGGGGATCCAAAGTCAGCAAGAAGTTTTGGCTGAGATCTTCAGGAAAGATTGTTTCATTTAACTTCACTGTATTCCAGCACAAAATTTTTTTTTTATAACACCGAAAACACAGATGAGCTCTGCTCCGTGAAGTGCTTTCAAAACCATCTGCAAGCATCACCAAGGTTAGACAGGGCAACACACAGTGCACATGCTGCCTTTCAGAGATGACAGATGAAGGCCAGCTGTGACGGAACTGTTATTAAATCGAGGGATGGTGGAAGAAAAAGCACTCAAGAAAGAAAGGAGAAGCTACAGGAGAGTCCCGACACAGAGTCCTTCACCATGACATAACTGACAGTTTGAAAATGCAAAGGTGACACAGTGAAAGGCTTACCAGCTGTGGGTTGGTGCCGTTGGAAAGAATATCCAATAAATCTGTGGAAGAGACGAAGTAAAATCTGGGAAAGGCCAACCTCTTCATATCCAAATATTCAGCTAAAGCTTTCTCACAGAGAGACAATCTGGGGAAACAGAGCAGATAAACAGCCCAGGACAGACAGATAAATATCCCTTCACATTTCACACTGCATTTTGGGTTATCAAGCAGATTCTTCCCTACCAAGGGGGAATGCCAGCTATGAGCTTAGCCTGTGGACTGGTCCTCTAAAGCATTTTCTGAACAGGGCAACAGAGTACATAGTAACTAGTAAGTGCCTACTTCGCTCCTTCTAGATCTCTTTACTCACAAGGATCAAAGCCAAAGGAGCTCCAAGCCAGAGGAGCCTCATAAAAATAAAAATTAAAAGAAATAGAAACACAGAGGGGAGAAGATGTTGGAAAGGGTTTTGCAGTCTGACCTACTGTTTTAGACAAGCTCCTAATTTTCACAGGTGATTTTGCACTGGGATGAATGTCCCCATAGTTGCTCTCATTCTAAAGAGCTATATTTTAAAGTCTGATTCAAATCTACTCAGCTGTTTGTGTTCGAGAAGCCTGAATGAAAGTAAACTTGTTTGCTGCAATAGAAAATAAATCTTTCAGTGTTTACATGCTAAACTACTGCTCAGCTTACAAAGTTCATAAATAACATGCAGTTAGTCCTCTGTGAGGAATACTGGCCTTATCTGATTAAAAAAGGCTTTATTTTGAATGGATAGTTATTACTGACAAGAGAGCTTTCACATTAAGTTCTTAAGCGTGTTCCAAGCAGACTAGCTCATATGTTCAATGAGAAGTGTATCCATCTCAGGACACTAAGGCCTTTAACAGAGAGTCTAGTTACACCATGTGCCAAGGGCACACATGCAGTGACAACTTTGTAAATTAAAAGAACACGGACTCAGCTCTGCTGCAGATACCCCTGCCTGGACTGCTAAATAGATATTTAAGACGTTGTATTTGGGGTTGCAGAGAGACCATGTGTTATTCGAACCTTCTGAATGCCTAGAGTTGTATGTGCGCAAATTCTCATCTTGAATCAATATTCATCAATATTCAGGATGAGAATTAGCACATACATAAAGCCAGACTGCACTTTGGGGGCTTTACGGTGATAGATCACAAATAAAAAGACTCAAAAAAGATCGGAAGGGCTGTGACTTGTGAATACAAACAACCCAGCATAGTCTAGGAAGAAAGGATCGAGCACAGGGTAAACAAACTTAACAGACTTGATCTTAGGGTCTACCAAAATCCAAGGACTGAAATTTTACCCACCTACTCTGAATGTCCTCCAGGTGTTCAGACAGACCTGGTTTATTGGTGGCCTCAACTACATTTGGGGTTTTCTGAGCTTCATAGGCCAGCTCTTTAAAATCGACATCAATCCCTTCAAAGCGTTTGGAGTCCTACAAATAGCAATACAGAGAATACACTCACAGTAAAACACCCCATTTTCTGCTAAACAATCCCGCTGTCTGGCTACTGCCCAGGTTTGGGGTGAGGAGAGAGATTCTCGGTAGAGACACCCTCCTGTCTTAGGTCTTTCCAACGTTTCAGAAGGGCTCTTCCATCTACGTGGCTGAAACGAGTATCCAGTTAGGCACTCGCCTCCTTGTCGCTGTATCCCAAAGGGATCAGGCATAAAACAATTCATGCAGAAGCCAAACCCTAGGACCAACCCTTTTTTGTGGGGTTGGATTCCCCTTTGAATGTTTCCTTCTAATTCTTCCTCTCCTATATCTAGAGGAAATACCAAGTTTCCCAGGCCACAGCAGCAGCAGATGTTCCCTTATACGGGAAAGGTTACTGACTTCATGCAAATTTGCTCTTCCACTCCCACTACAGTACAGGAGCCCCCAGTCCCCATCCCTGAATGAGTATGACCACTCTAGTAGAGCAAAGCCCTTCCTTGCCTTGAGTAAGAACCGGGAAATCCCACATTATCAGTGGAATAGCACACTGACAAATATGATCTCCAGCTAATGCGGACCCAGAATTTCTGGAGCAAATCACTGAAGAATAAATAAAGCTATGTGCAAAATGCTGCTGGTCCTCCCTTCTTCCAAAGTCAGGCCTCCTGAGCCAGGAGGCTGAATAAAAGTGCTCCAAGCTTTCTTGGTAACAATTCCACTTTAACCTGAGTTCAGCTCTGGTAGTGAGGCTCTGGCTAGGGACTGGAGTCCTCCCTGCACACAACGTATGTAGCAGTCTCCAGACATGCATCCCATGCTCTGCCAGCAGATCTTCCCCCAGCCCCAGGTGCATCCCGAAGGGGTTCAGTCTCTGGAGGCTTTGAGCTTTGTCCTGACGGGAAGAAGCTGCTGATTTGTGCCACTTGCCAGCCTGGTATTGAGATGCACACAGCTGCCCAGTAGGATGTAGATTTAAATCATGAAGCGATTTCATACATGCCATCAGAGAGCTGTTGGATATTAACAGCTTTCTGGCACATGGTATAGTCTTCAGGACACTAGCGATCTGGGCTGGTTATTAGGACTTACATTGCCCAGTAACTGAGGCATGCTAAGCATTTTCCAAAGCAGAGGAAGGAACAGTCCTAGCCCTGAAGCACTGCCAGCCAAGCTGACAAGGGCAAAGGCATGGAGACAGTGTCCTCCATAATCAGGATGTCACTGATCTGTGCACACCTTTGTCTCTGGTCTCGGTCCCCTGGGGCTGACAGCAGCGCTGTCAATGAGGACAGCCCCTGCTCAGCCTAAGGCGTGAAACCTGCCACTGCACACGAGCGGGGAAAGCAGTGATGCAGCCAAACGCGGCTCACTCGGAAGTGAAAGGCAGGTTCCTCAGCATGGGTGTGGGTGGCCCAGCAGGGCCATGAATCAGCCTGGAGGATCTTCTTAGTAATTAAGGGAATCTGGAGTAGGGTTGGAAGCTGGACTCCTTAAGACACCCTGAAGACTCACCAATGACAGTTTTGTTCTGGATTCCAAAGCACGAGCAGGAGAACAGCTGCTCTCCCTCTGCACCAGCGCTAAAGGCATGGAAAAGGATACTGCCAGAGCTGCCTGACTCGGCTTTGTTTTGATGACTTGCAATGCCTGCATAATTATCCCTGTTCCCCTGTCCCTGAGGAAATGGGGAATCTGCCTCCAGCACTGAACCAAGCTAACAGTCTTGCACTCATGTGCAGCCTCCAATAACCCTGTATTTGCTAGGCAACAGTGAAGGGGAGAAAATCAGCTTCTCAGCGTGGCTCAAGCACAACCTACAGGACAAAAACATCCTGGGTCAGCACTAGGGAAGCTACTGTAGCACTAAGGGAGCCTCCAGAGAAAGGGAGGCAGCTGGGGAAAAGCTGAACTTTGGGGAATGTGGCATTACAGATAATCCCATTTCACACAGTGGAGGCCCCTTCCAAATGGGGAAAACAGGACCTTGGGTTTTCATACCTCGGGAAGCTGCATCCGTATATCTTCCGAGCCTATGAATATGCTTTCCAAGTGAGACCACGTACGCTGCACTTCAAACCAGAGAGAAATGACAGAGTCTGCAGTGGATAGCTTCTTTTGCCATGCAGACACTTCCTCCAAGAAGAAAGCAATATACTTGGATGTCATTAAATTCTGCAGCTGCACCTGGTTGTCTTCTAAAGTTTCAATGAGTTCCTCGTCCGATTTCAGCAACGGGATGTTTGTCCGGGGGTGAGGTTCATACTGAAAGTCCATGCTGCTCCAGGTTGTTTTTAGCTCCTTCAGGACTTTCTCCATACTCATTTCTTTCACTGCTTTGTCCACAATGCCACGAACCTCATCCTCAAAGTTATGCAGGTTGAGCTTCAAGAGGTCAGCCAGCGTGGTGTCCGAGTCCATCACAAACTTTACACCCGTTGTCTGCATCAGTTGATTCCAGTGTCTTTCTCTAATGGCAGGATTTTGAAGTTCTGCCACTGCTTTCAGGGCTGTCAGCATGTTCTTTACCTTGCTGTCCAGCCCAGTAAAAGCATCCCACGCCCTCATTTCTTTATCCAAATTTCGAATCTCTCTTGCAAACTTTTTGCACTCAAGATCCATGTTTTCCACATTAATATTCACCCATTTAGTGTTCTGCCAGTCACCAAGGCTAGAGTTTACAACGGAAATCATATCCCAGAGCTCCTTAAGAAGACACATTTCCTTTCTGCACTGCTTCAGCTGCTTACAATCTGGAACCATGACTTCAAACAGACCAGCTGATTCATAAATCGAGGTCATGGCTGACTCCATTTGTTTAATCTCAATGTGCTTTGCATCCAGCAGTTGATAAGGCTTTTCAGCGTCAAACCTAGAAAGAAATGTTTATTCTTCATAAGCGATACTGTAACAGCTTCTAAAGAAAACATAAAATAAACGGTGCCTCTAAGAGACAAAGCAGAGATGAAACATCTATAGTAGACATTGATAGTACTTCCACGTGGCACTACCGACACCACCTTAAAGTGATATTGCACACTCAGCATCCAAATTCAATCTCTTGCTAACACTGGACAGTATTCCTGGGGCACCACACTCCAGATATAACATATATAACACTGTGAGAAGGTAGGAAATGTATATAAATGCTAGAACATATGTCCTCGGGACACCGAGAGATGACCCTGTAAAGCTTTTTTCCTCTGGGCTTCTGTGATGTTTAATTTGCCCATACCTGAATGGTGCTTCTTTCCGAAATTGCTCTCTGAATTTATGCTGTTGAACATCAAACGCTGCACAGCTCTTGCGAAGAACTGCCATTTCATTTGCCTGCAAAGGAGCCACATGCTGTTTCACAGCTATCGCCAGCTTCTTTATATTGTTCCATTTTTCTGGCAGCTCCTGCAAGCAAAATTTAAATGCTGGTAGACAGCATTTTCTATTTGATATAAGATATATCTGATCTGTTTATGGATAATCACAATACAGGAAAAGCAACAGATTCTATGTCTAAAATTGTAAGGAAGTTTTGTCATGGCATGAAGGCCAAACACAAAATATAGGATAAAACAATTCACAATTTTGAAGATGAAGACACTGACACTTTATAACTATGTGCTCTGATTGTAAAAGCATGTTCAACGAGTTCAGAAGAAGGGGCATCAGAATAGATCCTGGACTCCTACGACGGCTCGATGCTCTATAAAGAATATTGATCCTAACACCAAGCTGGATCCAGTGTCTCCTGGGAGAGGCTGAAGGCAAGAGGAGAGACTGCATAAGCCAGCTCATTGCATCAGCCAACCTCCCCAAGGTAATTAAGAAACAGAGCCTGGGAGATTTCCTGACAGCTCTTACAGTAGAAGAAGATGTTATACCAGAAGGACTTCTGGAGAGATCTCTGGGGCAAATCCCTCCAACTCGTGTATTTAATATTAGTGCTAAATAAAATGGGCTTAGTTTTCAGGTCTGCATCCAATCTGCAAGTGTTCAGCACTTCTGACAATCAGTCTACTGTATCTGGTGTTTTCTTTAGAAAGGGATTTTATTTCTTTTCATGTAGCTTCTTGGGCCATAATGTCATCACAGACACACTGACACCACCCAAGGGCTCTGCTGTCCTTGGATCCCAGTGCCTTCCTCTTGGAAAGCCCCTTTCCCCAAGCGATTTGCAAACCTAAAGCAAAAACTTCAAGTTTATTCTCATTCTAGTTCACATGGGTGAGGAGAGTAACGGAAAGCCACCAGCACTGTGCAAAGAGCGAAAATAACCTGGAAGCAACTCTGAAGAGGCAGAGATGGCCAGAGAGGGATCAGTCCCTTCTGAGGGGACTCTTTCTGGCACTTTGCATTTCAGCATCAACAGAAACCATAATCCAACGAGCCACATGAGTGTCACAGGGCTCACACGAAGTGGCCTCCCTGTCCTTCTCACCCAGACCTCCAGCTTCTGCATGTCCATCTCTGTGGCCATGGTAGAGCCAGGTGGTAGGGAGCAGTGCTTAGAGGAACTTATTTCTGTTTTCACCACTATATTCAGGAGTGAATCAACCATTCAACTACTGATATAGCTGACACTTTCCAGAAAGAACAGAACTGTTTTGTTATCTCCTGTATCTGAAAGGCTGCGCTGCATCTCTCATCTCTTCTATCGGAAAAATAAATCAGTTGTTCGAATGTACTTGCACAAACAGGCACCAGATAAGTAGCTCTCAGGCAGAGGAATTAGCAAACCTGGGTTCCCTACAGCACTATGTTTTATGGCTGGACTGTTCCAGCAGTCAGGGCATCCATATGCTCTCCCTCCCTCATGGATTCCCTTTCCCCTCAGCAGAGGCCATATAATGAGGCTGTCCTGGTTTTCAGGGAGTCTCTAGGAACTTAAGTATCTTTAGGACCTTTACTTCTTTTCCAGACTTGGTGACCCAACCACACACAGACCATGGCTGCATAAGCAGGAAAATAGGGGACTGCTAACCCCACACAGCTCCCATCCAACCATGTGGCAGAGAACTGGAGCCTTTGCTGCACAGGTGCATTAGGCAGGAACATCTCCCATAAAGGCTCTGCTTTAAACCTTGTGTCCTGCACAGACCCCTCTGCCCACAGCACCTAGTACCTAGGGCATTCATCAGCATGCAGCCACTTCTCCACTGTAATATCACCTTGGGTGTTCATCTGTTCCCCGTGCTTGTCACCCATCCACCATGCTGGCTGGGCACCTCGCAGTCTTTTCTAACCTTCATCTCATGGACCCCCTTCCAGAAGCAAAAGGACTTCCATAAAGGAAACTGATTCATCAGAGCCAGATGTGGAAAGATGTCAAAATACTTTTATAACCTACTCCCAGTGATGTCCTCTGGGTCAAGCAGGTTTGGTGTAACAGATCAGGGGGAGGATTGAAGTCCTATGAGGAGGCACCTCCGCTGCCAACATTATCTTCCCCATCCGTGCAGCTGCCAAGAACTGGCGTATTTAAAAATAATTATAATTCAACCTAATTAACAAATGTATTTGAAAATGCATTAATTTTTTCTAGAATAACCACTGGGAGTTGGAGCAGGCAATTCTATGTTTTTCATACGTAACAAAAGGCTTAATCTCTGCTTTAAAAGAAAATCCCAGTATAACTCCAAAATTCAGAGCTAATAAGACACATCCCACAGTAGCAAAATACCATTCACTGAGGCCCTCTAATGACTGAGAGAGAGGTCTTAAAAATTCTTGCTATGCTTTAAGCTCACACTCTCTTTGACAGCTACTACTTGAAGAGTTTGTACATCCTTCACAAGTTTTCACCCACCTCTAGTTGCTTATGGACTTCCTCCGGCAGCTGTTGCTCATACATCTTCAGTAGTTCGATGGTTTGCTTTAAGGGCTCAAACATCTCATCAGTGACACTGTGCCTTTCTTTAACGGCCATCAGGTGACCCATAATCTCCACCAAACCATGATAATCTCCTTTTTCAACCTTTTTGCTCAAACCCTTATCAGCAATTTTTATGAACTCTTCAAGGTCAGCCAAGCTATATAATACAAAGCAGGAAAATACACAATGAGAGCAGTTCATATTTAAACATGTTATCAGCCTTACTCCAGGCAGCTGAACTGACATGGACAATTGACACGGAAAAGGCCTGGCTAACCCTGCCCACTGCATGGTAACACGCTGAGGGCATTAAAACTCCAGTTCTCGTGGTACAGCTTCCTGCAAGGAACAAATAGGTGGGGACTTCTCAGGCTGGAGAAAAGATGCCTGATAAGGAATATGACAGAGGCCTGTGAACTCCAGAGCAGTCTGGAGACAGTGAGTTTGAAAGGACAGCTTAATCTCTCGTTGCTTCCAATACAGGAATTCAAGATCCCCAAACTAGCAGGTTGCGAAGCTACAACAGAGATGCTTCTTCATACTATGCTCAATTTAACGGAGGAAATGTCTGCTGCAGGAGGTTGCAGATGATAAAAATTTACAGAGGTTCACAAAAGCAACTGGACATTCATGGAAGGAAAAAAAAAAAAAAAGAAAGAAGAGAATTAAATACATAGGCATGACCCCTGGTTTTCAAAGTTTTTGAGCTGCAAGTTGTTAGAGACAAGGAGAGTATCCTGGGGAAGTTCCCCTACCTGCTTGCCCTGTTCTTAAACTCATCTGCTATTGGGCACTGTCCAAAAAGAGGTGCTGGGCTACTGGATCTTTTCCAGCACAGCCATTATTCTGCTCTTAAAATACTTATTTTTTGAAGCACCTGCATAAATTCTGTGGATGTTGCTGGGTCAAAATATATCCTTAAATTCTTTACCTAATAAAGGCTAGACTGCTGACTCAGGGACTCTTAGTATGAACTCTTAAGTACTTATTTTTAAAGCTATACAAAAAACCTCTTCACACAGAAATTATCGTTCAGAATTATGGCCTTGAAAAAAAAGACAGGAGGTCATATCATCTACCACATGCAACAGTCTTCGCCACCACAACTGCCTGCAACTATTTCTTTGCAAGCATCCAAAACCTGCAACATCCTTCAGTTACAACTGCTCAAATAAATCAGCCGATGCATCATCCCACACCAAGCAAGCAACTGAGCAGCTATTCAGATCATGGAACAAATGTTAATTCAAAACTTCTTTCCAAAATCCCTCCTTTCTGTAACCTTGAAACTACCTTCCCATGATTGCTCATACTAGCTGGCCTGAACCACATTTTTACAGAGTGCACTCAAAGAGCAATGCATTTAGAAATACAGCAAGTATCTCATGGTATTAATGAAGCTTTACTGATGGGTAATATTAAATTCAACAAAGAAAGCACAGAGGCCTAGTACAGATTAGATTAGTTGGATCAGCATGAACAGACAAACTGATGTCCCATCTAAAACCAAACAGCAGGTCCCAAGAAGAGCTGGCAGTGAGATGTTAAAGGTACCAAGGCCTCAAAACTCTTTCTGTTTTACCCACTCAGCTGTACAAGTTCCCAGCAGAGAGCACGGAATGGAAGTTGTAGGGGATGTGATGGAGTTGGCATGGAGTATGCGCCCCCTTCCCTTGCTCCTATTTTGGTGTATTTGGTGACCAGTTTTGAAGTAATAAAACCCAGCCAAGAAAAGAAACACCCCTTTGCTCAGTGTAGGTCCCAGGGGAGAGGAGGCAGGAACAGCTCTTACCTGTGCGTGACATGGTCAATGAGATGCTGTTTAAACATCAGGCTCCACCTTTTAATTACATTCAGCAAGGACGCCTTAAAAGGACGAGCATCAATTTTCATCCAACTGTGGAACACACTGATGGGCTCGATGCGATTCACCTCCTCGTATATCTTTTCATAGGAGTCGATCTGTTCTCTGAACTGCTGCAGTGTGGGAGGAGTCTCAGGGACTCCATCCTCTGTGTGGGCCTCAATTTCTACAGCAGTGAGGACATGACCATACAGGAGGAACTGACGGATGAACTCTTTTCTGTCATCCCCATAGAGGTAGGAGTAGTGGTCAAAGGAATTGCGGTAATTGCAACAGGCCACGATCACGGTCTGCACGCGCTCCATCAGGTCATGGCGCATGTCAGCTAGATCAGCCATGTCCTCCATGTCGGCCTAGGAAAGGACAGGAAAGCATGGCAAGTTGGGAGCTGCACAGATATCTCTGTGCACTGTTGCACAGCACAAGGCTCCACAGCAACAAAGACCTGATAGTGAGGGAAACCGCTGTGCTCAGCCAGCCTGGGCATCAGTGATGAGATCCGGTAGATGTCATTGAGAAGACTTTCCACCATGTCATAGAAACCATCATTTGTGCTGGAGTCCAGGGAGGGACGAAATATCAAATCCGGAATCACCAAATCCAGCTGCACCTCAAACAGGGGAGCGAGTCCTGCCTTGGGATCTGGTAGGGAAGAACAGAGACGCTGGGATCTCTTTCAAGGAGAGAAGAATGATCTTGACCCGTAAGCAACACCCCACCACAGGACATACATGTTCTACCTCACAGGAACAATAGGCATTTAAAAATGACTGGTAATAGCCTGTCTGGGAAGGACCAAGAGGCGGATGCGATAACAGACATCCGTTCACTCGTTCCAGTGACATTATGCCTGCACACAACATGGAGGAGATGCTGGCAAACTAGCTGCTGTTTTGGTACCCACAAGAAATGCTGGAGAACAGATGAGACAAAAATGATTCAAGGACTGAAAAAAATTCTTTGGAGTGAAGTCTTAAAGAGATCAGGCTCTTTAGTTAATCAAAAGGGAGCCTGAGAGCTGAACAATTACAGTGTATAAGTACTTGCAAAGGAGAAAAATACCAGGAACCAAAAGGCTCTTCAGTTTAGAGGAGAAAGGCATGGAAAAAAAAAAAAAAAAAAAAAACCCAGCAACTGGAAACTGAAGACAAATTCAAATGTGAAATTATGTGTCTGTTTTTAACAAGGTGGGTGAAGTGCTGGATTCTCCAGCTCAGTGTGTCTGCACATCCAAGTGGGAAGCATTTCTGGAGATGTGCATTAGCTGAACACAAACTGCTCTTAGCAGAATGAGTGAAACTCCATAAGCGGCCTTAGGCAGGAGGTCCAGTTGAGTAACTCCTGGACCCATCCATCTCACGCTTCATCCCTGAAGTTGATAAAGGGGACCAAGCTTTAGGGATCGAGTTTTTCTTTCATGTCTTTAATCAGCAGAACTTGCTCTTGAGACCCTCCACAAAATGAAAGATGGTGTCACCCTGATGGTTTATGCATGGGAGGGCAGGAGGTGCCTGATATCCAAGCTGTAGCACAGACCAGGGATGAAGCCTCAATTTAGTCTGCTCATCAGTCCCTGCAAATGGTGCATGGTCCTTTTCTCCTGAGCAATGCTTTGCTCCAGTGACCAGGGGGTGGAGTCACCCTTTCTATCTGAAGGCTCCCCCAACAGTTGCTGTAGACTGTGTAATAAGCACAGCAGAAAGCCAGAAAGAAAAGAGCATCTTCTAGGCATAAGGGCGAGCGCAAAATGGAAATCGGCAACGAAAACCTGACCTCTACAATGCTTCTTTCTCCAGATGGGAAACACAACCTCCTCACCCCGGGTCCCACAGATTCTTCAGGCAAATATAAAATATCCCCCACTCTGACTCCAAGTGTCTGGGTCTCCTCATTCCATACATATTTGGGCGAGGAAGGGAGGAATACACATTCAGAGCACCTCACCTTTGCCGTGCACAAGGGATTTAAATGCTGCAATCCCTACCAAAGTCACAGAGGCAGAGAAAGGCCATCTCTCCCTTTCCCCTCAGGCACAAACCGCTGACCTAGGCCCCAGATTGTATTGTTCTGGCTGCGAAGGAGAGCATAAAACCTCCCCTAGGTGAGAGTAAGGCAACCGTCTTGACCAGCAGAGAGGAGCCAGCAGTCACCTGTGTTTTCCAGAAGGTACTTGAGTGAGCACTCAATAGCAGTAAAGAATCCATCCAGGACTATTTCATCCAGGTAATCCACATAGGCCTTCCAGATGTCAGAGGAAGTGTCTGCACTAAAGAGGCTCTGATTTTCCTAGAAGAAAAAGACGACACCTTCAAATACAGCAGGACTGAGCCTGTCTTACAGGAAAGAAGTTCACAGTTAAGGACAGGTATCAGTGAGCACAGGGGGTTCAAAATGGATGCCAGCCTCGTGAAAGGATGGGACACCAACAGACAGATGTTATTCCTGGAGGGATAATTACAATTTGCTCCTTCCACCAAGGGCAGTTTTGTTGTGTGAAACAACTAAAAATAATTGCAAAGTAAAAACCACCTCAGTGCAGAAGAGGCTTAGCAGCTCTGCAGCATGTTCTCTCCCCTCTAACCTGAAGCCACAGAGCTCAAGGCTGCTTTGCATGCCTGGGGGAACATGGTCCTGGACAGTACAATAAGATCTTGAGTGGACCAGGCCCTCAAGGTGGACTGTTTACACCTCTTCCCTACAAATAGGCATCTCAAAGACCAGATGGCTTTTAAATTCAAGAGAGGGTTTTTAAATAAATCACTTAAAAACAGGAAAAAAAAGGGATCAGAAGACAAATAAGAGAGTTTGAGATCGATCAATCTCCCCACCATGTTCCTTTCCTCTAGACTAGCTCTCAGTCAGAAAATTCAGGGTTTTCTTGGTCACAGCAGAGACCCGTCCTTTCTGGGTCTCTCTTTCCATCCTCAAGAGACCAGACTGTGTATCTGCTCCCTGTCCCTCTCAGCAGGCGCCCAGACTGTGCTGTGATGTCAGCTCCTGCCCCACCATCTGAGTGCTCCTTCCCCAAGCCTGCCCAGTAGCTCTCAGCAGAGGCACAGTCTCAAGAAAAATAAGGTCCAGCTTGCAGACGGCAGAAATCAACACATACTGCCTGTTGCCACTGGGGTCAATGCACCTTGGCAGCATTGTACATGCGGGCCCATGGGACAGGGTGCTGTTGCCAGCATCACTCTGCCATACAAGGATGCCCACAGCAGTGAGTCACATGGCTGACCTGGCACACGAGATAGAGCAGTGTTGACGGTTGTGCTTGAGCCAGCCCGAAGTTGCTTCTCCTTTCTTCAACATGTCATAGCTGAGTGCTCAAACTCACCAACAGATCAAACCAAGTCTCTAGTCCCTTGCAGACTCATCCTGGCAGTGTTGAGCTGATGCTAGAGGAAGGTGAACTTCACAAGAATGAACTTTGTAGAGACTCCTCTTAGAAAGCACCACCCTCTCTTCAATATTCCCTCTCCCTGTATTTGGCAACATCCCCTTGTTCCTGGTGTTTTAATGAGTCCTTACCCCAGAGGCCTCATCCTGATGGGATAAGTGCAAGAAGCCAGAGTGAACAGCTGGCCAGCATGTAGCACACACTGTTCTGTCTTTGCCTGTGGGTGCATGTACCCAAACGCTCACAGTGCTTCCTTACAGCAGCCTCAAGCTACCTACTCCTAGGAAAACTTAAGCAACCTGAGCAAGCCGAGCAGATCAGGTCTTGGTCCTTCTGCTGCTCTTCCTCAACACAGCAGACTTGGTTAGCACTGGCAGCGACACAGGCATAGGGACACCAGCAGAGCTCCCTCTTGGGACATGGTGCCTTTCCCCGGGACCTTCATGCTGCTTTGCGGTTAGTCCTGCCTCCGTGAGCAGCACTGGCAGTGCCATCATGCCAGTGATGCCAACCTTCCTGCCATGACCACAAGCCCGTGTCCTCCTCAGACAGACTGAGAGATACCCTGGGCCTTTGGGCAGTAATTGGAAGTGGCTAAGCCTGTTATAGCTGTAGCAGAAAAGCAATATGGGGCTTTGAGCTGAGGCAGCGATGATTCACACTGCTGGACCCAGAACAAGGTCGCCATGGCCAAAGGCCTCTTGGGAAGCACCATGCTCACAGCAGAGGAGGATTAGCCAACCAAGGTCCTTGGTGAATGCATTACACCTCGTACTTCCTCTGTTACTAGTGTCTCTAATGTGAGATTTTTGTATTTTGAGCAGCCTGGTGAATGGTGTTCAAGCTGCATAAAGACTCTCAAGAAACAGGCCCGGGAGAAAGCTGAGGACACAGACACTGTAAAATCCTTGCCAAAGGTTTGGTGTGCAGAGAAAGGGGCTTTAGAGGTTCAGAGCTGATTGCACACAGCTAGGCAAGGTGAGCAGCAAGAGCTGGGTGTCCCAGAGAGGATCAGCATCCTCTCAAGAGAGTCCAAGGTCAGACAGCGACCCTTAGGAGAGAGCTGGATCTGAATTCCATCTCCCTCCAGACCAACGTGCTTGACCCTGCCATGCAAAGCACCTCCCTCAGGAAAGGTGAGGAGCAGAGCTTTGAAATTTCTCCTGGACTGCAATGACGACTCTCAGCTCCAGTGACGTCACCAGAAAGCACCGAAACTTTGGACAGCAGCTGAAATACCTTTCTCCTACCACTTAGCTTTCCCTCCTGACTGTTAGCATCACCTCCTGCTCCCACAGGGGGACAACAAGTCTGAAACAGAAAGGTCAACCCCAGTCAGCTGCTTGCGTATTTTCAGGTAAATATTTTGAAGGGTGATTTTCCTCTGACCACGATCCCGGAGGCTGATGCACTACTTCCCTCTAGCGGCTTCACAAAATCCAGGGCTGCCTCTCTGCTGCAGCCGGATCTGAATTCCTTGGCTAGGTTACAGCTGCTCGTGTTTCTGTCCTGAACTGGGTCCCCAGCAGCACTGAGCCAGCAATATCGCACCACACAGCCATACCAGGTCTCTCAACAAAGCTATCATTAATTAACACTAGCTTTTCAAAGGAGTTCGGTGAGTTAATGTTAAGGTGAAACAGCTCTGGAAAGCTGGAAAGAGACACAGAGCCTGTGAAGAGACAATTTGCCCCTAGGGAACATTCCCCTCACCTTTACCAGTGAATGAATCCTCAGCCCGGACTCTCGGATGAGGCTGTAACGCTTTTCCAGGCAGTCCTGACAGTCTTCTAGGCTCAGCAGTGATTCCCTTTTACCATCTTTTCTCTCAAATACAGGTGACACCCATGATCTTATGATGGTCTGAATCTCCTCAACATTGTCTTTGGCTTTCTGCATCCTCTGCTCGAGGCTGTGGACACCATCCATCACCGTGGAGATGTGATCCCAGACACCTGTCAACAAACAAGATGACTGACTACATATTTTCAGAGCTGCTGGGCCAAGCTCCCAAGAACCTTTAGGATCAGCCTCTGACTTCTTCCTTACAGTTTCATGTATTTCTTGCCCATCATTAATGCAAAATGCTTACTATTGCCACTGACAGCACAGCTTCCTGCCCTTAGCCACTTCTAGCTCCTTCCTACCCCAGCGAGCCATAGTACAGACAGCCACAGCCTCTGCTTTCTCCCAGCACCAGCACTGTGGGAACATCCAGACCAGGCTGATGGCTCACGCTTCCCTCTAGTCAGGCTTGATCTCCCGCTTTCTGCTACAGGAGAGAACACAACGGAGGACGAATACAGCAGTCTGGGCATCCCTGCCACAACCACTAGAATGGGGACCCTGCACATGCAGCCCTAATGCCTGGGCTGTGCCTGCCCCAGGCACGAGCAAGGATTGCACTCAGATGCAGGGAACTTGGGGCTTCTCCGCAAGAAAATCCCTCCATCTTTATTGTGCAATGGAGCCATCTGAAAAAAATGTTTTTCAGCATCAGGATTTCTGCTTTGCAAGTTCCCAAGAGGGGACCCTTGTTCCTGTACTACTGCAAGCCTGATGACAGAAACATATATTCCACCAGTGAGCAGTTTGCTTTTACCAAGAGGAAACAAACTGTCTTTCTCTACTCTGCTTGCAGTTAAAACTGATGAAGCAAGAACACTAGTTCAATCACCTCAAAGTCAAGGTGCACAAAACCCACCTCTAATTGCAGTACTTCATCCTCTGGAAAAGATCTTGAGGTGGTCGCTGAGGCTGGAGATTCCCACTCCCAGCAAAACTGGACAAGCAAGCAGTGGCCTTGGGGACACAGGCATACAGCCCCACAACAGGGTTGTGCTGGCAAGGGGTGGCCAGCACAGGCCCTGAGCAGAGCCTTCAAATCCCAGCCTTGCCGGCTCTTGCAAAACCAAGACTCAGTGGCTGCACTGCTTGCAAGGCCAACCTCCCCTACAAGTCCAGGCTTAACCTGAAGGGAGCAGGACTCCTGTCCACAGTTCCAGCAGAGCAAGGGGATGTGGAAAGGAGCAGGCAAGCTTGGGGCTGCCCTTCACCTTCCTGGTATTGGCTCTGCTGGCAAGTCACCTGCCCTGCTGGGAATCACAGCTGGGAATGAGGCAACAGAAGCTGTGTACACAGGGGGATCTGACAAGACCTACGTGCATGCCTGTCTGCCCTAACACAGTACTAACTCACCCTCCATCTTCCAGTTCAGCCTTTCTTCTGCTTCTTTCAGCTTCAAGTCAATATCCTGCAACTGCCCCTGTATTAGAGGATATTCGACCTCCAGGACTGTCTTCACAATCTTGTTGTATCTGTTCACCATCAGCTCCAAGTTTGCCACCATCTGCCGGTACGATTCCTTGGAGGAATAGATTTCTGCTGCCATTGGTGGAATGCTTCCCTTCTGGCTGCTGGACAGGTAACTCACCTCCCTCAGCACCGAAACCAGCTGGAGAAACACAGCAGAGCTGAATATGGAACAAATCTTTCACCTTTATCTGACAGACGCTCTCCAATCAATCCTGAATGTTTAGGGTTTTCAAGAGCAACGTTCTTCTGCTGTTTTATTCACAAAGCAACATGCTCTGAAAAGGGGCCGGACACCTCCGAGTCTGTACTGTCTGTCTTTCATTGATCTCTGCCTCTGGTTTTCTTTCCAATTAAATAAAGACAGTTTTCCTAACTGCCAAGCTAGCAAATTCTACATAGCCCCTGAAAGCCATGTTGGACTCTGGCCCTTTCAATGGTCATCACCAGCAAAAAAAAGTCTGTCAGGGATACTGCGCAATCAAGGTGCCTGCATAGATGCTGACAAGCAGAGCTTAGTGAACAGTTTTCTACAGAAAGATAGGATGGATCAGACTCCAGTTCTGTTGGTTTGCTGGTACTGATTGGCATTAAAAAAATATGGCCTCAAACCCAGTGAGAGAAGACTCAAATCCTCCTGTTTCAGTGTATCCAGCTTCTATCAAAGCCTTCTGTTGGATATCTCTCCCAGCCCAAACAAAGCCACTCAGAACCAGTGCACATCTGAGTCCCACACTTCCTGAGCTTGTCTATGAGGATGTTATGGGAGACAGTGTCAAAAGCCTTGCTGAAGTCAAGGTAGACAACATCCACTGCTCTCCCCTCATCTACTCATCAGTCTCACTGATCTTGTCCCATTCATGCCTTCTGGTCCCTGTTCCCAGCTCCTATTTTGCATAGGAAACCTGGGAAGCTGCAGGTATGAAAAATGGGTGAAACAACACCTGCATGGACTGAACTGCCAGACACCTTTGTCACTGTCCTTCCAAGAAGCTGGGTGACCCCAGGGACAGGCAAGGGTTTTTGAAACTGAGCCACATTGCCTGATGCTAGCCAAAATCCAACACCCAACAGAATTGGCCAAGGTCTCCAGAAAGCACGCTTCCTTTGAAGGGAAGGAACCTCTGGAGAGGTGGATGAAGGAGGATGGGTAGGAGAGGAGGGGAAGCCAGGGGACTGAGGGAGCAAGAAGGTGAGCGAGATAAAGCCAGACTCCCCTCTCTTTTTCTTTGTGCTGCCAGGGTCTGGGAAGTCCCCATCACAGGCTCCATATCCTGCCACTATGGTGAAGGATGGAAAACATTCCCTGAGGCCATTTGGTTCCCACCTTAGCAGGGGGCCTTCAAGAAGATGGACAAACCCCTTGACTGAAGGCAAAGCCTTGAATGAGCTCTAAAACCTAAACACTTCCCTCTCCCTGCATGCTGCAGGACCCTGGGAAGTTTTTGAAGCCATAGCGTCCCAGGTCCCTGAGATTCAGCCTCTCCCCAGCAAATGAAATTTTTACATTTGGCAGATCCTGGGTCTCACAAGGCCCCAGAAGCTTTTGATCCATCTATGCACACTGCTGGCTTGGACCCCTCTCTCCCTTGGAAGAGGTGGAAAGATCCATTCTCCCTATGCTGGAGACCAGGTTTAAGGGAACTCTAGGGGACAGAGAAAAGATTTTACTTCTATTATAGGCCTCATAAACCGCTATAAAGGAAATTCAACGGCAACAAAACTGGCATAAATGGAATCAACCTTTCCTGGTTCTTTGATATACTTTCAGGAATCCCACAGTTCAGATACACATATCAGGAAACCACCTCTGTACATGGTGCCCCAACACTCCTCATACCAGTACCAAGTCCAGTTTGGAGATGCAAACACCAGTTAAACATCTGACTACTCAAAGGCTTTCCTGCCACCAGTTGTAGGTAGAATTTGCTCTCCTTAATTCTTAATCCTGATCTCAACCATTCTGTGATTCCGTGATGTTTTACCAGGACACAGTGTCCAGAAAGAATACGCTAAATTCATATTACCTGCCACAAAAGGGGCTCCACAGATGTTAACAGAAGAGATCTAATACAAAACCCTACCAGAACTCCCTTGCATGGCAGGGCCTGCTGAGAAACAGCGGCAAAGTGAGGTGTGCCTGCAGACAGGCAGGAAAGCTAACTGGCAGGAGGTTTTACCTGGGGATCAAAATTGACTGCAATCAGCTTTGTTTCTGGATCTCGTCGGATGAGCGGTTGAGTGAGGTTGTACTGTGATTTTTCAGAGACTGTCTGGGACCAGTCTTCATAGAGCTTTTCCTGATACCTGCCACAAAAAACATCCACCATGCACCTACCGAGCCAGCAGATCAAGATGTACAATAAATGAAAATCAAGCCCACTTCTGAGAGCCGAGGAACAAGAATTTTAAAAACATATCCACACCATTTCCACAGACAACATAACTCCAAACACAAACACTCAAAAACCAGCGACAGCATCAAGTCAGGAATGCAAAGATCACTCAAGTACCATTTTTAGCAGACGACTCAGATTTAGAGACAGACTTTCAAAAATATTTGCCCTCAAGCAGTAGATAAGCAGCTAGTGTGGATTTCCAAAGTGTCTAAGTGGTTCAGGTGCCTAAATACATACAAGTCATAGGGATGGATTCACTTCATCTACATATATCTCAGGCATATAGCTGAGGCTGTGGAGCTAGAAATGCAGTTGCCCTCAGTTCTCTTAGAATCAGTGTAGAGAGAAGTCAGCTTCAGAGGACAATTCAGCTCTTAGATGGCTCAGTCACACCGTTGGGGACTACAACACAGAGGACTGAATCTGCATCCTGAGATCTCAGAAGTCATGGACAGTCAGGGGTCCCTACCACCCAAAAGACAAAATCACTTCTGAATCATTTTGTTATCTGAGCACTTTGGAAACGTTACCCAGAAAAAACACCTATGCTAGAGTCATCTGGGATCCTCTGCTACAGCCGCACATTTGCTATTGCTGGAACTCCCTCCACTGTTAATGTGCTCCTGACTATCGCTCAGCTCCCTTCACCGCCAATGGAGAACAGGCACCTGCAGACACATTTCCTCCCTGAGGATGTGTCTGTTTCCCAAGGATAACATGGAAAGCTCAGAGCGAACAGTTCAGATTTAACAGCGAACTTTAAAATAATAGGTCAGGGAAAAGTGAACACCACCCCAAAATATGGAAAATGTGCATTACAGCCACTGTAAATACACTTTGTGAAGGAGCACAAGCAGGCTGGGAGGTCTGGCACAGAGGCAGGTCAGTGCTAGAGCAGTTTTTCACACTCCAGATGAAATCAACCCAGGTTTTGCCACATTATAGGCTACCAGCGTACACAACAGCTTCTATACTCAGCAGAAGTTTCTACAAATGTTTTTGCTATGCTGTATGGCAGCCGTTCATTCCATGTGAGCTTCCCACAGCATTTCAAGACACCACAGAAAATCTGTGACATACGGCAAAAGGATTCCTCCTCCTCTCTCAGGAAACTCCTTCCAGCCTGGAAAGAGACATTCCTGGGATTTGGGCTGGTAAATGTGCTGGAAGGTGCTTTAGAGGAAGAGAACATTATTTCATACGGTCACAGTCTTGCCTGAGGCACTTACCCTTTGAGCAGCTGGAGCATTTCTTCATACTTCTCCATAACCCTTCTTCCTTCAGCAGAGTCCAGGCAGCTGGTGGCACAACAGACAAGTTCAGCATTATGTAGCCCATGGAAATGGGAGTCTAGGTCTGTGAGGCTGTGTTTATCCCTCCCCAAGATCATCCCCCATTTTGTAGGACAGACTAACTTCACTTACCTCTGCCATCTCACCGGAAAGCATTTCACTGCACAAAGAGTATATTGGGTCTTAGATAGCCTTTCTTGTGTGTTTGTACAGCAACCTGCAAATGGGATCTACATACTGCAGGAATACTGACCTCTTTAACAGGCCTAATGCTGTGAGTTGCACACTCTGTATTTGCACAGAACATGGCAACCTGTTTACCAGTCAGCACTTCCTAAGTTCAAGGCGGCTCAGAAGGAAGCAGCACGTGGCTCCTGCTAGACACAGTTCTTCATGGTGCTGGATTTGTGTCCCTCAAACTGTAGGAGTAGGGAAGAACAAAGGCATCCCACATGCTGGGAGTCAGAGGCACAGACACGCTGTCCTGTACTGTACAACTGTCTCTGCACCCAAGGAGGCAGCTAGCCACAACAATTCTTAGAAGGCCAGTTTTTCTACAATTTCTTCTACAGTTTCCAAGATTTCCTGAAAATCATTCTTGATTTTGGAAGATATTTTGATGAAATCCCGCATTAACTCAAACAAAACCTAGCAAATTCCCAGTTAACACAAAGGACCATTTACATCCACTACAAGTTCAACTGAAAGCACAGGGAACAATTGCACAGTCACCACTGAGCAACATAGTCGCTTTAGAGCAAGTCCTGATCAAAGTCTCTGGAAGTAAATAGGCTCTTATACCATCCTCAGCAAAAAAAACCCAAACTTCTTTTTCCCTTTTTAATCCTTTTCCCCTTTCAAGTTGCACGCAAGAAACAGCTTCATGTCACCCCTGCTGCAGGGCAGGTTATTAACTGCTCTAAGCAGAGGAAAGAAAATCAATGTGAAATGCAGATCTGGGTCCTTCATGGTTTAAAAAATTCGCTATTCAAATTCAAACAGGACATGATACCTTGGGCTCTGTGTTGGGGACAATCCAAGGGGCTGTCTCATTGCACAGATGTCTTTATTGCTGCGGAATAACAGCATATCTAAAGACATTTACATAATGACAATACACAGCAAGAGAGGACTAGAACTATTGCACAGCGATCGAGATGGCTTTTTTCGGTAGAGACATCAAAAATACAATATCTATTTATTGAGAATACCCTCTGGCATAAATAAAGCTATTTCTGTGAGCTACAAGGTGCGTTCCCTGGATTGCCTTCAGTTATCCTGTTAACTACAACATTGCTTTGCTTGCAGGGCTTTTACAGGATGTCTCATGAATGTGAAAAAAGTCCCCAAATTCTCATTTGCTTTCCCTGATCTTCTCAGATCGCTCCTTTGCTTGCTGCTCAGCGAGTCGTCTCCCACCGCACCTAGCCAAGCCCTGATCTGTTCACAGACCTGGAAACTCACTTGGCTCCATCACTCCACCTCAGATGAGTCCAATTCAGCACCTCTCGTCCCTTCAGAGCTTGGATGATGCTGGAATCGGGGCTTATAGCCTAGGCCTGGGCTGCTCCCAGACAGGTCCTGGACCACACGCTAAATGGTGTCACAGTGGGAAAAGTTCCAGAACCTCTTTCAGTCACAACCTAAGGCTATGTCTGAAAGCTGAATAGCCCACATACTATCCCACTGTGTCTCTTAACTACTTCAAAACAAATCCAATTAATGAGTTTCTTAAAAAATGAAGCTGAAAAGCACAAATGCAATCACATCACAGCTCTTTCACTGTGAACTATTCTAGGTTTAACCACTGGATAATGTTCAACACAGAAGGTAAATCAGACTGATTAGCGAAAAGAAATCAAAATGGTCATAAAGCAAACTTAGCTGCAACAGACACGCACGGATGTGTGATGTGCCTGAAGTGACCAAATGGCACTTGGATTCGTGCTCGCAGCTCCCGAGCCCAGCCCAGCGCTCCAGCTACCAGCGGCATGTTCCTGTGCACAGGGGGGGATCCTGTGGACGGCACAGTGAAACAGCATTTGAGGCATTTGACTAAACGCTGCACTTCTAACCCCAAAGATACACCACCAACCAGTTATTTGCATAAAACTGTGGTGATTTCCCAGCTTCCTTCATTAAATCCAGGCATCTGCCATACTGACAGAGGTCTGCAACCAGGGCAAGTTTCCTAGTGCCTCTGGACCTAAGCATGGAGACAATGGCTCAGATCAAAGGAGAAGCCCAGTATACGTTAGAAATGGAGCTGTTACAGAAGCATCCTTTGCCTGGAATATACTCCCTGCTTCCAAAAGCACTGTTTAAGGGACTTCTGGACCAGAAGCTAGTTCAGACCATCTGGCATAACACCCACAGAACAACCTCCACCTCAAATTCTTAGCAAATGATGGACTCATCCTCCATG
This sequence comes from Apteryx mantelli, assembly GCF_036417845.1. Taxonomy (NCBI): domain Eukaryota; kingdom Metazoa; phylum Chordata; class Aves; order Apterygiformes; family Apterygidae; genus Apteryx; species Apteryx mantelli. The sequence continues at coordinate 6,627,847 of NC_089996.1, forward strand.
AATCTTTCCATTCCTTTTTGTGACTTGTACTGGTTCTACCACTGCTGCCTCTTCTGGACCTTTTCTGGTTCCAGTACAGTCCTTCTGAGGCGGGTGACTGGGCCACTGTTCTAAAACATTCTCATCTTCATAATCTGGTAAGAGTCTACCCATTACCTCCTGCACCAGTGTTCCTAGGAAATCATAAGCCTGGAAAAGGCAAACCCTTGGTTACAAACTCCCACTAACACATTTTGCATTTACAGCATTACAAGGGAAACACTAGCAATCCATATGTGGGAGCACATGAGTGGGTTTGCAAGTCCCACAGATTGTTAGAGGCAGCATAAAAGTGTGGAGAAAAACCTTCCATCACAGCCTTGCTGGGGGTAAAACTCAGCATGTATCTTCATTCCCTGCCACTTGACATGCAGACACATAAAAAAGGTGCTCTTTCTCCCAACAGATTATTTGTTCTACTAATAAGAACAGAGAGTTTTCCCAGGCATCTCCATTTCCACTAGGAACTGTCAGTGGCGGAAAATGTTTGCAAATTGGGAGATTTGGGATTCCTTAGAAAAAGCAAATTATTTTGCCAAAAAAATTCATCTAAATTCAATTCCCTGTAAAATCATTTGCTCAGTAAGTGCTTCCCACCCAGCTCCAGCTCTGCCTGGATATGTCTGGAGTAGATCAATCTAGCATCATCCAAGGCGTTGTCGAACATGCTGATGAGGACAGGATATTTGTTGGCAGCATCCGCAGCTATTACTGGTCGCTCCAAAAGGCTTCCAAACATGTCCAGCAACTGAGGAGGCGAGCAAGCAGGAAAAAAAAAGAGAGAGAGGAAAAAAAAAAAATCACAATCCCAATTTCTTCCGAGAAACATGTCTCACTAGGACTTTCCTCATTAGCCCAGAGGTTTTGATACCATCTGCAATGAGGGTCAGTTTGGAAAGGGGATACCTCTTTTCTTTACTGCATTTTTTTGAGAAAGCCTCACCCTTTATTACAGAGTTTCTCAGACTTTCTCTGGGGGAGAACCATATCCCAATGGTCATTTTCCAAATACTTCACAATTTGTTATTTATTACAAAAAAGTTAAAAAGATAAATGCTATCATTTTCTACAATCTTCTCTACAAACACTTTTATTGAAATTTTTCTGAAAATACCATTTACTTTTTCCCCAAGCCAGATTCACTAGTAAACAAAACAGTCTTGTTTAGAGAGAAACCTGAGTTTCCAAAATTTAAGTATGACCATTTGATATTAACACCTAATTTTTTGACAGCATTTCTCACCAGAAAATCCTAGGAAAAGGGTAATTTCCTCCAACTCACAGATGCAAACAAATAAAACTCCTTGTAACTCAAAGCATTATTTGGATAATTTCCTTAATTACATTTTTTAAAGCTGAACAAAGGCCCATTTTGTACCTTAACAGGAAGAGCAGAAATACTCCCAATGCTTTCAGCAAACGCCCTGCTGCCAGCTCAGTGGCTTGACAGTGCATGAGGACCCACAAGCCCATGTGTCACTGATCAAGACCAGCCGAAACACTACAGGTCTCATCGTCTCATCCTGTCCATCCCAGCCTATAAACACCATCAGTTCACAGCCAGCCAGTGTGCCTGTAGCCACACCACCAGCCTGGACCTCCTCTATATGATTGTTGCAGAGCAAAACTGTCGGCGCCCAGATTTTCCTTCTACAAAAGAGAAGAGATGCAATGGACACAAACCTTGAAGGCATGCTCCAAGTCTGAGGCATCATCAAAAGCCTGGATGAAAACAGTCGCCAGCCTTCGGTCCATATCTTCTACTTTCTGCTGGAAATCAAAGGCATCTCGCTCAAACTCCTATGGAGAGGCAAAACAGTGAGGCATGAGGCTGCGGAACACCACCACCTACATCCTCTTGATTCAGAGATTCTCCTCTTCTCCTTTGTGAAGGAGCAAGCCGCTTCCCTGACCAATCTTTAGCTGCCACAATGTGGTACAGCTCCATTACACTTGAGAAAGTTTCTGTACTGTCCCCCTGCTGAAATCTTGGCCTTCCCTGCTGGGCTGTCGCCTTTGGTCCTGCAGGCTTTGCACAGCACAAAGAGCACTAACTTCAGCCTCAAGGCAGGCCAGATTGTGTTTTTTCCAACATGGTCTGAAAACTACACCCATCATCCAGAAATCCCACAGATGCACCTTCTGAGCTACAAATACAATCGGCTTTCAAACCAAAAGAAGTAAGTCATTGTAAGTAATGAGACAACAACAAGGCAACTTCCATTATCTTCTGGCACTGTTGTTCTTGCCTCTATTGTTATAAACCCTTTGAAGCTTAAGGGAAAAACCTAGGTTTATTTTTTCCTAAAGGTAAAAGAACCAGAATTAATGGCTGGACTTGACAAAAAGGGAGATCTCAGGCTTCCTAGCTTGGACAAAGCCACTAAAAATAAGGCCATGAGTCCCACTCTCATGAGAAATGGCAAAGAGCAAGCCAACAGCTTTGCTATTATCACTACTGAGCTCCAGCAGGAACAAATGCCATGCTTGATCTACAAAAGAGGCCCTAAGCAGTAGCTGAGGGTGCAAAACTCAAGTGCTGAAAGAACAAGTCTGACTCAAAGTCACGTGACAGGCCATGGGGTCACCAAATCATCACAGCTCTTTCAGCGTCCTCCCTCCTGAAAGAAAAGTGGCTTGGAGCAAGCAGCTTTCCAGCAAGATCCTCCTGGGCAGTACTGGGCACGTGCCACCTACTGCAGAGATGTACTGGGAACTACAGGAAGCAAGCTAGCATGCCTCTGCCAATATATCATCCCCAATGGTCCATAAACCACTCCAGCTTTACTATTGCCTCCTTTGTGCATGTAGACAGGCCTGGCTGTGTCCTGCTAAGTGGATGTAGCAAACTGATCCCAGGGCAGATGGGAGAAGGAGTAGAAGAAATCAGGAGACAGATCAAACACAACCAAGGGATACAAACCCCTCTAGAAATACAGTTACCACCCTTCCTTCATAGCCTACCCAGGCTACACAGCTCAGGGTCAAAACCAAGAGTCAGATTTTCCAAATAGACCATAAGGCCAGTGACTCATTCACTGTGCTCTGTTTTGTATGACACATGCTGGTTTGAGCATCAGGGATCTGGATGGCCACTGAGCCATGACCAGAGGACTGGGAATATTCCTTTAATAAAAAAATTATTAACATTTAAAAACAGAGTCCCTGGATGCTGAGAGCACCAGATGTCATATGTGCAACTAGGCAAGAGCAAACACAGCCCCTGGAGATTACTTGAGCCAGCTGTCATCAGGCAAGCTAGGCACTAACAGCAGGCAAGCGGAGAGATACAGACGTTGGTACAGCTCACACACCCAAGCAAGCATCATGTACAGCAAAAGCTTGCACAAAAGGCATGGAAATCCAAGTTTCCTAGCTGCCCTGTTCTAGGATTCTGAACTAGCAAGACAAGTGATGGATATGGACCTGCAGCAACTCCCAAATCTCTGCCAGAAAGACCAACAGCTTCCTTTTCCCTACAGCGACAGATCAGAACGTAGCAAAAGGAGGAAGGGATTGGAAAAAAAATCAGCAGGACTGCGAGTGAACTGAGGCTTTATTGCCGAGGAATCTGTCGCTCTGAAAACATGCACGTTGCAGGCATTCCCACAGGCCAGTCCCACCTACCATGTTGGTCAAGTCGAGACAGTCATAGGTCCGCTCTGCAAACACCTTGTACGCCTCCTGGAATTCCTCATACATGCCCAGGACCTGCTGGCTCAGGGCCTTTCCTTTAATCCCACTGAACTCAATCTTTTCCAGCTTCATTAGGTCCAAGGCAGTTGCTAGGAGATCCTTCAAAGTCAATTGAGAAACACACAAGTTAAGATGTTGACAAATGAAGATGACAACAGTAGTCACACTATGGAGCTGCGCGTTTGCTGCCTTGACAGACGCTGACAGGCAGAAGGACCTCCCCAGGCACACAGTGTGGGCTCAAGGTAAACCACAGCAGGGCTGAACGGCACAAGCAAGAAGAGGGGAGGCAGATCCTGCCTGTTGCGGGCTCCTCATAACTCAAGGGACAACCCCAAAGAGCAGAACGAAGCAGATACGGAGCTTTACATCCAAACAGGCTGTGTTTTGTGAGCATCAGTGCCTCTAGGATAGGGGCTGCCAAAAGGGAGGGCGGTTCTTTGGTTAACAACCCAGCACACAGCCCCCCATCCAGATTTTCAAATGCTATTCTGAGGCATCATAGCCTTCAGTGCTGCCTTGAGATGCTTCAGGCAGATGTGTGGAGATGCAGGGCACTAACAGGTCCCACCAAGGTTAGCCTCACCAGAAATAGCTATATAGCCAAGTGAACAACCATTTGCAAGTACTCTGACAACTAAATGATTGCTGCTTTAAGAACTCTCCTGCATTTTTGTGAGTATATGGTGCTACCAAAGAGCCAACTCAGCCAGATAGCAGATTTATAACAGACATGCAATTTAAAATAGTGAGATAAACGGAGGAAAAGAGACTCCACTCTCTCCAGATGTTTATGGGCTACCTGTGCACAGGCATAAGCGTAGCCTTTGTGCAATTTCTTTTCAAAATGAAAACAAATGCGCATACACTATTTAGAAGGAAAACATTCATTTTAACAAATACTTTTTAAGGTAAAAATAACAACGTAGAGATAACAGTTGCACTTTTGTCTTACCAGGGTTGCTTGGAAAGAAGAGGGGGGAAAAACGAGACAGAGAAGGGCAGAAGCTTTCCTCATTAATAGGCTGGCATGTGCTATGCTGTTAGATATTATTTACAGCTCACTCCACAGCCCTCTCCAGGCCTACACTCTGACTGCATATACTACAGCCTTTTGCTGTATCTGGAGGTGTGGGATAGTCACGGGAGGAGGACGTGGGTATTGGCCAAAAAGGAAAGCATTTGCAGCTAAAAACCTCTGTGCCTAGCTTTTTTTTCTGTAGCCCATCTTCATAGTATCTAAGCAATCAGCAATCAGTGCCCCAGAGTCTTTGCAGTTACAGTGCATTATTACTTTGTCACTCATATTTTTCTCATGATGACCTGCAGTTACTTGTGTGTCTATTTATATTCCTCTCTATACTGGCCAGTATAATTTGGTTTACTGCACACCAATGCTTATTGGAAACCATTGCTCTGAATAGCTTTAAAACAGACATCAGTCATGATGGTTTTCTACACAGTTAATTAAATAATGCATAAAAATATGCAGTGCGCTTCAACCAGTAAAAAATTCTGTTCCACTGCACAGAACAAGAGAGGGAGCAAAACAGCTTAGACTTTCCTAAGGCAAGTGCCAACAGGATATATGCTCAATATCTTGTGATGTGACATGCCACAGCATGGCATTGGAACATGGCAATGATAAAGAAAGAGATCCACTTTAAAAGTGCATGGAATAGTGGATGAATACTTGTGTTGTTAACTGCATAACAGAAAACAGACATATACAGTATCTATAAGCCCTGTTCCCCACTTTTTGCTCCTAGACACAGCCATGGTACAAGGAGAGCACGGAGAACACAGGTGCATGCGGGGCTGACTAATACACTTCAGACCTGCTCTCTGCAGACAAACATCACAGCCTATTTAAGGAGCTCTTGATCATGCTGGGAGTTGAGAGGTGGCAGCACTCATGACACTAGACATTCATGCGTCGGATGACTACTGAACAGCCTGGTGAGCGTGACACAACCCAGAGCTAGACCTTGGTGAACTGGGACATCTCTGAGCCACAACACCCAAGTCTGACAGACCATTAGGAAGTGAAGAGGTGAATCAACAAGTGACATGGCCCTGTTCCTTCTCAGCCCCACATGGCACAGTTAAGCACTGCCCTGCCCCAAGGGCAGAGCGTGGTCTCTCCAAGGCAGGCAGGACACGTCTCTGGGGTGTCTCTGGCTGCAGCAGGAAGAGAGGAGGACCAGGAGATTGTATTGCTTTATTTACAGCCTGGCAAAGCACAGGCCCCAATAATCCCAATCCCTTTGCCCCCAAAGGACTCTTGGAATCAAAAAACACACCCAACAACCTGGACAGAAGGGCACAGCTGTGTATCTCAAAAGGTCCTCGCTTGCTGCAACAGGAAACCTGACAGCAAAGAGAAGGGCCACAACCCCTGGCATTGGGCAAAGGAAGGGAAGATGCTAGCAAGTGAATTATGGCCGCAGAGCCCTCTTGAAGGTTTGCAATGACTAAATTCTCACCTCTATCATCTGCAATCTGCTCAGGAAGCTGTCCAGCCTCGCAAAAACCAACGTGGAGTGGAAATCCCATTCCTTCACTTCTTGGCCTACTTTATAATACATGTGAAGATTTTCCCTTCTCTCTTGAAATAGCACTTTGAACTCATTCAGGATGCCAAGCACCGTCTGCACTTTGCCCAAGCTTTCTTCTGTATCCCCTTTCAGAAGGTCTTCTGGACTCAGGTACACCAGGGCCTGGAGTAGCAAAATCAGACCTAAGACATCTCTTCTATCATCACATAAAATGGTGACTTTTCATGCTGAACATGTTTTAACCTGCTTGTCAAATTCATTACTACTTAAAGAATTATTTTGCCAGGGAAGGACCGACAAGCAGGAGAAAAGGGACTTATTTTAAACAGCTTTTGAAGACAAATGTAGACAACACTGGAATGCACCTGCTGAATAAGGAGGTTGCAGATTTCCTGGAGCAGCACTATTATCCGCTCAGGCATGTTGTAGTACATGGAAGTGACCCAGATTAAACACACCACGTGGAGCAGAGGGACCAGGAAAGGCTTCACCTCACTGAACTCAACACTCTCTATGTCTTCCAAGCGGCGCTGGAGAGGCATCAGGTGCAGGTTAATGTCCTGAGCTTCAGTCAAAGCTGTGTTTAAAAAAAAAACAGGAAAATTGGTAAGATCCACTGAGCTGTGGTCTGTCAGGTTATTGCCTGGGCTCTGGCCTCAACCTCGCCTGACAGAAAGGTCTTACAAGGCAAACAGTCCCGATGAGCATATACTTGTAAATTGAAGAAATACCCTTGAAGGTTACTCACCTATAGGTAATAACCAGGGCAGGAAACAAACTGACAGAATGGCTAGGGAAAGGGCAACAACAAGTTTCCAGGAACCGACCAAGAGTTTTGGCACTAGAATCAAGAGAACTAGTGGGGGAAATAGAGCCTAGTGCTCAAAAAGAACAGTTTTGTGACAGCAGCAGGAGAGATCTGCGAATGCCCAGAGCTGGGACAGGGCTCTGCTCAGAGACTGAGTCCAGAACTGCTAAATGAGATGCAGGGAACGTGCCCTGCAGCAGAGCAAATACAGTGCTGCCACCGCTATGAGCAGGCTACAGGCCTTGTACTAACTTAGCAATAGAGGCTTAGGGACCTGTCAGGCCTTGAGTGACTTGTCTTGGCCTGAGTTTATTTTAGCTTGGTTTTAGCTATACCAGTCCATTGCCCAGAGGACAGATGACTATGGTCTCGCTTGTCCTGGCTTTAACAGCATAGCTGCCCAACAGTAAGGTGACTTATGTCCAACTGGTATAAAGCTTTAGTTTAGTTTTGTACAGCTGTGTGGTTTTACCCTGGAATTACATCGTATATTGTAAACATCAATAAAACCAAGGGATCATCATGTAATTAAACTTGTGGACCAACAAGTAAACAAGTGTCAGCAAGTGCCTGAACTCACATAAAAATAAGCCGAAACAGACCCGACTGAGGAGGAAGAAATGCTCACCATCAACATCCTCCCCCAAGCAAAGACCTAGGGACAAAGACAGCTTGCTATAACACTACATCGGACAGGTGAGTACACCACCGGGGAAAGGGCCAGACTCTGAAATGTCAGTATGTACAAATTTGAATTGTGTTTTAATGGGAATTAACAATAATTGGATAATTTGGACTATAAGTGTTAGTATTGCTGTAATGGACTAAAACCAGCTATTTGTTACATTTTCATTAGACTTTTAAAACACTAATTAGATTGACAACGAACTCCTGGCTCCCTATATACGGTACATTTCTCTAGTTCACATAAATTGCATGGTGCGTAGAGTGACAGGGATCCTTAGAAAATTATATGTTTCCACATAAAACGGTGAAGGAAAGTGTTAGCTGCCAGCATGACCAGAGCTAACAAAGCCTGAATGGTTTGTCTTGCCAGAGAACAGCTGGGATGAAAATGGACTTGATGGGTCTGTTGCGTTGGGCTATAAGGGAAGAGCAGCAGGACTACAGGGCTTTTCACTGTGGAGGAGAATTTGCCATGTTTCCTTTGGCTGGACTGAATTCCTCTAAGTAAAGCTCACTGCAAAAAGACAACGCTACTTTTAATAGAGCAGCATTTTTAAGGTAGAATTTTGCTGCGCTAATAGGCAAAAAAAACCCATCCTTCCTCATAACTCTCCTTATTAGTGAAAAGGAAAAAAAAAAAAAGTCTAACTCTCTAAATGGGGGGAGACAGTGCTTTCATTTTTCTGCTCAGAGGAGCAGCTCTCCTGTCTCGCTGAAGCGCACCAAAATGTGAAAATAAAGGAGAGAAGAGAGCAGATCTATTGATCCACACTACCCCCTAGAGGTCATTCACCCACAGGTGGATTTTTGCAACAATCTCTTTGAAAAAGTGGCAACACGACCAGCGGGCTAGACAGATCTTACAGCCCTGAGAGGACATTACCGGATGGGGATGTGGACAGAGAACTCACTACATGAAGTTGCTCTGCCTCATTCCTCAGGTGAGTTAAGCACGTTCTGGATACGGCATAAAACTGAGGGCTCAGCCATTTGCTGCATCGTGCTTGCAGCCCGTTTGGACACAGCCCTATTCTGCCGTGTGTTGTGGGGCTGCCTTGAACCACACACCAGGCTTTTTGGGGTGAAACAACAAGCATAACTGCACAATCATGTAGAGCAAAGCCTGCACGCTTAGAGACCTGGAGGAGATGCAGGACAACGGCCATCCTCCCTGGGCATCACACTCCCTCCGCTGTATCACTGTCCTTTAAGGGCAACAGACCTCCTCATCGCATCGCTATGAGGCAGGATGCAGAGCTCTGCCTATACCCAGCTTTACCTGGATTTGCATGCGACTGCAGGAACCCCCTTTTCCATATGGCACAGGTGACAATACTTGCCTGCTTTCATCACAGGCCTTGAAATCCTCAGGCCCAAAGGGCCCTATGGTAAAGTGAAAACTGCTGTTCCTTTAGGAAGGAGCTTTGAGCTGCAGTGCAGCCAAAGCCTGGGAAATAGCAGTCTAATGAACTTCTGAATAGTTTCAGTTGGCTACAAGATTTATTGTTTTATCCTGAACTTCCATTCCTGCAGACTGACACCACAGTCACTGGTGAAATAAGGTCTCAAGGTACACAGCATGTTTCAGATCAATTGGAGTGAGTCCTACCGGATGATTGTGAACGCTTTGTTACAGCAGAGAAAGCTGCCAAATCTGCTCACCCTGACCTTTGGAAAGGGTCTGGATTAACAGACCAGTGATCAAAACGGTCACAACCTGGTAACAAAAGCATCAATCAAGTACAAGGAATTCAGTTGCATACCACAAATTAGAGAGAGGGCCAGCAATGCGCTTACAGTCTCCTCACTGTCCCAAGGGTCACAGAGGACTCCTAATGACCAGTGCCATCACAGTCACGTTCAGCTTGAAACCAGCAAAACCAGGCGATGGAAAAGGGGCAGGCCAGAAATCAGCACATCCCATACAGATGTGGTGAAGCTGCCCCAGCATCTCACCTGCCTCGACATCCGTGAGCATAGCTTTGAAGGCTGGGAAGTAGCTGCTCTCGACTCTCTCTAGCACTTCTGCCATATTCCTGACCTTCTTTATTCTCAGCTGACTGTAAATGCACTCCAGGTCATCATACCTACAGCAACCAAGACAAGTAACAAACCTGCATTGAGAAAGCATCAGCTGTCCACACACACCATCCCTCCCCCTGGGCCTGATTCAGGATTTCCCAGCCTGGGTTGTATGGGACACCCCAACTCTGCTGGCCCCAGGGCCTTCCCTGCTTTGTGGGAGACCATTCAGCTGTCAAAATACTTTTTTTTTTTTTTTTTTTTTGCCTAGGATCCACTCCAGGCACACACAGACTGCATCCCAGAAGTGAATGTAAATGGGAGGAAGGGCCTCCAGGGAGCCACGGGATGGGCAACAGACAGACAGCTGGCCCTGCAGTTCACCACAACAGCAGCTCTGCTACCGGCAGGACACTGCTGAGAGAAGCCGTTGAGTATTTCTGCAGGCGCTGGCAGCTCTCCAGCAGGCAGGGCATTGCCCTCAGTCAGTCCTTACCAACACAGCACAAAGATTTTCACAGGGCAGGAAAGAATTCCATCCCATGGCTCTTGGCTATCTAAACATCTCTGGGTATTGACAGATGAACATTGGTCTACCTAGCTGCATCGATCGCAGAAGATCCTATGCATAGATATCAGCTCAGCCCTTCTGCTGCAGGCTTCCACCCCCAGCAAAGTCTGCAGACATGGAGAGGTGTTCACACCTTGCCTCTGCCATTTACACCTCAGCTGCTGGATCTAAACACATCCATATAGCAAAGACTGTTCCCTGGAGCAGCTGCAGTATGGACAAGCTCTGCAGACTTTGCTGTAGGTATCAGAGTCTCTTGGTGACCATGGAGTAGCAGCAACTTCCTGAACCCCTTCTTACCTGCAAGCATTATCTGTTCCTTTGGCCATCCCAAACCCGTCGCATGCCTGTTCCAAAGCACCAGCCAGGAGAGGCTGAGACCAGAAAATCAGCTCGGTATTTTTTAATAAAGTTGACAGAGCTTGTTAAATCACTGGAGTCTTTTTTAAAAATAAAAGATAGCTTCTGACAAGTCTGAAGGCTGTATTAGGATCTTCCAACACCACAGGGCATAATAAGCACCTCATCTAAGCCAAAGAACCATATTCCTGTTTGTTAGAAAGTGGAAAATGTTCCAGGCTTCAAAAAGAAGCTACTTGGGCAGAAAAGAAAAAAGCCCCAGGAGAGGTTTCCATCAGCTCTTACTCACATTGCTGGTTCCTAGTGAACTACATGTACAGGAGGTGTAGCCCTTGGGCCAAGGCCAAGTTAAAATACAGCCAGCTGCACAGTGATCTCCAAGACACTTTGCAGAGCATTATATTTTATGCGGGAGCAATTTTCTTTAGCTCAAGTCTTTATATAGACTTCAGGCAGCTTGGTCTTTTCAGCTTGTGTACACAGCTTTGCCTGCCACCAGCACTTTCCTTCCACTCAAAACCAGTGTCAGTGAAAACCAAGTTCTAGCCAGGCTGCCCAGAGGTACCTGTTTCTCCAGAACTCGAGTTCCACCTTCGGGTTAGGGTTGCTGCCTTGCAGGAGAGGCTCTGAGGACTCTCTCTTCAGCACTCCCTGGATCTGGTAGCTCCAGTCAATGACAGCTGACTCAGTGGCATGAACAATAGATTTATCTATCAGCTCCAGGCTGGAGAAAAAAGAGCGCACAGTTTTCCATTTGTTGGTGTTTATTACTCAAGCTGTATCTGCTCCAAATGACCACATAGGGAGCTAGTTTTCATAGGTTATGGTCTAGCTTCATGTTCCAAAAACACAAAGTCATAAAAAAAAACAAAAAAAACCACCATGATTTAGCTGCTGTTTTAATACGGGAATTACATCCTGGAGAGAACATTTAATAAAGCTCTGCAGCAGTCACAGCAACTTCACCCAGAGTGATCAACAACAGATCATTCATAAAATGAATGATGCAAGTGATGAGCCAGTTAATACCTCTCTGCACAAAATCAGTCACTGAAGCATCAGATGCATTCACGTGCAGTGTCCGACCTGGAATGCCACACCTCCAGCAAGATCATCTCCTCCAGTGCTGTTCTCATACAGTCTGCTCTACCTCCCCCAAGTCACTTACTCACTTAATCCAGAGAGAACTATAACAAAGCAGGCTGGCAAGTTGAGGACTTAAGGGAGAGGTCACCTCACTGTCTTCGAGTTAGTAACTTCTTATGCAATATCACCTGCACCACATTCTGCCCAAGAAGCAATCAGTCCTTCTAACTAACTCACTCACTCACACATCTCCAGGCCCAGACATAAAGAAGGTGTGATGTGCATGCAAATGGGTCTTCTTTTATGTCCCTTCTAGAGTCAGTTATCTTGTCAGGACATATTTAAATCACGGCATGCAAACATGCAAAACATTGTTTCACCCACAATTTCAGGCACCAAGCTGCCTGCTTATATGGACCAGGATGGAAGCTCCCCTATTGCAGGGCAATCAGGTCCAATGTGAGTACCCTCCTCAATATATCGACTAGCAAAAGATGGGGATTCCTCAGGTGCTGAAGATATCACAAGATGAAGATCAGTTGCACATGGGCCCCAGCCTACTGTGGCTGCCCTAACTAACCAGAAACTGTAATTGCTTTGCTGTGGGTTCTCCTTCCAGGACTGAAAGTGAACTGTAGAATCATGATAACTACCAGGAATGTCTAACTATGGAGAGAATTTAAATAACCAAAAATGCACATGTTCATTTACGTCTTGAAAAGAACCACATGCAGGGAGTATCTGGGAAGTCTCCCTGCCTGTTTGAACAGCAGGACAAATGCAACAGTTTGCAAATCTCTCTATAGGACCATGAACATTTTAGAATCTTGCAAGAAGTTTATGCATTTGTAGTTGTTTTCTCCTGTACCTTTGCATGATAATTCTCGTGTTAAAGAAAGGCAGAATAGTCCTGACCCAGCAAGCAGCATGGATTACCAGTACAAAAGAGTCAGCACACCCCAAAAACACACTTCTAAACCATGTGTTTTGGGGGTGTGCTCTGGCAGAGAGAAGCCAGGACAAAAAAGAAGGTTGGGCAGAAGAATCTTGGGATTCCCTCAAAGTCCTGTTCATTTGTGACAGGAAACTAGGAGAGGTCTAGCTTATAGGGCTTATTGTTTTTTCCCATTGGTCCATGCAGTTGTTTTCTCCAGGAGCTGAACCTGTGTGCCCACAATACCTTTGTGCTTTCTGAGCCTTACCTGCTTATACTATTGCACAGTCCCCAAAGAAGGAATCCATAAACTAGAGAGCAGGTAGAGCAAAATGCACCAGTTGGAGCAGCCTGGACGAGCAGCAGATGACAGTGAGCAAGAAAAATCAGCATGATTTGTGCAAGGTTCCCCAAAAGACATACGCACACACACATAAGCAGGAGATAACCCAGAGAAAATCAAAGGGTGATACTCACGATTTCTCATTTTCCAGATCAATGTACTCAAATATTTCTGAGCCAGCTGGAAGAGGCAGCAAGGTCTTGCCCTTTACTTGGCCAACAATCACAAAAACAGTACTTTTTAGGTTGTGGACATGGCGCAAAATGTCCTGTGACACCACTTGCGGCCAGCCCTGATGGTTCCTCTGGTTTGTCAGAATGGGCACAATCACCTATAAGAAGAGTCATGAAAGACCAATGAAGAAAAAACTGCTGCATGAGACTGGCAGTTCTCCAGGCTCCAAGGTCCTTGTATGGCCAAGCCTGGAAACTCAAACTCATTGCTGTCCCAAGCAGCTCACTGCCTGTGTGAAACAAGGGCAGATAATGGTGAATAGACATCTCCACAGGTCCACTTTGCTGGTGATTGAAACTGTTGCCAGAGATGAAACCAGCTTATCAAACTTACTGGCCCCAGTTCAGACTGGGGCTGTGGTGGAAGCTTCCAGCTTCATCCACATTACACCTCTTTTGTGCATCATTAGAAGAGCAAAAGGTTCAGCACCCTCACAGTACAAAACAAATTAGGAAAAGCTGGACTCCAAAGGTCTTTGCTTCCCTTTACCAATGATATTCACCACTATCTGTTGTCCTGGAGGCTTCTGCCCCATGCAGACACCACCCATAAGGCTGCTGGCAAACACATTTAGGTGCTTCTGCCTGGTTGTTTTGTTGCAATGGGAAGGTGAAATCTCAGAAATCTCTGTGATATTCCCAAGTGAAGAGGGTAGCGTCACATGATGACTGAGACTATCTGCATGGTACTATTCCTTTCCCTGAAATCCAAACAGCTGAGGTGGGTGGAAACAACAGAAAAAGGGAGCAGCCCCATCCTATGGCTGCTCAGGCTGTCTCAGCCTCTCAGCTCTGCAAGTGGAAACGGTTTTATGAATTTACAGGCTCTCTACAGGCTCTTCTCCCCCTGCCTTCAAGGCACATCTGGGGCTTGTCCCCAGTTTCACCTCCCAGCAGGCAGGAGCATGGGCTTCAGGCATCCTTTCAAGATGAGCACAGCACTAGCAGGAGGAGGAGGCCTGGGCTGAACCATCCCTTTATGCAAACACCAGTACATAAACAGGGAGGATCTTCCTGTACCTCTTGGGATCTTCTTGTTGGAGATGGTCACCAAAGACCCCTTCCAATCTGAACTGCAAGTCTTGAGAACAGGTACTTTTAAGGTTATTTTCCAAAAGATGTAGCCCACTAACTATTATTTTTGCCATTACTAGTGATTACAGGCTTTGTACTGACCTGACAGCACAGAGTCTCAGGGCTGGTCTGGGCTTGCCTGGACCTGAGCTGCTTTTAGGTTGTTTTGGCTGTGATAGCCACACAGTGACTATCACCTACCCTGGGTTAGCTCAGCTCTGGGAGCACCCTCTGGGGTCAAGCCCGCAGCGACCGTGACAAAGCCCATAGTCACTGGTGACAAACCAGAGCCCTTGTGCTCTGGCACTGGGGGAGGCTGCTGGGCAACTGGCAAGCTTTAGCTGGGAGCTGAGGAGGAGGAGGCAGGTTGTCCTAAGAAAAGGTATAAAAATAGCCACAAATGGACCCAAAATTGAGAAGAAATAAACCATCCCACCACCACCATGGTACTTGTCTAGGGTAAGGCCTTGGGATGCTGATGACTCATTGTAATCATGACTGACGCTGTCGGCCTGAGAAAGACCGGCATCATCAACCTCAGGGCCCGCCGGGACACGGGAACGGTGAGCACGACCCCAGAGAACAGCAGCAGATAGTGGGAAGTTTATGTTCAATAGTTTGTATTATTAACCAGATTTTTCTCTATTACTTAGATCATTTAGACTATAAGCACTAGTAGTGTTGTAACAGGTCTAATAACAATTTGTTGTGTTTTCATTAGATTGTTTAAACGTGAATAGGACTAATAATGAATTCCCAGCTCCACAGAGAAAGTGCGTTGCCTTCAGCCATAACAAGATTTTGAGTGCGACAAGTAGAAAAGGTCGCCCCAAAATCCAACCCAGCTGCTGTGATCTGCAGCCCAACTGCACTTTCTGACTGAATCAAGACACAGTTTCTGGGCATCTATTCTTAATCCTCTATATAGCCCATGATAAACTTGGTGTGGACTATTTCTCTGACTGGACAGTCTTCTAAGACTGCCCTAAAAATCTTTCATGAAAGATTTTTTCTAAGAAAACAGTGCAGGCAACAGACAGAGCAATGCAAGTCGCAGCCTCCAAAACATCAGGCAACTCAAGACATCTTTTACCTTCTTGCAGACCCACCATGTCATCCTGACCCAATACAATCACTCTATTTTCCTTTAAACTGCCTCCGAGCAGAGAGCGGGACCACACCTGGGCAGTAGGTATGATCTGCTCCCTACAGATCGATAAGAAACAACACATCCATCACTAAAGAGTGGAGGGAGAGAGTATTCTACAAACAGGAATATGCAGTCAAAACCCACAGCCCAAACTGCTGAGGACAGCCAGCAAATAAGATCTGAAAGCAAATAAGATCTACTAAAATATTCCTACCCCAAAATCTCTCTATGACAGATGGTGTTTACAAGGCTTATCATATGCTACCTGTCATCGTTTACAAACAAAATCACAACGCAAAAGCCGCTGTTTGTGCAGACTTACCAAGCTTATTGTGCCCATCAAGCACCCCAAAACGTAAAATTTCCCTGGGTAAATAATGCATTATCCCCAAAATCAAGATAGCTAGTGTGGCAGCCTGCACCGGGGAACTGAACCTGCTGGTCAGCATCTCAATATTACCAACAGCACTACCAGAATTTCCCAGCACGAGTAACTCATCTGCTTTCCCATTAGAGCTTTATCACAGAGACAGGCGTCCGTCAGGAAAAAATACTGACGATGCTGTGTAGTTCGGGCTGCTAACAGAGGAAACAAGGACCACTTGCACCTTTTGAGGAGCCCTTGGGGAACAAGTCATCCCAACTGCCGTAACACAGACCAGCCCCACAAGGCCGCTACTGTTAAACAGGCCCAGGCTCGACAAGGATTGGGGTTTAGGGGGGTTTAAATGAATTCTAAACACCCCCTTGGAGCAGGATGTGCCGGGAGGGGCAGAGCTGAGGGTTCGAGCGCAGCAGCAGAGGGGAGGCCGGCAGGGAGGCCGGGGGTGCCGGGCACCGCGGGCCAGGCCTGCGCCCCGGCGCTCAGCCGCAGCGGAGACCCTCCGCGGGGCAGGCGGCTCCCCAGGGCCCGCCACGAGCGGCGACGCCGAACCACGTCAGCCCTGGGTCTGCAGCCCCCTGCTCGGCCCCGGGGAAGCCGGGGGCGCCCATCCGCGGGGCGTCCGGCCTCGGCAGAGCCGGGCACGAGGCCTGGCGCGAGGGGCCGTGCCCAGGCGGTCGGGGTCTGCTGCTGGGCGCCAGGCGGCCGGGAACACGCGGTGCGGACGCGGGGGTCTCTCCCGCGAGCCCCCGGCCCTCACCTCCTCCACGAGGGCGGCGAAGTGCTGCAGGGCGTCGGCGGGCAGGTCGCCGCAGAGCAGCTCGCCGGCGCCGGGGTCGGGGCCGGGGCCGGAGCCGTGGCTGGGGTCGGGGCCGGAGCCGTGGCTGGGGTCGGGGCCGGAGCCGGGCGGCGCGGCCTCCCGCCGCAGGAAGTAGAGCGCCTTGGGGCGGGCGGCGGCGGGCGGCGGCGGCGGCCCCAGCGCCAGCTGCCCCGCGGGGCCGCGCCAGGCCAGCAGCGCCGGCCCCGCCGCCCCCGCCAGGAAGGCCCGCAGCAGCGGCGCCGCCTCGGCGCTGCCCGCGTAGCGCTCCCAGCGCTCCGCCGGCACCTGCAGGCCCCGCGCCACGCACCGCGCCAGCAGCCGGGCGCGGGGGTCCTCCGCCGCCTCCTCCGGGCCCTCCATGCGGCCGCGCACCGGCCCTGCCGCCGCCGGCGCGCCCGGTGTTTGCGGGGAGGAGCTGCCGTTGCCCGGGGGACGCCCGGCCCGGCCCGGCCCCCCGCCGCGGGCAGCGGCACCGCGCTCCGCCACGGGCCCGGCCTCCGCGTCGCCGCCGCTGCCAGCAGCATCCCCGACGCCGGGGACGCTCCGCACCAAGCACGTGGCACCGGGGGGACCCGCGGCCCGGGAGAGCAAGGAGCAGCCGCGGGCTTTGCTGCCTGCCGGCGGGCCCCGGGGGAGGGCAGCGCCGGTAAGCGCCATCCCGCGGCGCCGCTCCCCTCTCCCGGCCCCATCCCGGGCACTAAGGAGCACGCTGGTCCCCGAGCCTCTCCCAGCCTCGCAGGGAGGCCGGGTTTCCCGAGACACACATCTCCCCCCAGCTCTGCCCCGCTCCAGGCAAGTGCAGCGCTGGCTCCTTCCTTACACCGGAACAACTCCGGCTCTCCAGAAAGCAATTTTCCCCCTTAGCTCACTCAGCAGTGAAGCTCGTTAGCACAGGTCTGGCTCATTAACCTGCATGTTCTTCCTGCACCAAGGACGCACTTCGCTTCCTTTCCACCACCAAGTCACACTGCTGCACCACAAGAGCATATTTAATAAGCTACACCTCCAGGTAGGTTTATGTGCTGTGTTTCCCTAATGTTTCTAGATTTACTTTTTATTAAACCTTGCATTATTTTCTAATTTATGCCATGTTATGAAAACCCCTTCTTTACTTTTATGAAAAGGCATATACAGATTCTGTGCAGTCCTGGGCTGCTTGTCCTACCCACAGAAGTAACCATGCCCTCCCCAGGCACCTTAATGTGATTCTATTTACATCTGCACAATAACAAGCACTTACATAGTCCTTTTTATTCACTGATCCCAGTTCCCTGCTATTCTTAAAAGTCAAGCAGACTTTTTTTGGTAGTACCCAGCTGTGTCAACTACCTCTTGCCTCTTTAGACGAGCATAATATTAAAGCACAGTTAATCTACAAAAGATGCTTTGGTGCTGGTTTGTCTCTTCATTTTCTACCACCTTACACTGAAGTTTCAAGTCCTTAATATGGGCTGGTATCATTTGCTGTGCAGTGCTTGGAGCCTCGTGCCTTTAAGGTGCATCTTAAAATGAACTCCTGAATTGGAAGCGAGGGCAAAGCTCCCCCACCTGCTCACAAATGTATATGCAATTACAGCAGTGGTGAGAAAGGGAGCAAGTCTGACCCACAGAAAGCCTTGAATACACTAGTTCTCCTAACTGTGTACTTTCCCTGAATCAGCCTCCTCTGCCAACCTTCTTATCCCCTGTATCCAGTACCAGGATCAGCTTGAGCAGACTTCTTCTGATTGTCTGATGAGCTTTAAGACCACTGGTGCTCACTGGAAAACAGTCTAAGTACTACAGTGCTCTATTCTGGAGCCATTCAGAAGCAGCCCCACTTGTTATCATCTTGAACTGACAGAAGTTTCCTTAGGGTATTCAGAGGCAGGCACAATTTTGCTGGCACAAAACACAGCCAGAATGGGCATAAGGATCCAGCACAAGGGCAAGATATTTGGGGTTTACAGTCATGCACGTAGAAACATTCAACTCTGGAACAATTCAGCCATTTGTTTGCCCCCCACTAAAACCTAATTAGCAAGTTAGGCAACACACACACCCTTCTAAGATGTTGACTGGTTTATTCAGATTCTGAATAAATGTTTTGGAAAACTGGTCTTTTGAAAGATCAACTGAGAAAACCAAAATAAAATGGGAACACAGCAGAATTAAGATCCTTAAATTAATCTAAAGCTCTAAAACAAATTAATTGGGTCCCATTTTATTGTGAAATTTATTCCTATAATCTGGGTTCTGATACCTAGTTACATTCCTCAGATACCCAGAGACCTGCCCACATTATTCTGGAGAATCCACAACCCCACAAGGGCTTCTCAAACCTGATCTCTTGCAACTTCAAAGGTCACAACCGCTGCTGTTACAGTATCGATAGTTTCCAGCATAAAAACAGAAATAAAACACTTCAAAGGGAAAATTTTTTGGTTAAAAGAAAAAATTATATGTGGACTAGCAAGATCCAAAATCAGGAACTGTAGGGGTAGATACTGTTGCCAGGAGGACTTGCGCTGCTTACAGCATGCTTGGTAGATTCAGCCCATGAGGATCCACCGATGACCAAGCAAACCCAGACACCGAACTTCAAGGCCAGCCCTTTCCCACTGTGCTTGCGGGCAGTCCTCGGCACTGTGCACTCCAGAGGCCCGGAGAAAACGGGACACCTCATACAGAAGAGAGCATTCTTGACATTGTTTCAGTTCACCGTTTTAAGCTTCTTGCTTGGTACTTCCTGATGGTTCTTGGCTTGTTTCCTTTTTTGGCTTGGTGCTTCCTCATTCTCACCATTAACCAGTTTGTCCAAGACTATAGAGGCCTCCTTCAGAAGGCGCAGCTCCCGTTTTTCCTTCCTTTCCTCCATTTCTACAATGTCATCCGCAAACAAAGCCTTCAAAGGTGGGATCAGCTTTGGTATGACTGGAAAGTCACCAAACCGTACCTGAAATACATTAGGCACAGAAGCACGTGCTTGAGAATTTGCTCGTGTTTCCCCTTCTCCCTCCTTGTCTTTTGCCCATTCAGATGGCAAGGTATTGCTTCTTCCCCTGTACAGCACCCAGCACAGCACCAACACCAAACGCTATATAGCACAACACACAGCACACCTAGCACCTGTGTACAGCACAGCCCAAACCTCAGTGGAGGTTTACAACGCACTAACAACAACGGGCAGGTGTTTGCTCTCAGCAGTGCAGCAGCCAGTTCGCAGACCCCACAGGCTAAGTTATTTACATTTCCTTGAAAAGAAAGAGTGCGGACACGATACAAGTTTTAACTGACTAGTGAGCCATCATCGCTAGTACAGCTGTGTTCAATACAGTGACAGCACTACCAGTTTTTGGGTCCTGGATATCTCTTTATATTGCACGAAGCCATTAAAGGAGCACACCAATTCAGAAGGGAGTGAGAATAGAAGCAAAATTATCTTTTCAGCTGGGAGCAGTGTGCAGAAAATAGAAGTGACATGGGGCAGGTACCCAGCATGTTAAAAGTGAAATTCTGTTCTCAGGAGCCATCAGCGCCTGTCTAGAAGGTGAATTGCTCTGTCCCACCCATTCTCTTCCATGTTGATGTCTGCTGCCAGGAGCAAAAGGAGCTGCTTCACAGAAACTACTCTCAGAAGGAAACAGTGTATTGATACACCATTAAAAATGGAGAAATTCATGCATGCGCAGCCATACCCAGGCAGCACTGAAACCTTTCCACAGTCTTGATCAAAGCTCCCAACTTACCCTCATATGATCAAACGCAATTCCAACCTTCTCACTGAAGTCTTCACTGAACAGTGGGATCTTGGCATATCTCTGACTGAAGTGGTTGAGCATGATGAACTCTGCATTCATCTTCATCCCAATCTGAATTGCCTGGGAGGTTGTGCTACAAAAGAAAGAGAATTTGGCACCATGTACACCAGCCCCAGCTTGCTCCATGGGCTGGACAGTGCTGCCCATTCAACATGGCAAGGTAGGTTAGGTCCTGCACCTTCTAAGGTCACATCACACCACACCAACACCAAACACTGCATAGCACAACACTCGCCGAGTTAAATGTGTCCCTGGCTCTTAGTGGGCGAACCCCAAGTTTCTTCCATGGGCAGTTGACATACGCAGCAAGCCTCTCATTTTGAAATGACTCAGAGGGCAGGAAAGAAGCTTGGAGTCTTACAGTTAAGAGCTCCAGAAACTGGGGACCAGGGCTTATTCAAATTATTGTCTCAGGGATGCCAGCAAGTCCAACATACACTGTAACTTGCATGTAATTCCAGAAAGCTGCTCTCAGGTCTCCCCACCTTTGCTGGGGGCAGCACTCAGCAACACTGGCTACAGTGCTTTGTTTGAATTGTGCACTCAGCTGTTGGGAGTAGATAACTCATTTACCTCCCGTGCTTAGTCCTGAAATGTAATCAAGCACTGGGCCTCTCTTCTAGGCGAGTCTATTTGCAGAGTTACAACTGCCCACTTAAAAGCTGTCCCCATTTCCCCTTGGGGCCATTCAGAAGAGCTGTGTGTGTGTTACAGAGCTGGTGCAATGAGCAGCACACCACTGGGCCCTCATCACTTGCTCCAAGAACATGTCTCCCAAAGGTGAGAAATGGTGCAAAACACCCTACCTGTGTGTTTTCTCTATGGCTTCTTTTTCCATGCCATCCTCCAGTGTCGCTTCATGGATCAGCAGCGTAGCATTTTTCCCTGTATAAATAATCACATATTCAATCTTTCTGGTGGAGCACATAACACGGTGCAGATACAATAGACCCAAAGACCTTCTCTGCACTGAGACATGGGTGCTGCTAGCTGCATATACACGACAGACAGCAGTAGCATCAACTGACAGTCTGAACATACACACTAGTTCGACTGCCTAAAGTACATGAACTCTCATTCCCACCCCCTTTACCACTGTAGGAGCAGTACCAAGGGTTTGGGGGTACTTGTTTCACATACTAACAGTTAAAGGCTTTTTGCAAAAGGATTCTTCAAACAGAGAGTGTTTGCCACCTACCCATTCGTACTAAGGCCATGCAAGGCATTGTGTCACCAGAATAGACTACTTTCCAGCCAGATTTGTGGACCATTGAACAAGCAAAAGCATTTTTACAGTGCTGGACTTCACAAGTCTGAAACTGAACAAGAACACAAATGTTAGACCTCAAGTCCCCCTCTTGCCCCCTGCAGCACCTGGCCCTGTCAGCTTGTGAGCTTACCTCGGCCAAGTCATAGCTCTCCAACAGAGAGCTGACAAACCATTTGGCTTTAGGTTTGATGTTCTCACAGCCCTTCACAAGAGACTGGGAAGTAATCATTCTGCAAGAGAGGGGAAAAGAACTAAGGACATGTACAAAAATAAAATGTGATCTTATCTGTAAGCAGCCTGTTTCTCAGGGAATCCATGACCTAAATGGTCATTCATGTCTTCTCAGTTCAGTGCCTTACAAACAAGACTATTTGTGCATTCAGCTAGTTTTTCCCTTGTTTTTACTATCCAGTGCCCCAGTAACTCAACTAACCACTTCTCCACTGTCAAATACTCTCTCCTCCAGAAACCTTTCTCCACTTGCCCAAATCCCTTTTCCAAATCTGCACATAAGTCTTCAGTAGAGCAACTGAGTAACAAATCCTATGCCCCCCTTTGCCAATTACACACCACAGGCCTACACACAGTGGAAAGAGTCCTAGCAGCCTTCAACTAAGAGGTGAGGGGAATGGATGACAGCAGTTTGCCTTGACTAAGGACCCACCAAGGATATTTCCCCACATACCACACAGAACACACTCACTTAATGTCTCCGAGAATCTCTTCACAGTGGTTGTGGTACTCGTGTAGCCAGGGCATGATCTGTTCAGGTGCTACCAGAAACAGAGGGCTAAATACCTGACCAAGAGATGCCTGGAAAAGCAAAGATGGGAGAAATCAGTACTAGGTGTACACTAAATCTGAGAGAGGGAATGCTTAGTGAAGAAAAAAAAAATGGTGCTTCTCCACCACTCTCAGGAGACGCCCCTCTCACCCACTAACACCAAGGCAAATTCAGAAGCAGTGAAACAGCAGTACTACTTACAAGAGCTCTCCGCCTCTCCATCAGGATGTTCAACAAGCCCTGTAAAGAGGAAAAAACACTAGCAAGTTGTAATCAGATATTTCCGAGCCAATAACCACACCTTGCTGAGCTGCTGTGACACTGTCACCACTTATCCTCAAGCCAGTGGCCAGAATTCCTCTCAGCCCTCCCCAGTGCTTCTGCGTCTGCTCCCAAAAGAAGAGTAGAGAGAAGAAAATCTCTATCCTACTTCCCAGTCCCAATCTGGTTTCCAGACACAAGACAGCAGCCCACCATACAGCCTGCCCTGATCAGGCCCAATCCAGAATAAGCCATCTGAGCCTTCTGTGACTGCTTATTGCAAGCACTAAAGGGAGCCAGGCTGGACACTGTGGGAGAATGGCACCTGCAGACAATCCTGGCAAACCTGCAGGGACCACTAGTAGGAAAGAAGGGATTAGAAACACAGTAAGAATAGGTAGTGTCTGGGGAATGCAGAGGAGAGCTGCGGCCCTAACAGCAGGGCAGCCTACATCCATCAGCTGCAGCTATATCTAAATCCCAAACAGCAGAGCAGGCCATGAGCAGAGCCCCTTCTCCTTCCAACACACTCAACCTACCGAGTGATGATCAGTATGCATGTGAGACACAAACACAGCTGCTATGTTACACAGCACTTGATCAACTTGCTCTCCATAGTGGCGACAGAGCTGTCCAAATGTCCCTTCCCCACAGTCCAAGAGCAGAGATCGGGTAGAGCTGGCAAGACAAGTAACAAAGATGTTTGGCGGCACCCGGAGGAGTCCTGTCCCAGGCCCATTCAGCAAGAGGGACCTTCTGGGTTGGAGGGCAGAGAGCTCTGTGCTCTACCTCTAATGCCACTCCAGTCCTACTAGCAGAGGCTTTAGAGAGATTGTTCCGTCTGCATTGCCCATTCTGGTCTTGTCTTGATGCTGAATGCACCCTTGGCACAGACAGTAAAGATCAATGAAGACATTAAACATTTGTCTTCTACAAGTAGATCTAGAGTTTTCCCCACCTACAGATAGAAAGGTACTTGGAACTGAAGCCCTATGGACTCCAAGATAGGGGAACCCTCACTGTATCATCACCACAACGGTCAAAACAGCCCTGGGTCCAGATGCCCTTGAGATACTTAGCCTCCTTGAGGAGAATACACGACATGTTAGGATTTACCTAGTATTTACCAGTGTGGAACTGACATTTCGGATTTTCATTGGAATTGCAGATCCTGTTCCCAAGAACACAATTTCTGGATAAGCATCCACATTTCCTAGAGAAAGTGGAAAACAACAATTTGTAAGGAAAATGCTATCTGCACACTGCCCATTCAGACACTTCAGTTCAGTAGCCTGGTATCTCCAGAGTCTACACACCTGGCACACCTATTACCGCTTCCCTCAACCTCTGGCTTTCCCACAGCAGCAAGATTCATGAAGGGAAGACAGAAGACAGAAAAGGCTCACTGCCTGCAACAGAGCTGCCAGTTCAGGAGGGACCTAGCTGCTGCTCCATAGCACCCTGACTTGCCCCAGTACCAAGATCTGGACAGTAAGCCAGTAGTGCTGTATCATACCGGGCAAGCCTCACTGCACACAGCAACTGAAATTCAGAGAGCAGTGCTTTACAGGGAGCTGGCTTTAGAGCAAGACTTCTCTCAGACATACTGACTCACGCTGTAGCTGCTAAGACAGCGTTCAACACAAGCAGAGCTCTGCTCACCACAGAGAAGCAGCATACAGGGACAGTTTAGACTCAAAACACCCAACAGTGCTCAACCCCCAAACCCACTAGCCTTGGAAAACCAGAAGCACAGGACTACTTAACTTCAACTGAAGGGAGCCATCCTAGTCTGCACATAGCCCCTATTCCACACAGCTCCAAGAGAAGTTAAGAGCACCTCTGAAGCAGCAGGAAGATTTCACATTCACAGCTTTTCCTGAGCTCTAGAGTACTCAGTCACCAAGACCTCACATTTCCCATTAACACTGAGCCAGGACACGTTGCTAATACTTACCTGGCACAGCGGGCAGGCTCTCTTTGCACTCCTTCACACGATCCTGGAAGTCAGGGAGATCTAGGGCTTCACTTACAAATGCATCATGATCACAGACAGTCACAGCATCCCTGAAAGAACAGGCCACACATCACAGGATGGGGTGGGTAAGAAGCTGAAGAGACAGCATCTTTCAGGGCAAAGCGCTGAATTACAACTCTGAAATAGCCTTACAACAAAGGACCAAATGCTCCTTCCAAGCTCTGTTTTGAGGGTTTGGGGAGATGTATCCATGCATGTGGTGTGGGCCAGAAGGACCTGGTCAGCCTGAGCCACCCAACAGTAATGCTGACTCCAGCAAATCAGAGAAGCAAACAGCTCCTGGAAAGCAGTATGTTCCCCAGTGCTGACCTGATCCAGAGAGCATCCAGACACCAGAGGGCACTGCAAGGCCCTGCATGGGAAGCACCAGGACTCCTGGAAGAGCAACAACCACCAGAAGGAGTTCCAGGCACCACTCAAAAGCAAAAGCGTCCTGTCTCCTGGCCCTGCTTCAGAGCATGTGCAATACTACAGGCCTCTAGACACCATTAGCAGAGAAACTCCAGCTCTTCTTGGCATCTGGGTCCTCCTATTCTGGCTGAGAGCGCCAGAAATTTGAGACAAGGAAGCTGGTGTCCTCTTGCATCATGTGGTACCCTGCCCCCAAAATCCTCACTCAACCTCTTCTCCTACCTGCCCACAGAGCAAGTGCCAGCAGAGAAACTTGCATCTATTTAATCACCTGTTACTGTCTGAAGACACAGAAAGCCCAGTAAGGCCAGGCCTGCCAGCCTCCCTGAGAAACCTCTCCCTGCCACCATCCGCTCAGCCACAACCATGGCTGGTGAGCAGCATGTGAGGTCAAAGTAAAGGTCATTGGAGTGCATGTGGGCCTACATGAGGGAGAGATGGAAATAAACCTCCAAACCAGAGTTGTCTAGGCAATGTTTTCAGTGGCTCGCTCATATCCCTGTCCTGCACTGTGGCTTAGATTTCTAGGGACTGCAGAGATGCAAAGACCCTTCAAAGCACACAGTTGATAGCATAGGGACTGCTCCAGCACAGCCTAAGATAAGAAGCCAGAAAGAATATCTATCCATTGACCTCCTTCAGCTCAGGAACACTCTCTGTCCTTATATTAGCACATGTGAAAAACTGTTTCAAGCCAACTCTCAAAGCTGGAAAGCCAAAAAGATTCCCACTGACCTCTGCCACTCCTGTTGGGGTCTGAAGTGGTATTTCAGGAGGCACTCTCCTCGGACAATGGGCACACTACAGGCAGCCTCTTCTTCCTACAGAGGAAGGAATGATGTTATACAGATTCTTCACTCAGGGGTGTGAGGTACACAGGCAAGAGGGGCCTCCTCTACCTTGCTCTGGTAGCTGGTGAGCAGAGGGAAGATCTCTGGGTGGATAAGGTTCAGCTGGGTTTGGATCTTGTAGCTACGTGGGTTATGCACTGCAGCAGAGTTTTCATTGAGTACCAAGTGCTGAGTTCCACGTCCAAATCTAGGAGAGAAAGATAAAAAGTTTAACAGCTTCAGTCCCACATTAGGGTCAAGCACATGTGCACACCCAAGGCCATAGCTAATCTCTGAGCCAGATCCCTGCTACCCCCAACAGTTATTCCTATCCTGGGAAAAACCTTCACATTGTAAGAACAATCTGCTGCTCAGCAATGACATAAAACCAAGTATCAGAAGACCACACACCTTTCCAGCCACTGCTGGTAGCGGCTGTCCTGAAGCACTGACTCTGGAGTCATGTGAATAACTAAGGCCACCTGGTTCTCAGGAAGCCCTTCTTGGTACCTAGAAGGGCATTCAAATATGGTGAGAAACACATGAGCTTTGGTCCTTTATCACCCTGGCATCCCCTTCCCACTCTGAAGTCCCAATAGCAACAGAGATCCACCCCTGCCAGAAGCAGGCAGGGCACAGGTCTTATGAGCACAATGCAGAAGTTCCAGGCTCCACCTCACAGTAGACCTTGAGTTGCATGGAGCTCAAACCAGTTATTTGCTGCCACCTCCACTCTCCCACCTGGGGCAGTTCCTCTCCTCCAAGCGCACCAACATCTTCAGAGCCTTTCAGAA
The DNA here is from genome assembly GCF_036417845.1 of Apteryx mantelli. NCBI lineage: Eukaryota > Metazoa > Chordata > Aves > Apterygiformes > Apterygidae > Apteryx > Apteryx mantelli. The sequence continues at coordinate 6,654,798 of NC_089996.1, forward strand.
GCCTAACGTGTCTCTGTACAAGCCCTGCAGAGACACTGCATGCAATCTAGGCATCTAGGCTCACCACACAAGGCGCGGCAGTCCCTCTAATGCTCCTCAGCAATACACCACAGTGCACATTCTCTTCCCTGAAGGTCCCAAGGAAGACAGGCCTGTCACAGTTACAGACCCTCACAGGTCCTGCATAGCCCTGCCTTTCCTAAAAGACTCCCAAATGCACCACCAGTCCTTTGTTGCATGTGTAGCTCCTTAACAGTACCACATACCTCAAACTTCAGCCATGGGAACTTACACATCTAGAATAGGACAAGAACTTCTCCTCAGTGAAGCCTGGCATGGATGTTTCCACCCCAACCTTCCCCCTGATCATCCAGCCCCCTACCTTCGGAAGGTGTCATTTTCACAGACAGCATCCACAAAGCCCTCGTGGGGACACTCCAGTACAATGAACACTGGGCCAGGATCAGTAGGAGTACACAGTTCTTCAGGCAACAGCTGCAGGCAGTTACACAAAAGTCACCCCATGGTCAGGCCACACACACAACCCTCCTTGCATCTCTACATCAGACTCTCTCAGTAGCTGCTCTACCAGCAAACCCCCAGCAGGCTACTGGGACTTGCAGAACCAGCTCAGAGCAAGCTCGCTCGATGCTCACCAAACCCAACCAGTGCAGTTCTTGTTTCCATTCTGTCCTCCCATTACACAAGTTTGCATTGTGTCACTAGTGCCAGCAAATCCCAAACCTGGTAGGTTTTAGAACAAGCAATTAAACAAATTGCTACCAGAAAAGGAATCTAAGCAGCTTCCAGGTCCCTACAGCAGACTTGGACAACAGTAACTGCTTGCTTGAGAAGAGCAGCTCTGTGAAATCCTTATGGCACAGAGATATGTCAATCCTGTTCCTCAGGTTAGGATCTTCATTTACAGGTCAACTGGGAATGGCCAGAGCTGGCTGTGCCTCTAGCTTCAGTCTAGAATCTGAGATTAAGGCATTTAACTTCCTCATGGTATAAGAAGTGCAAACAGAGTAAGGACGGAGTGATGGCTACACAAGTAATCAGACTCCAGATCTAAAACATGCAGGGATTAACTCTACTAATTCCCTCCTAAACCTGAATTAGCTTTGGGAGCTTGGGAAGGGGAGATGAAGAAGCACAGACAAACCGCAGACATACACAGCCATTAGCACAGATTAGCTCACTTCAGAGTGTGCTTCCCTAATCATCCCCTGCAACAGTCCCAGACAGACAGCAAGAAGACACCCCATGGGAGCCACTTTCAGTAACAGCTTAGGCTGGAAACAGGGACCAGTCACCAAGCAAAAAAAGCAACTCAGGAGCTCCAGAACAGCAAAACCCTGCCAATGCACTCTAGCAGTGATGAGAGGGAATAGGCAGATAGTTATCACCCATCCTACCCCCACAAGCAAGGGGGTTAAATGTATAAGCATCCCAATGCCCCTTGGTACCCACAGCATTCTGCATGAGACTATTTCTATCCTCCCACCCTCACTGGGCCCCCAAGATAATGCAAACCCACAGCAGAAAGCACAGATGGATCTTACCTCTCTGCCTTCAAAAGTGACGCTCTCCCCATTTTTTAGAGCTGTGATTATGGGAAAAATGGCTGGAGTTCCCCTGAAAACAAGGCCATTGAAATATTTAGCATAATGATATCAATATGACTGGAGCTGCCTCATCCCCCAGGCTGGGCCCCTGTACTTACACTGGCAGGCCTAGCTCCTGTGCTTTAGCTGCTAAGAATTTTCCTTTCTTTGGGTGAATCTGAAATAAATAAATAAATAAATAAATAAATAAATAAATAAATCAACCAAAGAGCCTTAAACATGGCCAGGAAATCCATATTCTGCCATATACCACCCCACAAGCTCAGGGCATTTTTTTCCTTTACCTTCAATATCAGGTGTTGTGTACACCAAGTCCTCCCCACTGTTTAAGTTATCTGACCTGGGGAATCTAGGGCTCTGGATATACCCACAATCTGTAAAGGGTGAACAGTAAGTCTTCAGCAAGCCATCTTCTAGACAAGGAGGGCAGACTAGTTTTCTACTGTCTGTTCAACAGCCACTAGTCTACTTTACTCCCAAAAAGCTTTCACCGGTCCTTTTGGTTTCTAGAATCATACTGCTGCCTCCTCGCTCCTTTCTTTAACCAAGTAAGCAGCAAGCATGAATGGAACCTGTCTGCTCTTAACTGGCTAGTTCATAAAGAGCACTTAAAGATTTCTTTAGTTTTTACAGGTTCCTACTCATATTCCATCTTCTCTGACCTTTACAGGGAAGAATCATAGAACAACATAAAGTCCTGCTTGAAAATGTCATCTCCAACTAAATCTATTCAGCAAGACAAAATATCGATCTAGAGACCACTGCGGCCAGTCTTACTTTACAAAGGAAAGCCATCACCAGATCAGGATGCCTGTCACCACGCTTCTCTGTGTCACCTGTAGAAGAAAGCAAGATTACTCAGGATCATCACCGACTCACTTTCCTGAAAGCCAAAATGTTTCAACATCTGCTAAAGTATTTACAGGAACAGCAGCACCCTCATCATCCAGCCAACTCAGAGCCCAGCAGCAAAATGTTCCAAGCACCTAAGTCTAGAGAGCCCACAGTTTCAGCTATAATAAACCAAATTAAAGCCCAAGACTGAAAAATAATCAACCTCAACATCTACATGCAAATAACCTGCAAAAAGCTACAGAGACTAATCGCACCCCAAGAAGGAGTCATGTCCCATTTCCAGGCTGCATTAGTTCTGTGTCAGCTTCCAAACTACCACAGCCCATTCTGTCCCATATAAATCCTTCAGCTGAGGACATCTACATATCTCACTTCCACAGAGCAAACAGCTTGAAGCACAAACACACATGCTTCAATTTGCTTTTATTTCAATTATGTTAAAAAGAACATTCTTTTTTTTCCACCTGTTTTTCTTGGGCTTTCTTTTTCCTTGTCCTCCTCCAGGCTTTGCCGCACAGCTTTTGGGGATCCAGGCTCTGGATCATCTTTTGGGCTATTTTCACCTTGGGCTGATGCTCCAGGACTCTGAGGCAACATGCTTTCAGCAGCTAGTGGCTTTCCTGTCCCAAATCCAAGAAAACCAGACAAACTCACTCACACAAAGACAAGAGAAGCACTAGCAGCATCCCTTCTTCCACAAGTCATGTTTAAACTGCCCCCAAATAAAGAACTCTTCCCCCAATCTGACTTGCTCATGCATATTCTATCCACTACTTGTTCAAGTCCTTCAGATTTTCTCAAAACAGCTAGACTCCATCAAGCCTATGCCCGTGCCCTAAGATCTGCAGTTTTCAGTAGTAAGAAAACTCAAGTGGTTGAAAAAAGCCCCATTCCACATGTTATTCTACATACCCACACCAAAAGGAACAAGCTAAGGCCCTGACTCAGCACATCTTGTTTCTTTGAAAGAGACTCACCTCCTGAGAACAAACATGCAAATTCATAAACCTCTCCTTACTCAGACTTGCAAACAGAAGCCACTCCTATAACCACCTTAAAGCATGATTATTAAACATGCACTTTTCCTCTCTGACTCCAGCTTCACACACTCACCTATAAGAGGTATTTGGTAGACTGTCATCGTCTCATCCTTATACTCCGGCTCTGTGTGCAACTGTACAGCTTGGAAGAGATAATAGTAGGCATTAACAAGTTAATAAGAAGAGATTCAAACTTTAGAAGAATTCAAGAAATCAGAAGAAGACTTTTTTCCTCCCTCAGAGAAAAACTGCTGAAGACCCCCACCTCACTGCAAAGATCAATGAATAACTGAAGCTCTTAAGAAGCCCACCATCCATAAAACACCATCCACAAAACCACAGTAAGGAGGTTCACTGGCAGTCCCTAGAGGCATATTGCCTTGACAGTGCTTTCAAGCTAAATTCTGCTTACTATTCAGGCAGACTGGCAGTTGCCTACCAGAAATAGTGCTGGAAACACTGTTTTTTCTTGAAGGTAGTTCCTGTGATGGATTTGAACATCAAATGGGATTAAAACACAACTGTTCAAAACTTTCTTCAAAAGGATCTAAACCAGAGCCATTCTTTCTGAAATTATTCCAGCTCAACACAATTTAGGCCACAGCTGAAACCAAAAGAATTTGTTACAAGTTCATATTTAGTTACAAATCACTGGTGTACATACCTAAGTCCATTCTCTTTAAGGGTCCAGGAAAGAGTCGAATGGCTTTCAAGTAGCTTTGCTGGAAAAGAGACAGTGTTTTGGGAGGCCACCTCTAAAGCAATATAAAATGCAAGCACCACTTTCAAAGGTAAAGTTACAGCTTTCTTCCAGTAAAGTACGATCAAAGACTCAACTCCCAGTCAAGAGAAACTTGGACACTACGTAGCCAGCCAGAAAGCACTGGGCTGGTGTCTCACCTACAGCACACGACCCATTTAGAAAGGGAATGGAAAAACGAAGGTGAAAATTCCCCCCTGCAAGCCCTCCTCTTGCTTCAGCATAAATACCCAGCAGATACCGCAATGTAACAAAACAATTCTGAGGATTGGAAGTTCTTCGCCTAGACATGGCATTAGGCTGGCAAGCATTGCCTTGAGCGAAAGATCAGATATCAAGTTTCTATTAAAAGAATATGCGAAGGGGGAAGGAGACAGGAGACAAAAGGATGCCCTTCTTTCTATAACATGATTCATCAGAAATTTAGCTGACAAGACAGTTTCAAGGAGCAGAAGTCTGACATTGCTCTGTGTGTAACTGAATAGACTTGCTTTGTAAAGCCAGCCCTTCAAGCAGAGACAAACAGGCCAGCACTAACTCAGACCAGCACCTTACACCTGTAAGATGATTCACTGCCTTGACACTAGTTCCCCAATTGCAAGGTAAGCTTTAATGTTTGAAAGGTTCCCTCCTGCTTCTGCAAGCTTCCACTACTTACCAGCTTTGGTGGCCCCAAGAAAACACATCTTTGAAGCCCCATAGCCTTTAATGTGAGAATCATGCCTAAAACAAAGCAAAGCAGAGAGACAGCTTTATCACAGCCCCACTGTCCTTTGGCGGATCATGCAAGAGAGATCCCCCTCACTGCCATGGAGTGCCTGGCCTCTCAGTGAAGATCACACCTGAACTCAGATCTAAATTCAAATTTGCCTTGGCTTTGTGACAGTTTCAACAAATCACTTATCTCCACATATCTTCACGGTCAAAACTGGCAACAAGTTACCCAATCTCCTTTCCATCTCCTTTCTTGGAATTTCTGCCTGATCTAATCTCATCCTGGTTTGAGCACAGGGATCAACCAGAAACCTCTGGAAGTCCCTTCCCACTGAATTATTCTGACTCACAAAAGGCTCCAAACTGGCAAAGGAGGAATAACAATGCTTCTACTCTAGAACATTTTGGGAAGATAAAGCCACGTGCAGTGGTGAGGCAGTGCCTCTTCCACCACGTGTCAGCATGCACCGATGCAGGGAACACGCTACAGCTGAAAGCACTGCAGAGCCCCATGTGCAACCACACCGCTCTGACAGAGCTTTTCCTCTCTCCAGCTCTACATAAAAGACCTTAAGTACCACTTTAAGGACGTCTGGCAAAGCAACCATCTCTGGTCTACACACAACTGCAGCCCACAGTAAGCTCTAGCGAGTGGAACCAGCCCAGGGGCCAGGCTGGCACTGAGGCTCCCGACCAGCCAGCCCCGCTCACCTGGCAGCCCGCCGACGTTGGCCCAGGCCACCCGGCTCAGGAAGATGCTGTCCAAGTGGGAGATCTTCAGCCTGAGGAGAAAGATGGGGGAGTAAGCCGGGACCAGGGCAGCCCCAGAGAGCAGACGGGGGTGGCCGCTGCCGGTATCCCGCACTTACTTGTGCTCCTGCATGGCCCGCTGTATGCCCTCGCCGCAGTTGAAGAGGTACCTGAGGGAAGCGGAGGGTCAGGCTAGGCCCGGCGGGACGCCCCGACGCCCTGGGCCCAGCCGGGGACGGGACGCCGCGGGTCGGGGCAGGCCGAGGGCGCCCCGGCCGCGGCGCGCAGGCCCCGGGCCTCCACTCACCGGTTGAACTCGGAGAAGACGTAGACGGCGGCGCCGGCGTCGCGGCTCCCGGCCGCCACTACCTGCACGTAGACGGTGTTGGGCCCCGCCAGGCCCGTGCCGGCGCTCCGCCGCCGCTCGCGGGCCCACACGTGCCGCGGCATGTCCTTGGGCCGCCGCGCCGGCCGCGCCGCCGCGGGCCCCTCCGCCATGGCGCGGCCCAGCGCCAGCCGCCGCCGCGCGCCGCGGACACCCAGCGCCCGCGCCAGCGCCCACATCCGCGCGCGCGCACCACCCCCCCCCCTCCGCCCCGCCGGGACCCACCCGCCGCCAATAGGGGCACAGCGGCCCCCGGCGTCCCTCGCCATATGAGGCGGGCTAGCCAATGAGGAGTGAGCGGCGGCCCCGCCGCCCCGCCTCCGCGGCTCCGCTCCCGGGCCCGGCCCGATGACCCGCACTGTGGGCTCGGCGTGACGCCTTCCGTCACGTGGCAGGGCCTGCCCAATCGAGCCTGCGGGCACGCTGCGGCGCGGCGCTAAGCGGCCGCCCGCGGGTGCCTAGCAACGCGTGGGCGCGGTGGGGGGGGGGGGGCGGTGCGCGGCCTCCTCCTGGCCCGGCGCGCGGGCTGCGGCGGCCGTTGGCCCCGGCTGGGGGAGGGGGCGCTGCCGCCTCAGCCGTGGCCGTGGCCGCCCGTGATGCGCCCGGCCGTCCCGCCGCTTCCTTCCCCCCACCGGTGCCCCCAGGCTCGCTGAGGCCGGGGGTCCCCTCAGCAACTCCCGCCCGTCGCTGTGGGGATGAGGCGGGGCCGGGGAGGCCTGCGGGCCGCCTCGGGGAGGGCTTGGGCCGAGCCTGAATGCACGGCAGCTCCTGGCCCGGCGGCCGAGGCGGGATGCGCAGGGCCTGGGCGCTGGGCGGAGAGGCGCCGAGGTGCCTGGGGCTGGAACACCTGCCCCGTGAGGAGAGGCTGAGGGAGCCAGGCGCGTTCAGCCTGCAGGGGAGGTGGCCTTGGGGGGACCCAGCAGCTTTCCAGTACCTACATGGAGGTCAGCGAGAGGCCAGACCCAGCTCTTCACAGTATATCAGCAGAGGACAAGAGGCATAAATTAGATTGAGAGAGGCTCCAGCTCAATATAAGGGAAAACTTTTTCCCTGTGAGGACAGTGAACAACTGCATCAGGTAGCCCGTAGGGCTGTGCAGTCTCCCTCCTTGGAGGTTTTCAAGATCAGATTGGATAAAGTCCTGAGCATCCTGGTGTGGCCTCAGAGCTGACTCTGCTTTGAGCACAAAGTTGGACTAAGGGCTTTGGGAGATCCCATCCAACCTGGATTATCCTATGATTCTTTAGCCTCCTCCTCACAGTTTTTCCTGGTTGCTCACAAACTTCTCTTCCATTATGTGCCTTGTTCAGGACCTGTTTATGAATACTAGATGATCCAGGCCTTAGATCTGTTTATTTTTCAACTGTCCAAATCTACTGTGATTTCTTAGGCTTCTCTTGGGCTTTCTGTTTGGTTTAAAAAGAACCACTAAATTTTACTGTAACCAGAGTACCCCAACATAAACAATGCTAATCATCAATAACCCTTTTCTTCCATACTTTCAAAGGCAAACCTTATCTTTCCCAGTGCTTTGCTCTCCAAACACTGTCTCCCTTTATTCTTAGTGCCAGAGTTCTTCCCTTTCTTTTCCAGTGATCCAAGCAAACAGTTTGAGTGGACCTGTCCAGGAATACAAACCTCCAGATCTTGCCATGGCTATTTACAGATGTTACAGATGTTTACAGATGTTCTACAAGCCTTTTTGTTCAGTCTGTCCCAGACTATAATTCACTTACAATCTCTCCTTCTGACTCCTATATCTTCACACAATAGTTCAAATTAGCAAGGCCTTTTTTCCTGGTTCCCCCCCAACTCCTGTATGAAATAAAGGGAGTGTTCCTTTGAATAGCAGACTCTTTGTTCATGCACATTTTCCACATTACAGTCCTTCAGCTTAAAGCTTGCTGACAGCACTTGGCTCTGCTCCCTGTAGCCAGACAGGGAAACATCAGTTTAGATCTCAAATAGCTTCCCAAACACAACTGAAGTTTCCTAAAGGTGTGTGCTGTATCACTGCATTCCTTCCCTCTGCTGCATCATTTCCTTCCTATGTTAATAATCTTCTGCTCAGGTGAACAATCAGAAACTGTGAAAACATTTTTAGTGTGCACCTTTGGGACCACTGCAAAGCTTTCTTAGGGCTCTGACCAGCTGGCATGGGATTTCCAGCCAATGTTTCTTTAGTTGATGAAATAACTAAATGACGGTGTGTGTTTTTTGTAGTCTAATGAATCCTGGCACTTTTGTCCAACCTCAATGGCACCATTTTTATGTGCACAGTTCAGTATTTGGAGCTGTGACTTCACTAAAATCAGTGGAATTCTGTAAAGTTACAAAACTATCTTTAATATCCTGACAGTCTTACGAGGATTTCATAGAAAGTGGTCAAAAAAACTCTGAATCTTATCTGAGGTTCATATCAATGAATGCACAGGACTGCCCTTTGCAATTGCAGATGCTGTGTCATTTGAGCAGCTCACATTTTTGAAAGGCATTTCAAAGAATGATTCGGGTTCAGCAGGAAATGTCTCGACTTATGGATCTGATTCTTGTTTTGGGTGAGAGTGGTCCTAGACTAACAGATGGTTTGGCAGAGGAGCAGAGAGATCCCAAAGTTTAATCCCTAAAGTACTTAAAAGAGAAAGACTTGTGTGTTTTGCCAACTTACCTGTTGTCATGATTCAAATTTCCTTGGAAAACAATCTGTCAGCCTATGCTTGGCTTAGTTGGGAAAGATCTTGTGTTTAAATTTGGCACATGATCTTGTGAAAGCTGGGAATAGTTCTCTCCCTTTGCACTCCTGGATGCAGAAGTTATCCCTTGCTTCTCAAAGTCATCTGGAATAACAGCTGTGATTTATTGCTGCATGTTTTGAGAGCACAGACGCTGTGAGCCTTGACTGGATTGTGAGAAAGCACAGGAATCATCCTGAACCTTTAATGTTGCAGACAACATCTGTATTTCTCAAAATCACAAGATGTGGTGCTACAGGGACTGAGTGAGATGGGCTTTTGCCCTTCAAGCCTCCTTTGCATGTAAGAGGTCCTGCTCTGAAACGTTGTACAGGTCCTTAAAATTACAAAGCAGGCTGTCTTACAACAAGTGCTCTTGTGTGTTCTCTGTGGCAGATACTAGAAGTACATCCAAGAAAGAGCTTCCTGTGAAGAACTGAGAGCAGAGCAAGGCCAAGGCCTCTTCCAGGAGGGGCCCTCATTCCAGCTCCCCAGGTAGCCACTGTTGCCATATCCTATGTGGGCATCTCCATCTGCTCTGGAAGGGGAGTGGTGCAGGATAAAGGTAGAGTTTGCTGCAGGTGCTGCCATTTGACACTGCTATGGCAATGTGCAGCACCCATCAGAGAAGGAATCACCCACCTCTGTGTCTGATACTGGGCCGAGGACTTGCCCTCTGGTCTAATTGACACTATAGATATCAAAACCTGTCTCCTGCCCAGGGAAAGCCCAAGCCAGTTTGCAACCTCCTCTGCCCTTTTGTCTGCATGTTCTGCTTTCTGTGCTCCTCTTGTCTATGTGCTTTCTGTATGAGGCACACGGCCTTTCCTAGTGTCTTTCTTAGCACCCATCTCCTGTTACAGTACCAACACTGAGATATGGGCTGCTTGCAAGTGACTTGCAGTGAACTGGAAAGCCACATTCAGTCTGAACTCATGTCAGGCCGTGGAGGGGTATGCAGCTGAATACCACTCCAGGAGCAGGCAGCACTGGAACAAGTGGGTCGCCTGGAACAACTCTCCCAGCCCTTTGATAATAAATGCTAAATTGCAGTCTAATTTCCCCCTAATGCCTCATCTTTCCAGCTTGTGAAGATCACATGCAGTAATCAGCTCCAGCTTACAGAGTCATTATGAAACCAGCATTGCCTGAGGGTTGAAGGGAAATGTGCCCCATCTGGCCCATTAATGCTTAAATAACACACAGTAATGCAGAGTTTGGTTAACTAATTCAACCAAAGCAATAGCATCAGCCATGTCATGCAAGAGATTTAAAAGTAATATCCCAATACCATGAATAGACAAGGGAGGATGTTTATTTCTGAGACTTCTCCCTAGATGATACCAATGCTTCGATTTTTTTGCTATCATAGGAGTGTATATTACACGGATTATCCATTGTGCCCTATAGTTTAGAGTTTTATTAAACGAGCAGATTTATGTGTAGATTAAAGATGACATAGGACAATATGAAGAGCTTAGGTGACTCAGCAGCCCACTCAGGCTTCTTGTGAAGATAAAGATGTAAAGATAACCTGTCTAGCCAAGATAAGAAGCAAAATTAGCAGAAAAGAGAAGACCTTGAGAGCAAAGCAACAACCATAATTAATTGGTTTCAGGCAAGGGGGTTCACCCAGAGAGCCCAGGGGGCAGGAGAGAGCACTGGGAGGAACAGGTCTATCCCTGCATCATGATGGTGTGACACTGTAAGAGACTGGTGGTCATGGCTGCCCTGTGGCAGGAGGCACTGGGGGACGAAGGGGGATGGTGTTGGGAATGCAGTTAGAAGAGTCTGTAGCTGGAATGCTGTGCCTCTGTCCCCAGTACCTAACTGGCACAGCACTGCGGAGCATTTTCAGGTGCCAGTCTTTGCCCTTAAGGTGCTTCAAGGCCTGACCAAGCAGAGGAGACAACTCTCTGTACCTCAGGAGTGAAAATAATGGTCAGAAGCATCATGTTGACAGTGTATTAGAGGCTTCCTGGCAGAGCACAGCATTATCTCTGGCATTGGTAGCCCCAGCTGTCCCAGACTCCCTTACTGGCTGCCCCTTATGCCAGGCATATTCCTGCCTGCCCTGCCAGCACTTCAGAGACAGTTGCAGCTTATGTAAACTGCACAAAACTGCGTCCCAAATGGACTAGTGTGTGGAACATCCCCCGCAAGCTGAGAGCATGGCAGGGGTATGTCCTACTCTGCTGCACAGCTGAGGGGGATATGACACTGCAAAAAGCTGAGACAGACTGGAGTAGAATTTCCTTGGCAGTGCGCAGAGCCAGGGCCAAAAGCCAAAAGCCTTCTGAGTTGGGGGTAGAGGAGGCTTTGCCAGGAGTGATGCTCTAGTGCATTTAGCCTGTGCCTTCTTGCCTTGGTCAGTGAGGAAGCCGGCATGGGTCTGTCACTCCTTTGCATGACTGCAGGCCAAGTGGGTGATCCCTAAATTTTGTGTTGCTTTCTCTGCACTGGATGTGAGACTGTAATGTTAAGAAGAGCTTAGGGATGGTCTGGTATTTTGCAATGCTGGATTGCAAAGAGCTCTTTTCCTCACTCTCTGTGGAGTCCAACTCAGATGAGCAGGGTAGGGGACTCAGAGCTTGATCTGCTCCTTCTGGTCCTTGACAGATCGCATGCCAGTGTGCACCATCCTTTTTAGTCCACCATTATGAACACACAGCCATGGCTGAACCCAGCTCTAGTGAACAGTAGAGCAAATGGTGTGCAGAAGAACAGTGTTACTAGTGAGCTCAGGAGATACCTGTGTGTGCAGGGGGTTTACACACAGATAGACTTGGCTAGCCAGTATTCAAAACCTTCTTGGATATTGTGTTGTTTTATCCCATTCTTCTTCCCACCTCCATCACCACACAAACAGGCCCCATGCAGCCATCAGTCACACACTCCACAGCATTCAGTCTCCTGTTTCACTGCAGAGCCCATAGCCATGTAGAGGCCTGTGTTTTCACACCAGCCCAGCATGTTCGTAGGACGTTATAATCCCCTAAAAAAAACCCCCCCGTTATAACCCCCTAAAAAAAGGTATCATTTCCCAGTCCAGAGGGACTGAGAAAAGGAGTCCATAGTGGTCTCCAGCTTCACACCAGTCTGGAGACTGAAATGACTTTCCCTTCTTAAAAAGGGTGTGATTTTTTTCCTTGAAGAGCCTCAGCTAGCCCAAGGTGGGCCTGCGGTTTTGCCTCCCATTTGTCCTCACACATTAGTTACCCAGAGATTAAAGAACTCTCCTTTTTCAGCAATGAAAGTCAAGCCATAGCAGCCTGTAACTTATAAGGAAGAGGAGCTTTTGCCAGCTGCCTGTCAAGACTATGGTGATGCTGGCCAGTAAAATGGAGTTCTTGAGCCAGAAACTGCAGAAGCCTGTGACTTGACATTCATTAGCGAGCCAGGAGACAGAGCTGTGGTGAGCACAGTGCGTGCCCAGCACAGGGAAGGTAGGGCTGAACCAAGGGAGGGGAAGACTTCCCTGCCACACCATGGCCTGGCGCCACATTTTGCCCAGCATCATGAGGAACAGCGGGTGGATGGTGCTGACAGGAGAGAACAAAAAATTGGAAACGCTCTGGGAGTTTATGCTGATGGCTCTATGCCTTTCCTGCCATTAAAAGACCCATGCTGATATTTTTGTCTCGTGTCTTACTTTTAAGGGTCTGTCCTCCAGATGAGTGATCCAGTAACCCATCTTCTTCCTACTAGCTACTGTCCATCCTCCCATCCCCAGTGTGCACCTTGGAGGGGTGTTCAGAGCACCAAGGTCATATCTCTGGGTTGTTCCATGTTGACACTGCTGATAGCAGAAGTGTGGAGACAAGGTTCCTTATGTGCTGTGCTCTTCCCATGCCTTTGCCCTCACCATCATGGACAGGAGCTTTTCTGCAAGGCAGTTGCAGGGCAGAAGCATCCACAGTGCTCACTGGTCCGTGCTACTCCTGTCTGTGTATACTGTTCACATCTTGCTTGCACTGCAGGAAGGCCAGCATGCCCCTTAAAGCTCTTAGCAAAAGGAAGATCAAGAAGCAGCATGATTATTAGCCTACACACCTGCAAACAGAGAAAAACCAAGTGCTAATGGGCCTTTTAACCTGGTAGCAAATAGCATTATCCACAACCCAGGAGTGAGCAAGAGCATCTGGCTGCTTCTACCCTGGTGATTATAAATAAAACCTGGAGCAAGAGGGATGCAGGGAAACAAGCCATCACACGGAGGCCTCTGGGCACTAGCTCTGCTCATGACTGAGCCAATTCATGGATGTATGGAGCCTGAACTTGATTTAGCTCTTCACCCCAGCCTCTCTGGGGGAGGAGGAGCACTGCACTCCAGGATATTAGTTTGCTGATGTTATACTGATGCTCAGTAGGGCTCTTCAGCCAACAGCAAACTCTTCCTGGGCTAGAACGAAGGGACTAAACAAATATTTGCAAAAAGGAAATAAATCCCCAGAGAAAAGACACAAATGAAGACATGCACTCTTGCTGCAGCTAAATAACCTGTGGAGTTACTCTGAGAGTGACAGCAGCAGCCTGCCATGTGTTTGCCTTACACAGGGTAACCTACCCATTATGTACAATCAACACAAGAAAGGCTGGAGACCCTGAAAAAATGCTCGTCTCTGCCTGCATCTTCAGAAACAACAAATGCACCATGACAATGACTTTTCACATGACAGTGAATTGAAAGAGGGCCAACACTAGAGCCACAGTGTCACAAACACCATCCTTGGAGCAAACTATTTGCACCCACAATTCTATATAGCTGTCAGAAAGGGCTGCTTTTGTGCGAATGTGCAAGAAGATTTATTCTGCTCTAAAGCAAGGAAAGTTTGTTGCCTCTAGCATCCCTTGACAGGGAATTACATGTGAGGAAAACTTCCTGAGTGAAGAGTTTGCTCCCTGTAGGGCTTCTCAGACTGCCTTCCAAGAAGTGAGACTAAAAATCCAAATCGGTTTTGAGGTGCCTTGTGGTGAGCTTGCAAAATGGATTGCACAGGGCAACAGGACAGCAGGGTCTCAACACTGTGTCCTCTCTAGTCCCTTCTAGCTCAGTGTTGCAATGTGCAGAATCAAAAGCTCAAAGGACTTCACAAACATACTGTAAAGTTTGTCTCTACAGTACAAAGGCTGTGGATGTGACCACCACCAAACCTAATATTTCTGACTGACATAGTACTGCAGTAATGCTTGACAGGAATCAAGAGAATCCAGAAGGAAAAATCAGTTCAATTTCACAATATCCATGTTGCTTTGAAAATGGTATTTGAACTGAAGTAATTGAAGAAATTACCTCAGGAAATGAATTTTCAGAAGGCTTATCCCCCAGATCAGTGACATCTAGTTGAAGAAGGCATATCTCTGACTGACAAATGATAATGAACATATTTGATTGGGGAGTGGGGGAGATTCTAACAAAGTGACTTTGGGCACCACAGGGATTGCCTTGGCTGATGAAACCTTCAAAGACAAACAAAATAAATAGGCATAAGCAGCTAATGGGGAAAGAGAGACAAAATTCTTGGGCCACACATATACATGAATTTAGAATGATTTTAGGGAGCAAAGGCTAACAGCAAGGAGTAACGTAGGGAGCCTCATTAAAAGAGAGTTTACATTTCTTACCCTTAATCTCATCAAGAACCCCCTAATCCTGTCTTTGCCAGAAAAGCAGATGTATGGATATATCTGACTCCCTACAGAGCTCTATCTCCCAGTCATCTGCCTGTCAGGGGGTATTACTTTTTGCACTTTCAACAAAAGTAAAGCAAACACCCAGCACCTAGCTGCAGGGACTGTTGATTATTTTCAGTTCTGACAGTCAAAGTATAAATTAAATCAATTCCTGCTGGTCTGAGCAGGGACAGGGTCCTCCCTGCTACTTTCTCCTTGTCTGCTGTCCATGGCACATGAAAACCCAGCCAGCCTCATTTAACTGAATTTGTCACAGGTTTTAAATGAGTTAAGTGAGGAGGAATATAAACAGCTTCCTGTTTTAGTGCTGGAGACAGGGCAGTTGCAATGTACAATCTGAGGCTTTTCCCACCGATGATGACCTGTAAACTCTGTGACTTATACCTGAGAGAGGGGGACAGTGCGCAGTGCTGGAAAGAACAACTCTGTCAAGGCGAGCTGAGTATCACAGTAGCATGTATTATCAGGTATTAACCTGAGAATGTGCACTAAATGAACAGCAGCAGCAGCCTGTTCCTTAGGAAAGGGCAGCATTCTGCACAGAGGAGGAGAGTGCAATTAGCTCAGTGTTCTCCCAGCTCCTTCTAGCCATTCTAGCTGGCATGATCCATCAGTACCCAAAACTGACTGTGATCTGCATGTGCATGATGGATGGAGTGACAAGTGCTGAAAGAGCCCAGCTCCAAGACAGCCTGTGCTACGGATGCAGATCTAGAACAGCTCTGACACTCAATAGTTCACATCCCTTTCACTGGGAAATGCCAAGTGCTTTCTGCTTTTTCAAGACAAAACTTTGTTAAGCTGGAACTGAAGCTAATACCATAGTTCAAGAGCATACGGGTGAAAAGCCCTTAGAGGGGTGGATATCAGAAATTAAGATTAAACACAGGAAATTCACTCTGGAATAAACACTAGGGAAATCCAAACACCTAGAAATACAAGAACACATAGGCAGGGCATGCAAGCAGCCTCAGCTTCAGACTCACTTGGACCCTCTTCCTCTTCTTTCCTCCATGTTCCTTGCAGACTTTGGACCTAATTCATACAAGCCTTGGCAGACTCAGATCCCTACTGTCCATTCATCACTAATGGGCTGTCCTTTGGCCTGGTCCAGCCTTGCCTTCTTCAGTTTTCCTCATGACAGTTGGAGGATGTGGCAAATCACAGAAAATGCAGAGAACAGCTCATGGCTCTGCACCTTGGTTTAGGAGGGTTTATCACCATGCTCAGCTCTTCTCTTCTCTGGAAGGGTCTGTACTTCTTACTGCATGACCTAGGAGGTTGGTATTGTCACACCAGAGGAGTGATCTGAGTCTGACCACGCTGCACTCCTGTGCAGAGCCAGCGGTGTGCTTAAGCAGCTAGCTTCCAGGCCCATGACCAAGCTCACCAAATTCAGGCCAGTGTGAGGGGCTTTTCAGGACCCAGTTGCAAATACCAGGTGAGGAACTGTGTGCTTCTGAGACTAAAGGAGAGCCAGAGGCAGTGGGGAGAAGCCTCCTATTCTCATGGAGAACCAGGCAGGGAGACTGCCTGATGCGCCCCAGGACACGTGTAAAACTTCACACCACGGCAAGGTCTCATAGACCAGATTGATGTCCCAGCCACAGCTAGGACAGTGTGCTTCTGGAAAGCAGGCAAAATGCAGTTTTGGGAGACTTAGGACCTGATGTTTGGGCCCTTAGGTTAAATGCCAAGAGACAACAAAGCCCCAGCTCTACTCCCAGAGCTTTCTGCAAGATTCAAGCTGTTTTGTCTACAAAGGCCAAGACAAACTCAGTGCAGTGAGACCTCTCCACTTCTGAGAGGTACCTCCTGCCCCACCACCCACCAAAGTGTGACACACCCTGCCCTGACACGCAGTGATGAGGTGGCCTCCATCTCCTCCTACAGACGGTAGGCCTGGCCCAGCTTTCCTTCCCTTCCTTTCCTGCACAGGGATTGGGGAAACCAATGGGACAGACCCAGAACCACCAGTGCTCCTGTGGAAATGCACAGCATGAGGCTGCAAGAGTGTTCTGGCATATCTATCACTGCCAAGCATAACACCAATGGCAACAGAGAAAATAGAGAAAAGATCTGGCCTGCTCAGCCCACTGGGTGTCTCCACGTACCTTGCCAAAGTGATTTCCTCAGCAGTATCCCACATCTGCCATGCCTTCACCACCCAACTGTATTGGAAGATGTGGACTGGGGCACAGTGTGGTTTTGTATTGCATTGCAGCCACCAAGCCCTCTCTGTCTGGCCAGAAACAGGAGTGCAGGAGTGCAGGGTACCATGGCTGAGAGTGTGACCTTCCCACAGGCTACAGAGGGGAAGATGCCCAGCCAGGGAGTGTCCACCTGCCCTCAGCTGCTCTGCTGCCCCACTGGTAAATGCTGGGTCTTGGTCCTTGCAGAGCTCTCTGGGTTCAGCATGGAGAGAGTGGACTGATGGTCAGGGCCATGCACTGCCTTTTGCACAGCCCAGCAGTCGGCCCTGCAGCCTGCGCACCCAGGTACCTGGGCCCTGCAACAGGCAGCCAGCGCAGGCTGCGCTCTGGCTCTAAAGCCTTGCAGGAGCCCGGGCTTGGCCCTAGATGGCAGCCTCCACCACGGCTTCCCACGTGGGAGCAGGGCTGCCAGCCCTGCCTGCCTGGGCGTCCCTCCTTCTGGCTGGCCCTGCCGCAGGCTGGTGCCCGCCTGGGCTGCAGGGCAGCAGGACCTGGGAGGTGAGGGCTGGGCAGCCCCAGCCAGCGTGGCTGCGCACGGGGCCCTGGCCGCCTCGGGAGCAGTAGCCCACCCGCGTGTGGTGAGCGGGGGCACTGGGCCTGGGGGGCCTGACCGGACTTTGCCAGCCTCATACAAGACCCCACAGCCACCCGTACCCCCACCCTCTGTTGCCGTGCCTGCCTAAGCCCGTCTCACCATCCTTGGCATCCTCTCCTCGTGCCCCCTGGATCATCGGCTGTGCCCCCCACACCACCAGGCTTAGCTGTGCTCCCCCCTGGGCCTTCTGAGCGCTCACAGCCACTCCGGGCTCAGCCCCAGCTAGAGACCCCAGCCAGAGACCCAGACCTTTCCCTTTCCCTGCTGACAGCGCGCAGTGTTCCCAGCCCTGTGACCCTGTGGCATGGGTGCCAAGCAGCAACTGTGAGCCCCTGCCAAAGCGCACACTGTTCCCCTCGGAGAGGCGGGAGGGAGAGGGTGCAGCCCCACTGCCACATCAGCTCTGTTGTGGGAACCTCAGCATAGCCCTGACAGCATTTGGGACATCCCCGAGGCTTGTCTTCTGCTGCTCCTTCTGTTCCCATCCCCCTTGGCACCAGGGCCTCCAAGCTGCCCTTATGCCTTTCATCTCCTCCACAGCTACCCCTCAGTGCCACCCTCCGGCAGGTCGTCCTTCCCCCTGCATCCTCACAACATGTTCCCACTCCCCCCATCCCAGCAGACCCTGTGCATACAGAGCTGCAGGATCCACGGCCCCTTTAACCCACCCTTCAGGCTTGATTTCAAGGCTTGGGAGTGTGGATCTGAGGGGTGTTTGTCCCAGAGAGCAGGACAGCGGGAGAAGACAGGGAAAAGGGAATGTGAGTGAAAACGGTGATGAAGAGGGTGTTACGTGAGTCAGGCAGGAGGTGTGGGGCTGCCAGGGCTGGGGCATTGCTCATGCCAGGGAAATCTCTGTCCCTTCAGACAGGGCCTAAGGGATGGTGCCTGGGAAACAGGCACCAAGTAGCTGCACATCCATGGCACATCGGCTGGTTTGCTCCAGCACCCTGTACCAGGCAGGCCGCTCTGCACTGGAGGCTGCCCCCATCCCCTTCCCCGGACCAGCACTTCTCCAATCTGGCCTTTACATTGCACTTCAGCGGCCCAAGGGACATCAGCACTGCCAGGGACCCTGCCTCGACAAGGAAGGCACAACACCCTGGGCCAGCTCCGCTTCTCACCCTCGCACCTCTTGGCCAGCAGTGCTCTAGCCACAGCTCAGATGGCCGAGGACCTGAAGGGCTGCTGGTTTTTGCCAGCACACCCATCCCAGGACCCAGTACAGGGCCTCAAGTTGGCATTTGACATGTGGTAATCCCCAAACAGGTAAACAGCGCTGTGAAGATGATGTGGGGTTCCAACAGATATATCCATCTCTGTCTAGGGGAGAGACAGGAATCTTTCAAGAGCAGCCTCTCCCGCTCCTGCTTTACCTTGAATACCAGTGAAAATGGGCTCTAGGGATCTCACAGATCCATGTTTACTGCAAAGTTTGCATCAGCTTGGGAGCAGCAGGACACAACCCTGAGAAGAAAGCTGCTCCAAGACTCATCAGCCTCTACTTGAGCACATTCAGCTGAGCTACACCTCTCTCTTCCAGCAAGAGATACTCTGGCAGGTAGGGATGTCTCCAAGCTGTGAAGAGTGTCCCTGCTTCCTTCCGTCCAGGCGACTAATTCCCCAGAAAGGAGCAGTGGGCCATGCTTCCACTCAGAGAATGCTTCACTCCAGCCCCAGCTCCCTGTCCTGCCTGCCTGACACGGTTTGTCTGGTACAGGAGCAGGTTCCACAAAGATCCTTGTGAGCGAATGAGTACCAGGACTGCTGTGCTCATTTTAGGGATGGCTTACCCATCATCTCTATAACCTCCTCCAAAGAGCAGGCTTTGATATTTATCCCAGGATTTCACTAGCAACTGAAACATGTTTAGAGACTACACGCACGACGATGCTACACGATGCAGACAGCCCTCAATGGGTCAATCTTGAAGGCAAGCCCTGCTATGTGCTTGGTAAGCAGGAGTTATATCCAGCCTGGCAGATCACCCCGTATGCAGCCATAATATCCTAGTTCAGGTATTGTAGTACCTCCCGCTACGCTGACTTATCCTCACTGCCCAGGTTGCTCTTTTGTCTTGCCAGTGGGGCAAAGCCAGCTCCCCTTTGCTCCCAGGTGGGCTCAGGGGTCCTCACAGCCCTGTGACCTGCTGTGTGAAGCGAGAGCCCAGGATCCCGACTCTGCTCAGAGCAGTCCCTAAATACAAAGCTACTTCACTTAATTCCCGGTCATCCCATCTGCCTCCCTGAAACTCACTGGGGAAAGACACATTTCATCAGGCAGTTTGCGGTTCACCCCTCGACACAATGCTTGTTTAATTCAATCCCCCCTCCGTGTTTATTTATGGGCCTTCATCTCCCGCATGTCTTTGCCCTGATGGACAGCATTTGTACATGTCCTTCTTATCCAGAACATGGAGCTTTGCAGCCACTTCTCTATTTACTGTAATTTTTAGCTCAGACACAACCAGAACTCCCACCCTGTCTGGGCGTCTCAGTGTAGAAAACAAGACTAAACTATTTTGGGATGTTTTTCCCTTTTCCTCATACTTGGGTGCTTTCCCATGTGGCTAAGTCTTTGGAGCCTTGGGGAGGGTGAACCTGTTTCACCCACCCTTCAAGAGCTGCCTCTGGACCTTTCCACACACTTTAACCCTCCTCTGTCCACGTACACCTCCCACACAAGGCACCTCTGTGCTTCAGTTGTTTTTGGTGTTTTTTTTGAGATAGAAAATGTATCCACTGTCAGGAGATGAGCTGGAAATGTGACAGATGAGAACAAGCCTCCCAGGCTCCATCCTTTTGCACCATCTTCCTGTCAGCCTGTCTGGTTCACATCTTCTGAAGGTGTACGGAGTTGGCTTTTGCTGCTGGCTGCCAGAGAGCCACGTTTGCCCTTGCAGAGCTTCAGGAAACCATGTACTATTATCCCAAGGCAGGATGCAAACACTGATTTGAACCCATTTGTCCGGAGTCTGAGATATGTGTGTACAAAAGAGCCTGGAAAATGCACCTTTGCCTTCAGTGCTCACACTCACACTCTGACCCTTAGGGTATGGCACCCACTGCCCTGCAGCCAGGCT
Source organism: Apteryx mantelli (assembly GCF_036417845.1). Lineage (NCBI taxonomy): Eukaryota > Metazoa > Chordata > Aves > Apterygiformes > Apterygidae > Apteryx > Apteryx mantelli. The sequence goes on from NC_089996.1 coordinate 6,675,246, forward strand.
GCTGCTGGGGGAAAGACAAGCAAACGGTGGAAGCAGCGTGCAAACCTTCCCCTCTCCTGAGATGGTCGCCCAGACGAGCTCTTTGCAGCCCCAAGCGCAGCATGCACTGACAGGCACCGTTGCAGCTGCGGGCTGTGCTCCTGCCCGCGTCCCGTTCCTCTGCTGAGACGGATGTGCACAAGCACCGGGAAGTTCACGTCTGACCTTGGTGCGCGCAGCGGGTAACAACCAGCACACCCAAGAGGTGCGTGCCTTTGGCTGAACTGCCCCGCGCCTCGGACGCGCCGCACTGGCTCCCTCTGTCACAGCCAAGGGTCTCTCCATTGAAGTTTACTTAGAAGTCTAATAAAATTTTTAAACTGGAAAAATCTTTATGTGGAGGGTTCGCTTTGTTTAAAGGAAAAGAACCATAAAGATAAAGTTGTGCCTGAGAGCCGCTCCCCTCCCGCTACTAGGGCGAGGGGCCGTGGCACAGCCCTTCCCACCCAGCCCGGCTGTGGACGGAGGAAAAGCTTGTTTTCCTAACAAGAAGTTTGAAGATTAAAAGGGGAAAAAATCAGCCATTTGGAATCCTCTACTGACGCTGCAAATACCCTCGTTAATAGATATGTCTCGTTTTGTTACCTCATTTTAATTAATCATTAAACAAAGACAGCTGCCAAATTTTGGCTCTGGCTCGGAGCCTACAACTGACTTGGAGCCCTTGAAAAATAGACTATTTATGGTGCCTGGGTTTAAAGCTTAAATTTCTTGTATAAACTTTACCCTTCCTAAGAATAGCGTGGGGAGTGTATTGCTGGCTGCATCTGTGGTGCCCCGCGCCCCAGACGCTGGACCCGAGCAGTCTGTGCACGCTGCCACAAGGCTGGGCAGGAGCAGCGTCCCTTCGGATGCAAACGGCCCCATTTTGCCACAAAGAGGAGGCTGCGCTGGATCCAAGGTGTCCCTCATACCAGCAGTGCCCTGTCCCGTGGTCTGAGTTGGGGCAGGTGTTGTCAGCGTGGGAGTCAGGAAGGCGTCCTGCCCAGCCACTCTCCCATGCCCGAGGGAGCCGTGAGGGCAGGAAAGCGTTGGCCTTTGGACAGAGCATCCTGACGCAGGAAAACATCCTGGTGTTCCCCAGCGCTGGGCTGAGGGCTAAGGCTTCTCTGGGAAATTAAATTTATACACCTTGGGAACAGGGCAGGACATGGGGACCCTTGGTGAAAAACTTACATGGGATTAGGTCACAACTGCCGCTTCTAATCCTCCCATCACCCCAGGACTTGGGTTTCCATCTCTACTTCATATATCCACCAGATATCAGAGCCCTTGAGCCTTGTTTTGTGGTGGCTGAAGTTTCTAAGGCTGCCCTGGAGTGGGGACCCAGGGCTCCCATGCCTTTCCTTGGATAGTGGCTTGTCTGCTCCACAGACACTGAAATGTTATCTTTGTTCCTTTCCTATATTTTTTTTTAAATTATTTTTCTTGTTTTGAATTTCTTGGGGGAGGAGGGGATGGTTTATGGCTCAAGCCACCTCCAGAGATTGTCCCCCACTATCCCCTTGGATCACAGGTGAGGAAAGATCTGCCCTAGGGATCCTCCACATGTCGCATGGCCAGGGACCACGGTGACAACACCTGCTCCTGGCTGCAGCAAACCATACACGCATGCCTGCTCCCCCAGAGCGGGGTAGGGGCAGCTCACTGGGTATGCCCCCACCCCAAGCACAGACTTTCACAGGACAGGGAAGAACAGGAAGAGCAGCCCCAGTGTGAATCAACGCACTTCTAGCTGGCCAACTTGTACAGTCCATACAGACGTCCTATCCCAGGTGGTGCTCATGGAGCGCGTTACATTAAAGCAGGGACTGTGGACTTTGGAAGGGCACGTGCCCTGGCACACTGCTTGGAGAGAGCATGTCCTGCTGCAGAGCACAGGCTGCCTTGCTCTCCTGGCCTCACACAGGTGACTCCACAGAGACACATACGCATGCAAACACACACACGCGTGCGCACTTATACCCACAATTGAAATGTGCCAGAATTCAGTGCAATTCAGTCTCACACACAGACGCTGTCACCCTGCTATAAACCCCATCCTTGCACACAGAGAATTGCCCACACAGCTGAAATAAATGCATTTGAAACTGGGCCTGCATCCTCTGCTGAGCAGCTGTCTGTACCATGCTCAAAGCATCCTAAGACGTTATCTGCCCATCTCCCTCTAATACCAGCTTCCTGACTGTGAGGGAAATCTCAGCTCTCCGTCAGGAGGCACTGCATCTTTTCGCTTGCGGGCCAGGCCATCCCCAGTGAGGGGTGTGTTGTTGCACTCTGCAGCCCTTGGCTAATAGCTCTTTACGTTGTTTTTAAGCTGCCGAGCTGAGAGCGCCAGAGCTGTTCCTTCCTCTAGAAGGTTGTTGGGTAATTCCTCCTAAGCGCCGGCGGGCTCTGCACTTTGTCAGCAGGGACGGTCCGTGGCCCACAAGTCCTTTTCAGGATCTCCAGCCCACTGTGAGCTCCCCTGGCTGCCAGGCTGGATTGCAGATGGGAAATGGCACTTTCTGAAGTTGAAATGATCAATAAAGTCCTGGTGCATGCAGTGCACATCTGTCTGCACGGGGGAAACGTTAGTGGGGTTGTAGCAAGTGCATGGCTGGAATCAGGCTGAACCCATGGACTAATGACTGCTTGTACTGGGACCAATTAACCTTTTCAGTACCTAAGACACAGCTGAGTTTTGAGGACTGGGAGGACAAAGTGCCCTGGATGGTTGCTGGCTGTATGTCGGTGCCTGACGGAGTGAGGAAGACCCCGCTGCCATTGCTGTCAGAGCAGCACAGCAGCACCAGCTCCTGCACGTGTCGGAGACCCTGGAGCATTTCCCCAGGCAGCCACCCTGGCACAAAGTGTGGCCAGAGCTGAGCCCAGCCAGCTGTGGGGCCCTCCCAGCCTGGAGATGTTTATTCGGAGCAGGCTGTAGCCGTTCATCTCGGCATCGCTGCACGCAGCCCGCCACTAGGATCTGCACCGGCAGTTCTCGCTGACCTGCCCCTCCTGCCATGGAAACATAGGGAACGGGGCCAGTTTCCAGACAGGATGAACTCCTCCAGCTGTGTCTGGGAACCCACAGCTCATATTTCACCCTGCTCCCAGATCTCCCACTCGGGTGACACCAAACGCGTGTCACACGCGCTGGAGGCAAGGGCTTATGGCCCCCCTGCCGCCAGCACAGTCCCAGCCCTTGAGCCTCCACCCTCTCTGCCCTCCATCTCCCCATGGTGCAGCTTGGAGCTGGCGCTTCATCCCAGCCGGCAGAGACCCTGTGCTGGCTGGTGCAGGCTCTGCAAACCCCCCATACCCCCTTTTCCAGAGATGGCTGTACGGTCTCCAGCACCAGACCCATCCCTTCCCAGCCCCACTACGATTAAATGGCTAAAATAAGTAGTTTGAATACACAGCCTGTGTAGTGCTGAGAGGCTGAAGCTGGATGAAAAACCAGCCTGGCCTATGTGGCAACCAGGGGCTTCTCCCGGGTTGTGCCACATATGCAGTGCAGATGCCCCAGGCCACATCCTCAGAGCCTGCCTGGATCTGGGGGATGCTGGCAGCGCCACTGCTGTGGTCCAACCACTGCCTCCACTGGGCATTTCACACCTACCAAGTCCCCCCCACTTCTGGTCTCCCCTGTCCCAACCAAAGCCAGAGCACCGGTGGACGTGCACAGTGGCACAGCCATGTCACCGCCAAGCCACCCACTTGCCCCGCTGCCGTGACCCACAGAGGTTTGCAGCACCAACAGGCAGATGGGGAGGGCAGCTGTGCTGCACGGGCAGCGAATGATCCCAAGCGTTGTCAGATTGCGCTGCCGCGGCCGGGAGAGGCGACTCAAGCCTTCTTCCAGCAACGTGGCAGCACTGGCCAGCCGAACTGCTCTGCGCCCTGAACCAGCTCGTCGCCGCAGGCTGCACGGCCCAGACGCCAGACCTGAGCCTCTGCCGTGGAGTGCTGTCAGCGCGCCGTGCTGATAAGATAAACTGAACACGTATGGAACTGACGAGGAAAGGAAATTCCACCTCTGGCGAGATCGTGTTATCCAGCCGCCTGCTGACTCTGCCTGACCCCATCACACAGCCAGCATTCAGGCATCCCTCTGAAAACTTTCTGTGAAGTGGATCCACAGCCCTTGCGGCTTGCAAAAGCCTCAGGAGAGCCACAGGGCCTGTATTCATGCGGATGCCCCTAGGCCTGGGGACTGGCGTGAGGGAGGATCCTGCAACCCCACACAGGAGCAAACCGCCAGAGCTTTTGGCAGCCTTCGCCACCTGAGGGCAGTGGGACTGGGTGCCACCAGAGTGCAGTGTCCTGGGGTCCTGCTCAGTCAGGCTGCAGGAAAAGGGATGAGAAGCCCAGTGTGGCCAGGCCTCTACACAGGTTTGCTGTGAGAGCTGGGCCCTCCTGGACTGAACTGGGAGCTCACAGAGCAGCATGTCGCAGGAAAGGTGCTAGTTTTGCTTCCCGCTCACCCCGGTCCAGCTCCCAGAGCTAGGGTGGGATTTAGGTGTCGGTATACCATTAATAGATCTCTCCCAGGCAAAGTGATTAGATGTGATATGAAATTAACTTCCACAGGGACCATCATGCCAGTTAGATTATTGTGGTAAGCCCTTTCCGGTCTCCAGCGTAGGTACCTCCTAGATCAGGAGCTGCCAAATGCAGCAGGCCTGTGTCCCAGAGACCTTGGATTGGTTTGCCAAAGAGCAGGAAGGGCTCCATTTATAAGCTGCCAGATAAACTAACCTGGTGGGAGACCAGGATTTATGGAAGAGCTGGAGAAGGGCCGGAGGGGAGGGTGGGGGCAGGGGGCAGAGGGAGATCTTGCTGCTGCGTTTGCCCTGCCAACAACTTCTGCACAGACTAAAGAGACATGTTTGTTAGTAAGAACAGCAGGTTCACAGCCGGGTGAGTTTACGGCAAGCAAGATATAAATAAATAGAAGAAAAAGGACTTCCCCACACAAGGAAGCGTCGTTCTGCCTGCCTTGGAAAGGCTGCCCTTAGGCTTGATGCTGGTCAGAAGAGGGCTCTCTTCTCGCCAGAAATAAGGCCATGTTGATTGCTTTCTTCAAGGAAATTACCTGCTGGTGTCAAAAAAACAGAAAGTGGAGGGGTCTTTTGGAAGCCTAAATGTTTGGGTGGTGGGACTGCAGCCACCATCATCCCTAGAGCCCATCACAGCCCCAAAGAGTGGCACATGCAGGGCACGTGTGGGTGGATGGGAGTTGCTGCCATTCTACTTTTTATTGATAAGGAGGAAGCACCAGAGAGAGAAAGTGTAGGACAGAGTCAGAAGAAACACTAGCAATATAGACAAAAAACCTAAAAGAGCTTTGGGGCTCAGTGTTAACGGGGAAAGCAGTTGAAGTCTCTGAGCAAAGACACTGCCTTTTGTCTGACTTCTCCTGTGTTCAGAAAACACAATTTTGCACAAGCAGAAAGGTTTGCATCTGAGAAGACCTTCTCTCTATCCAGGTTCTCTTCCTAACATCAGTAAACTGCAGACCTTTGGACTTCAGCCAAAGGCTGAGACCAAAAGGGGAAGCATTTTTGTAAAGGATATTAAAGCATTATATATGTGCTGCATTGGCACAGCTTTGCACAAGATAGGCTTAGGCTAGCATAAACCCAGAAAAGGAGTTGTATAGGTCATAAAGTGACACAGCTAGGGCGTTGAAGCATAAATGAAGTCAAAGGCATTCAGCAGCGCTTCATTCTTTACTCCCGAAGATCAAGGACTAAGGCTGGAGAAATCATGACCTTTGGGACCTGCTGTGCAGGTCCCATGGTGAGGACGATACAGTGAACATGCTAAAGAGCAGCTCCATTCCCAAGGTGATGCCATGACCCTGGGACATAGGAGAACAGGCTCATATGCACCCCCTTCCCCTCCCTTCCTGGCCCAGTGGTGCTCCCCAAAGCTGCCTTTTGGTACCCCTTGACCATAGCTGGTTGCTTCTGAGTGTGAGGGTCTGTGGGGTGTGGTGCTGTTGTGGCTGTATGGACACATGGCTGTGGTGTCTCACACTGGCCCAGGGCAATGACGGATGTACCCCAAAAGAAGGTAAGGAGGGACCAATCCTGACCTGTTCAGGTCGCAGGACCCCTCTTGTCAAGAAAGTTCTTGAGGCACAGTCATGCCTCTCCCTACCATGCATCTGTGCCCACGGTTTTACACTGAATATGTGGCATGACTGCTTGGTTATCATCCTCCAAGCAGAGATCTCACTGCTCTGACTGCACCTCTTTCTCAAGAGCCCAAACACCCTACTCAAGAAATGTCAGACCACACTCATAAACCTCCCTTTTGCTCTGCTTTCCAAGCGGATAGACTGCTAGGTGTCCCAGCCAGGCCAGGCACTGTGACTTAGGACAAGAGCTGAAGATTTTCCAACAGCAAATCCCAGCTCATCAAAACCTGGGCAGTTTGCCATGAAAAGGAGATCAGTTTCTCTGGTCAGGCAGGCTGCCCTTTCCGGGCAAATGGGGGTGCACCAAGGACTGGGACGTAAGGCATGTCTGAGTCAGGCAGGCACTGACACACAACTCGTTACCAGCTGGGTGGAATCCCTACCCACTCCTCACTACGTGGGGTAGGTCTTTTCCAACTGCACCTGCTTCCCCATACAAATATTAATGTATTTAATGGGTTGCTAAGAGGGGAAAGGTTGTGATTCTTGCAGGAGGTGGGAAAAGCACAGCAAAACCGAGACACCGCATTCAAGTCTGTGCTCTGTCGCAGTCTGATTTAAAGCAGGTAGCAAAGGTGTGGGGCTCTCGGGCCCTGCACTGCATGTACTGAAGCCAAACTCTCTGGGAATAGCTGGGGAGTTTCACAGGAGAAAACCAGCAAGTTTGCAGCGGATGAGAATAGGGAGCTGTCTCTAGAGGCATCCCACACAACCCCAGAGCTTTTTGCATTTCACCAGTGAGTTCAGGTGGCTCTTCCTAAAAGGATGAATGGTGACCTCTGGAGCTTTTCTACTTCAAGGCAGAGAGAGCGACCACTTGGGATATTAAATCAAGGATTAAAAGGCAGGTGAAGGAGGAGGCAGCACAAGGCAGAGCAGAGAGTCCGCTCTGGAGGGACACGCACATCTGAAAGGAAGGCTGCAGCTACTGCTGTTATCTGAGCCCTGGCAGAGGAGGCTCCTCCTCTTCCTTAACTCTTGCAGAGTCAGGGAGCGAAGCCTGTGGTCCTGGGCTGCAGCTCGGGGCTGCCTGGTTTGCTGTGCACCGGGTGGGGGGAGCGCTTCACGCGGGGGAGCCCCAGGGCTGTGTGCGGACGGGGGACCACGGCCTCGCGCTGCCGGCGCGGCTGCAAGGTGGGGGACCACCCTTACTAACGCGCTCCAACGCTCTGCTCGCTCCTCGCGTGTTTGGATGCTCTCCCCACCCCTCACCTTGGGCCATAGCTCAGCAAGGTGAAAGTCTCCCCGCCAACCCCCTGCCACGGCCCACCGCAGCCAAGAACGCATGCCAGGCAAGTCCCCGGCCTTCTTTCCTCTGCAACGCGGGCTGCAAGAAGTTAATTTATTTTTGGAAAAGCAGCTCTCAGAGTTTGTCTAATTCCATCCGCACCAGCTCCTTTCACTCTATTTTAAACCAGTTCTTACTGTGCTTCAAGTTTATAAAAACAATCACTGCTCCCTGATAAAAGCAGCCCTAATCCTCGGAGAAAGCAACGAGTCACAAAAGCCGCATCTCCTCCAGGAAACTCTAGCTCAGCTGAAAAGTTCACAGGTAATTTGCATTTCATACTTAACGTCTTTCTGTTCTTGTAGCTGCTTTCTCACATGCGTGTTTAGCTATATAGACACAGGGCACTTACATAGGTGTCATCCAGTTCTCTAGGGAGATGGAGTGCGGTTAGACGTTATTGTTATCTGCTACTTACTCTTGGGTTATTGGCGGGGTCCTTGGTGGCCAGTGCACCTGGCAAGTCTTGGACTACGTGCAGACCTACATGGATCGTCCTGCTTGTTTGGGACAGAGTACAAGGTGCATTTTGCGAGTCAGGAGCTGGCCTGCCAGGAGTTCTCAGCAGGGAAACATGGAAAGATTCGGTAGCTGGCTTTGCAAAGGAGAGATGATGGTGAAGGGCCATGTGAGGTCTTCCCAAAGGCCAGGCTCTTGCTTTGTTGCAGCCGTTTAAAGGCTGTTCTGAAGGTTATTCTAATCCCGCTACCCAACCTTGCTCTAGACATTATCCCTCCCTGTGGGTCAGTCTGTGTGATGGCACCCTGCTTTTGTCCCTTTTGTTCGTGGTTTGATAGGAGGACCGTGTCACAGCTCTGTTAACTGTGGAGGGTCATTCTGATTATGCAGAACACTCGGCCGTTTAATGCCATTTCTCCATGACTCACCAATGCATCCCACTAGAACTGTTTAGAAAAGCTCCCAGCATCGCTCGTGCTCAGAAATCCAGGGCATTTACGGACCACTTTGTTTCTTTTAAATAAATGCATTGCAAAATGTTGCCTGACATAAACTACTGATCTCATTTGCTGAGCACTAAAGCTCTCAGAGAAGGGTCTGTCTTCCTCGCGCTGTGGTTACTGGAGTTTCAGGGTTAATGCTTTCAAAAGCCCCGCCTTGGCAGCAGCGAAACAGTTACACTTCCAGGACAGTGAAACTGTGCAGGGAGAGGGGATGGGACTGCGCGTGCATTGCCAGGACGGGGCTTTGCTGATTCTCTCCTCTCCTCGCAGGCTGCACGACCCAGCCCTGTGTGCTTCCTCGCTCTGATCATCAGAGCCGTCTTCAGGGCACTTGCACGCGTCTGGGAAAAGGGGTGAAGCTTTGGGTTTTGGTGTTGTGTGCTATAACTGCTGCTTTCCTAAAATCCGTCTGGGACCTGGTCAACTTTCCCTACTGCCTGTTGATAAAAGATGCATTATTTCAGCTCTGAGTAAAAAAAAAAAAAGCACAGGAAAATGAAAGTTCTTTTTTAGAACTGAACAACCTGGTTTCTTCTGTAAATGATATTTGTCAGGTGACCTGAGGGACAAGCAAAAGCATCTGGGATCTAGGGACCACACATCCCTATCTCTGGTGCTGCTCTGTCCGTGTGTTTTGGTGGTCTAGTTTGCAGAGGAAGGGTAATTTGGTTACTGTGTGGTGTATGCAGGCTAAAAATAGTTTCCCTCTCATGCTCCATCTGAATGGGCAGCCACATATGACTGTACATGGATTTGTCTGATAGTCCCATTTCAGTGTAAGAGACAAAATATCTTAGTTATGGCTTTGTTCTTCAGCTAACAATGGGTAGCTAAAAATATCTGACTTTGTTCCACTCAATAAAGTTCTCTCAAGGGGAGACACTAATGTTATATTTTTGCCAGATTCATGCAAAATGCAGCCAAAAAAAATCCACATTTTTGCCAACAACTTTTCATAAAACATGTAACTAGCAAAAAACTTCACACTGTTCTGCGAGTGGGGCTTTGCTCTCTGCTGTGCAACAGCATCCTCGGGCTCGTGGCTGCCCCGCTCTCTGGAGGCATTCGAGGAGGGCAAGGCCTGGCTGCAAAAGAACCTCCTCCTCCTCCTCCTCCTTCTCGCGCCCTCCCGGCTGGACCGCGCTGCTCCCTTCTGTGAAGGCCCACACGCTGCCAAGCCTGCCGCTTCCACGTGGACCAGCGCAGTCGGGCTCAGCGGGTACGCGGCTGAGTGCCGTGACAGTGGTGAGGCAGGGCGACACTGCCTGCTCGTGCCTGGCTGGGGGAGAGTGCCCGAACGCTGCTAGTGGCAGCTGTTTGGTGGTCGCTGTGGTCTCGATCCAATTTCCGTATTTCCCAGTTTATGGCAGTCAGGCCTGGAGGCCAGCCAAGCCAGCCTGGTCCCACTGTGCAAGCACTGTGTGCGCATTAAAAGCCTGGCACAGCCTGCCTCAAAGTGCTTGCAGCCTGACAGCCAAGAGGAAACTAGCAGAGACCTCACTGGGCTGGCACAGGCTCTGCGGAAAGGAATATGTTGGGCCCTCCTGCGCTCGCCCCCATCTCCAACTAAAAACTTCCCCTCCCCACTGCTTCCACCGTCCCCAGTGCCTTCCCTCTGGCTGCTGTGCTGCACCATTCGTAACTGCGCCCAGGCAATGGGTCAGTCAGGAAAGCAGGAGGCCAGGGTAGAAGAGAAGGGGTGCTTGCAGAGGGGTATGTGCGCACTTAATGATAAAGCACGGCAAAGGCAACAGCTAGGAAGCTCCTGGCCAAGCGATCCCATCCCTTATGCCCATGGCGGGCTGTGCTGGTCAGCCTGCTCTTTGGGTAACACAGCAAACTCCCTCCCGCACTGCCTTGTCTGGCTTTGCAGCTGGTGGGCAGAGCAGATCTGGGAGACTCCAACTGAGAAAATCCCTCTTTCCATATTGAAACTGGTTTTGCTGAGTAAGCAGCTGCTCTGCTTGTAATATGCACCTTGCTTTCTGATTTACACATGTCCAGGCTCAACTGTACCTCATTTTGCTTTAGACTGGAGAGCTGTCCACCAGGTATTTGTTGAGTGGGACCAAGTCTCATTTTGCTTTGTCTAGCATAAGACCTTGGGTTTCTTATATCTCCCACTGTACAGTGATTTTCTAGTCTGCAGATCATTCTTGTATCTCTTTTTTGAACCTGTTCCAGTTTTCCAGCATCCCTCCTGTTGTGTAGACACAATGACCAGTAATGATGTGCCCAATTCTGCATGCCTTTCTCTGTACTATATTTGACTTCCAAGCCATAATGCTACATCAGGAACTCCTATTCAACTGGTCTTGACTGTGCCCCCCTTCCTGTGACCTTGTCTCTTCTCTGGGTTCCCTTGATTTTGCATGTGTCTGTGTTAAACACTATTGGGATTCAGGCTCCTGTGGTAGTAAAGTTTCAGGAGAAGCTTAGAGATGGACAAGAGAGGAATTTTGTGTGTTGTGGCAGGAGTGGTCTCGCTATGGAAAGAGTTCAGAAGTGCTTTGATGTTCCTGAGGGGTAAAGGCAGAAGTGGTTCTAGAAAGGAGCACTGCCGTGGTCACTTGGTGAGGGTTGTCTTATGTGGGCTAAAGAAAGGCCAGTGGAGCTGGGTTTAATTGCAATGAGTAGCTGAAACTATTGATAGGGGAGAGATACAATCAGGGAAGTAGGCCAGGAGAGGACTCTACATGGCTTTTCCACCTGTTGTGGCTGAAACAAAGCCTCCTTTGCCTGGTGGTTAACCTGGCCCCTTCACCACTCTGGGCGTGAAGTGGTTGGCTCTGCAAGTTGCGGAGGACCTGTCTCCTGCTCAGAAGGCTGAGGTTCTAAAAGTTGGCTGCCTGCCCTGGGTGGACAAGTGTGTCTTTTGGGAACAAGACACTGCTTGAAATGATTCACGCAGGTTTTGATGCTGTAGTATTCACAGAATGTACATGCTTTATTTCTTGGCCTTATTACCTGTTATTGGAGAGAAACTAAGTTAATGTACTGGATTTTAGAAGGCGAAGAGATCCAGCCCTTGGGTGAATACATCAGCTGTGGGTCAGGCCATGCAGGCCATGGTGGAGGCACTCAGAAGCCTCTCCGCCAGTCAGGACGCATTATAATAAGACCAGGAGTGGCCTCAACACTACCAGGCCATATCTGAGGGGCTGTTGGAAAAGAGTGAGGGCCATGTGTCAGACTGAGCAGTCTGGCAGGCCACAGGTCAGTTCTCTAGGGTTGGGAGCAAGGGAGCAAGAAGTTCATTGCTGAGTCTAGCTGTGATGTGGCTGAATCTGGACATATTTCCTCAGGGCCTCAAGCCCAGGAGCACCAGCCATGAGTTAGGAATACCTTGGACCAGGAATGCAAAAAGAGAACAGAGAGCCCTGACCTGAAGAGCAGGGAACTATGGGGATGTTGCTCTGCAGATGTGGTATGTTTTTGACCAGATTGTAAGTCACCTCCCCACGTGCCTTTGAGCTCCAGGCAAGCTGATTTTGTGTGTCCATGAGCACAGGCTGTCAGGCATATGCGGGTGCTGGCTGACACTGGGCAGTTTGCAGATGGCTCCCTGCTTCCTGGGACTCAATATGTTGTCCCACAGTGTCCAGCTGGGGACCTCATTCATGGTGCAGGCACAAAGCTTCCCTCTCCTGTTGGCCCATACAGCACAGTTGTGCTGGCAGACAGTTCACAAATACAGCACAAGCCCTTGCACCCAATGAAGCTGTGTGCTGAGCAACCGGCTCTTCTGGCTGCCTGTCTGGACCTTTGTGGAAGGGGCAGGAGACAAATTCAAAATCTGTTTGGCTGAGGTGATCCCAGGAGAGCAGATTTATCTGGTAAGTCTGCAGAGCCTGAGACTTCCTCCATACTTTGTGTCTGCTGTAGAAGCTCCTCCATTTTGAGATTGCCCAAATGGCTGTTGAATCTCAAAGGTCAATGCAGGCACTGACATTCAGGAGCGTGATCCTAAACACCCCTCTCAGGTCGTTGTGGTTCCAAGTGCCTGCTGATAGCCTTGCACTCTGGGGGTAGAGCTGTTTCCTTCTCTGTGACAGCCCACCTTTCATTGACTTGACTCAGTTGTTTCATCCTCTAACACCCATTACCCAGGTGAGTAGCTTTGTCTGCCCTTTGCCTGGAAGTGGGGACACTGTAGCCAGGAGAGCAAGTTTCATGGGAAAAGCAGGGAGAGGGAACCTCTATACTAGTCCTTCCTTCTTAACCATCATTGAGCTGTTTTTTTCTCCAGGTGACAACAGTGCAAGAAATGCAGTCAGGGAAGGCAAGGAAAGATCTTGTGACCATACCCAGGCACTGATACCTGGGTTGGGGAACAGTTTGGCATTGCAGACCCCGCCTGCTCTGTACTTCAGCATCTACCTTCCAACAGCTGCCAGGAGATGGATGGCTCTGGCTTACAGGAGGAGTGGTGGAGCTGGGGCACTACACATAGGAGATTGATCCAACCATTGGAGGATACTCCTTTGGGACCTTCTAGCCACCTCTTGGTGTCTGCATGGCCCCAAGGTGGGATCTCATGATTAGGGGTTTATGCATGTGGTCTCACAATGATCTGCTGTTGTTATCTCTTATCTCATGAGCTGGTGCTGCTCATTAGATGCTGATGGTTTAATTAAAGCTGCAAGGTAATTTCTGAGAATCTCAGGTGGGATCATGCTGTCTGGATATTCCAGGCTCTGTTCTGTGTGTGGTGCACATGGCTTCCTGGTCAGTACGTTCTTCTCCTTGGGTTCGTGGAGCACATGGAGATCTTCTGTCAGGATTGTTTCCATATCCAGCCACTGGTGCTTGGCACATGATCCTGAAGACAGAATACCCAGTGCAGTGACCTTCACACTCTGGCAACTTCACCTGGGACCTGCCTACCTCCATCCTGCCATGTGTCCCAGACATACAGGAGCCACCAGCTTGGTGCTGTCTCCATTGTCCTCCTGGAGAAGGCACCAGGGCAGGGAAAGTACATCTGCTTTAAATTCATTCTCTGACTCATGATGATTTATGTCCCAACCCCAAACCAAAAATAAAAGCTGCTTGCATGGGCATTGTTGGAACAGACATACAGGACTTATCAGCTGTGCCCCAGGAACTTCCTGACTTCTGACCTCATCCTGAGGGTGTGACAGCCACGAACATCCTGCAGTCAGTAATGGAGATGTGCCCTCTCTTTGAATATCAGGGCGCAGGGTTTGCTGCATCTCCTGCAGGGCTGGCAGTCTGGATCCTCAAAGCCCAGTGTGCTGTGGGTGAGGTTGTCTCCTCTACAGACAGAGTTCTGCCTAACAGAGAGCAGGCAACCTCTCAAACAGCTGATTTTTGCTAGGAAAATGTTTGTCTACCAACACACTGTGCAGTGTGATTCCTAGCACCTATCTCTGGGGCATCTCTGGCTGGCCCATAGGCACACAATGAGGGACCAATAGATGCGTTTGCAGAGCTGGGCAGGAGTTCAAAGAGCTAAAATAAAATCTAGGCTAAAATGAGCAGGTTTTCCCACACATCCCTCAGGCCAGCCAGAGAGTAGCCCAGCCTGCTGCACCATGGAGGGGAGGACAGGCAGAGACCCTTTGTCCAGGGTCTGGCTTTGATGTCAGAGAGGTCATGGGATCCCTCATACCAGCCTCTGCAGAAGGGCAGGGAAGGAAGAGCCAGGGCTCCCCCCTGTACACCCCACTCAGAGCAGAGTGGAGCTGGGGTAAGAGGATCCTGAACAGATCTCTGAGCTGCTGCTACTGCTTTGAGCATCATCACCACCATCATGGGGACAATTCTGTCCTGGCAACAGGCAGGCACTGCCCTCCATGCCACCTGGGCTGGAGCCAGCAGAGACTCAGACCTACCCTTGTCCCCTTGGACAGGCAGCGTGTCCCCAAGGCAGGCACTGAGAGAAGAAGGAGCACAGCAGTGATTTGGAACTGGAAAGTGTGTTGCCTGCTGGCTTCTCTTCTTCCCCATTCAGGGGATGGGGCAGCTCCCAAGCCTGCAGAGGAGTCCTGGTATGGCAGGTATCCCCATCCTGCTCTGTGCCAAGTCCACTGACACTGTGCCGGGGCTGAGGTTATCAGAGAGAGGTTTAAAATGGTTCTGTGTCTCCTGAACTCTGGCTGGCAGACGTGGCCTGGTATTTCCCTAGGTCATTCCCTGACAGCCTGGGGCACTGCATGTGAAAGATGTGTTTCACCATCCAGGGAAGTATCTGTTGGCACCTTTGTAGGCACCTTCTTTCTCTTATCACAGTCGTGACCTGTCTTGTTTGCAGCCCCAAGCTGCTGCTATGACCGCTGTCTATGCAAGCTCCCCAGTTTCCCCTAGAGCCCAGCACAGGGCTCTGGCACCCCAACCCACACTGGCTCCTGCTGTTCTCTGGATCTATTCTGACATGGCACAGTGCAAGTAGCAAGAGACCATGGGACTGCCCCATGGAGTGGTCCCAGCCTCAAAAACCTCCTGTTTGGGTGTCACAAGTCAGGTGTGGGACTTGTGATAGTTCTGCGTTTGGACCTCCACCAGTGTCTGCTAGCACTCTGAACACAGTGCCCAGGGAGGTTCCTCATCATCTGGAGTCCCTGAGGACTCAGATCAAGAGGAGACGGGATCTTGGGTTTGCACTCTGCAGCTCGGTGAGCATCATCCAACCCAAATGTAGGCTCTGACCTCTAATGAGGAAGTCTGCCCAAGTCTCTCTGCCTGTTAGCAACATGAATGGTGTCCAGCCTGCCACCAGCCTGATACTCTTCATACCCAACGAATAGCTGGGGGCTTCACACACACCTGTGAGTTCACCAGATACCTGTCTAGGTTGGACTTCTGGCATCTTGCAATGTTCCCTTTGTAACGTTCCTCTCATCATGTTAGAGCTTGCTCTAAAGCCATCGCTGCTCTCTCTCTTGGCATCAGTGTGAACTCAGGATTATCCTGTTTCCTCCGTGCCACCGCCCAGCCTTGTCCCAGTCTCACATGGAGTAAGTGTAAAGGGTTGTCTGGAGAACTGGTGTGGATTTGCTCTGGTGCAGGGGAGATTAAAGAAATGTGGTGCTTGCAAAATACCTCCAGCAGTGGCATTTCAGTCCAGTTTGCTCTGGTTCAATTCTCCCTCTCTCTTCCCCAGCAGCATGCCCGTGCTGTGCAGAAGGCTGTTCTGCAGGAACAGTGCCCTCCCCAGTGAGAGCCCAGGGCCTCCTACTCTCCTTACAGCCCACCAGTCCCATTAACTGCAGAACCAGTTTTACTCTTATGTCATTTCTCAGGCCTCTCAAGGCCGATCCATTCCACACACTGCTGTGGTCAGTGGCAGGAAAGAGAAAAGAGTGACTACAGCCTATTCAGGATGGCAGGCTGGCAAACCCTCATCAGAGGAGCACCTCTGCTCTTACAATGAATTTGTGAGCAACAGGGTGCCTCCATTCCCATAGCATGTTACTCCCAAACTGACTGAGTTTTGCACCTTTCCTGCATTTATAAGAGCTAAATTGCTGCTGAGGTAGGGCAAATAGTCAGGAAATCAGGCTAAACATCTCCCCATAGGAGGCAGATTAGAAGTGAAAGCACAGCAAGTTTCAAGACTTTCCTACAAGGACTTGCTGAAATGCAGATGGACCTGGAGATGAAAGAGGTGAAGAGAGCACATGGACCCAATAGGGTGTGGAACAGGATCCAGTGCATGTCTGTGCGTGATGTTCCCTATCTGCACTGCGGGCTAATGCAATAAATCAAAGCGGATCACTAGGAGAAGGCCTGTCAGAGCAGGTCATTTCACAGGCTTTGACATCGGCCAGCCAGCTGCTGGATGGGGCATATGGAGTTTGTTTAACTACCAGCAGCAGCGTGTATTGCCTGGGTCCAACAGCTCATTTTGCAGTGCAAGTAACAATAACATCCATTTGTAGTTGATGGAGGGTTGCAGTACCATGTGGGATTTGCTCTCAGCTCAGGAAATGTTCCTGGGAAAGTCTTTTCCCTCCCAGTGTTAGAAGAAGAGGCTTGACTCCTTTCTGAAGTGGGACAATGAATAATATCTCCCGAGAGATGTGGCAAAAGCTGTGAAACAGCCTCACATAGCTGTGAGCTCCAGCTCAAAGGATCCTGCTGTGTTCTGTCCCTGGAAAACTTGCAGTGTCTTATTTCTACTCAACAAACAGCACGTAGGCATCTCCACCAGCGGCTGTCATCACTACCCCAAGAAGTCGTCCTGGCATGCCGTACGGAGTCCCCGGGTTCAAAACTGACAAACTGCTCCCTCCCCTGAGACCGTGTTTTCTCTGCTGCACAAGCGTGTGTGTCCTTGCGCTGCACAGGGTTTCCCGCTTGCGTTGTGTTTCTGTGGCTGACCCAGTAAAGGACAGAAGTGGTTGCAAATAGCTCTTTGAATGCTGAACTGCCATCAGCACAGCCAGGCCTGGTGCTCTCTCAAACCTCACTGCTAAATGGAGTTCAAATGACAGAAATGGTCCTGGAAGTGGTATTTGAGCTTGGCAATTTTTTTATGCTGTTCCTTATTCATCCCTGCTCCACTGTTCCACTGTCTCTTTCTATTTCTCCAGGATTTTGAGTAAGGTGGGTTCAGGCCTATGTCCACTAGGCTCCTTTAGTAAAAGTCCTGCAGAACAACCAAGACTCCTGGGACTGCATACTTCCCCATCGCAATATGGTGCCTTTGTGAAGCAAAACGTTTTCCTCCTCTGATTAGTAGTGCAATCAAATGAAAAGTGAAGTAGGTGTATAATTCCTTTACCCCAATTGCACAGCCCTTCCGGCAGGGATTGTCTCATGTCTGCGTGGCACCCAGTGCAATGGGACTGCATTCCTGCTACGTCCTAGAAGTAGGATAATATTAGTGAGCGGTACCGTTCACGTTTTCCCAGAGCTTTGTCCTGTAGTTACATTTCATCTTCAGGGATGTGTGATAAGGAAAGGCAGACACACAGGCTTTCAGAAGGGTTTCTGAAGACACTCCTTAGCTCAGTTAGAATTAGCAGGATGCAGACTGTGCCAGTAATATGTATCCCTACAGATACTGCCAGCCTTATTCCTCCTTCCATACATCTATCTGCCAGAGGTCTCCTGCCCTTCAGCCAAGACACTGCCTCTGCCTCTCATCTGTCTTCTTCTGTCAACTCCGGATGTAGCCTCACTTCCTACTCATGGAGTCTCTTGCTGTCTTTTGTGCAAGTATTTTCCTTACTCCTCTTCTGAAACCACAGTATATCTCAGATATACAATCATCTCTTTCCTGATTTTTCTGCCCCTTCCTTAGCTCTCAGCATTTGTATTTTCAAGGGGCTGCACAATGCTTCATTCCTCTTGTTTTCTCTCTCCTATTGCAGACTCTGCTCCCATGCAGACAAGCTGGAGAAAACAGCAGAAGCAGACAGCTGAGGGGCAGAGGCAGAGTCGCAACTGAGGGGCAGTGTTTGCCCACAGTTGCTGCCTGAAAATGTATCTGTTAACTGCTGTGTTCTCTCTGAGGCACCTCCCAAGTGTCTTGTTTTGGGTTAAGCGTTGGTGGGCTCCTGAGCCAAAGCCTCTGGCTCCTGTGGCCAAGTGCAGGAAGCAGACAGAACCAAAAGGTGTAGAGATCCTGGGCACTGCATGGTCAGGGCACCAGGGTCTGGGAGTAGTAAAGGGACAGGGTTCATGTTTGGGACCACTACACATCATTTTCTTGGAGGGGAGGTGCATTTAGTTCAGTCTCTGGTGCAGGAGGATCCCTGCTGTTGCAACTACAGTGCTGCCATTACTAAAATGAGAGCAATTATTATTAAACCCAGGACATAAAGAGTGTCCTGAGGGCTGGTGCTCATAGCAGTTAACCCTTAGCACACAGGCAAGCCTAGACAAAGAGATAAGGGATGTCTAAGCCCAGGGTGGGAGTCATCAGCTTTTTGCAAAAGAGCCCTTGTTTTGCACTCTGTAGTTCTGCAGTGGTCTTGACTATAAGCCCATGCAGGCTCTTCTGTTGGAGATTTTCACCCATATAGTGTGCTTGGTAGTGTCTGCTCCTCTGCACTGCATTCTCCAGGGCCATCTGACTGCAGCACGCACGCTCTGGGCTGCCCAACTCCCCAGCCATTTGTCACGGAGAAATTTAACTTTCTGAAGTCTGCAAGCTTGCTAAGAATAAACTTAATAAATTAGTGAGCATATTTAAAGTGCACCACTGCTCGCTGATCTGGCATTTTAATCTACTTGTGAAGCTATCCAGAGTGTTTGCTCAGCGTGTGGCCAAGTTCTGAAATATTTGCATGCTGCTATTGTCAGTACATCTTCTGACCCTTTGCAAAAGGATGGCAGGAGGAGTGAATTTATAAGAATCTTCCACTGGCGAAGGTAGCGGAGTCGTTCCTGCTAACACACTCAGTAGAGTTATCTCCCTTAGATCATCTTTGCCTGTTATTCCGATCTGGTGGATGAGATACTATTAAACAACGCAGCTGTGTTTTATGCTCTCCAGGGCTACATATCCTCTTCAGTGACACACATTCTTCGCAGGTCAGTTGTAAAACATGTTTGATGTTGGCACATAGGCAGCCTGAGCAAACCAAAGCTACTCTTTCCACTTAGGAATGACGGCAATCATAGCTGCAGGTTAGACTGGCCTCTGACCTGTTAAGGCAAGAAATGACCTGCTGGTTTCCTTCCTGCCTCTTCCCTGTGGCCACAGAGAGGTGGGCAGAGGGGAGGAGGGAGCATGCAAGGAGGACAAGGACCAAACTGCTGTGCTCAGGGCAGCAGGAGCTGGTTCTCCCACCCTCATCCTCTGCCTTGATTCAACAGCTTGGATAATGGCCCCTCCACAGAATGGCTTTGCCTTTCCACAAGCTGCCTGTTTCTGGCCAACTTATGAGGATTCACAAAACCATGATGAAATGGAGGAAGAAGCCCTCAGCTCTCTAAAGGGAATCCTTGGCTGTGCTTCTTTCTGTGACCACTTCCATGCTCTGGTATGCACCTGGTATAGGCTCTGACCCCACAGGGTTGACCTGTGCCTACAGTCTTTACACATCTCCTGAAGCTTCCAGCACTGTGAGCAGGACCAAGAGATTTCCAGTTTCTGGGCAGAGCCATAGGTCTCTTGGCTCTAAGGCACGAAGAAGACTTAAGTGTTTTTCAGTATCACAAGGTTAAGTGACAGAACTGGGCAGGGAACCCAGGAGTCCCAGGTCACAGTCTCACTGCATGAAAGTTGGCATTTCTAGATAATGAATCACTATTTTAGACATCTAATTAGCACATAATTAGTTGTTTCATAAACACCACTGACTATAAAGGCTATACTTGCTCACCAAAGTATGGACAATGAAAAAGAAGTCTAACCGGATGACTCCCATCCTTCTCAATATTGAGAGGTCAGATTTTCTGATGAAAAACTATTTTGCTGAAAAATTGCTAATATAAGTTATGGAAAATGGATATTGACAGAAGCTCTTCCTGTGCATGGGGCCCAAACAAGCCTTCAAAGCCTGGGCAGATGATAGGCCAGTCCTCAATACGTGATGACATATGATAAGAGTCTGAGCAACCGTGAAGGTGGCAGTGCTGGAGCCAGGGACTGAGGAAGTGGCTGGGATAAGACTTCAGAGGGCAAGCTAATAGCTGGGTTTGGGCCACAGTGAGTCAGGTGAGTCCCTACCTGGACATCTAAAGAGAACAATAAGGAAGACAGCTTGAGAAGCAGGTTTAGGGGAAGACCAGCATTAGTTAGAACTCAGGTAGGAGTCAAGAGCCAGAGCCAAGCTTTGAGAGAAAGCCTGATTCTCAGTTAATTGTGGGTAAAAAACCCTAAGAATTTGAAAAGAAATATTGTCAAGAACAAAAACCTTATTCTTGCAAAAAATAATTGAGAAAAAAGTTGATTTGGAAGAGGGTAGAAAAGGGGAGTCACAAAAGAGAAACCAGAGCAATTAGATCCATAAAGGATAAGGTGAGGTAGAGGCCACAAATGCCTTGGTGTGACAAGTAAGCAGTGATTGGATGGGGAAGGAAGTCACCATGTCCTAAGAATTGCCCCACCCTCAGCCGAAGGACCACCTGCCCAGGTGCCTGTCCCTTCTAGAATTCATGACATGTCATTTTTCAAACTGTTTTTTCTTTCTAAAAATGACCATAACACAACCTTCCCTACTTCATGTTGGAGGCCTATTCAGCCTGTGTCACTGTATGACTGTTCTGTGGTGCAACCCCCAGGTCCCACCAAGGGACCAGGCATTTGCACCAAGTTCAAAATGCCCATGGGTACCAGGCTCCCATGTTGAGGATGTCCTAAGAAACAGCTCTGGGGAGAAGGAGAGTCAAGGTCACTTCTGGTGCACTTGATGATTTCATAAAACCACTGTGATGATTCACCTCTTTTGGCTCTATGAAGTCCCTCTAGATCTAAAAAATGGACCTTTTTTTTTTTTTTTGTCACACATATCACTAGGGAAAATGCTCATGTTGAAGCTTTTGCTGGTGATGATGTATGAGTCAAAGGAAACAGTGGGACTCATCCCCTGCCTGTAAGTATGACCTGAGTGAGCAACAGTAGTGAGGAAACCATATTCGGAGTTACTTTTCATTGTTCTTTGGATTATGAGGCCTGCAGATATTTTTGTGGTTATCCAGTCTGGTTACCAGGTATAATCTGAGCTGCAAGACTATTTTGTGCTTATTCCTGTTTCAACCAGGGCTATCCTTTAGTGAAGCAACTAAGCATGATATAACATTTGATAATGATGGAAATTTCAGCACTGCCTTGGGCAAGTTGTTCCAGTTAATTACCCTTGTGGGTATTAAGCGTTGTGCCTTTTTACTAGTTTCAATTTGCCTAGCTTCAGCTTCCAAATATTGGATCATGTTAAATCTGCTAGGTTGGAAAGTCTTCTGTAAGGAAATACATGTGGTCTAGATACAGCAGAGCCTGTTTTTTGGAAAGCAGAGCAGACTGAGTTCTGAAAGTCTCCCACTGTAAGGCTGGTTCTCTTTAATCACTTTTCATGGCTCTTCTCCCGGTCTATTAACATCCTGGTGAACAATGAGCATCAGAACCAGGTGCTGGGTGGAGTGGTCCAGTAGCAAGCACTCAAATGAAGAGTAGTATGATTTCTTTGCTGCCCTTCAAGGCTGCTGTCCAAGGAATGCAGTGGCCTTCTGGCCACATTCACATGCAAGGGGGATATGATCAGCTCAAGCTCTACCAAACTCCCAAAGGTCTCATAATCACTGCTCCCCAGGACAAAGGATCCTGCCTTGTATACATGGCTGATAGTCTGCGTTCTTTGTTCCTAGATGTATGACTATATTTGGCTATATTAACTATCTGCTTGTGCCCAGTTTAACCAGCAACTCAGGCCATTCTGTAGCAGTGATCTGGCTTCTTCATTATTTGCCAGTCTCACAATCTCTGTGTCATCAGCAAACTTTGCCACAAATGATTTAATATTTTTTTTCAGATCATTGATAAAAATGTTGACTAGCATAAGGCCAAGAACTGACCCCTGGGGAACTCCACTAAATCCGCCCCTGCTGGGTGAGGAGTTCCCATTTACAATTGCATCTGAGACCCATCACCCAGCCAGCTTTTAAACCATTTAATATGTGCCATGTTGATTGTGTTTTGTTCTAGTTTCTTAACCAAAATGTCATACAGTACCAAGTCAATTGCCTTGCAGAAGTCTAAGTGTATTACACCACCAATATTATTTTTAACAATAAAACTTGTAATTTCATGAAAAAGATGAATATTAGTCTGACACGTTCTGTTTTCCATAAACCTATGTTAATTAGCATTAACTATATTTCTTTCATTTAAATCTCTATCCATTGCATGCTGTAAAAGCCTTTGGAGGTTACTGCCCAGAGCTGATGCCAGGCTGACAGGCTTACCGATATCTGGTTCAGCCAAATACTTCTGTAAATATTGGCAAACATTAGCTTTCTTCCATTGCTGTTGACTGTTCTACCACATCCATCTAGACATGGCTTAATGCAACCAACAACATCAGAGCTGTATTTATTCCTTGTATATCAAGAGAAATTGCTTCTCATTAGCTTCAGGTTTGCAGCCTGTATGTTGTCCTCAGCTCTTGGCTTTCCCTATCAGTTTTCTACAGTTTCTCACTTCTCATTCATTATTATCAGTTTCCACTTTCTTAAGTTATATATGGTTTTCTTAGTTTTTCACAGTTGTCTTCACTTCCCTCACAAGCCAGAGCCTTTTTTTTCTTTTTTTTTAACCAGTGTTGTCTTCTTTCTCAATTGTGGGATTGTGGTTTTGGGGCAGTGCGTAAAATGTTTTTCAACAATTCCCAGTTAGCATTCACATTTTTTTGATTAAATTCCTTCTCCCAGTTGATTCGCTTCATAATTGTTTTCAGCTCTGTGAAACTGAATCGTTTTAGCATTAAGTAGATGTATTTTCAGAACAGAGCTTCACTTTAAATATTCACTTTATTGTCATTTTGCTTTTCAGTTAAATAAAACATTGACTCTTAGAGACATTTGGCATGTATTTTAGGGTCACAAAACTGGGAAATGGGATTTGTTCCTGAGAAAAGATGTTTTCATGAAAAGCTTTTTGTCAAAATATATTTTCATTTGAATAAAATGGGGCTTGTCTAAAATCCAGAACCACGAACATGACATCGTTCATCTTTTGGCAACTGAAGATTGAGACATTTCATCCAAAACTTTTTTGATTCTCAAAATTTCCCCAACATTTTGGATTTGGCAACCAAATTCTGAAACTCTTTAATCGCTTTGGGATTGTTCAGACTTCAATGGAAACCCAGCTTCTCTTTTTGTAGAAATGTAGATTTCCCTTTTAAATTGCAATGTGGATGTCCAAAATACCACATTTCATTGATAGAACATTTGAAACAGAATTTGCAACTAATTCTGCAGAGGATGCCTACAGCCAGAAGGTCTCTTATGAGTTGCCCTACCTCATGGCAGGACTGCTCTATCTCAGAAATGGGTCCCACTTTCCACTCTTATTCCAGATTAATGGTCCAGCAGATGACCCAGAAGAGATGGGGAAATGCTGCTGGGTGGTCTGTGCTGGCCCAGCAGCCACCTCACTCTGTGCATGGTGGAGAGCTCAGAGCTGTCACTGCATTCCCATGGGAAGTGGATGAAGGCTAGCCGGGGAGAAGATGCCAGGCTCCCCTCTGCATTTTCGCTGGTCATTGCTGCCAGCTTTGTGTGTCAAGCAGCGCATGTGGGGAAGAAAAGTCCAAAGTGAGATTGTGCCCCATGGCTGGTTGCTCTTTGGCCAGGCTGCTTTATGAGAGACTATCTGCCCCGTGGGACTATCTGCAAATGGATATCCATCCTCCTTGTCTTACCTGTTACTGAAATGTGTCCAGCATTCAGCTGATGGCTTTGGGCCTCCCATCTGCTTCCATCTCTGGTACTGACAGTAGCTATCTGTAATTTGTAACTGGCCACTCAAGCCACAGGATTTTGTCTCTGCTGACTCACTGCCTGACTCCCAAAAAGCTGACCAGGTGAAGAGGTCTCAACATGTCCTCTGGCTGTACACCCTCTTGTTCATAGACACTGTGGTTTCTCTCATCCTTCTCTGGCTTAGACCTTAGGGTAGTCTGAACTTTGTCTTACAGCCTCCGCTTTTCCTAGATATGGTGCACTGCCTCTGGAGGTAGAATTACAGGAGTTAACCTGGCTTGTTTTCATGAGTCACTTTTTCATTCACACCTTATGTTTCTGCAGAGCCATTTACTGGTTTTCAAGGGCAAAAGGAATCATCTTCTCTGACTTCCTGCATAGCAGGCCAGGGACTTTCATCCATTGATTCTTGCATCCAGTCTGCAATTTCTGATCAAGAAAAAGCATTTCTTTCACAACAAGACACCCAGTCTTGTATTAAAGCCTTCTTCCTGAAAGCAAATGTGTTGTGTCCCTATGCAAGTTGGTCCAATGGGCCAATAGTGCTCAGTGTTAAAAGTGCATTGCATATTTCTGCATAGATCCTGGTTTTGTCTGCCAGATTAAAGAGCACTCTGCCAGGAGAGATCTCCCTCCCACACTGGTGTTGCTGGATAACTGGAGCCACTCCTGCTTGCCCGGAGAAAACAAAGCTTATTATTCCGAGGAAGGCTCCCGGTTTTCTCCAGACTTTCAGAGCTCCTTTAGTATTCTCAGAGCTCAAGGCAGCCCGACCAGGCTTCTCACCTATTTCCCACCTTTTCCTCTTCTGCTTCCTCCCCTAAGGAGACCTACAAGACTTGCACTCTCTCTGAAGGGCAGTATATCTTCCATGAGCTGTTTCCTCATGGTTTCCCTTTCCCATGCCCTCACCTGGGAGCCTTTATTGACCTGTCCATAATGGACATTATTGCCTCAGTCACTTTATCAAGTGTTGCTACACTCCATCATTGGGGATACGGTGAAGCACCCTGGTCTCACTATGGGACAGCAACTCCCCTGGGACTGTGTAAAAGCAAAGGCAGACCTGGAGGGACATGGCCACTCCCAACTTGCCCATGTTCAAAA
This sequence comes from Apteryx mantelli, assembly GCF_036417845.1. Lineage (NCBI taxonomy): Eukaryota > Metazoa > Chordata > Aves > Apterygiformes > Apterygidae > Apteryx > Apteryx mantelli. Next base: position 6,700,231 of record NC_089996.1, read on the forward strand.
CTTGGGAGCGTCTTGGCTGATCCTAAAAGAGGGCCAGCGTATGTGAGATGCCCTCCTGGGAGATTCCCCACTGTGATATTCAGGTTTGTTCATGCTCACTCCCCCCCTCTCCCCGCAGTCTTGGGTCACGTAACTCGTGCTCAGAGCAGGCCAGACAGACTCTCTGGCAGACTCTCTGGCATCGTTTTTTCAAGCCTGATTAATGGGGCCAACTCTCCTCCAGTTTGAACTCAAGAAAATACCATTATCTCCTGTGCAATGACTCAGATATTGTATTGCAACATCTTGTTGGTAATGTCAGATTGCAGGCAACGATATTAAAAATGAGCATTTTACCCTGGACAGGGTATTAACTATGAAATTAAATCTGTATTTATTGCCTTTAGCCACGAGCCTCTAGACTCTTCCAGAATAAATGTTTTTAGTTCCGTGCAGGAAGATTCTGGCATTTATATGCCAGACATTTCTAAGTAGAGTATATACCCTGTGTATACACCCACTGCAATATTCTGAGCATATGCATTACTATGGCATATGATGCCATAGGAGATAAGGTAAGCTCTGTGCCTTACACCTTGTTATGTCATGCTGAGATGAAATATCCACCATGCCCTCCAGACTTTTGTCCCTGACCAAGTGCACATTATAAACACCAGTCACATGTATTTGTCTTAGCACTTTTAGCAAATGCCTGGGGAAGACCAGGTCCCTGCGGCTTGTGAATGGAAAGGGCTGTCTATGGGAAAGGCTCCACAGCCAATTAACAAGGCATCAGCCCCAGCGTGGCCGTGGAAAGAAGCAGTGCTGGGGCTTGCCTGTGGTATTGCATTACGGCAGAGGACTAGTGCTTGTCAGCAGTAGGAGAGCCGCTGCATTTCACACACGACAGTTTCCCGGTGTCCCTGACCCAAGTGTGTGTAGAATCCTCCAGGAAAGGAGCAAATACGGTTTCCCAGGCCGTAGGGGATGCCTTGCTGTGAGACCACCCTTGAGCCTTCCTCCCTGCCCAACGCAGAAGGAGGTGCAGCAGGGGAAGTGGCCCATGCCTTTGTGTTTCCCCTAGCTGAGGGAGATAGCTGGGGAGCACAGCGTACTGACAGCATGCTGGCTCTGTGGGGCAAGAGGGTCGCAGTCAGCAGTGTGATCCCTGCCTGCCCCCAGGACCCCAGCGCCGGCAGTGCCGACACGCTGGCTTTGCCTGGTGCGAGGACTCAGCACTCACTCAGCTTCATAGCACCCCCACGTTCGTCCTCTGCCCACCCCTGGGAGGGCAGAGCATGGCTATGCCAGGCGGCTGCAGCCCAGCACCAGCCTCCCCTTCGAGCCGGAGATGAACAGATTGACAGCCTGGAGGACTGCCTGCAAACTGCCAAAGGCAGATGCCACGTACATCCCTGGGGTGGGTAGTTTCTCTCTCCCTGGACCAAATGCCTTTGGTCCTCACCCTCTACCTCCCTGCTTGAGGTGGTCACTGCTTTTCGGGACGGGAGCTTTGCTGCTGAACAAGAGGGTTTCACTGAAATGGATGTTTTACACAGGAAAAGGTTTGTTCTGGCAAAAAAAAGTGGTCACTGAATGTAAGTATCAGAATCAAAAACAGGTGGTTTTGTTTGTATGCAATGCTGTTATTAATGGCATTTTTCAGTTTAAAAACAAGAGAGAGGGATCTTCAAAGAGCGATCAGAAATCACGATGTTCAGTTTGATTCAGTTTAAAGCTCCCTATGTGCAAATTACCTTTATTTTTTTCTCTTTTTTTGAATATTTGGAAGGACTCTTAGATTGGGTAGAGCTTCTGTTCTGGAAGATTTTCTGGTGGTGTTTGTCGCTACTGATTGCGTTCCTGGGAGTGCACTTCCTGGAAGGTGGTAATCATGCACATGCATACAGGGCCTAGCGAAATGCACCTTCAATTTTTAGAGTGGCAGTTTATGATGAAGTCTTACCAAATCAGCTTTCCAGTGAGGTTTCCAATGCCGTGGAATGGCTTGAAGTACAGCAAAAATGGCCAGCTCCTCATTCAAAGGATATTAACTCTGTGGTCATATGGGAAGGAGAAAGGAAATGAAACACCCCAAACTTTCCTTAAAAATCAGTATGATGTAGGTTGCGTTCACTAATCATGACAGTGCAGCTTAGGATAGCAGCACTAAACACAGGAATGGGTTGTGGCTGTGTCCACACCGTTCCTTTAGGACGCTTCACAGGGTCACCGCAGTGGGGGTATATGGTTCCACTGTGATAGCCTTGAGGCCCTTGAAAGAGTTTAACTGCACCCTGATATCTTAACGGGTATCTCTGAAGTCTGCCTTGGCTGGGTCCAAGGCTCACTGTGCTGCAGCACCACCATGGACCTTTTCCCCCTTTCATTCCCTCAGGCCTCCCCAGTTTTCTTCCCATCAGCAAGCTGAAGCTACAGCTTTTGGCTTGGATTTTTGCCGTCCTTCCTCCCCTGTGATCTGGGGTATCTGCTGTCCCATGAGATGTTAACAGCTTGCTCCAGAACATCCCCCCTAGGCAGGAACAGAGCACAGGCAGATTGTCACTTGCATCCCGTGGGAGGGTGGGATGGGACTGATGGATTTAAGGGCTTTTCCAAAAGGCATTGAGTTTAAAGAACACATACTTCTTGTTAAATGCAAGAATACTTCATTGTTGTCAAGTGTAAAAATCACTTTCTGTTGTCTTGTGCAAGCAAACTGTGTTGGCCTCACACAGAGACTGCTGGCAAGGAATAAGTCCTGAAAGATAGTCTGCGTTTAACAGCACTGCAGGGGCTGCCTGACCCCTTGGGAGACAAAAAACAAGCAAGATGCACATGCGGGCCAGCCCTTTTGACTGGGGCCAGCACACATTACTCAATGCACAGAGCTAGAAAGTGTGTTTTACAGGCTACCATTGCTTCCTGGGGACAGCTCAAATTAAGTACAGGCCTGTCACAGGAGGCTGCGATGGCCACCCTTGCTTCCTAGAGCCGCCTGGAATCCCTCAGACCTGCTGTTCTGCTGAGCCTTGCTGGATGCTGGGCCTGATCGCCTGGGGGCAGACAGGGACGTGACAGGGTCACTCTCCAGCCTTTAAAAGCACCTGGAAAAAGGAGGCAGACTCTGTAGTGTCACCATACATAAACAAACCCAAGGGCCACCAGCCTTCTCTGAGCATAAATCCTGAGCAGTGAGTGCAGACAGTTGGCTCTACCCAGGCACTCTTCAAAAGGTGACCATTATTCAGGTCTGTGAAAATGTGTGGACAGAGCATCCTACCTCAAGGAGAAAAACTCAAAGGGAAAAGCAACCCAGAAAGGGACCCATATGGCTCTGCTGGGCTCTTTCTCCTCTGATCTGCTACTGCAGACATGGACATCTCAGTCCGGACTGACCTGAGGGTCTTGTGGGACCTGCTGGCCCATTACCTGCAGCTGCAGTGGCCTCTTGGACATCCCAGTTCCATGACTAGTGGCCACTATGGAGCCAGTTAACAGCCTGGCCTGTGGCTGCCTTTCACCCGCTCAGAAGAAACTCAGAAGTGCACACAGCCAGCATGGGATGACACCAAGAGATGTGCTCAGGATGGGCTGGTCTTCCTCCAGCAGGAACAGAAGGTGCCCTGGGCCTTTCACTTCTTAGGATATTGGGGGTGCTTGAGCAGGACAGGGACCTCCAGGGCAAAACTACTGTCCTGCCTGTCCCTGGTCCTCTGAGATATCTTCAGGCCCCAGAGGAGGTCACCCATGCTCTTGGTGGCATCCAGGAGCCCACAGGGGTGAGCTGGCTGCTGCTGTCAGGGCCTGAGGATGTGATTGTTCAAGGCCACAGAATATTTGGTCCTCCATGTTCTCATCCCCCTTGCAGGAAAAGGGGACCACCCTCCAGGCCAAGCCCAGACCTCCAGAGGTCCCTCCAGAGGTCCCTTCCCATCAACACTAGATTCTGTGGCTATGTGAATTCAAAACCTGAATCCTAAAGAGTAAGGAACGAAAAAGTTCCATTAGTCCTTTCAGTGCTTCCTCTGCAAGGTGCCACAGATGCTAGCCCACCTCAGGAATTTTCAGGGGTGGTTGAGCATCAGGCTCCTCTGGGTGTGTTAACTTCACGTACCCAGACCTTAGCATTGGCTGGGTCTCTTATAAGTTTAACTTCAGCTAGATATTTCTTTTGCCCAAATGGTTGATTGGGGACTTACTACCTCTGCTTTGTAATGTAGTTTATCCTGAATTACTGGGATGTACTTTCAGTACTAACTCCATCACAAAGTGGCTTTTGTCTAGGAATAATTTATTAATTGAAAAAAATATCTGATTTGAACATTAAACAAGAAAAGTGAGAGGAACATTCCCTGAAAGAGGACATCTCTGTGAGCTATTCATAATTTTCTGGAGCTATGAAATAGCAAGCTTACACTTGAAAAAAAGGGTGAACATGCAAATTTTATTTGATCACCTTGGCTTAGGGTCATGCCAGAGCAGCCTTGGTACAACAAACCAAGTCAGGCTTCTGGTATTTTAATTTGCTGTGGCATATCCAGTAGAGAGGCATCTCCTAAACCTGTGATGTGTTCTAATGCATGTGTAGAGTGCACACACATCTGTCTTGTCTCCTACTTCTTCTTCCCCTCAATTATATAGATTTACTTCAATAAGTAGCATTTTTAAAGACTTTTAGTATTAATGGTCATTTTTGCTGTGATTTTTCATAACAGAACTTGAACTAAGAGCACTGAAGTATCAGTGGCCTGAAGAGGCAAATGTCTGCTTTGGCATTTGTTGGACAGGGAGAAAGCCATTTCTTGAGAGGACTTTTGGGGAAGAGCGCTGGCTCACTGGACCAGGAAATGCTGGGGATTGTGAGCACAGCGAGTTTGCCTTGTTACTTGATTCTCAGCCTGTACAGGAAAATAGGATTTTGTGCAAATATCTTGGTAAACAAGAAAGACTATAAAGGAAATGTCTGAGATGACTGTTAGTGTTTCCTTCTAATGATACAAACCTGCAGGACCGAGAGATTTACTCTGTGCATGTGCATAAGTGGGGGGGAACCCTATGTGAGTGGATTTTCTTGGTGAACCAAAATGAGACAGATGATGGGCATATTTGCCAAAACTACCCAAAGGGGCCCCAGAAATAAAGATGAGATCTAGGAGAAGCACTGGAGGCTTCACTAAAACCATTAAAGATCCCTTTAGAAGTTTTCATAGAAGACCTGCAGCTGGGGCAGAAAGTCCAGCTGCATGACTGGTAGCCATGAAGTCATGATCCTGGCAAGCAGGATCAAGGAGGTGAAGCTGCACAGGACCAGAGATTTGCAGTAGATTCTCTTCTGTTTGTAGAGGGCATGGAGGTGAGAGGCTGGGCTGTTCTTCTCACATGGGGTCAAAAACCATTGTCTTGAGTAAAATCTCTCAAGGAGGTTTCTCTGCCTCAGTTTAGTATCACAGTGCAATGAATGGCCGAGGAAACCAGCAAAGAGGAGAGATTTTAGCAGTCAGCTCGAGTGGACCATTTGCTGCCAAACTTATCCCCATAAAAAAGAGAGTCAGTGATCCAGATCTGATACCACCTTTTGATGTGTGGCTTAGAGCCAGGCATCTCTCTGATCTGGCCTGAGCAGAGCTAAGAGCTGGGGGGAAAGGGAGAAGTAAGAAACCCCACCTGAATTGGCAGTGGGTCTGCAGAGACTCAAGTGACGAACATGGCTGAGTATCAATGAGGGCTTCCAGGATAAACTTGCACTGAGCAAGCAAATAGTCACTTTGTTGGGCTTGGAGATCGGAAAAGGAGGCCAAAGGCACTCGGAAAGCCCTGGACTTTGCCACAGATCCCAAATCTTTTCTGGCAGAGACACACCTGAAGGGGAGGCAGCTGTGAACAGGGAAGATGGACACTGGTTGAGATATGGCTCCGTGTCTGTTATTAATGGCCGAAACCTGTATACTGGTCCTGGCCAGAGAGTCCTGAACAATTAGAAAAAGTGATATGTCCTGTGTGTAAAAGAAGAGGACTGGCAAGAAGGCAAAAATTAAGAGAAGCACTTGAGTTAAATGCTGGCACCTTCAAAGCTAGCCATTTAAAGACCCTTTGACAGGGCCAGTCCAAACCTGAGCTGTCTGAGAAAGGTCCAGCCTCAGGAATGCTGGAAAATGTCTGCTGCATGTTTCCTGGCTCCTGTCACAGGCCCAGGACCATCAGAGCTCTCTCTGGTCCAAGCATTGCTGATGCCAGGATTGTTTTTAGTGCTTTGAAGACAATATTGTCTGGTGTAGCATCTACAGCCGAACCCCACAAACCAATCCCACAAATCATATCATGGGCAATCCAAAGCAGCAGCCTTGAGGAGTCTGACCCTCCTCTACCTCTACACTCCTGAAAGCACCAGATTGTGGTGTTACTTGAGTGGTTACAGATCCCGTGGTGGGGGATAATTACTGTCCAGATGCATGGGTTTCCCATGCAAGGTATATCCTTGATTTCTGAGCGAGCTGATGATAGCCTTGCTGCAAAATTTGCAGTGGCATCCTGATGATACCAAGTTTACAGCTGTTTCCCAGCCCTGCATTTCTCATCCTGGGCAGTTTTACCCTCCAAATGCTGCATCTCCTTTCTTTACTTGCCAGGGTTTTACTTGCTTTCTGCCCTCTCAGGCCCAGCATTGCAGGGGCAGAAAGGGAAGGAAAGCATGATGGCTGACTTGAGGAGCAGGGGGGGAGGTAGGATTAGACGTGCTTTAAGGTGTAGGAGTTTGTCTGCTTTCTCTTTGTCTCTTGGTTCCTGAAGAGCAAGGGCAGAGTCTTCCTACATCACCAGCAGCTCCATTTGGTTGCTTTTGCCCAAAGGACAAGGTTATGGGAAAGCAGCCTGCTAGAACAGGTCAGGCTGAAATATGGAAAGGGTCAGGGGCTTGCTGGCTGCAGCACAGCTGTTGTACATGTTTGCCACCTTTGGGTAGTGCAGACCATTGGGAAGGCTCAGCATCTCATTGACACTGGGATTCCCATTGCAGCCAAGAAATTGCCTTTCTGAATTGGGTATATTCTGCACTCTGCCTATAGTTCTATCTTGTTTCTTGGAGTTGGAGTTGTTATTAAGTACTCTAGGATGAAGAGACTTTGGCTCCAAAAGCCTCTTAGGTTCTGACATCACGGTTCTTGTCTATCAGCCCAGCAACATTAACCCCAATAAGAATTGTGAGGTGTCACAGGATGTAGTAGCTATTCTAAGTAGGACTCCATTGAATCTTCCATTAATCAAGGCCTGTTTCATGGTACAGCCTTTTCTGCTGATTCGTGAGTGCAATAATGAGACCTTGAATTGCCATCTCGAAGACATTTGTCAAAGTGAGTCACACCTGTGTTATGGTCTCTTATCTCCTCTTCACTTATTTGGTATCCCATGTCCACCAAGCTGTGATTTACAGAGTCTTCCATAGCTATGTAGTGCTTTGTGCACCAACTACATTTAAGAACAGCTTTCCGGCTGTCAAGATAATCTCTCTTTTAGTTGAAATGGATCCGCACCAGTTTGAGCCAGGAACCATGAGCAACCTCTTGCAACTTCAGAAAAGTTTTAGCTTTTTCTGTTCCTCCCCTTGTGCTGGCCCAGACCAGATTGTGTTGGAGATGAGAGGCATGGGCTTGCTTTTTGTGGGCTCCTCTAGGAAATGGTGCAGAAACTACCTGAGCCTCTCTAAAATAGTCTCTTCATCTGACCCTTCCTCAAACCTCAGAGAATGTACTGTTTGCCATCTGTCAGGGCATCAGTGGTGCGTCTGCCATGCAGGACAGTGCAATTCCCACAGTCCAGGTTATCCATATGCTCAGAAGTCCCTAGGTATTTGCTGATACCCACCCTGTCATCCTATCCCATCCTGCCCCAACCCATTCTGTTCTCTCAAACTATTCTAAGTCTCAGCTATATTTGTAAGTAGGTCATGCTTGTGTCATGCTTACACCCAGCTCCTCTTTGACTGCAGCTCCCTGATTTTGATAATTAGAGGTGTTCTTGGAAGTATGTTTGCTGGCAGCAGGATCTGACCGACATAGTCCCTTGGACTAGTTGTTCTGCAGTAATGTGATTGTTTCAACAGCCTTGACCACAACAGCATACAAGGTGGAGCTTTGACTTGCCTGACAAATGTATTCACAAAATGTCCCCAGGCCAACTAACTGGCCAGCATTTCTCTGCTGATGTGAATGCAATTGTTCATTTTCTAGTTGGTGAAGCTCCTGCCCTGAGCACCCGTCTAATGGGGAATAGCCCCTGCCATGGAGCTGCATTAGCTGGGACTGTGGGTTCTCTGCGCTCATGAGACTTTGTACAGCTCCTGCTCACTGGCCTGGGATTATCACTGGGCTGTACCAGTTTCCACAGCCATCTCAGGTTGTAGCTAATTTTTTCAGGGTACCTTTTGCCTCTGCTCTCTGTAAAGGCTGTACCTGCAGCATTCATCTGCCTGGCTTCTGTGCTGGAGGCTGACAGGCAAACATTTCCTTCAACTGCAGCCCAGATTTCCTACTCTGCCTCTCCAGTCTTTCTGTCCCATGTTGAAAGGCCAGCTGGATTTCAGCAGATAGCCCCATTTGTATTTGGTGTTTGAGAAACACATACAACCGTGATCCCGCTGGAGAGTCCCTCATCTTTCTCTAGTGCCTGCCTGACTTTGTGCTGCCCTCACCTCCAGTGTTACATGGAAATACACTTTCTCATCATTAGTTTTTAGTGTGCTGTGGAGATTTCTTTGCCCATAGCTGATGACCTCCCCTTTACTTGGGATAGACAAGGCTGTATCATTTCTAGGGTAAACTGTGCCCTCCAAGGAATGTACCTCATAGCCCAGGGGTCCCTGCCACATGTCCAAAGATGGTTCAACCTTCTCCAATGCTTTTTCCCCCACAGGAGATTGCTTCTGCTGGACTCTTTCCTCCATGAATTAAGCTGAGACAGCTTAATGTCTGGCAGCTTTACCCAGAACAAACCTGGGGCACAATCCCCCAGGTTACTGTGCAAGGCATCCTAAATCCCAGAGTAGAAGCCAAGAGTCAGGGTACTTTTCTTTCTTTGGGGATGAGCACAGGTATCTGGAACGTTTTCAAAACTCTTCTCCCAGCACTTGCAAACCAAACACTGTGTTTTCCTGGGGTGGGATGTGCTGCAAGTGAACGGGGCAAGGATCTGCAGGGAAGCCCACATGTCTGTGCTCAGAGCACTCCACCAGCGCCCCTCTTCACTCTGCTCCCCAGAGCTGAGGGCAGCAGGGTGCATGCTCGCCTGGCCTACCAGCCGCTAGCTCTGCTGCCAATGCAGTCACTGCCAGAGCTGATTATTTCTCCTGTGCTGCACTGAAGGGAGCAGCTGGCAGCCACCTCCTTAATGATAAGAAGGAACTAAAAATAAAAGCCAAGACAGCATGGTGCAGAGTCCCCAGGAGGCTGGGCTGGCTGGGAGTGCAAGGTTCAGTTCTGCCACTCAGCCTGGCACTGAGCTTTGCAGACATCCAAGGAATCAATTCATTCCAAACAGGCATATCTGAAAGCCAGGAGTTGGTCTGCAACTGCTGCGGTTCCTGCTATCCTCGTACCAACCCAGTCACTTACAGATTGCTGCACAGACATCCCATCAGCTGCAGGATGCTGGAAAAAGGCTGGAGGTGAATGAGCAAAGAAACAGAGGGATGAACACTATGTTGCCCAGCTCTTCTCCCTTGCTTGGGTATTGTCACCCTAAGCGGATGGGCCAGGAGAGCACAGCTGCTAAGCACAGCTGCTCTCAGTCTGCATTCAGGGCACAGCTCATGTAGGAATGTCAGCAGAGTTTTTTCTCTGGGTCAGTTTCAAAGCAGCAGCCCAGCATGAGTAAAGCTGATGTAACCTGCAGAAGCTGCTCGTGCTAATCGTCCCTCATCAGGAACCACAGGGAGCCTTGGTCCCACTCCTGCATTGAGCTTCAGGACGGAGGGAAGCCAAACGTGTGAGAGCTGCATTGCGCATGGGCAGCAGAGCTCCCATGTTCCCTCTAGAGGTTTGCAAGTATGATGACTCCAAGCTGCTAGTGATGATTTCCAGGATGAGAGATGTGAGTGCTACTGAACAGCATGAGGAGTGCAGCAGGCACAGCCGTTTCACCAAACACTTTGGCTGGCCCTTCTGCAGAGGGTCTCTAAGTCCTCAGAGCGGAGAGGTTTTGTTCCCTCAGTAGCATGCTTCCCCTCCTTACTAGGAGGCATATCCAGCGAACAATATCCCTCCACACAGGACTCTCACACCTCTGGCGGGTGTCCAACACCAAAACTGAGACCTAGCTAGGGCCCTCCATGTAACCCCAACTCCAGGGAGATTACAGAACCAGACACCAAAGCTGAGATCGTCCAAGCTGATGGACACACTTTTATCTGGTCATGGAGTCCCTGAGCATAGGTATATGGGAAGGAGCTATGAGGAGGTAACTTTCTCCCCTTGCACTTTGCTTCCAGTCTCAGGCTGAGATCACCTGCCATTCGCGTGGTCCCCTTGTGCCACTAGTGTGTCCTGTGGCTGTTGGGATGACCAGTTCAGCAGAGTGGCTGGTAGCAGTGGGGTGTTCCCGGAGCACAGGGGTGGAAGGAGACCATCCATGGAAAGGTTAAGGGGAGCTGCCTCCCCAGGATGAGTCAATCCAAGTTTACAAAGCTACCAAAGGGTGCATTTATTAATCTCCTCCCAGAGTGACTTTTCAGGCCCTGCTGTGTGGTCAGGCTATGTTGTCAACCAGGCCATGCCGTGTCCACAAGGACTTCTTCACTCACCCTTGTGATGTATACTCCCTTAGAATTGCATGTTATGAAGTCGCCATGGGCCTTTAGAGCTTCCCTTGTTATTGGAAAGATGCTGTATTGTACAAATCAGTGGAAACTCTTGGAATCTGCACACTTAGCAATTCCTGTCGCCTGTGCCAGTGCACATTTCTCAATTTGATTTAAGAAGAGGGGTATTTCTAAATAACGCCCGCTTCTCCTATGCCTGGAGCAGCTAAAAGGCACTGATGCGAAGTTGCATAACCCAGTGCTGCTTGTGTACATGCTTGAGAAGAAACAGCCATGGAAAAATCCTGTAACATTCCTTGACTGGTCCGTCTCCTGGTATCAAAGTGTTTCCTGCTATGCTTTCACCTTTGAATTTTAATCCAACGGCTTTGTAGGAGTTCTGAAAAGGGGGTGGACAAGGGCTCTGGTTAGTTAAAAGACCCTTCTGTGGAGTGGGTAGGTAAAAGCTGAGTCATGTTATCTTCCCCAGGGGAGTGAGAGATCACTGATTTAGTGTCTCTGACTGAAGAAAATCTATCACCTGTGAAGTGCATGCCGAGCTGCGGCCCAGAGTCCTAGTTTTCAGGGTCAGAGCAGACATTTCTGCTAACTGCGGCCTTGGCCCTCTGGGGAAGTGCCACAGCTCTGACTCCCCATATTCCCCTACATTAGCAGCCACTGGTATCTCTACAACGGCAGCCCTCGAAGGCTGTTCTTACATCAGATAAGCTCATCTCAGCCCTTACCTATTCATTTGTCAGCCACCCCTGTCTGTTTGAGCCCACCAAACCCATGCACAGGTGGCCCAATCAGTTTGTAACGAGAAGTGAGCTGGTTTATTTTCTCATGTCCTCCTCGGTTGTTTGACTAATGGAAAGGTTTCACAGGGACGTAACACAACACAAACAGCAGGTCTTTTTCCTTCCGGACCTGGGCTCATGTAGGATCCAAACTCATAGCTCCTGAAGCAGGTGGTGCTCTCTTCCTACAGTGGACTGTTTCTGGAGACTTCAGGCACGTTTTATTGCACCAGTGGCTCCCAGGATGTCCCATTTTTCAGGAAAAGCTGGGCAGGGAAGCTTGAGGAGAGGAGGTACTGAAGTTTCCCACCCCGGGAAGAAAGACTCTCCCTTGCAGCAGGGCCAGTGACTTTTTTTTTTGATGGTGTCTAGGAAGGGGAGGAGAGCAGGATGGAGCTGCACATGATGGGTATGAGAGGGGAGGACAGTTAGTGACAGCTCTGCATCACACCCAAGGTCACAGTCAACCGCCATCAGTAAACTCCTTCTTTCACCTCCAGGGCAGTTCACTGCCCAGCCTCACAGCCTGCAGGGAGGTTTGGCTGGCCGGGCAAGGAGGGAGGACTGTTACCACCGCTGTCCCTTGGGCACGGCAGTCTGAGCTCTTTGGGGTGGTGGCTGGTGTCCAGCCCTGAGCTCTCCTCTGCTGTGGGAAGCTGTGCTGCTTCTCTTGCCCCTGAGCCTTGCAAAGCCAGCTGTGGACTAGTCTGAAGGCTTGCCCATGACATAGGTTTGATGCATCTGCCTGCCCTTGGGGAGCATGACGTGGTTAATTACTGCTTCACTCTTACTCCTCTGCCTGGTACATGAGTTTGGGAAGATTAATCTAAAGAAGCACTGACGGCCATGTTCTGTAATGAAACTGTTCCTGAAGCAGCAATGTACCATGCTGCCCTGACCTGCCTGCAGCCTGGTATGGACCCTCCAGGCCTGCACGGTGGCAGGGGACAGAGGCAGGAAACCACAGGGATCTGCACTGTAAAGCTTTGGGCTCCTCTTTCTCCTCACCCTTAGCTTGCTCAGCAGTCTTTCCAGGACAGAAGAGGGTGTGTGTGACTGCTGTCCACTGGACGGTTAGATCCTGGTAGTCACAGGCTACCCGTAACAACAATCCGGAGGCAATGTGATATAGGGCTGTCCCTGTCCCAGTCCTACCCTGACAAAAAAGGTGAGCAAATATAGAAAACAGACCTGCCCCCAAAGGTTGCTGTAGATGAGGAGTCTAGGGCAATTCAGGAAGGAGGTAGGCTTTATTTCTCACCTATATTTATGCTATGTCTCTGAAGTGTGTGTGAAGGACACCTTACCAATCTAGCAGTGCAGAGCCCCATGTCAAGGTGTCTTCGAGCCTCCAAGCTAATCTGATGGCTGTTAGACACTGAAAGTGGGGAGCACAAACAGGCTTCCAATCAAAACTCAGCGAGGTCCTTGCTGACAGAGCATGAACCATCAACCCACAGCAGTTCCCAATTAAAATACCAGCCTGCATGTCAGAGTGTTTAATAAAATCTGCTGCACCTAATAAACTATGCATCTCTGCTGAATCAAGTTGGTATGAGAAGGGTCCACTCATGCAATCAGGTCCGTGTCCAGTGCACCAGCAGTCTCACATATCTCTGAAATGGCTTTCTCTGTTACTTCAACTGAAGCAGCCCCTGCTTGCTTGGAGAGCAGAGATCCCTCTTTATTACCGTGTACCTCGTGTGTGACATTTAGACTTTGCCAGGCCTTCACCAAGACACAGCACATTGGCTCAATTGTATAGATTCACTTTATGACTCACTCTGCAACTTGATGCATTATGTCCAGATAAAAGATACTTTATCCCTATGATAAAAACGGACGCAGATGATGTCAAAATAAAAGAATGTTTTCTCATCCGAATAAAAGTTGAAGCTGCCATTCTTGGGGTTATTTTGCTTGAAAACCTCCAGAGAAAGCAGGACTTTGAGTTTTTACCATTTATAGTTAGTTTTAGAAAATTCAGCATATGAAGTTTGCTATCTGCTTTCCTCCCCGCAGTTGGACAGGAGTGTCTCTGTGCTGGTTGCATGGGGCTAAGCTCTCACTACTGGGGACAGTGGTTTCCTGACTGTGCAGAGGCATCAGCCAGCGCATACCCAAACCACTTGGAGCGCACTGCTTCTCGGACAGAGACGGAGTGATTCTGTGCTGTATTCTCACTGGCTGTTGTCTGCCAAGGCAACAGACCCATGTGCTGTGGAAGAGTTGGCATCCACAGGGCATGCAGTCAGGGTCCTCACAAGTTCACATGGCTAATGAAGGACTGTACTTGGCTATGCCACCACCAGCAGTGTGGGCATTCCTACAGCAGGATCACAGCCATGCATGAGGGCAGCTGGTTTGATGGTGAGTCCAAGCCCCGTGGGAACTGTGTCTTCCTGGCTGCATTTCTTTGAGCAGGAGGAGTTTATTTTTAGCAAACAATGCCAATTATAGAGGGATTGTTCAATAGCTACTTCTCAATGGATAGCAACAACTGCTGGCACTGCTCTGAAGGACCCCGTTTGTGGGAGGGATCCTCTTGGGAGAGGGGAGGGAGTAGCTGAGATCTGCTCTTTTGCTGGTTTGGTTTGAGGTTCTTCCGTTGCTATCTGCAGTTCCTGGGTCATGATTCTTGTTCCTTGAGCAGTAGAGACAGAGCTCACTGAGTGTGTCCAGTGACCATGATCTGCCAAGGGAGCCTGGAAGTGTCCTGTTGAGGCACTGAGTCCAGATGTCACAGTCCCCTTCACTCACTACTCTCAAAGATGCTATGCTTTTAATCACCTGTGTTAGTTGTCACTGGGGAGAGTACTTTTTAGTGACTTATTTGCACAGGAGCTGAAGGCCAGTGGATTGCCAAGGCATCCAGAGAAGGATAAACAGATCTTTCTCCACTAGCTGGGTTAGGCTGCAGCAAGAGGTTTGGGAAAGTGCAGAAGAATTAACCATAGGAAGGAATCATGTACACAAACCCCCTGCATTGATTCTCAGTTCAGAGGTAAATTGTTTATGTTGCTTCAGTTAAATCCTTCTTATTAATATAACTAAACATTCTCTGGAGAAGGATCTCAGGTCACCTATATCCCAAGTGCGTGCGCTATGAAAACACTACAAAAGTCTCTCACTCTCTAAGCACTTCTTCCATTAGTCTACACCCGAGGAAATCGCTCCATGAGGATGCCTCAGGATGAAAGTGCCCAACATTAGGGTACCCAACAGCTTGTTGCTTTTAGTATTTCTCTGTATGTAGAGACCAAGTTCAAGCCTGTGACCTGAATCAGTCCGCTCTGGACCTTCAGCATCTCTCAGCAAGAGCCCTGGAGACAGCTGGGAGATAAAGGTGGTAGGTCCGATGTTACTGATGAGCTCTCAGAGAAGATGACAGTATGTGAATGCATCAAAACACTAAGCTCGCACAGGTTGCAAACATGCCCTCCTTTGGGAAATGAGAAAACCACCCTTACTTTCCAAAGGAATTTATATCCCCAGTGCCAGGCTGCTTTCACAGTGAACAGAGAGCCCGTTCCTAGGTTAATTTTCCAATGAAACAACTTGTGAAAAGGTGAAGAGTGACTGCAAGAGGGAAAGAAACAATCGCCGAGATTTCTATCTGTCTCATTTTGGAAATGAAAGAGAATGTTGGCAATGGCAGAACTGCACATGCTGAGCTGGAATCACAACCCAAAGAAAAAAAGGAATGAATTAAACAGCACAAGAACTGAGGGACTCTAAATGCTGTCTTCGACATTTCAGTAGAGTCCTCATAAATCTAGACAATTAGGAGATGCAGTTAAAGAAGCCCAACACAATTATGCTAGGACATGAAGCTAGCTCTTTGGAAAACAAAGCTCTCTATAGCTCTTGCATGAGGCCATACTGGAGCAGTGCGACCTGTGTGACTACTTATTAGCTGGATGAGAAAGTCTGGATGAATGGAGTGGGCTGGGAACACCAGGTCTATTAACTCATAAAACACAGGCCAAGAGAAATGCTCCTTGGCTACAGCCTCTTTCCTTTTTTGGATGCTTGTCTGAATCCTGAGTAGCCAGTCCTGGAATCACCCCTTGGTTTCTAGGTAACTTATGAGAGGAGGCTCTTAGTCTAGTTCCTCTGAACAGCTGAGCTCATGCAACTGGTGCTAATGGATTTTCCACCAGCTCTTCTGACACTAGAATCAGACTGCATGGGCTCTACAGGAGAGGCAGTGACTATTTGCCTGCCTTTACTGAATTGTCCAGAAGAGTTAAAAAACAAGAAAAAAAGAAGAAAAACATAATAATAACATCTTTGGGGTATTTTCCCTTCCAGACTGTATTAAAAGGAGCACATTTAGTTTATTAAGGCACTAGTTTGCTGCATGCATCTATGGTGAAAAGTTAGTCATGAAAAGGGAGAAAATACAAAACAGTGTAGATTTCTGTGCATGGTGATGTCAGTGGTGGTTTAGGGATGAGGCACAGTCTGCTACATGTGGGAGATCAGCATCTGCATTTGTTCCAGCTCTCATGGAGGCAGATCTGCTGGTGGTACCTGATCGTAGATCAATGTACAAGGGCCTCAATCACCTCTGTGGGAACCTGCAAAGAGGAGCACAGTCATAGTGCAGGAGCAGGGCTCTCCTGTGCCATGGGATCATGCTGGGGTCATGTGGATTGTGCCTAGGGCTCTGCAGAGCCTCCAGCAGTCATTCAACACTGCCCATGGTGTCTCATCTCTTGCGAGAGAAGAGTTTGGCACCTGCCTTGGTTTGTTCTCCTACAGTTGCATGCTTTCCAGCTCAACAGCATTGCTGTTCCCAAGACAGGGAGGCAAATGAAGGCTGTGCTAAGGAGGGAGACACAGGGCTCTTGGATATCTGGGTCTGCTGTCATGGAATGCTCTGGTTGTGGGGACTGTGGAGAGGTGGGCAGATGCTGGACAACCACTATCACTCCCAGTGACCAGCATAACCAGGGCATGTTGCACCCTTCCTGGCTGCCACGCTGGCAGTGTGCAGGGAGGGATAAAGCAGGTGACAGGCAAGAGAAAAGAGGCAATTCTCTGGCCAGCTTCAAGAGAGGGGTAGGTATTTGCTACCCAGGCTAAAATTCAGCAGGCGTACAAGCCTGCAAAGACCCCCAGATGGCAGCTGACAGAATAGTCTGTCCTAATGAGGTTTGGGGTGTGGGAGTAGGGGACTGCATGTCCCTGGGCTCAGAGCAGAGCCCAAGGCCTGGCACTGCTCTGCAGCACTAAATCCACATGCAGAACACACACGGTGCAAACACAAGGCGTGCAAACGCAGGCCAGGCAGCATCTGCTATGACCTCCGCTCTCCACAGAACTGCAAGTTCAGTGTCTCTTGGCATGGCTTTTGCAGAGCACCTCTCCAGCGAGTGACAGAGACACCCGCGTGGCTGCTGCGGAGGAGCTCAGCTTTCGGCATTCCTTTGATATTCACGGCTGCCCAGAGCTTCCCCGGGGCCCATTCACAGTCTGGCCATGCAGACTGTGGGGATAAAGCAAGAGGTCGCTAAGCTCTTGATAGGAAGAGAGTATATTTCCCTGTTTCCCTTTTGTAGGAAGGTGAATAAGCCAGAGGCAGCAGAGGTCATTCATAAAGTGGATGGGGGCCGGGGGATCTCAGTGGAGGTTGCTGTGCCCTACCTCACTCAGACAGCCTGAGCCGGGCAAGGTGGCAGGCACGGCCCCTTGGCAAAGACTTGCTGTCGAAGGATGGGCTGTGTATTTGCATGTGTCTTGCTCACACCCCTGCTCAAAGAGCAAATCCAGAGGTATTTTATCCTCTGTACATTTGTTTAAGGAAGTTTAAAAGCAAATTTGGCCCCTGACTTTGAATCCTTGCTCCTATAAATTCAAACACCTTGGACAGAGCATGTCTGTGCAGTCTTACATGTGACATTTAGCTAAAACCACTTACAAACAACTTGCATTACAAGTTTATTCATTCCCTGCAGAATGTTGGCTCCGCTGAGCGTCTCGCGAGCCATCTGCTGCGGGCGAGCTGCTTATCTTTGCTATCGGAGCCCTCTTCTAAATATTATGACCAAACAGAATTCCAAGAACAACATCCATCCCGCTGCACTGCAAATGCGCAAAGCTGATAAACTGTTTATATATTATCAGCTAAATAAGTTGAGTTTATCTGGAAGGGTTTGCAAAAAAAAGCCTCTTGGGGCACTCGGGAGGAATGCTTTTTACAGGCAGCACCCGACAAGATGGGGAGATCATCAGGGCTCCACCCAGCATGCCACATTTAGCTAAGCCAGCTCCAGGATGCCCACTGTGCCAGCCTAGGAGGGTCTACAGCTCCTCCTCCCCAGGAATGGGCCCACAAGCCTGCTGAGCTGTGGTGCAATAGTGTTCGAGGCTCAGTTAGTCCCTTCATCAGCTTCCTGCATCGTGTTTGACTGGCGTCAGGGATTGGGCTGAACCGCTTGCCCCACCCTCTGCAATGCAGAGAAGAGCCCTTAGACCTTCTGCTGCTCTGAGTATCAGTGTCCATGTGCTGGTTCTTGCTTTTCTCCTGCCCCACACCTGACTTTTTGCAGGGTCGGGTTACCTTTAGCACTTTGTGCTGGATCACCCACCAAGCCAGACTTGGCATCTGATCTGGCAAACCAAGGAACTGCCTAACCTCCATGCCTGGGATAGTGGCGGGAGTCAGCTAACCCTGGCGCCTGGGACAGCGCCCAGAGCCGCTAACCCCAATGCCCCAGTATAAATTATCTAAATGCTTGTGAAATCCACCCGACGTGTCTCTGCCCCTCCTAGTGTTCCACAGCCCAAATTGGATATCAAACAGTGTGTTTATTCTTGCACATTTGGGTTTTTTGTATGGCTGAGGACTTGCCTTTCAGTGTCAACAAACTTTGAGGCAAGGCCATGAACAGAGGTCAGTGTGGACCCCAGCTGTCCCAGCAAATGGAGAGCATTTATTCTTCCCAGGGGACTCCAGATCTAAGGACACTCTGTCTGCTAGCTGCCAGCAAACAGATTTCACAGATCAAACTGGTTTCTGCTGGCCCCAGCCATACTCACCAGTAGCATTTTAGCGCAGCTTGACTGGGGCAGTTCAGCCGGTCATGGGGTACTGGCAGGCTCACAGCAACTCCTACAGTGACTCTGCATGACCAAGACCAGCCATGAGTGAAAGGAGAGCCTGCAGCATTGAACAACACCAGAAAGGCTACCCAGGCCTGTCTACTGGGTGCCATTTTAGGACTTTGCCTAAGTCCTAAAGGACTTTTAGGACTGGCTGGGGAAAGGGATAGAGTGATTGACCATGCCTGGGAACTGCTGGGCTCAATAAACCCCAGAGCAGAGGCATCTGGGTCTGGGTGGGAGGAAGAAGAGGAATCGAGCAGGGACAGATAGCTCCTGGGAAAGGAGGCAGCAGGGCAGGGGGCAGGGATTGCTGGGGGTGAACACCTTTTAAGCAGGTCAGTGCACAACCCACTACAGCAGCTGGATACTGCAGGCAGGGAAGTGGAGACTCAAAGTCAGATGCGCATATTTTAAGGATGGGGATGAGCAGTGAGTAGCACAGACCATGTAGGGGCCACAGCTGTGGCAGTGACAGGTTCTCCTCTCCCTTGGTATTGTTACATTGAGATTCAGAGCCTGTTTAGAAAACAGGCACTTTATATAAAACTCCAGTTACATGGGTCCGTGTGACAGTGAGCAGTGAAATGTGGCGCAGTATTGGTGATAGGAGAACCCTCTGGCCCCCTAGCCTACAATGTTTACATTTTACAAAGCTCTCCACAGTTTATCCAGCACATTTAAGCCATGTTCATGAGCAATGTGGGATCAGGCAACTACTGCATGACTCTTTCATCAGGCACAATTTGTGGGTTGTTTGTGTGACAGGGTTATGGCTGGGGTTTTTCCCAAGGGGTGGCCTAGGTCATCGGTCACAGCAGGGGTGCTCCCCCACCAGGCTGTCAAATGGTCAGGATTGATGTGGTGGTTCTTGACATGATTGCCATATGGGGGGATGCTGCCACATCTGTGCCTCAGGGATGGTCTCCTCAAGGCATGGCTTCTCTTCCCCCAGGCTCGTGCTATTGATGTTGAATCAGTCTTTTCAGTCACAGATTATTTCCATGTTGATCTCATCCAAGGAGCAAGTCATCACACTAAGTGAAACCTGGTCAGAACAGGTGGGTGGTGGAAGAGACCCTGGCTCTTCTGATGACTCCTGGTCATGCTTGTGACGCTTGAGGTCTCTGTGGCAACACTTGTGAACATGAGGTCATGTTTCTGTGTATGCCCAGGATGAAAACAAGTGGGGAGGACACTAGCCCAGCTTATCCCACCCTGAGATGCCACCACTCAGCTCTGGACCTGTTTGTAAGTGCACAGAGCCCTGGCAACCATGCATCTGACCATGCTTCAAAGAGAGACATAGCTTTGTGTAGCCTGCACAGCCCAACACACTGTCCAGAGCAGAGATGTGTCACTGCCCCTTCTTATAACTGAAAACTGAGACAAGAAGGGGACATAGTCAGAGTAAGTCAGTCTGGAAGTGAACCCAGCTGTCCAGGATTCATACTTCCTTTCTCAGGCTACACAGCCATGCTTCCTTTCATGCTTGAAAATCTGATGGAGGGGGAGATGGTGGCCAATTTCTTGTGTGCTGGTAAATAAATTCCCATCCAGCCATCAGGAGAGGTGCTGGCCCTGTGGCAAGGAGAGGAGGATACCCGCTGGGGGAAAAGGGAAGGGACAATAGAGAGGAAAGTTGCACAAATACAAGGTGCGGCTGGCCTGGGGGAAAGCAAAGCTGTGGGGTACATCAAGTTTGCTCCTGGCCCTTCAGAAGAAGGGACTGTGTATAGCAGTAGCTGTTCTGAGATGCCTGGGCCTCTTTGCCAGCTTAGTTATTGCTGGTGACACTTTGGGATCATTACTGTCTACCTTAGAGGCGATGTCCTGTTAGATGGCTTCTCCGTATTGCAACTGTGTAATGATTCCCTCCATGCATTGCCTCTCAGGAGGCTTCAGTGAAGGCAACTAGCTATTTCCACCCTGCCTGCTGCTGGCATGGGTTCTCACCCTGCTTTACTCAGACCCCCTGAAAAACCACTGGTCCCACAAAGAGCCTGTCTTTTTTTCAGGCTATCTGTCATTCCTTTATCCAGAAAATTAGAGTGAAGAAGCTTCCCAAAGCAGACTTCCAACATACATAAGACACTCCTTGTCCTGGAAGTTCAGGCTGGCACTGAGCCTCATCATTTCGCATATCTTGTATACATGAAGCAGTTCCTTTGCATAAAGATATGGAGTTTATTAGGAGACACTGGAGCTTAGGAGCTGTCAGGAGTAGAAATCAATTCTGTTTCTGACACGCAAAGAGCCTTTTATAGCCTGGAATGGGCACAGGACCCTAGCTGAGCACCTCCCCCTCGGCACTCAGCTAGTCCCTTCCCAGGCATGACTGCTCTCTGTTTCCTTGGACTTCCTCCGATTTGAGATGGGTCTCCATCCCTTGGCGTGAGAGATAACTCCACAATCTAAGGAATCTCTTGAGTTGAACTCTTTCAAACACACCCACACAGAGAGACTATGCTCCCCCAAGCCTCCTCTTTTCCCTTCTCCCCAACACACCCGTTAACTCTTGTCTCATTTACTGGAAGCTCAACAAGGCCACAGTAACTTCCTGAGCCTGGCTTTTTGCAAAGGGCCCTGGGACCCTGACCATGTGCCCTCACTCTGTGATGGGGTCGCTTCTAATATCTTTGGAAGGCTGCAGAAGTATCATCTCCTCTCTTCTGATTCCTGAGTGCCTGGACTGCCCCTGAGCCCCAGAGCTTTCTCAATTCCTTCACTATTTGATGCTCTTAAAGAACAGAAAATCCCTTTGCCTTGCTTGGAGCTATATATTTTGCTCATTGCTGCCATATCCCTCCTCAGTCATTCCACCACTCTCACCATAAGCAGTATTTGCCGTAATGTGGCTTGTCTGCATCAGCCAGGCTTTTTACATGCTTTAGGCCTTCTGACTTGCTATCGTTCCCCAGGGTCCTCAGTTCCTTGTGTTCCACAACATCCTTACGAAATACAGAAGTCCATCCCTTTTTGTCCCCGTCCTGCTCTGGGCCTTGCTACACTGGCTCAGAAACATTAGCAAGTGATTTTTATGAATTTTGATGTCACAGAACACCTTTCCTGGCCTTGGAGCTCTTGCAGAGCAGCTCTATCTGAGCCTCCTTCTATGGAGCCTATGGAGGCTCTGTTTCTCTGAAAGTATCAGCCACATCTTTCAGCAATGAATCTCATTCAGGGACAGTTTGGGGATGGAGTTCTTCCAGGAACACTGTCCCCAGATTAGCTCTCCTTCCTGACTGGCCTGTACAGGCCTAAGTCACTTTTGACTGCTGCAGCTGGGTACTTCACCTCTTCCTGGTTTGTGAAGGAAGGAACAAGAATCAGTCATGTTCTCTAAGCACTGGGAGACACTGTGCTTTTAAAACTTGAAAGGCAGGACAGTGTGCTCAAAAGGAAACTCTTGACTTGTTTTCTGTGCTGTATCAAAGGAAGTTGCCTTCTACCAACATTTAAAGCTTCAGCTCAAATTGCAGTTCTATCCATCCCAGGGCTGTCTGACTGCCGCCAGTGGGCTGTAATTTGTGTTTCAGGCACATGCCATCTCCCACTTTAGCTTGCTGGAAGCATACTTCCCTCTGAGATGCTTTTTCCATGGGCGCAGGCAGCATCCTAAGGGAACCTAGAGGCAGAGGTTGGCAGGTGTGTATCATTCAGACCTTCACTCTGGACAGTCTTCTGGACAGAGGAAAGATTGTGAGCCAAAACTTTCTGCCAAAACTCCAACCAGATTTCTGCCACATGCCTGTTCCTCAGGGACGCAGCCCTCTAAGCACTGCACTGTGGGTGGTGGGAGACTCCAACAGAGCAGAAGACACGTCAGTGGGAATCTCACTGGTTTGCAGTTCATTCCAGTTACACAGCTGTCTCCTTTAAACA
This sequence comes from Apteryx mantelli, assembly GCF_036417845.1. NCBI lineage: Eukaryota > Metazoa > Chordata > Aves > Apterygiformes > Apterygidae > Apteryx > Apteryx mantelli. The sequence continues at coordinate 6,722,794 of NC_089996.1, forward strand.
AAGTTTACTCAGTGTTACTTAATGTTTCAACCATGTCTCTTCCAGGAAGATGTTCAGCTGCAGCATGTGTGACCTTTACCCACCAAACTAGCTTGGTCTGGGTCTGCAAGTGGGATGCCAAATTTGTAAGGCTTGGGCATGGCAGTGGTTTGGAGCTGGCTCTGACTGTCATGATTTCAGTCCAGCTCTCCTAACACTCACACGTAATAGGCACAGGACTCACCGTACCGTGTTTTTCTGGGCTTTCCACGGAGACCTATCCTCCCTTTACCTGGTCCCTTCCTTCTTTTGGTCCTGCATGCACCCCTTTGCTCAAGCCTGCCTGCTGTGACTGGTGAGGCAGGGCTGCCCTCGAGTGGGTGGGCAAGGGAACCAGAAGGGGATGGTGCTGGCCTAAGCCCCACAACCATGGCTCAAGTGAACCTTGCTCTGGATGCGCCCCATGGCATCTCCCAGCAGAGGGGCTCATGGCTGGGGTGCGGAGTCTGCCTTAAGGAGGGGAGGGAGAACCACATGGGCAATGCTATTGCCTCACAGCCTTGCCTTGTCTGTGGTGTGGGGAGGCTCCTTCTGCCTGTTGGAGTCCCTCTAGCTCCCTGAGCCGCTCTCTGCCGTGGTAGCTGTTCCAATATTGGCTTGTGCTTTTAGGGAGCTTTGCAAACCCATTCGTTTCCTGCTTCTGCCCCTTTGCCTGGCCGTTATCCTTTGAGAACAGAGCTGACAGTGGGAATGCTCAGCTTGGTCCTCCCACAGCACCTGCCGCAGAAACTGATCTCTTCAGTCCATGGCCTGGCAGCACAATGTATATCTCCTAGGGCTGCCCGTGCTGTGAGTTTGGGGGGGGGGGGGGGTCCACACCGCTCCCTCCGTGGAGTTTTGGCCTTGTGTAATTGGCAGGTCATGGGCTGCAGTGGCAGGCACAAGTGGGGGAATCAGGAACAGTTTCTGACTCAAAAGTCCCGCTTCAATCTCCTCAGACCATGCCTCAGTTTCCTCACTTATAAAAGAAGAAAAGTGCTCTGAAAACTTTGAGAAAAATGTGCTTGGTGCCCTCACCATTTTAAATATGTGTTCCCTCTCTTGGGGTCTCCAGACACTCCACAGTGTTATTAAAGTTTCCAAGGTGCACAGGAGGGGATGCTGGAGGGTGTATTCATGTAGGATCCTTCTCGGCTCTTTTAAACAGCTCTTTTGTAAGCCTTTTTTCGCAGGGAGCACCTTGTCAGATTGTGCTGGGGTTGCCTCCTCCTGGTCCCAGCCATGGTGGGAGTGCTGCACAGAGCAGCAGTCAGCAGATTTATGACTCTGGTGTCTAGACCAGCTCCAACCTGCCTGGGATGACAGGTACATCCTGGAGAAAGGTATGAGGCTTGTCTCTGGCCGTCTGGCCCTTTGTCTTACAGCTAACCAGGGGGAATTTGCCAAAAAGCACACTGCAGTGTTGTCTGGGGACCTCAGGCAGCCTCAGACGATTGGATATGCGCTGGCCGTCATGCCATCCTGCAGTACGGGGTCAGTGAATTGCACCCCCTGGTCAACAGCACCAGCTGCAAAACTAAGGGACGGGGATCAGGGTGAGATCCTAGCCCCAGCAAAGAGACTTCAGGGAAACTGGTATTTACCTTCAAAAGGCACTTAAGGAGCTAATCAGTACAGATTATTATGTTTTAGGTCTCGTCTCTGTGGGAGCAGACGTGTGTCAGACTTGGGGCACTGAGCAATGACTGTGCAACTTGTGGTGGTGGGAAGAGGAGCCAAGAGGGGAGGGAGCAGGAAAAAGTCTCAGGCTTTCCATGTGTGAAGGGTCATGAGAGACCATTTAATGAGCGTTCCTCTATGAAAGCGTGTGCAAGGAAAAGGAAGATAGCTTAATTTAAAAGGACAGGGAGTTTTGGGTGTGTGCCGTGATGCTGGGAGCAGTGGCTAACTGCGAGAAGCAGGGGACCATTCCCTCTCCAATACGGGAAGTGGGCACTGAAGATCTCACTGAGTAGCAGATGCCCTCATCCTGATGGGTATATAGCTTGCGATAAGTCAGGGTTGAGTGTTAACTGTGTCAATGGCATCTGGCTGAGGAGAGCGGATGCAGGGATGCAGGGAGCCAACCTACAGGAGCCAGCTGGAAGGGGCCCACGGTACATGAGGGAGGCAGCCAGTGAAGTGCAACCCACCACACTCCTGGTAGGATCACTGAGTGGGGGAAATGCCATCCAAAACAGCCCACAGGAGGCCGCACTGCTTACAGAGGGCTTGGCAGGGACAGGCCTAGTGCCCTGAAGTTGCCCCCCTGTCCTTTGGGCTTATCATGCAGTTGTAGGAGCACCAAGGTGCTTGTCTATGAGGAGGGGGTGAGAGTGTGATTCTGCTGCTCATTCCCTTGTGTTTGTGGGTTGAAGCGAGATATTGTAAGTGTGGCAGCACCAGCTGCTGCACCACACCATTTGCTGAGCAGCGTGGTCCATATGTGTGTGTCAGTGTGTACATATGTGCGTGCACACATGCCTGGCGATAAACATACAGATATGAATGTGAGGGAAAACATAAATATATACAATAAATTTCCACAATTAAAAGTTGTTTTAGAGCAGAAAATTTCCATTTTAGGCGTAGGAACATCAATTTTATAAATAAAAGATTAAAATAAACATTAGCATGGATACATCAACACACACACACACATGCACACACACTTAAAATAGGCTCCCACACTATAATTTTAAATAGTACAAAACAAATGAATTCTCCAAATATTGTTTAAACTGGCACAGGGGGTTATGATGTCATTTCTGTAGTAATCATAAACTTGTTTTCCTGTAACAAATATGATCGTTTTTCCCATTAACAGTTTATTAGGACTTTTGGTCTATGTGAGACCAATACCAAACTGTGGCTGGTTTTGATTGCTGAAGACTGTATTAGGTCTCCATCCTCTCTGCTGGCTCACTAACACTGCTGTCAATAGTTGCTTTTTTATTTTCTCATCCTTTCCTCCGGGGAAATAAAAAGTGGCGCCTTGCTCTTGAGCAGGATCTGAATTTCTGCAGTGGTGGTGAGACCCTGCCTGTGGGCTGGATCGTCAGCTCTGGCGCTGACTTCAGTGGGAGCAGGACTGGGCCGTAGCGCTGTGTGGCAGGGCGCTGACAGCTGATCTAACGGGGGGCTGGAGGGACCGCAAAGGGCAAGGTGACACGGGCAGATGCGAACAGATGTGGACTTGTTCTGCTCATGCCCTGAACTGGCCCGGGTGAGCAGCTCCCTTCGAGAAGCCGGTGCTAATGAGCCCAGCAGCATCACGGCTGCCAGGGCAGCGCCCAGCACTCGATGGCCTCGCCTCACCCTAGCGAAGGTGCTGGGTGTGATCTCCTTGCACCCCGTCAGTACTGTTACTGCCCGGCTCGTCCTGCGGGGACACTGCTGCTGCCTCCTCAAGTGTGGCATCCCGGCGTGCACGTTCCCCGGGTGAGCGTCCTCCCAGGCCGCGGGAGCTGATCCCGACGCCTTAACAGCTCCACTCGGAGCAGCCTCTGCTGCAGCAGGTGGCAACAGTCCCTTCCCCAGGACAGCGCAGCGGTGCCAGGCTCACGGCCGCATGTGTCGGGGAGCCTTGCTGGCGGGTGCAGATCAGACCAGGCGCTGGGTCCCCCTGCCTCGCACGCCAGGCCTGTCCGTGCGGCACCATGGGTCAGGAGTGACACAGTGAAGCTGGGCCACTGGGTAGTCGCTGGGCCAGCTCTGGACACGGGACAGGATCTCTGAGCAGGCGGAAGGCCCCAGCCTCCTGCTAGAGCATTTAGGGCTGAGTCCCAGTGCCATTAAAAGTCCCTATTTATCCTCTATTCTTACATGCAGCCCTGTAGGAAATGCTGCTGGAATGTGTCGATTCTACTCCTGGAGCTACGTTCATTCACACTTACCAGCATAAGGACACAGTGTCTCTGAATGACTTAGAATAATATTTGGAAAAATCCATCTTAAGTATATTAGTCCACTAAGCCTTTAAGTCTTCACAAGGACCTTAATTCCAAGGACGCTGATGTGTGTGTGTGTGCCAAAGATTTTGCAACACAGTGACACACAGGCAGCAGGGCTCGTTCTGAGTCCCATCCTGCTGCCTTGAAAATGGTTAACAAATGTCTTACTGCTGGAAATCTGTTTCTGCTTAAATTGAAAGCGGTGGGGTTCTGAACCCTGCTTTGTAGCACCCTGCTGGCAGCTTTTGTCATTCTCAGGCTTGGCATATTATTGGAACTATTAAATGATGCTGCATTGCCTCATTGTATTTAGATTTTAAACATATTTGTAAGGCTTAAAAAAAATTGTTCTCATTATTAAAGCAATGTACTAAATACCTTCTAGTAAATAATCTGTCCCAGAAGTGCTCTGCTCACCCAGAGCAGTCTAGGGAGCAATAAACCAACAAAAGGAAAGAAAAAAAATAGCAAGGATGTTATAGGAATGTAGAACCAGGAGAAATGAGAAGTGGGAAAGCATGGGATGATGTAGCTGAACTCCCTGCAAACTTCTGTTTAAGCGCAGTCACCTGCCTAGGAGGCAGTTCAACACCAATCCCTGCTGGTTCCAGGTTAGCCAGGAGAGCAGATTTCAGAGAGCAAAGCACTGCAGATAAGCCAGTTCTCAAGACAGGTGATCAGACAAATGGATTTTGCCTCATGCTTTTGACTCTAACAGTGTCAGAAGTAGCCAGAGCTTTTGACATTTGCAGCTTTGGGAATGAGAGTCCTGTAGTATATCGGAAGGTTTCTGTAAGGGCTCGTGGGGAGCACTGGAGCAGCTTTAGGAAACTAAGCACTCTGCTCCCTTCACTCCAGAGACCCCTGTTCAAGAAAAAAAATTCATGTTCAGAAAACACCGTGACAAGCCTTACCCACAGCAGGCAGCCTTCCCAAGCAGATCCTGTCTGAAGGGCTCCAGGAGTACCAAGAACGCTCACTGCTTTTGTGCTGTCCAGGCTCTCCACTCAAGGCTCCCACAGCACTGAGGCTGACTAGGATCAAGAAAAAGAGCTAACATACCTGTTTACTTGGACATGTCTACATGGGCAGCTCTGTGAAGATATCTGTGTTTGGGAACCTCATTTTAACCAAATTATTCTACCAACCTTTCCGTACCACTATCACCATCTACCTTATCCAGCCAGACAAATGACTCAAACTCCCATGTTTGCTTCTAGAGGTTTTCCAGAGATTGGTTGATTCTTCAGTCTACCTATCTTTACATTTATCAACAAGTGTTTCTTTTCATCCATCCAGAGCAGAACCTCAAGTGAAAGTTCATCTGCTTCCAACCTTCTCTCTTGGATGGACCCAGGTCACATCCAACAATGAACAGCAGCTTTCCTCCATCCTTATTACACTATAATGTAAATCCCTGAGATTTATCAGGAAAATCAAGGGTTGTTGCCATCCAGCACTTCCCCGTGTGAGTCTGGGAGGCACAATGTGCTCCCTGATGGTCTTGAGTGTGGTACAGAGAGTGACAAGTGATGGAGAGTGCAGAACAAAGCAGAGAAGGAGGTCTTTTGTCTCGGTGATGTAACGGAGGCCTCAGGAAGCTGGGGAGTTTAGTGGCTATAAAACCACTTTTCCAGCATCCCAGTAGAGAAAGTACTGACTGATAGGCTGAATTTAACTCTGCATTTCACTAGACACAAAATTCTTTTCACTCCTAGAAGACTGTCTGCTGCGTGCCCAGCCTAAGAAACCTAGAGGCTTTAGGGGAGGACACACGACTTCCATGCTTGAAAGCTATAGGTGAGCCTATGAGCCTTTAGGTGAGCCTTTGAGACTGGTGACACAGGTGGGGAGAGCTCCCAGAGAGAGCCACCTCTCCCATTTTAGTGTTGGTGGGCAGTCCCATGGCTGGAATACCAGAGCCAGCACTCCCAGAAACGCGGTGGTGGGTGCCCTGCAGTTGTGGATGGGCAGCTGTGATCCAGTTCATGGAAACACACCTCTGAAAGGAGCAGCCACGTGGGCACTGTCCACCTACAGGGAGGCAGTGGGAGTTTGCTGGGGCTGCTGTAGCTCAAGAAGCTCTTGAGGAGCACAAAGTCCTAGTAAACCTGGAAAGGTCAAAGGGGCTTGAGCAGTGGGTATGGGACAGAGTGGAAGACAGACAGTGTGTCCCCAGCTCCAGGAGCAATGAGCTGTGCCAGAGCAGGAATACCATGGGTCGCTGCTCACTGTTAACTTACAGAGCTATACAGCCTCCATGCCAGCATCCCCAGGCTACAGAGCTCCAAACACATTGATGATCTCTCCCCTAGCTACCAGCTGCCCCAGTACTTTAGCAGCATAGCTAATTAATAGTGATTTGACTAACAGTACTAGTCTGGGCCAAGTATATATTAGGTCAATCTTCTAGAAGCTGGGAAAGTACCAAAAAGCAAACAAAACCAAAACACAACAACACGACAAAAAGCCAAGGCAAAAAGAAAATTGCTGTGATACTGTTGTGATGTCTGTACATGAGTATTTTTGCACTGAAAGAATGCAGATGCATTTTTGCTGTGTTACAGCACAGTTTTAGGCAGACCAGCAATGATGCACTGTAAACAGACCATGTTAAAACACATAGTTCTCTCTAGATCTTTCTGCAATATTTTCTCTAAATAGTTTTTTTGTAATAGGCATTTTATTTGCTTTGCAGAGTCCCTAAATAGTATGAGTCCTAGTTCAGGAACATGCATGTTCTGGAATTTATTTTAAAGGGCTCTTTATTTAGCAAGAGAGCTGCAGCAATTGAAGTCCCCTGCCAAGCCTGCCCCTCTGCCTGCCTGTGGTGCCTGGGCTCCCTAGCACTGCTAGCTCACTTGCACTGCTCCCCGGCAGAGGCAGGGACTCTGAATTTGTGAGAGGCTTCGTTTGCCCAGGGTCAGGCTGGAACACCTGGCACAAGGCTCCCTCAGGCTGCTCCGCGATGACACTGGAGTGATGGAGAGCAGACCGCAGCCCAGCTTTTCCATCCTGTGTCTTCCAGAGTGTCAGCCATTGGGAGAGGCTGCTCTCTGCTCCTCTGCACCTAAGCACAGACTAACCCAGGATGTGAGTGTGACTGAGAGAGCTGGGAGGGTTGGGAGTCCTGTATAATTTGAGTAAATCTGACTGATAATTCAAGCTGCTCAGTCACTAAGGAGTTAGGTCTCTCAGAGTTTTAAAATTCTCACTGCATGTTTGACATTTTCTGAAGTGTCTTTGCCAGCACTTCCCTGTGTGCCTGGCCCAAGACCCCAGAAGCACGTGCTGAGCAGACCCTGTGTCCTGCGCCCCAGAGCAACCCCTTCCCCACAAGACCATCTTCCACAGCCCACACAGGAAGGCAGACACTGGGCTTGCCGCCCTGTGTCGTTCATCTGGCAAAGGATGTTCAGGTAGATTTTCCCCACCAGTGACAGGGAAAGGAATCCACAGGATGGAAAAGAAGGATCTAAAGGGGATGATCTAGGTTTCAAAAGCCTTTTGATTTGTTTCAGGGAACATTTGGCCACGCTAGGAAGTAAAGCCAAATTCTGTGCTCAGCTACTGCAGGGGCAAGGCCCCATTTTGCTCTATTCTCAGAGAAGGCAGCAGAGTGAATTTTCCTCTCATTTATGCCAGAGGAAATTGGGTATTTCTGTTATCTAATCTGGACCCAAATCAATGTGATTCTGTCCTTGAGAATCTAGGACATCCCTTAAAAGTCTGGATTGATCAAATGTGATGTTACAAAGATAACAGCTATAGATAAAGGTAGACATGGCAACGAGTGCAGGACAATCAGAGAAACTCTGCCATCTCCCTGCAACCTTTCAGTCCCTGAAGGAGTGAGACCAAGATGTGGCTGCAGGAAGGGGGAGATACCCCCGGAGTTTTGGGAATTAGGGACAACTGCTCCTCCGCTTCTCCCCACTGGCTTTATGATCCCATGTCAGAGAAACTTTTGGAGGAGGGGTTGGACTTTAATAGCACCATCTATCACTCAGCTGAAAGTGGGAAGAAGACCCTGGTTTCAGTTCTGATGTGTCCAGTGAGTTGGAGGATGCAGAGAGGTTTGCACATCACCCAAGCTGTTCTGCCTTCTCTGGTGCACAGGAAAGGGAGACGTGTGCTGAGTGTGGCTGGGTTGTGCCATCACAAAAATCAGTAGGAATTTCCCATGTCTCTCCATTATTATTTTCTGGTGAGGAATGCAATCAAAAAATCTGTATTTAAGGCCATATTTCTTTTTTCTTCATGTATTTCTCATTGGTTGCTCTTTGATTCCTCCCCCTCCAAATCTCCCTGTGTCACCAGCAGAAATTCCTTTATGGTTTGTAGAAAACATATTGGAAACAAACTCCAAAATATTTTGCTTTTGCAAAAGGGGTACGGGGAAACAAAAGTTAAATGCAATTTTCTTTACTGGCCTCATTTGTGATGCCAAGTTTTACCCAGTGTCAAACTCAGATCATTTACCAAAGCAGCAGGGATAGAAATCCAGCATTTTGTGATGGATGAAGCTGTTTGGGTTTGGAGATCACGCTATATGAGTGTATGCAGAAGGAGAGCGCTTGCCATTGTGGTTACCCGCTCCAAATGGGAATGGTATGAATAGCCAAACTTTTCATTGGCATTGTAAATTGTGTTTCCACAAACCAACTTTCAGGAATAACAGCATGCTTTTCTAAATGATGTTTGTTTGCTCTCTGCACTCTTTCCAGCCCTCCCCCCTTCTCCACTCTGCTTTTTATTCTTTTTCTTCATTCAAGTGATGAAAACCTAAGGAATATTTTGGTGACTTTCACAGACATTTGTGATTTTCCTCCTGAACTGCCAAAGTAAAAGTTGGCCCAGACCAGCTGAAGTGCTTCCAGTGGGATTTGAGGATGGTAAATCAGGAAGAGGCAATACTATAGTGAAATCTTGGTTAGAAATTACAATGCCATTTCCCTCCTTGCAATGAACGGAAAGACAGAAATAACTTAGAGAAAGACTTTTCTGCCTCTGCAAAGCCAGTTAGAGTTTGCAGCAAAGCCAGTTAGAGTTTGCAGCAAACCCAAAACCTTTCTCCCCTTTCCTCTTGCACATATTCAGTACTTTGCTTGTTAGTGAGTCCTGGACACAAGTCCTTGGTACCTTATATGACACAAGAAGCGGAGCAGCTGCTGGATATGAGTTAGAGTAACAGGCCCACCTAAGTTGTGTGAAAACCGGATCTCCATGTGAGTGTGTGCAGGATCATGCAGACTCCACTTCTGAATCATTCTTGGAGATGTTCCTGTAAAGGCCACACTTACGATTAGATTGTTTTCAGGCCTGGCTTTGAAAGGTCTGTAGCTGAAGACTATTGTTAGCAACAGTTCAGTTCTGTAACGCTGACAAAATACGGCTATCCATCCCAGCACAAGCAAAGGATCCCCTCCAGGGTGCTCTCCCACCTTCCTTCCAGCACCGTATGGCTGGAGATAGGTGTCCTGGTGGTGTATGCATCATTGTGTACAATCTGCCTGGGAACAAGGTGGTGATTTTCTGACTCCTTAGTGAGTGCAATCAGATGAGATGCTCCAGAGCAACACTGAACCCTAACATCACCGATTGGTTTTGGGCAGGAGTTTTCAGCAGTGTCTTAATCTGTGGCAGAAGAGCTGGAATCTGCTGCTTCTCCTGACATTACCAGCTGATGAAGGGAAGCTAGAGAGGACAGTGAATTAGTGGATCAAGCTAGAAGAGAGGAGATGATAGTCATGGTGTTGAAAGGAGGAGTATCATTTTGGAGAGAAGTAATTGATGGAAATCTTCAAAGGGGAATTGAGATCTTCTTTATAATTTTAAATAATGGCTTTACCATCAGAAGTGAATGCATGCTGAAGAAATCTGTGCCTGACAGAAGGCCAGTAAGTCTAGTCGAAGCACAAGCGAATTGATGTATTGTACATAGAGAACTGGATAACCTTTGAGTTTTGAACAAAGGTAAAGATGCAGTTCAATAGATATAATTTGTATTGTAAACACAGAGCTTGTGAGTGGAAATTACCAAGGAAGAGAAAACAGTAGATTTCAGAATAGTATAAGCACTTTTGTGATGCAGTGTGAGATATATCAGCTAAGTTATGTCCAAGAAAGCAAAGCACATAGTAGCACCATGCACAAGAGCTTAGTACCACCAATCTGGATATTGTGAAGTCCACCCATCTTTGAGGAAGATGCATCACACGATGGGCAGAGAGTGTCTCATAGCATGACCAAGGGGCTGGAGAGCCTGTCACCCTAGAGGGGACTAAAGAGCTCAGCTTGTTGAGACAAACCAAAAAAGGCTGTGAAGGACTGTGACTGCAGAATATAAGCACAAAAGGAGATAAACTCTGGGTGGAGAAAAGAGCTATTGAAACTGAATTACACTGCTGTCACAAGACAGTCTAATCATGAATATTAAACAGGAGAAGGTGTTTTCTAGCCATCAAAGCAGGGATATATCAGAAAAGCTTCCCAAGAAAAGAAATGAGGAACTAACAGAAAACTGGTGCCACAGAGTTTGTCATAGGCTGGACTGGACTTGGATGGAATGTGCTATGTGGGCATCTGTCATATTGCGTAAATCCTAGGTCTGTGAAGATGCTGGGTTTCACAGGACAAGAAGCATGTGGCACTGGAGCCAGGCCGTCACAGACAGAGCAGGTCACTCCAGTTGTGCTGACCTTGGAGAATCTCCATGTGCAGACTACAGTGAACCACATTACACATTGCCATGGTGGTATCAAATACCCAACAACCCATGTACTGTGGGTCCAAGGAGATGGGGCCAGATTTGCCTCTAAAGTTGGGCCTTGTCAAACTGGACTATCTTCCTTGATAATTCCAGTTTCAGGAGTTCTATGGCTAGGATAACACTGCCAGGAGGAGATATTTCATGGAACCAGATCTGTTCTGGTTCTGGCACAAGATCCCTGTGGTGACTTTGGAGTCTTTGAAATTCAGAGAGGAAGCAACTTGCTTGTTTTTAGAAGGAAGGGGAACTTCTGCCATATTCCTGAATGTTCAGGACAAGTGGCTTTAAGTAAAATCACCTAACATCAAACTGGATGGTCAGAGTCTTCTCATGAGGTGGTGAACATGCCCACACACTCTGTACTTCCCAGGGCAGGGGGACTGGACAGGAAGGCCTGCAGAATCTGATGGGAGAAGTCCAGTATGCATTTCTTGCAGTGGTAGGAGCAATGTACAATGATGGGTGAGGAACGTGTCTGTGCTCCATCACGCAGAATTGTCTCCCAGCTCACTGAGCCATGTGCAGACATGTTGCTTTCCTCCTTTGCTATACAAGTCAATACATTGTCTGGGGACTGTGGACTGGCAACTTCATATTCTCTGGTGAATTGTCCTGCTAAAATATCTAGTCCTATGCATGTTTCCATTTCTATACCCACTGGTATAACATCAGGTCCCGGGAATGCTCCCCCCTCCTGCACTCTTTCAGGGGGTATCGATGTTTCCATTTAATGTGGGGTTTTTTGCCCTCACTGAGGAATTTTACAAATAGTTCGTTTATTGTGTCAATCTCTGCCTTTGTGAACAGAAGAGGGAGCATCTGGAGAGCATCATGAACTCTTGGCATGGATGCTCCTGGGAGGCTGTGCTCTCCCCAGCGTGAGAGAAGCAGCCCATCCCCACTCCCCAAAGCCCCCTTCACATCCTCACATGAGGTCCTGCTGGAGCATATCGTTCTGCTCTGGACTGTGTGGGAGGCTGTGGCAGAGTGCAGAGACAATGTTTCTAGCTGGTTCTGCTGATAAAGAGTTGCTTGCCCTGCTCTGGGCTGCTTGATTCACAGCAGAGGAAGGTCTCCTAATGTCTCACCTGTTCTGGGAATCCACACAGTTGGTGCAAGAGATAAAGACCTGTCTCTCCATGTGCACCATAGCAATGTAAGGCTGTTGTGCCCAGCTCTGCTCTGCCTAGGGACCCAGAAGAGCAACAGCTTATTGCTGTTGTGTTGAGTCTGCATGTGAACATTAACTTCACTTCTTCATTAGTTGGGTATTTTCCATCACAGTAGGGTTTAATTGGGGAAAAGAATAAAAGAGTTGATTAATCACAACTAAAATGTTTCATAGGAATGTACCAGTTTGAGTTAAAGTCTTATGTGGAAAGGTCACTGGAGTTTGGGAAGGAAAGTCTTGTTAAGACAGAGAGAGACCACCCTGCAATAGCTGATCACCTACTGGTCAGGACACAGCTGGGAGGAGAGAAGACAGCAAAGTAGAGACTTGACCTTAGTTCCCCATGTCCCAGAAGAATTAAGCGCTTGTTACAGTCCAGGATGAGACATGCCTTTCCTGTCTTGTTGGAGCTGCTCAATTGTGTAGAGTAAATTAATATTCATTAACTCAAAGGGAAAGTTGGACGACAGGCTGCCCATTAAGGTACTGACTTGGGCTCAAGTTCAAGTGGTTATTTCTTTATTTACACAGTGGGAAGTTGCAGTGGGACAGGCCATATAAACCCTCTAGCCTGGCGATATGAGTGCTCAGCTGAGGTCCAGGGGACTTCCAGCCAAGTTCCTACTCTACCAGTTCCAGAGAAGGCCTTGGTCCTCCTTCCTGAACCACAGCTGTTTTTGTGCCATGACAGGCCACTCAGGAGAGTCTTTGGTTTTCATGGAAATCACTTCAATGTTTTGGTTTGCTGCTGGTGTGGGCCGGGAACATTTTCTGATGCTTTGAGAGGTTTTGTTGGAATGACAAGACTCTTTCTGCCCAGCTCCTGCTGTGAGCACTACACTTGGAGACAAACTGCTGCTGGTTTTGCATCCAAGGTGGAGGGGCAGCTTTGTAGTGCTCAGAGACCTCAGAGTACTGAATGCCACATGAAGCTTGCAACAAATACTGCCACAACCACACACCAATCCCTCAGCCTTTGGTGGGGAGGCACATCCCTTCCTGTGAAGCTCTCATTATGGCTTGAGAGCCAAGATCAGGTCAGGGTGACAGGCACTGCAGCCAGTTCTGAGCTGGCACATTGGATGGGGACAACTGAGTTGGTGGATAGATTCTCACTGAAGGGTTGCTGGGGCCCAAGGAAAAAGTATAGCCTTCTTCTGCCCCAGTGCTTGGAGTGCTGCAAGTGGATGGTCAGAGCTTTAGCAGTCTCAGCCAGCAGACTTTTGTCATCTTCTGTGACAGCTTAGGGACAGCAGGAGCTTGCAGAAGATCAGGGCCTGGGCTGTGCTCATGGGGCACATCTGTCTCCTGCCAACCTTTGTCACTGTCTTTATGGTGGATTGAAAATGGCTGTAGTCCCAGAAACCCCCAGCCCCTGGGTGTACGGGCTCTGCAGTGAGAGTGGCTGTTAAAGCACCGCTGTCTGCACTGTCTGGACTGTCCTGCAGATGGGTTTCCCTGGCCATGAACTATGGTCTGCTCTGACACTTTGAGTGGAGGAAGTCTGGGGACTTTTCTCACTTGTCCAGGGGTCACAGATGTTTGCTGTCCAGGCAGAACAGGGGCTAGGACCAAACTGGAGAGCATCTAAACCCACAGATATATCCACCGCTCCATATAGACTGACCCCATGATGGATGGAGTTGCATACCCTGGGAGACAATCTGCACTTCTGCTCAGCTCAGCCTGGAAGCACTGGTTTGGCAGTGGGTGAGCTACGAAGCCCATGTGCTCGTTTCTGTGCCCCAGACTGACACAAGGTGCCCCTTCAAAGGACAGGGGCTGGCAGACATCAACAGCAGGTGAATAGCCTCCTCTGTGATGCTGTACCAGTTTCAAGTGATCCAGTTTAAGGTGGTTTCTGGCTTGGTGGTTCTATATTCCCCCGGACAGACTGATTATAACACACACCAGGCAGAGAGCTGGACCGAGAGCTCACGTTCAACTCTGCAACAAATGTGTAGTGATTCCCAGGTGATGAATTTGAAGAACATATTGAAGAAAGCCTGTGGGTGCCTGTACATACTCGGAGGTTGGCTGTGTACCATTTCTGTATGCACAAGGATGTGCACAGCCACAGAGACAGCTTGTGCCCTGCCAGCAGAGCTGGCAATTCTGCCAATTCATCTCAATGGAAACTTTCCATAGGAATTAAATTTGTTTAGAAAAACCATTGAAATGAAACATTCTGCTGATGTCAAGATGTTTGGCTTTTACATTAGCTGGTGAAACGCTCTGATTTTTTTGTTTTGACTTTTTGTTTCTATATCCTACTGACTTTATTATTCCAGTATAACTCATAAAAAGAAGAAGTAAAAGAAAAAAATACCAAACAGAATTACTTCAATTGGCCCTAGTGCCATTCTTTAAAATACATGTGCCTGGGCAGTTGGAAGTTCATAGTTTTTATCCCAATTAGAGACAAAATCAAATCTCCAAATGGCAGCATTTTCTTTGAAATGGTATTATAATCCTGCCAACTTGAGCTGCTAACACACACTCCCCACTTGCACTGCCTCCTGAGGAGAGCCGGGAAAAGGCCAGCATGGGCAGCGTGCTTTCCAGATGGGTCAGTGGTGATGAACTCAGCAAGTCCTCTCTGGCTTCTCCTGAAATAATAATAGCGAAGGGTGAATAATCTGTCAGCAAGCTGATACAAAAAAGAGTAGCCTTGATCCTTGAAAGCATGCATGCCTACCCAGGGTCTCCTAGCACCATTTCTGTGCCCTTCCCCCTGATCCCCATGTCCCCTGATCTCAGGGATGACAAGCCACATCCACCTTTTTCCATCTTCAGTCCATCTCTTGACTGGCAGAGTGAGACATGTCTGAATGCACTGGGCCGGATGGGAATCTCCTGCCTGAACGCCATCTTTTGCAGTAGGTGTCCAAATCAGGCATAGAAGTGGGTCAGTGTGGCTCATGCTATCATCCTGAGTGACTTCTGTTTAGGAGCTGTGTGTTGCTGCTGCAGGAATGGGGACACAGGCAAACTGTGTTTCAGGCCGCATAGGAACACCAGCTTACCATCCAGATAATATCTTCCTCTGTGCCGTCCCCTTTCCTAGGATTTTATATCTCCCAGCTCACTGAGTTCCCTTTGTTCCTCCTGTACTTCTGCCTTTCCTGACAGCCTATGCCTGAACCCCAGTGGAGCTACGATGCTGGGTGTTTGGTGTGATGGGTAAGTGAATCAAAACTGCTCCTATGTCTGAATCCTTGCTGCATTAGTTCTTCCAGCTTATGGGCACCTTGGTCACTGTCATCCCTGCTCCAACCTTTCTTCTCCTCTCTCTTTGCCCCTCCTTCCCTTGTTGTCTTGCAGCTCTGCCCACCACTGCCAGTGGGGCAGGGACCATTCCTCTCTGTCCAGCCGGCTCTCTGCTGTTCCAGAAGGCCATAGGCACATTGTCCTGCTACACACCAAGGACAGTCCTCCTAGGAGGCTCGTTGAAAGGATTTCCAGCCAGAAAGTGCTAGTACAGTGTAATCTAAACATCCCATGGGACAATATCCATTTAGAGACTGACGTAATACTGCTGATGTACTTTGTTTGGGTCAGCTAGAAGCATGTTGCTTTGGCTTCTTGCTATTAAATTGTGTTTTGTCCACAACTTGCAGGAAAAGGCAAGCATGTGTTGTGGTGTGGCATGAGGTTCAGCTCTTTACGTGAGTGCTTGCTCCATGAGTAACGTCGTGCAGAGGTTTTGGAGGCAAGTGGCATGGGCTTGTGCAGAGAGACTGAACGCAGAGCAGGGGTCAGGAGGGACCTGGTGCTATGAGCTGCTGTGCCATTAGTTTGCATCCTAACTTACTCTGCACTAATCATTCCTGAGTAAACCTTACTGGGAAACAGTAGGACAGGCAATCTGGGGCAGCTTGTGTGAAGATCTGAACTAGATTCAAAGTAACAGCATATTCCTAGGAAAACCCTGAACAGGCCTTTACAGATACTTCCTAGCTCACAAGCAGGGACTTTTGGCCAAATTCTTCCCCTTCAGTGTCCCTGCTTTGCCATAAGTTTGGCTTATCAGCACCCTGAGAAGGAGCTACTCTTAAGATGGTGGAGAACAACTACAACCACTACCTCAGAAAGCTTTATTTACCCTCTCAGAAAGGGAGTTAGTTTTAGTTGGTTGCCACACAGAGAGGAGCTGCCAGTTAATTAATTGTGACATTCACTATTCACCTACTTCTAGTAGATCCAGGAAATAGTTCCTGCCCTGAAGATGCTGTAACCATATGAAGGAGGCATTTGTAGGCAGCTTATTGACAACTTGCCTGGGGAAGGTTTAGATACGTCTGCCGGTCTTTCTGCGTAACAAGGCTTAATCTCCACCATCCCTGGGCAGTCTTGTGCTCCACAAGCCTCCCATACTGACAGGCCCTGGCTCCTTTCAGAGCTGGTTTCTCTATGCTGAACAGAAGTATGTGTGGTTTCCTTCCAGGAAGGTCTAGTGCCTGCAGCTGGCCCAAGCCTGCATCATATTGCTGCAGCAGGGAGCCCTTCCAGAGGCAACCTCGGCCTCCCTGTTTGGAAAAGCTGGATTTGGGCTTGCAGCCTTCAGCAAAACACAATGTTTGTTTATCCACTGGCTGTCTGGTCTCCTGAAGGCCCTTGGGGAGAGCTGCCTTCAGAGAGTTTGGATAAGTGAGTTGTCAAGTCCAATAAGAAAAGCTGAAGGCTGATGACCCCTAGAGTCAGCTTAGGAAATGCATCCCTTCCTGAGCAGCACCAGGCCTCTGGCTGTCCATGTTCCTGTGTCCCATGTTGACATGCTGTCAGCCCTCCCTCATCTGCAAAGAGCATCTTTGCCCAGCCTGGCTCTTGCAACAGGGATGCTTCCTCATGAGTTGATGCAACTCATGTATTGCAAAGGGATTGATAAGAGCTAGTGAGGACAGCCCCATGCCTGCCTTTACTTTTCCTGGAAAGCAGGGCGGATCAGGTACAGTGCTGACAGCCCAGCCCTCGTCCTTGCAGGGAAGGATGAGTCCAGAATAGGCAATGGGTGACAGGGCAAGCTCTCTTCTCCTAACTCAGCACAGATCACCCAAGAAGAGAGCCAGGAGGGGGCCAAACCTTCACTGGCCTGGGGCCACTGATTGCAGGGGACTTCAAGCAGGAAAGGATGAACTCTGCACTTGATACATTGCTGCAGGAGGTCTCAGCCCTAGGCAGGGTCAGACCCAGCTGCTACAGCCTTTCCGCATTCACAGAACAGGCTTCTCCACTGTCCTCACGGTGTAAATGACACAAATCACAGGGATTTCCCAGCAGCCCTCAGGACAGGACAATATGGGCCATGCATGCTGCCCTGCTCTTACCTGGAAGTTATTTTCTGGAGAGCCCCTGGCGTTACTGATGCGGAGACAACCCACTATCCATCACCTAGCGTTTAGGTCTCCACAAAAAAAAATCCCTTATTGCTCAGAATGGATGGAGACCTGTCTTCTTGCTGGCAGCAGGAGACCAGATCTAGGGATAATTTTTCATTAGCATAATGTGTCCTGTCCTCACCAATCAGTAGCTCAGAGAAAGGCCCAGAAATCCCTGTAATACACAGTGATACAGAGATATGCTGCCAGGTGGTTACCCATCCACGGTGCAGCACAGACAGACTGATTTATTGCATTGCTACTTTTTATTTTCAGTAGTATTGCTCGAATGGCATCACAAACAGCATAACTGTCCCACCGATGAAGTGCCTGCTTCATCAAGGAGTTGCCCAGGTTAATTGCCTGGCATATGCATGCATGTGTTTTTGTGTATGTGTGAATGGGTGCATTTGTATGAAAACGTGGGGGTTTTTTTAGTTACAAATGCAGGGGTGGAAGGGGGCATCTGTATAGCTCATTGTATGGACCATACAACTCGTGTGGGGATAGCACAGCCTGAAGCACTGTCACTGTTTCTAATGCTGTTAGTGTGAGCACGGCCAGAACAACTGCAGGCCTTCTGAACCAGCACAGGAGAGACAGTCCTACCTCTGGAGTGTGTCCCACATAAATAGGCTAGAGAAACAGAAGCATGGCTCTTGCCCAGTTTTATAGACAGGAATGGAGGGAGACTGGTTAAAAAAACCCTTGCATTTAAAGAAAACATGTTGCAGAAATAATTGGTTTTCCGTGAAACCTTTCTATTTTTTGATCAACAAGTGAATGTCCTGGAGCTGCAATTTGGAATCTCTTTGCACATCTCCTGGGAATTTAACTGCTTGGACTTCCTCCTGTCCTTGTCCTCTTCCAAGGGCTGGGCTCCCTGCCAGCCTGCCTCACCTGTGAGACACCTCGTCCAAGGACATGGTCAACATGTTTCTTCCATGTCATTCAACTTCTGTCTGAAGCAGTTCAACAAGGGATCCAAAGTTTTTGGTCTTTGACCATTTCCCGGAAATCAACATTTTCCATGGGGGGGGGGTGGGAAGGCTTTTGAACAACATCAGAATTTGGTCCTGAGGGATAGGCAGGGCTCACCCAAGGTTACAGAAGGAGGATCTGGCAGGGTCAGGAGCTGACTCACTCCGAGGGGGAGGTTTTTGAACAACTGTCTGGTAGGAAGGTTGGGTTTGAGGTCTTGGGTTCAGGTGGTGTGAGATAAGCCTGCAAAAGAGGACGTTTGATGTGTGTTGCAGCTGTGGGCACTTAGCTTCACAAACTTTTAGGTCTCTTTCAGCCTGGGACCCTGAAACTCAGGTCAGGATTATGAGCAGACGATCTTTCCTCCTTCTCCAGACAGCCAGGGATCCTTCGGGGCAGGGAGCACTTCCTGATGGCTGTGGACCTACAACCCTGGTGTCTTTTCTTTCTGAACTAAGTTACTCCTCTGTGGAGGGTGCCAGGGTGCCGTGCATGCTATGCCTGGTGTGTCTGGGAGGTCGGGGCCCAGAAGTGACCGGTGTCCCTGTAGACTATCCTTGTGTGGGAAGGGATGACACCATCTGTGTCCTGCGATCCCCTGCCAGATAACTCCCCATGATTGAGGAATAGGGATGCCTTTGCATGAGCACTGCAGGAACAGCTCATTATCTAAGGTTTCATTATCATATGTGGGGAGGATGGAAAGCAGCTTATCAGAGCAGTGTTATCCGTGTAGTTTGCCACAGGGAAATTGTCTGATGGCAGATGTGTTCCCCAGACAGATAGACGGGCAGTGGTGTGATATTGTTGAAGTGGTTCATTTGGGGTGAAATCCCACGCAGTGCTGACAGCCACTTCCACACAGACTGACACAGTCCTAGGTTGGGGACTCAAGTTTTGGTCCCCATGAGAACATACATGTTATCTACTGTCCCTGTACCAAAGTTATGGACACACCAACCCCAGGTAAACTAATAATTCTTCCCTATGGCTACAGACACAACATAGCACTTGTAGGGCAGAAAGAACATGAAACTTGAGCTAAGCTGAAATCCAGGCTGAGACGTGGCCAGGGTTTGAGGCTGCCAGGCCAGGGGTGATGATGGGCAGAAGGGCTCTCCCGCTGGGGAGATCAATCTGTTTGCTCCGTGGTTACCACAGGCAGACCTGGGTCTCACCAAATTCTACAGGAATTTTGCCCATGACATCAGTGGAGTGGAGAATTCACTTCATTCTATTTAAAGAGATTATCTCGAGCAGCAGTTGGCAGCCCTTCAAGGGTGGGATGCCAGATATTTCCCAAATTAGAGGTTAAATGTGCCAGTAGAAACTCAGTGAGAGCTGGGCTCTCTGCCTCCCAGCAGAAAGGGTGCTGGCAATCTGCTTATCGGATCGATATTCATCACTCAGTGGGAGCAGGGAGCTGCTGACACCTCTCCCGGGATCCTGCTCTTGGCCCTGCACCTGTCCTGGCACCTGTGCCGTCTTTGGCACCCGTTCTGACCTTGGCACCTCTGCTGAAGCAGAGAGCAGCTCCTGTCCCGTTCCTGAGCGTGCAGCCCACTTTGCTCACTAACATGATGGTGCACAGGGAAGAGGCACAACAGGGAGCAACTGTGTTGTGCCAGCTGGGGAATAGTTGGCTTTCTCGACTTTCAAAAGGCCTACATTCCCTCTCTAACTGTGTGCTCACAAGAAAAGGGAAAAAAATGTATTTCCAAGTAGATATACTGGAAACTGGAACTGAGATTTTTCTATGTCACTATGTATTTTTTTCCCTTCAAGGTGTTTTTTTCCCCCCACTGATGAGCTTCTCCAGACAATTTCTATTAAAATATGGCAGGAAAGTATTTGTGCTTGTGTGGCCACCAAGCTCCTGCTGGGTGCTCAGCTGCAGAGGGTCTGGGGGAGCTCGGCTGGGCTCTGGGATCCTTAGAGTGAGAACTCACGTAGGAATTTTTGATAGAGTGTTTTCCCTTGGATGCTGTTGTGGAGAGCACATAGAAATGGCTTGGTTTCAATGCTGATTATTATAAGAGAAATGTCTAAGTGAATCATTAATGCTTTCATACTTCATATCTGCAACCAAAATGTTAGAAACATTTCAATGCAAAAATACTATTTGATTAAGCAAATATGCTTTATTCTTATGCTTTATTTTTGTTCTTCTACTATGCCATTAGATGTTAATATATATTAGGTATCATACTGCTATTTTTGGTATAGTAATCTGACAGTATAAAAGTTCATTTTTTGAGTTTTTGATTAAGTAAATGTTAATATTTGCACACTTTAATGAGAATCCATGTTGAAATTTCCTAATGGGTTGAAATGCTGTGTTCTTCTGCTTGGCTCATTGCAGTCTGATTTGCTGCTACTTTGATTTGTCAGGCTATGTTATTAATTATCACTGTAAATCAGTGCAGGAGAAGTTTTGAATTGACCTGTGCACCATAATGTGTGTAAAGCAGTGACTTTTCCTAACGCTTGTTGTGATAAATCCAATATTAACACTTATTTTTCACTCTGTCTCACCAATAAAGCAAGATCTATTTTGCAAGAAAAATTATAAACACCCACCCTGGAAGTGGGGATGGGAAGATGCCAGTCTGTGTGACCGGGAGGAGCAAATCTCCTCATTTACAGATGTGAGTGCATCATCATTCAAGTCACACTCAGAAGGTGAGGCCAGCACGTCGTAATCAAACAACAATTTGCAGTGAAAAGCTGGGGATGTGAAACTCTGACATGGTTTTGGAAAGCGTTTGTAGGAATCCTCTGCACAGCCCTGCTGAGATCCCATCTCTCGTGCAAAGTTAAACAAAATGATGAGATGTTGACATACTTAAAGGGCAGAAGAGCTGAAAGTGGCAAAAATAGCTGACCAGAAAGGTCTTTGCAAATAGGCGAACACTATAAGTACCGTGGAGGTGGAGGAGATGAAACTGCCTGTGGCATTACAGCTGGGAGCTCCGCAGTGAATCTAAGTGGAGGAAAATGTAGGCTGGATATCAGCAAAATCCTGTCTTCCGGGCAGCAAGATCTATGGGAGCAGAGTGGTTTCCCAGGGGATAGAGCAGGCTCTCTATTGCTGGAGTAATTTAAAATTGGATAGGACAAAGTGCTTGGGAACATGCTGCAGAGGCTAACTGTGGGGCTGTGTCTGTGTGAAAATCTAGCGTGCACGGAAAAGAAATGTTTGCTGCAAAGAATACATCTGTTGATCAGCCGCCGGTTCCGGGGTTTGAGTAGAAAAGTAAGAGCAAGTCTTTTGGTCCGGAGGGGTTGGGTGGCACCGGGTGCTGCTCTCTGCCGGGCCCCGGGGCTGTCGCGCACGCGTGGCAGAGCCCCGGGGTGGCAGAGGCAGGGGCTAAGGGGCTGCACCCCTCTCTCCTGCTCACCCCGCGGGGAGAAGGGCTCTGCGGGCCCTCAGCCCTTCTCCTGGCCAGGGCCTGCTCGCGCCAGGGGTGAATTCGGAGGAGTTTTATGCCCTGGCGTGGCGGGGCAGGGTGGCAGCTGGCGGATCTCTGCGCCTCCGCGCCGATGCCAGCAGCTCCCTCGCAGGCCTGCGGACTGACGCGGGAGCACCCCACGCCAGCAGCCGCTGCACGGCTCCGGCTCAGCCCGCAGCGTCGCCTTCCTGCCCCCCGGCTCCGAGGTCCGCCCTGGCCGTGAGGGACGTGCGGCACTCCTGCAGGCGCCTCTTGCGCGGGGCTGGCCGGGTTCGCTTCCCTAAGTTGTGTGTGGGCTGCTTTTTCCTGGAGGAGACTCTGCAGCCAGCGCTCCATCCCTCCGCGGTGATTTACAGCGTTCTGCCCAGCTCCGCTAACCTTTGTGCTTCTCTTTAAAAACATCATAATAAACAAGCGGGGCTGGGAAGTGCTGGGTGAAGTCACAACGCCGCGCGCTTGCTGCGGCTGAAATCCAGCCGTGCCCCGAGGCCGAGCCGAGGCCCTACGGACTAAAAGCGTAGCGTCAGCTGCGTGCCGGTCCTCCGCGCGTGGCGAACGCAGAAACCTTCTCTCTGCCTCAACCCCCCTTGGCTGCTCTGGGGCGACGGCTGGAGCGGGGCTCTCAGCGAGGGGCCTGTGGTGGGGGGCATCGCTGTGCCCCTGCAGTCAGGCTGCTGGCACTGACCAGTTCAGCAGTGATGACTTCAAACCAGGCGTATCCCAGCCTCAGAAACGGCCTGTGGCACAGGGGTGAGAGCATGCAGGGTCTGGCCTGAGGTCTGCCACCCCTGGGCTGGATACAAAGCTCCTGCCATGGGACCTGTGCTCCATGACCTGCTGCTGGCTGACAGGAGAACAGCCCGCTGCCTGCCCAGCACATCTATCCCACAAAAAAAAGCAGTGTGTCTTTCGATATCTGCCATGCGTCTGTAGTTCTGGGCCAGTTTGCTCGTGCCTGGTCCCACCTCATTCAATGGCACATTGCATGGAGGGGCCATGGTGCTTGGCTCTGGCAGTCTTGGTCTCCCGACCCACAGCCCCTCGGGCTGCATTTAGCGATTAGGCTGGGACAGACCTAGTCGCACATGTGCGTCTGGGGACATGTGCATGTACCAGCGCGTGTGCAAGTGTGACTGAGTCTGCTTGTGCAGTGGTCTGTGCCTTTGTGCCCTGCCTCACGTTACCTCTGTGCGTCATAGCGCTGATGGGATCCATTCTTTCCCCAGGCAACTCTTCTCCCCTTCCACCCTGCCCTCTTCTTGTGACGAGACGCTCCCCCATCACCCTGTGCGGGCTCTCCATGTCCGCATGCTCTGCCTTGCCTCAGGGCTGGTCTGCAGATCCCTGCCCCTGCGCTGTGCTGAGGCTGCCAGACTTGCGATTTACAACCCATGGTTGTCCTCTGAAGCTCTGTGCTTCTCCTGGTTTCACCCCAGTTCATTCCTCCACCAGAACAGTTTCTTCTAGAGAGTGCTCTCGCACTGACCCCTCTGCATTAGCAGGAGGCTGCCGAGCTGGAGCCAATGTACCATCTGGCTGTTGATTCCCCACCATGCTGGTGCTCAGGGAGGCATGCCAGCACCCAGGACAGGCTCCCGGTAACAGTCCCTCCAGCGAGGTCTCATACTGCTCTCACAGCTCCCTGAGGTCAGCCCTTCACCCTGCCAAGCTGGAGGTTGTGCATAATGACTTCCTCACTCCCCCCTGCAAGACAACCCCTCTCCTAGGCCTTGCAGAGTTAAAAATAGAGCCTTGCTTATGGAAAGTTCACGCTGGAGAAGAGACTTAGCAGGACGCTTCTTAGATCCTAATTTGAATGTAAATCAATTGCTGCATTCCCGGCAGAATCTGGGCAGTCTGGAGGCAGAACAAGCCCCGGCACACAAGGAGTCCTGTCTAATCAAGAAAAGATCATTTGGTGAACATGCTCCACTTTCTGCTCATGAATGGGCGAGCGGTCAGGTTATGACATGCAGGCTCCTGCTGGGTCTGGACGCTAGCGCAGTGGCCATGCATACTAGTTCAGCGAACCCAGAGGGCCAGGCAACGCTTTCTCTCAGCGCCTTGGCTCTAGGTACGGTGAGGGTGAAGGGCCCTGTCTGAGTGGACTGCAGGATGCCTGGTCCCTTGCGTTCGCACATACGGGTGCGTGTGTGTGTGTGCACACTGCACCCTCGCTCTGTGCTTATGGCTGAGCCCATGCCCTGTGTCACTGCTCCCACTGACAGCCCAGATTGGGATTCACACCTCTATCTTTCAGGACTGTTTGGGGTAGAAGGACTCGGCAATGTTCTCTTCTGGAAGCTCTCTTCTCTCCATGGGACACCGTGGGTGGCTGGGATGCAGCGGGAGAGGGGTTAACACAGTCTCCGGTGTGCTGTGGGCGGGTGCTTGAGCCACTAACAAAGAATAGTAATGAATGGAAAAAGTGAAGTGTTTTTTTCCCTAAAGCAAACAGCTCGGTCAGATTAGAAGCTCGGAGTGCGCTTTACCCAACTATTAATACATTCCTCGCTCATCTCAAACTAAACAGCCGCACTGAGCTCCAAGTTCATAAAAACAGCATCAAATCCATGAGAGCACAGTACATTTATAGTGTCAGCCAGTAAAACTGCCTGCTGGAGGTGGTGGTACTCTGGATCTGTGCCTGGTAGGGAGGGATAGGCTGGGCCAAGCAAGAGGAAGACAGGCGGCCCTGAGCAAGCGGACCCTTGCCCTCCCCAGCAGAGATTGCTGGCAGCCGTGGAGGGAGCTTGGAGAAGCCCCTACCACCGCCATGCTGGACTTGTCCTGCTTAGAAATACTGACAGAGGGCGCAGAGCCTGTGGGGCTGGGGCTGCCAGGCCCAGGGGTTTGCATCCGTCCCTGCCAGCCTGTGGGGCTGGGACGTGCAGGCTGTCAGACAGGCTCGGTCTTTCCCGTGGGAATAAGCACGCTGTGCATTTTTGACCCTTCCCACTCCGTCCAATGCCCGCATGTTGCGCTCATCTCCCCTCCAACCCAAGGAAGGCCGAGGAGGGGGCTGGCTGCAACACTGGCTGGGTAGAGCCTGGGTGAAATCCCGGTGTGGTGATGCGAATGCAGAAACACGGGCAGGATTGTGCTTCTCTGCTTCAGACCAATGGACTCTCCCGTCCGTCCCCGGTGAGGTGCCATGAGTCCAGGCTTCTGCTCCATGGGCCTGCGGAGTGCAGCACGCTGGGGAAGGCGGCTGCTCCTTGCCCCTCGGCTAAGGGGAGTCCTGCTCCGCTCTCCTCGCTAGCAAGTGCAGAGGCAGACAGCTGCTTGCCAGATCCCCACAGCTGTGCAATCCATCTGCAGCACACGCCACGTGCCAGCTGCAGCCCTGCGAGCGCACCGGAGCAGAGGGAGGCCCCGAGGCAAGGCTGGGAACAGCAGCGTTCCCTTCCACCTCTGCAGCCTGGGGGGGGCGGGTGGGGATAAAGGCCCTGCAGCCGCAGGGTGAAGGGAGGGGGCTGCTGGGGCTTTGGCTGGGGCTTGGACTAGGCAGCTTGTGTGCCCTGGTGCCTGAGCACTGCAAGCTCGCTCCCTGTGCACCAGATAGTCCTGGCCTAGATGGCACCAGCCTGGCAAGACGGATTGTCCTGTCCTCTGTCCAAGGCCTGGTGTGCCAGGGGTCTGCAGGGGCAAGGTACAATGCGGCCTTTCTGCATTTGGCAGCTGCATGACAGAGTTCCCCCCAAAACAGGATCTGGTTGTACTTTATTTCTTACAATATTTTTCCATTGGGCCAATGTATCCTCAATGTTTTATGTGTTAACTATGTCAGGTTGGGGTTGTTTAAAGTGATACAGCCTGGTGCAGATGCAGTGTTGTAAACCCACTTGGATTGGACATCACCTGGGGGCTGCAGCTATCTAGAAAGTGCCACACTGAAAGCGTGCCAGAGCCCAGGAAACCCCAGGAGGTTGTTTCTTCTGTAGCTTTGTGAATGGTCCTTTAAGGTTTGCAGTGATAGTGTTGGGGACCCATCATGAGCGACAGAGTTGTGACAACAACAGCTATTTTCCTAATGTTAATTAGATGCTAACATTAAGTAGAAGTACCATTAGTCAAAAGAAGGATGTGTCCTTGCAGTCTGAGTCCCCGTCTAGTCCTCCCCTAACTGCAGCTCCCAGTTCCTTGACTCCATTGATTCCTACTAGTTGTCCCTTGGCCAGAGAAACTTCTTGATTCCCAAGGAAAAGCAAAAACTGACAACCTGGCCTCAGTAAATAAGCAAAAGCAAGGAAAGAGGTGTCCTCTTCAGCCACATCCAGTCACAGGCAGAAGATCAGGGCATGGGGACATTGTTACAAAGGCAGCTCCTGCAGCTTTTCTGATCTCTCCCACTAAAGAAAGCATGCAGAAATAGCCTTGATCAACACTGGATCCATCCTGACAGTGACCCTCCGCCCCTTGAAGGGGTCCTGGGCTGTCCCTTTCCTCATATGGAACGAACTGGAGATGAAATATCACTTGTTATTACACTAGAGAGCAAACTGAGGCACAGAAAGGGGAGAGGACTGAGCAGCCTTTCTCAGAGAAGTATGGAAATGGAACTCAGCTGCTCAGGACTGATTTTTGGACACAGATTAGGTCCTGCTGTAAAGGAGTCTGGTTTGAGCCTCCTTCCCTGGAGGGTAGCTTGCCTTTGCTCTCTGCACAACCCAGGAAGGGCATGCACAGTTCCCGAGCAGCAATAAATTGCCAGGATCATTCATAAATTCTCCCTGAGGGGCATGAAGCTGTTGCCCCACGGCGGCAGTATTGAGACATCCTGCTTTTGCAGCTGATGCTTAGCAGAAGATTCATGTCTTGTGGGAAGCTCCTATTCTTCTTTCTTTCCTTCTTTCTTTCCTTCTTTTTTTTCTTTTTTCTTTCTTTCTTTTTCTCTCTCTCTTTCTCTTTCTCTTTCTCTTTCTTTCTCTTTCTCTCTTTCTCTCGTCCTAACTCAGTCTGAGAAAACCGAAACATCAACATTTTTCAAAGAGCAAAATACTTGGGGAAAAAAAAAGTCAGCCCAGAAGTGACAAAATGCTTTATTTCACCCGTGCTCCACATTACACAGCGTCTGCCCCAGCATGGCTCTGCCCCTCGGAGCGCAGCGCCTGGTGCCCGGTCTGCCCACTGCCAGGGCTCGCTGGCCAGAGTAGGCTCTTGCGTGCTCGGCAGCCACGTGGCTCCCACGAGGCTTATCTGATCTGCTCTGTGGGTTGAGCCATCTTGGGGGATAGATCTGGGCAAGGAGCCCAGCTGACTGGGTAGCCTGGGAATGCAAAGGATGCAGTGCAGCACTTGAGGCAGATGCAGGGTTAATACTGAACGGTCTTGTAGAGAAATAAAAAATTCCCATGGAAAACTGATATTTTGATTTTTGTAGAGCTGCTCTTCCCTACAGGAAAAAGATCACTGTGGCAGAAAAGACAGCTCTGTTTACAGCAAGGAGACTGAAAGGACTTAGAGACTTGGTCCTCCTTTCCTCTTCATTGCCTCATTTTACTCAGCCTGCCAACACAGGGCAGCATCATCCCCATCATGTGCTGCATCTCCCCATTATCCTGTCCAGACCCCTGTGGTATACATCCCACTTGCCTCTGCTTCCAGCAGGGCTGGTGTGCTGGCAGCCAGGGTCACGACAAGGCTTTGGGAACCTGGAAAGCTGATGCCCTGGCAGGAGAGCAGCAGTGGTTGAGGAGAGAGGTTCAGTCTGGGCTGTGCATGGTTCATGGCTCATATTCACCACCAAAGCTCTGGGTTTCATTGACAGAAATAGCACTTGGCTGTGTGCAGGGCTCATCCTTCCTGGGGGAGAAATGTAGCTCACTTGTCCTGCAGAGTCAGGCCAGGTTTAGGAGAGAAACTGAGTTTATTCTGGTGTCTGCATTTTGCACACAGCTTCTAAGCAGGGTCCAGTTCTAGGCACACATCTGTATAACCAAACTGAAGGACCTCAAGCACTTGAGGTATAAGAGCGGCTATGAACACTGTGGTCTTATGCATGTCTAATGGCTGGCAGACCCTCTGCACAAACCATTTCTGGCTGGTGAAAACCTGCTTGCCAGGGTGGCTGTTTGGAAAAAATCACCTCTTTGCTTGCTAATGGGCTGTGTTAGGGAATAAATGAGGCTTCTTCAATGGCATTTTTATATAAATGTTCCAAACAATAAGAGTGCTGCCACTTTGCTCTGCCAGAGACTAGACCCGCCCTCAGAAGATTACTCTTTAAAACTCTTTATACCTAATGCATGCAGCTCCGCTGAAAAGATCCTATAAAACGTGCCAGAACACAGGACTTGTTCCAGAAACCTTTGCTTTTTAAATCAAACGGGTGGCAGAGGAAGAAGCTGATCACAGATGAATTGATAGAACGTGGCTCTGGGAGCGGAGTGACCTCGGTGTCATGTTCTGCCCCTTTTTTTATCTTTCCCACACAGTGCAAAATGACTGAGTCTAAAGTGATACTATATATACGTCTCGCCGTACCATCCATCTAGGCAGCACAAAATCCGGGTTTATAGTGATCTGTCTGGCATTAGAGGATCGAAAGGTTATGTTATTGGTACATTTCTGCACATCCAAACCATGAGTCATCATTTCCAGGAAGCCAAATGCTTACTTAAAGGATTGTGATGCCAATTGTGTATCACAAATATTTTATTCCTAATGCAACAACTCACACCAAACGATCGTTCTCAGCCTTCCAATGATACTAATTGGGTGTTGGTACTGAATCTGGGTACACCATTTATGAACAGCAGTGCTACAACAAAAGGTTTAAGTAATGGGTTGCCTCTGAATTTAGCCTGATTTATGAACAAAGTAATTTTATTACAAAAAATAAGCATATAAGTACTTGGATGGTATGGTAGATCTTAAACAATGCACATTGCCTTCAGCATACAAGAACTAACTGCAAGGAAGCATCACAGCATAAAACAGGCTGGGATGTGCTTGCTAATATTTCATATTGGGATGTGATTGCTAATATTTCACATTGCTAATTCCAAAATTATTATCAAAAATGTTGAAACTATGTTTTAACCAGATGTGTTTTGAAAATTTTATGGCACCCGTTCTTCAACACTGATTGATCAAAGTTGTTCCTTAGAATTTTCTTCTGAAAATCATAGAAGCCTATGAACAAAACCCAAATACAACAACCACCCAACCGGAAAAAAGGGCAAAAGTTCTGCCAAAAATATGAAATTTCAAGAAAATCAAAACAATTTCAGGAAAGTTGTTCCTGCAAGCTATCCACATCTGATTACAAGAGCAATCAGATGGATTCTTTCCTCTCATTGCAGTAGCTGTCACTATGAATCAGTCACACTATGCCGAAGGCTATACTGACAGAGATAGGATGAAGGCTGTGGTCTCCCCTCCACAGGTAGGCGCAGAAACTGTCCTGTTTCGAGTAGCAGAACAGTGCCACAGCCTGTTAGGGATGTGCAGTGTGGCCTTGGTTCTAGGCAGGATAAGGTACATGGCACTGCAGAGGAGAGGAGCGTGCAATAACAGTGTCTGAATAAGAAATGCACCTCTCCAGACAGGATGCTCCAAGGGGATTAGACACTTGTAAGTGAGACTTTCTACTCTGTATGCCAAAGGGAATGGATCCAGAACCCCTGCCAAAAGCCTGGATTCATGATTCAGAGCTGCAAAGCACTGAAGTTTGCTTTCCTTCTGATTGAGGCACAATGCAGATGCCAGCTTGGTGATATTGCCCTACAGGCAAAGCTAAGAGCAGGACATCCTGGCTTTAATCAGTCTGTTACAAATAACCTACCCTCATAAAAATTGCTAAAGTTCTGGGAAGGGTTGAATGAGCTCTAAAAGGTTTGGGAAAACCTTAGGCCGCAGGAGCTCAGACTCTGGACCAGCTCCAAGTCTGCAGCTGGTGGGGCTTGCCTGGCTTTTGGCTCTGTGCCAGGATGTGGCACTACCCCGCGGGGGCTGTGCCTTAGAGGACTCTGTGCTGAAGAGAGACCGTAGCCGTGGCATGGTGAAAGGCAGTCCTTCTCCCATCTATGCCCAGTGTGAGCCTTGCAGTACAGGTGCATTTCTGTGGGACCTGGTGTGTGCAGGTGTCTGGCTGGACTTGAGAAACAGGAGATCCCGACCCCTGCTAGGATTGCCTGGGCCCTGTGCGTATATGCTGGGAAGATAAAATAGCCAAGGCATGGGTTCAGGTGCTGAGTTGCATTCATCCAGGTTGTTTAACTGTTAGCAGGCTCCCTAATGCAGATCTGGCATGGGCAATCATGGCTCTCCTGGACAGTTTGGTGGCTAGTACAGGTCATAGACAGCTCCCCACTGGCAATACTTTTTGGTGTACTTGAGGAGAGGCTCTTGTTTTGTGGAAAAGAGAGTTTAGGTGTGTAGATACAAACTGTGTCTCCAGTTGCCCTTAGGGACAGAAAACAGTCCCTGAACCTCTTATTTATTAATTATCTATGCTATTTAGCAAAAGTAGCCACCCCTCCAGGAGTCTCTGCTAGGTACATCCCTGCCAGACATGGGCACAGATGTGCACCTGGACAGAGACTTGGCAATGGCTAGACTCATCTACAGCCTCACTCATTGCAAGTGATAAATAATTACTGCTACCAGACAAACCATGTCCTGTGCTACCGGCTGGCTTACTTCTTTTCAAGTGGGTTTCTCCAAGCTATTACTCCTTATTCCCACAGAGCCATCTCTGTAATTCAATAGACAGCTGTTTCTCAGAGCTGAACCGAGCAGAGATATCTGAGGGGGTGGGTAGGCTTGTTTTCTCTCTGGGATCCTCTGTAGTATCTATTCTAAGGTTTGCCATGTCAGACTCTGGGAATGAGACGTAAGGCTTCCTCTCGGGCTGCCGGCTCTCCCTGGGGACCTCATGGCTATACACGTGCTCTTCCCAAGCTTCAGATGGCCACAGTTCGTAACAGGGGAGATGCTGTCAGAGCTTTGCTCAGGCTGAACCTTCAGCAGGCTGCGTGTTGGGCACCTTTCAGCTTTCCTGAAAATCCAGAAACCAGTCTGCGGACTCGGACGCTTTTTGTTATGGATCTGTTGTCTAGCATCCTGCCTGAGATGAGCAACATCTCACAGCTTAATAAGCCATGTCCTGAGATGAATGTCTGTCAGCTGAGGTTCCCCCATAAGTGAGCACAATCTTTCCCTGGATGATGTCTATAGGAGTAGTCATTTTAACATTTACTTGGCTTGATGCATAGGTTACATAGAGGCTGGTTTGCAAAGGTCTTGAATGTATTACTACTTACTTAGCGCATGAGATAGATAGTCCAGATTAGGTAGGTAGTTTTACAGAGGTGGCTCCTCTGGACCACAGAGTATCTCTGTGACTTTGACAGTCACCGTAGGCTGGACCTTGTTGGGCCCACAAAGAGAATTTCTTCCAAAAGCCAAATCCTTGTGGGGCTGTGAGAGGAAAGAAAAGAAAAAGAAACAAATAAATCCTTCACAAAGTTTAATTTTAAGAACAGAAACAAGATAAAAATACAAAAAAATGGTTAAAAAGGAATTCAAAAGAAAAATAAATGGGTAAAATATTTATAGAAAGCATAAAAGCTGTTTAAAGACGAAGTACTAGAAGCTCAGAATAAATATATACAACCAATCAAAAACGTGCTAAAACATCAAGAAAAAAAAATTGTCATGCTTAGTAGTGAAAGAGGTTATAAGAAAAGAGATATCCATCAAAATTGAAATAATTTCCAAAGAAGGAAGACAGAACACAGTGTAAACTCTGTTGGTTTAGAGGTAATACCCATAATAAGGACAGACCAAAAATATTTTTTTGAGAAAATTGCTAAAAGCATAAAAGCAAATAATAAAACCTTTCTCAAGGCATGAATAGTAGGAAGTATAACAGAACGTGTGCAAGCCATGATTCAAATCTGTGTATGAAAAGAGTCAAGGCAGATAACATTGTAGTGCAAGAGCTACATAACTACACTGATTATTTGCACTGATGTTCTCTGGAAAGAGAGAAGGAAGTTTCCCACACTGTGGCCATCCTTTACACAAAATGAGTCTAAAAATAAAAATAAACAGAATAGATCAGTAACAAGGCCAGTACAAAATTTTAAAGTTCAGATTTTGTTTGTCAAAGTGTTGCTTAATTTTTAAATTAAATTGGGGAATGGCTCACTGTGGTGTACAGCTTAGCCTCAGCAGCAAATGTGTTATGTGCCAATATTTTAGAATGGGTCCCAGCTGATAACTGGGAATTGCACACGGCTAAACCTGTATTATGTAAACTGGCAGAAATTACTATAAAGTTTAGAATGAGTGGACATGTGTTTAAATGTGATATAATGGGGAAGAGTCCACATGGCTACTGTGAAGGGAGGCCATGCCTCATGAACCTACGGGTAGCCTCCTAGAAGTGGACAGTTGCCTTGTTAATTCATTTTTACTTCAAGGTTAGGGAACAAAGATAGGAATAAACTGATTTTCAGGGTCAAGGGAGGTTACCAGGGGTGTCAGAAATCAGTGTTGAAACTCAGCCTATGGCCACAGTCCCTAACAGGGGAGATGCTGTCAGAGCTTTGCTCAGGCTGGACCTTCAGCAGGCTGTGTGTTGGGCACCTTTCAACTTTCCTAAGAATCCAGAAACTAGGCTTCAAACTCAGAAACTTTTTGGTATGGATCTGTTGTCTGGCTTTCTTTGTGTTCAGAAATGATCTGGGAAGGGGGTAAAAACCAAAGCGATCAGATTCTTTAGGATGATGAAGTATTCCTGTCTGCAGGGAACAGCAAAAGACTCTTGTGTACCTAAGTGACTAGGTGATAAGACAGCAGAAGTAATTCAGCATCAGTGAATGCATGTGTGAAAAAATAACCCCAGCAGCAAAGCAACCCCACCCCAAAACAAAGCAGACTACTAGAGTCAACCATTATTTTCTCAGACTGAAATGTCAAACCTAGAGGTTTTCTTGAGTCTGAACCTGAGCTGAACATAATGAAGCATTTGGAAAAATTGTTGGGTTGAAACCTAACGTCCCGTAGCAGGGATCCCATTCAACACAAACACTTGTATCCGCCAGGGAGTGTGAGCTCCCACCCTTCACCTGCCCTGCTCTCCTCACTACCTTACTGCCACCTCTGCAGCACAAACCTCTCTTTGCGCTACAGCGCTGCCATTGGCTCTACCTAGTGTGGGAGCCTTCTGCACCTGCCTTTAGCAGGCTCTTATGCTGCTGCTTGGGCAATGTGGGATGGCCAGGATCTATGCTATTCCTCCTTTCCTGTGGTGGAGCTCCTGCCTCCTGTTCCACCGCCCCAGCACTGGCACCAATGATGCCCATGGCAAAGCAGAGTGCAGTGGCTCCTCAGCAACGTGCAGACCATGGGACACAAGAGAAGCTGTGCTGGGGACTAAGATGTGCCAGGGCTCAGGGAGAGGAACAAGTCATGGCAGCTTGTGCCTGTCCTTGTCTAAAGCCCTGTGCTGTGGACATCTCATGTGACTCAGTCCATTTTTTACATGCACACAGCAAATGAACTACCATTAGCCTGGAATCAAACTAGAATAACTTCAGTCACATCTGAGCCCTAAGTGGAACAGAATGAAAAAAATGTAGAAATTTGACTCCCTGCTAACTGAGCACCAGGCTCTAAATTATTACCACTGAGGGAAGAAATCTGGGGTTCTTGGGCTAGGTCATGGAAAACATCAGCTCAGTGGGGGGCAAGAAAGGGAATCAGACTTGGGTAATGATTAGGGAATGAACTGGGAACAAAACAGAAGATGCAGTTCTGCCACGGTGAGTCAACAGCACCATCTCCCCCCACACTCACCATCCCATATTGGCTGTTGTACATATTCTTGTCCCCTTCCCTCCTCCCCCTCCCCCATCTTTTCAGAAAACTTCAAAAAACTAGAAAAGAGCAACCAGCATGACCACAGGAATTTAATGGTGTCCACAGGAACCATTAAATAGACAGGGGTTTTTTAGCCTGAACAGGAGACATCTGAGCAGGGTGATAGAGGAGCTATACAGCAGTCCTGAATAGTCTGACAAAGGTGGTTAGGGGACGATCAGTCTTTGCTTCTTACTGTTCAGGAACTAGGAGGCACTCCATGAAATTGTCAGGTAGCAGATGTAAAACAAACAAAAGGAAGTACTTTTTCACACAACTCATAATTCATCATGAAACTCATTACCATGGAATACGGTAAGGCCAAAAGTATGACCGACTTCAAAAAGCAAATACATTCAGGAAGAAAAATCATTGAGACTATTAAACATGAGGGCCCAACAATAACCTTTCACTCACCAGATCCAAAGGCTGGGAAGTACACAGAGAAGTATCATAGCAGAGTTTCTCTGTGTCTTATGTACTCCTTCAGCATGTTACCATACACCAGTGGAGAGGAGATATGGGCACAGGGGGATATAGAGCTGAGCCCCTATAGACAGTATAGATGTTCTATGTTCTCTTTCAGCCTCTTTTGTGTTCCTCTCCTATTCAAAGCTGTCCTTGTCTTTCTGACTCTCAGCCTGAGGAGGATTCATTTCTATCATCTCCTGCTTCACCTTTTGTCTTTAAACACACCAACATTAGCCATCCCCCTCAGAAAAATGAGCCCCTCTGATGCATGATTCATTTGACTGGGTATAGACGTGCCCATGCCTCAGCCTTCTGCAGAGGAGCTGGAAAACCTCATCTTGTCAAGGTTTTGCCTGACCTTTTGTTCTAGGCAAACAGGACCTACTCAGGGCTTCAGCTGACAGCCTATTCACAGTTAGGTGTATAGAAGCCATCCTCTCTCTCCTTAGCAACAGATACATGAGGCCAAAACATAGAACCAGTAATTCTCTGGGTAGCTCATAAGCAGAAGTTAGGCACTAGTATCAGCTAGTTAGTAGATTCTTTCTGTAGTTGATGAAGAAAGAGAGATTCATCCTAGAGGTGATCTATCTCACCTGGTGAGATGAATCACTCCCTGCAGGACTGCACCTTGACATACCACCAAGGTGTTACCCACATGAATGCACCCAGTGACTGACTGGATCAGACTGCAGGACAGAGGGTTTTGCAGAGAGGATAAGGTGCTGGAGATGGTGACCTTTCCCTGGGAAACTCCTGCCTCTTGACCTGCTGAGCCAAATGACAACTCCTGGTGATGTGCCAAATGGCAGTTCTCCTACAAATGGCATCAGTGCTGGAATTGCTCAGATATGCCAGTATGGGGGGTGGATGGTTTAAAGAGACCAGGGAAACCAGGGACACCCTCACTCACACATGCACATGAATACATGTGAACATGAGCTCCCCACCTGTGTTGACACAGACCTCATCTGTGCTGTCTTGCTTGAAGTGAAAGTCAGCTGGAGGCATTACAGTAGCTCTGCGAGCAGCAAGCACTGTTGGGTGATGGGTGTCCGATCAAAACCTACCCCTGAGTCTATTATTAATGCAGTAATCAGACATGATTAATCATGCCAGCCACAAAGCTCTATAGTAATGATCATAGACATCTTCCAAGTACATTCAGTTCACTGCCTTGCTTTCCATCCACCCCCTCATTGGTGAATATATAAATAGAGGATATTCTTAGCAGAGAGGATTCCCGAGAAAATGCCACATCTCCTTTATGCAAGCAAGGATTTAGTACACTGGCATGAGGAAATGCTGAGGCCTTCCTAGTGACGAGAGGGTCAGAGTCTCTGGCATTCCCCATTCAGGCCCACTGCTGGTAACAGCAAGGCTAGTTTGGTAACATTTGCTCTGCTCTCCTCCACACCAGTGAAATCAAAAGGGGTGCAAACATTAATCAAATAGCTGAGCTAGCCAGTGCTCCAGTTCATGAGACAAAATACCTTCTAGACCTAGAGGAATTGTTTATACTGCCTGGGGATCTGCTTTAAGCATTTCTTACTCCTACCTAGTAACAGTGATATCCGCTGGGATGTGGGTACTTCCCACACCAACATGGACCTTCTGGGGAGCAGTGTCCATGCATGTGACTGCTGAAAGGCAGAGCCAAGAGCACGACCTGTTTAGCTGGGTAGCAGCTGGTGTCTTCTGGTGTGACAGTAAGCTGTCAACCTGTGACACACTCCTCCAGGCCTCCCCAGACATGATGGAGCATGGGACAAAATAAGGGAGCAGAGCAACTGGGAGCTGTTTGCTTACTGTTGCAGCCTGTGCAGCCATGGTGCATTCACAGCCTGATGTGGGGCACTTGGGAGCCAAAAGGGTCAAGAGCTCCCTCAGCCAGGCACAGACACGGGAATCAGTGCAAAGCAGACAGAGACATAGCTAGGCTGACTTTCAAGCCCCCAAATAGGGACCTTTCTCTCCCTTGAGACTGCCTTGCAGGGAACATCATAAATTCCTCGAGCAGCCTTTGCAAGAGGCATAGCATGGAAGCGGTGAAATCCACACACAGCTTGTCCTTAAAATGCCTGACGAAGATACTCACAAAACATGCAGTTTTCCCTAATATAACAGGATTGAGAGCTGGGATATGTAAGCATGATAATCTGTGGGACACAAGGCCTCACTTAGAGACATGTCACTTGATCCAAGCAATGGTATGGTGGACATACAGTGAAACCTGATTGGAGTGTACGGATTGGTGGGTCGAGTTAAAAGGATGTAGGGGTGGGGTTGGGGGGGGGATTTTAAAGCAGTAGATTTCAGCCTGCAGCTCCGTCTGCTCCTGGGACTTGCTGTGCCGAGCAGAGAGCATGAAGAATTCACCCTGAGACATTAGGTTTGGAAATGCACTCCTTAGAGCTTATACTTTCTTAAGTAAGCAGAAGGTCCAGGTTGACATTTAGTATATATGCTGGGCTAGCATATAATGCTGTGGGAAAGTACCAACAGCCCTGTTTTTGTACTAACTTTTGCCCTGGAAGTACAGTGCACTGCAGGTGCTCTTTCAAGCTCTGCCTTGCTGGGGTGTGCTGCCTCTTCCTGTCCTCTAAAACCTGCCTGCAGACACATACACATACCCTTTCCCGCACTACTGCCTGCCTAAGATCTTTCCCATGTGCAGGCATGCTCTTAGAAGAAGACACACAACACACAGGTACGCGCAGGACTCCCAAACCACAAACGCACGTGCTCAAGCCTATGCCTGGCACATGTAGGAGTACAGATGCTCACACACAAGCAAAAACATAGGTTAGTCATGGGAAAACTCTAGGATCCTGCAGACACACATATAACAGTACTGGGAAGTGCACAAAATGGTCCCAAAGGGAGAAGGAAGCTTGAATATTTAAAGTGTAGCAAGGTGAGGTTGGAGTGCCCATGTTGGCAGAACAAGCTCCTTTTACCTGCCTGTGGAGGTGGACAGGCTGCTGCGGGCTGCAGATTAGTCCTCCCATTAGAGCTAATCCCTCAGTTTGGCAGGAGGCTGCTCTGGGCAGCCTATAGAAGCCATTATGTGTCCTACCCGATCCCCCCCGAGGTACACCAACGTTAACCTCATGGCTCAGCAGGTCACACCAAGCTGAAAGTCTTGAAAGACTGTTTGCAATAGATTGTTTTATACAGTTCCATGTGTGCTGCTTTTCAACATCCTACGTAATGTTTAGTCACATTTAATAACAATAAAAGTTTCCTTCACAGCCTCATTCTGGAAAATGGGGCCGATTTTACTAAAAACAATGAATGTGAATAGTTCATGGTCTTCTTGCATTACCCAGAGATTTATCACATCTCTTGCATAATTTAATCTCTACATCTGTGGGACACAAATGTTTTACATTTCTAACATTTATGGGCAGACATCGAAAACATCTGTGCAGACCCAACGCACAAAAACATCTGGAAGACATCTCTGCCTTTTTATGACATATGTCTCCTGATCTTTTGTCTGGAACAAGTGTGCTGCTATCAGTAGTAGCTTTATATGTCGGTTACTGGGCTTCCCGTTTGGGCTTTGACAGGCACAGGGGAAAATGTGATCAGCTCTGAATTTCAGCCCATTTCAGCAGTGAATTTCAACAAGTGGGGAAGCAATTCAGGGAG
Organism: Apteryx mantelli; assembly: GCF_036417845.1. Classification (NCBI taxonomy): domain Eukaryota; kingdom Metazoa; phylum Chordata; class Aves; order Apterygiformes; family Apterygidae; genus Apteryx; species Apteryx mantelli. The sequence continues at coordinate 6,760,521 of NC_089996.1, forward strand.
CTTCCCACCCACCCACGCTGTGAGAATTTGGACTGGGATGGGAACAAAGCAGCCAGGGTTTGCTACTAAGCTTATGGACAGGACTGTTTCCTGAAGGTTCAGATATGGAGCTGTGCTGAGCTGCTTTTGCTGAGCTGCTGCTGTCATTTCTCTGGAGTATCCCAGCCTGGTGCAGCAAAATGGCTAGAGTGGGAATTTCCTCTGCAGTGGGAATCCATCCTCTGAAATGGGAACTGGCTTGGCAGGGACTTCAGACGTGGGAGAGGCGAGCTCACCTGTAAGGACTGGGGGGACTATATGCCCCCGAATACTGACCAAATTCTTGCTGCTGCTCTTAATATCCCAGCCCTTTGGCGAGTTAGGTAAGCACTTTCTACAAGTGGGATAAGAGGGAATAACAGCCCATGGAGATCTTTTCTTCATTGTGTTGTTTCTGTACACTCATGATACTGTTTCTGAGACCCTGCTGGCTATGTCCAGGCTAGCAAAGGAAACAAGGTCAGGGCATGGCCTTGGGCAGAGTTAGCATTCTCCTTGGCACGGTTTGGCCTGGGCTCACCAGCCATCTCCCAGCCTGTACCTTGGTATGAACCAGTGCCTAGTGCAGGCCAGTGACTGTTCCCAGAGGCAGTTTGAACGCATCCAGCATCCTCTGGGATGAACTTTAGGCATCATTCCTAGAGAGTGTAGGCCATGCTACTTAGTCTTAGGGCTGAGGAAAAGGCTGTGTCTGTTTTATTTAGTAGTACAGATGGAGACTGTGACCCACAGTTGGTCTGTGGTTATCTCTATTGCCCATAGGAGGTTTGATTGAAAATTTGTTGTGGTGGATGTAGTGCAAATGCTGAATCAAAAAGTTGTCCTTTTATACACGGACATGGTATGGAGCAGAGGCTGATGGAAGGACCTAAAGAAGGTAGTGAAATGGTTTTGGGGGACTGAGATGAAAGTTGTCTCCGGTGTGGTGGTTGAAATTAGTGTGAACAGGCATCAGAAGGCACCTGGATCCTCTTAAACGTACATGTACAACTGGGTCCATTCCTCAAATTGCTGTGCACTTCCAGTCAGGTGCTGAGAACAGGCAGGCCCTGCTGCTCCCTTTTTGATGTGAGGCCCATTGCTCCCACACGGCACAGATCAGGCAGCTCCAGGAGGCCAAACCCTCGTGCAATCCTGTGCTCCCCTTCCTTGCATGCCTCTGTTTTCTGCACATATTTTTCTCAGGCTTGAAGCCTAGGCAGGCAGGGGCATAGCGATAGCCATCTGATGTCCTGGGCTGGCTGTCCATCCTGAACCACCCTACATGGAAGAGATGGTTGAGGAGAGCACTACATCACTAGGGATTTGAAATAGGAGAAACATCAACTGTTCCCCTTGTCTTTGTACCTTGTGAGAGTCCATGGGGCAGCAGTGACGCTCTGTGAGGAGACCAGGGGATACTAATAGCCTCTGGGTTTGCTGGAGAGACATGGGTTTGTTTGGAAATTCCTGAGCTAGCGTTGCTGTTGGCACACAGCAAAGGAAGGCAGCCAGCTCCTCCAGCCTGTGAGCTCTCTCCTTGTCCCTGCTACCCTGACAACAGCACAGAGATCTGAGAGATAGTGGATGCAACCCAAGAACATGCTCCAGGCTGCCTGCAGCTATGGGTCCACTGGGAAAGTAGCCCCAGCCACCACAAGGCTCTGCTGAGGCATGGTGTGGAGAGGCCCTTGGCCTGGGAGCGGCTGGCAAGGACGATGTAGCGTCATGATTTAGACCAGCATGAGAGCCAGGCTGGGGTGCTACAAGGGGTGTTTGTACAGCCCAGAGGTCCTTAGAAGATGGAAAAGCAGGGCAGAGATGCTGGAGGGAAACAGCATTTCAACCCAGATTTACGAAATGAGGGCTTCTCCGTCTGCATGGAGGTACTGGGGACTGTTAGTGAAGGGAAGGGAGAGCATGTGGATTGCATAGTCTTGAGGTATCTGAGTTTGACTGTGGGAAGTGCTTGTTGCTGCCAGGAGACCCCGGCAAGCCCCTACAGACCGGTGGCCAAGCCCTGCCTCAGCACCGTGGTTGCCCGTGCTCCCGTCTGTTTTGTGTGCGTCACTCACAAAGCCTGTCTGGTACCCTGACCAGCAGGCCCCCAAAAAGCTCCTGGCCCGGCTGTGCCAACCCACTCTGTAGAGTGTATTTGGCCACACAGTCCCTGAGCTTCACAATGCGCCGTCCTGAAACTCCTGCTCGCTTGGGCACGCTCACCCAGCCCTGCAGTGTGTTCACTGGTGTGAGTGCGTGTGGGCACGCTCATACAACCCTGCACTGTGGTGGCCAGAAGCTGGCTGTCCTGCCGCTGTCCCACAGTGGGCACTGGGTGCTCGCAGCGAGGTAGCTGGGCAGCATATCTAAAAATGCCTGCGCTACTGCTATTAATCATGTGCAAAGTAACAGCAGCAGGACATCCCCAGAGGATCTTGTCCCTTTTGTTAGGAGCTGGGCAGGAACACGCACAGAGCCTTCCTGAGTGTTCACAACCTTATTTAAAACAAGTGTATGGGCACACATATGCCACAATATGGGCACAATGAATGGCAGGTGAGCAGAGAGGCTCAGGGATGATGGACACGATTCTAGTGCCACAACAGCTACCCATGGAGAATGCTTTGATCACAGATGTGAGCACTGAAGAGGACCAGCCAGGCTTGCTAGCTCGATGATGCACTAGGAAGGTGACTCCCCATCACATGGCCTATTTCGACATTTACAAAATTCTGTTGTGTTGCAAATAAAGAGCCAAGTTATCAATTTTTTCCCCACAGCTGGATACTTAAAAAAATGCTTGGGTCATAACAGAAGAAAGTTTTCATTTCAGAAAATTTGAAATGTTTAAAATGAGTTTTGGCTTCTTTTTCATAAAAAAAAAAGAAAAAAGAAAAACAGCAACCTGAATCTTTAAACAAAATGTCATTGTGAGAAGAAAACCTGGAAAGGTTTTGCACAAATGTATATATGGGACTTCTTTCAACATCTTCAAATTTATACTTTTCACATTTTTAACAAGCAAAATAAAAAAAGTCAGTATGTTCTTGCAGGTTTAAATTTTGACACATCTGTATTTTTCAATGCCAAAATGTTTTCCTCAAATTTTGAGAAGAAATTCCTAAACATTTCTGATTGCCTGGGCAATTTCATTTGCCTGCATTCTGATATAATGTTGGATTACATAAGCAGATGTTATTTTTCCACAGGACATGGTGTGTAAGCTCAGGTTTTTGAATACATATAGTTTGATCAAATGTAGCTGGATTTTCACAGAGATGACTGATTTTGAGCTCTTGCTCCAAAGCTAAGAGCTCCTAACTTCTGAATGGTGGCTTTGGGGAGTTTTTTTCATTATGGCTAAAGCAAAAATTTTCCCAAATCCTGTTCTGAAAAATGGCTGGCCTGTTTTAGCTAAGCGTTAGCAAAATCTTCAGCTGGAAGCAGACGTCCTGGAAGTCAAATTTGGGGTTTGGCAAATTATAAGCTATCAAAGCAGGGTTTACAGCAGCAAGATGATCAATATTACTTGTTCATGTTAATCACAAAGCTTGGTATTTCCATGTTTTTTTTTAATAATACTACTTAATTCAAGGATGGAGATAAGAAATCAGTAAAACAGCTTTTCCCATCTTCCTCTATTAGTAGGGGAAGACGTTCTGAAAGTATCACGACATCAGTGTTACGGAGGTACTGGCAGGGGAAGAAAGAAGTCTCTGTCGTGCCTTGATTGGGAAATGCTGACCTGGTGGTGACACAGAGTGAAGACCAGAAGCGTCGAGGGGGCAGGTGGGTGAAGGAGGCTGGCGGGAGACTTGCCTGTGGTGCGTGAAGCAGCACGTTCCCTTGCAATGGCACTGCTGCGGTTCTGACCTGACTCTGTCCAGCTTGGACAAGCCCAGGCTCCCCGCAGACCCCGAGCAAGGCTGATTTCAAGGCCATTGCAGGAGCCACAGCCAGGATACAGCCAGGATGGTGAATGTGGTGGTATGGGCCCAGAGCATGCACTGTGGACCTGGTGCTGCTCATGGGGGGCTGTTGCTGCTGGAGTCTGCTTCTTACCACAGAATAACTAACTCCACCCTGCAAGCACCGTACTTCACGGTATCAGCAGGGTCGAACCCTTGGCTGTAACAGGAAAGGTTCACTTGCATGCCCTTCCCAATCTGGGTCAGTGCCCATACGCTGGATCAGAGCCCAGATCTTTGGAAAGCCTTGATGGCTATCTGACTCCTGAATCACAGCTTTAAGATGATGAAAATTTGCAGCTGAAACGCAGCCGACTTCCAAATAACACCCTCTAGAGTCCCAGGTCAGCGTGTCAAGGCAGCAGAGCTGGCCCTTCTGCACCCCTGCAGCAAGGGCTGTGGGAGCAGGACGGTCCCCTGCCCTGTGAACCACTGTGAGGACCGGGAGGTTGGGGCCATGCCTATCTCTACCTCCTGGAGAGCCGGGGCCTCCACAGCTTTGTAATCTGGCGGTAAAGAAATACTCAGAACTGAAACTTGGCAGGAAAGGTCTGCAGAAGGAGAGCTCCCTGGAGGCAGCCACTGCTCCCCCTAGACACAATACTCCGCCGCTTCCAAGCACATTTTTCTCAGGCGGTGTTGGATAATAGCTGGGAATGATAAACACCAAAATGAGCAATAAGCCTGACTGGAATTTCTCTGCAGGACAGGCATTACTCTTGTGTTTCTTACTGGTGGAAGAGGTTGGCAGTCCCAGATTACTAGAGTGGCTTAACCCCTACGGCCTGTGTTGAAAGGGTCTTGGATACTTCAGGAGCTGGATAGTCTAGGTGATAGGTGACCTAGCTGACTTAGGCCTTTCTGTAAATCCTGCCTGGCGCCCCTCTGTGTTGTGGAAATCTGGGGCCAAAATCAATTCTGTGCACATTACCACCAGCCTTGCTTCACTGTTAGGAACTGCAATTCTCCTGTGAGGTATGGGCAAAGAAAAAAAACTGCTAAATCCTTGCTTGGCAGCTCTGTAGCTCATATCTGGGTGAAGGGCTTTTGTGCCCCCAGTGCCACCAGTTTGAGGCCAGGCCCTCAGCCAGTGCAGTGGGAAAGGTCCTCAGCTGGAGGAAAGAAGGATGAAGGGTCTCCTCCCTGGGATGTCTCTCTTACCAGTGAAGGGAAAAGCTCCAAGGAGTAGAGACCCCGTGGGGCAGTCTCCCACCACAGTGGTCCATATCCCCTGGGTAACAGGGCTCCATGATGTTAGATAGGGGCACCCTGTATTATGCATCCCAAAAAGCCTGAGGCACAAAATCAGCACGTCCAGTCACCTAGCAAAGACAGGTCCCAACTGAGCCTGCCCAGGAGAGCAGCATCCAGTTCTGGGAAAGGCTAGGCTTTGCCAAAGCTGTTGCCTTCATTCTTGTATTGAGCTATATTGATGCCTGGGTTGTGGTCCCAAGCAACGCTGCCTACAATTCCCCTGAAAGCCAGTTTGGATCTCAAACTGCTATGACACTGCTCCATGTTCTCAGTCTTGAGCTGATGCCATGCTGCAGGGCTTGGCCTAGGTCTTCTAGCTCAAGCCTGTGTCCAGTTGCCACATTAGGGGAACAGCGGTTTTTAATCTGGAGAGAAATCGGAGGCAAAGCCTGCCGGTCAGGAGCCCTACCTGCAGGTCACATCCAGCTCTGTGTCAGTTCCGCTCCAGACCAGAACATTGTGTCCTCCACAAGCTCTCCGGGATGTAACATTAGTGAGCGAGCATTTCATGCAGATTAAAAATGACTCATATCCTGTGCATGCAGCACAGGGGGCAGCTGGGGGGAGGAAAGGGGGACGGATGCTCCCAGCAAAACAGATTCTTCCCTTCTGCAGGGGCAAGCGGTGAGCAGTGGGTGATGGTGACATGCCAGTGATGCCCCAGGCCCTGGTGGCTTCATGACAAAAGTGCAGGTGGCAGGCTCCCTGGCCAGGGAAAAGAGGCACCACTTGGCATGCCAAATGGGAAAGGACGAGGGAAGAGGCTGGGTCGTTTGTGCCATCTCCAGGCTGGAAGAGGAATGCTCCCCAGCCTGGCCTCTCACTGCTGGTGGAGCATGTGAGGGTGTTTCTCCTCCTGAAGCAGGAGGCAGTGGAACCAGCAGCCTGGAGTAGAGGCAAACACGGTGTTCAGGGTAGGAGAGACAGGCATTTCATTTCCTAGGGACACAAGGTGACTATGTGTCCGTGACATGCAGGGAAAATGATGCACTGTGTTAACAGGGCCCTCCATCCTCCAGAAAATCTGTGCCTGGATTTGCTGCTGCCAGGCCACCCCCGAACCCCACTTCTTCCCAGAGGACACGATGGCATATGGCTTCTAGTGCTTACTGTGGGCTGTGCAGTTTTTGGCCGGGTCACTTATGACCACCCATTGCAACATCCCTCTCTGAGCAAGTCTGGAAGCACCAGAGATGTGGGAAGGTTGGGGGTCACTGGGCGTCACAGCCGTCCTGGATGAGCTGAGGGCAGAGCCTGGGGGAGAGCATAAGGCTGGACACTACACATGGTACCAGGTACAGGGCAGGGCTCTGGGCCTCAGTTTGCCCCTGTCCCACAGGAGGCTCTGCATTGCCCCGATATCCCAAACCTGGCATCTCATAAGAGGCAGGTGATCCTCGCAAGTCCTGCTTGGGCTTCATGCCTCACGGAAGCTGAGGTGAGGCTGTTCCTGATCTCCCAAAGGGGCAATGCTGGACTGCCCCAAGATGCTGAGAGCAGATCCTGCACCAGCCATCTGCTGACAAGTGCCCAGGCAGAGGAACGCTTGTGCTCATGCCTGAGTCCTGCAAGGCCACGGCCGCAGCATGTGCTGTGGAAGGCACGCAGGCAGTACTTAGACATTTGGGTGATGGTTATGGTGTGGAGGCATGTCCAGTCAAGGCCACAGGCTGCTGGGGCTAAGAAGAGTGTGTGTGGAATTAATTTTTCTTTCACAAAAACAAACTATTTTCAATTTTTAATAAAATGTTCCTGTTTATATGGGAATGTGATGGGGGTTGTTTATTTGTTTGCTTTTAATAACTGAGAAATGTTTACTTCTGGGAGATTCTCCTGGTTTTCTTCCATGAAAATCCTTCCAGAAGTTCAAGAGAGAAAAAAATGAGATTTATTTTTTCATTTAAATTTCTGCTTTGGCAAAAGCACTACTCTGCAGTAAGAAAATAAGTATCTGCCCAGCCCTGGGGATCCGTGTTGTGTGATAGACAGCTCCAGTGCCCATCGGTGCTTCAGGCATTTGCAAATAAGCTATAACTCCCACATTTGGGACTCATTCAGAGAGTTGGGACCAGCGTGTCTAGGTTGTTCTTGCTCTGAGCTGTTCCAGGAAACCTCCCTCGGATTCTTGGCGTGGGCCCGGGCTCTGTGATCTGGCATTGACCCCCTGAAAGGCACATGAAGGCTCATTATCATTTGCTGACCCAACTCCTGTTTTCATTCCTTGTGACAGGAATCTGCACAGTGTTTAATGCAAACAGAGGAAACACATTTATTGCCCTTTCTAAAAAATTTTGATGTTACAAAGTCATGTTCAGAAAGCCAGAGTGACTAAATTCTTCTGTCTCTGCTATCCAGGCTCTGGATGCTTTATGCTCTTTAGTTGGGAAAACATCTCAGAAAATTCCACTAGAAGATATTTCTTTTACACTTACTGGGCCTTCACTGAGGGGTTGTTGGGCTTGATGCAGGGTCAGTCGAATTATTAGCTCACAAGAACAGTAAGTTCCATGCAGAAAACTGTTTCTGCTGTAATTCTGCTGTGCAGAAACAAGCTTTAACTGTATCTTGATCTTCTCACAGGCTCAGCCTGGCATGTGGACCTTGTTTAGACTGGACAGGCAGTAGGGCTGGCCATCCTCCGCCAGCACCCTAACAAGTGTGGGTTTTATTGCCTTTTAAAACAGTAATTAGTCATTACAGCACTGTTAATTAGTCACATTAATGAAAAGATGTCAACAAAGACACTTTCTAAACACAACTCTGCCACCTAGACAGGCTCAACAAGTCACAGGTGCCCTGTCTTTGATCCTAGCTGAGATACAGGCACACACAAATACCCCAACAAAAACAGGGAATGAAAGCCCCGGGGCAGATCTGGGATGGGGGACAGGGACAGGACAGCTACTTTTCCAGCAGGAAAATGGTGTGTGTTCCTAAGGGACTAGCAGAAATGGTAAGAAGAATGCAAATCTGACCCAGGGACAGGCATCAGTAAGTTGAGCCAAGCTGCTCTGTGCTCACAGTGAGCAGTAAGTACAGGCTCAGGCAGACTTTGGGCAGAAGCATTTCTTCAGGGCTAGAGAAATGTTCCCCTCTCTGAAAGCCCTTCTGCACTTCAGGATCCATCTTTGATCCCTGATTTTACTCCCTCCTCTGAGGAGGAGGTTTAATGAGTGTTCCACAGAGATTTCATGCCATAGCACCCATGTCTTCATAGAGCTGCTTTGCTTTAACTACAGCCTGCTCACAAGATCACAGCTTAAAAGAACTAGTATTAGGAAAGTATTAGCCAGATTTCTATCCAGGCACAGTCTTGCACAAAAGAGAGCCAGATTGCTTCTCTAAGACACTGTCTGAGGTCTTGGGGTCTCCCACCTGTACCTTGTGTGTTTATGACCTAGAGCAGTTAGGAGGACTATGCACATCTGCTTTGTTGATGCACGCACGGAGACGGGGTGCACTATGTTGCAGTGGTGCTCTTTGATGATTTCTTTGCAGCTGGCCTGCATCAAGAAGTGCTTTCAGCAGGAAATAGATGAAACTCAGCATCAAAGAGGCTTTCTGTTTTTTCACAGAAGGGGCAAAAGACTTTCCAAATAAGACCTCTGGTTCGTAAACACTGTAACACAGTGGATGCAACTCCAGTCCCGTTCTACTGTGGTTTAATGCTGCTGACTGATGTGAAGTTACATTTCAAATGAGATGCTAGCTGAAGGGGAGCCTGAAGGGGTGGCCAATCCCCCTGCAATGTGCTGGCATAGACCTTGGGACCTGCCCTAACAATTTGCATTCAAAGGCAGATCTAAAAGGAAGAAAGTATTATTTTAATCAAATTAGTGGTCTGAGCAATGCTGCTTAGAGCAGCCTAAAGGATAATGCATTGTTATGAAGGTGCTTCACTGCCATAAGTGCTGTGACCTGTTAAATCACGTCAGGAAACTCATTCTGAGCAGCTTCAAACAGTTCTGCCAGCTTTAAGGGTTTCTTAATTTCCAATACATCACAGCAGAGCAAATTACATTTGCATGCTTGCAAAAACTGAGAAATACAGTTTAAATATTCAGCACGTCAGCACACATAACATTTGCTGGACCTGCCAAAAAGAATCAGTCACTTTCTTGAATGCTGCACCATCCCAGGTCTTTGACAGTAAGCCGATGCCTCTGATAAGGCTGGACTGGTAGAGTTCTGCTTTATGCAGTATAACTGAAATTTTAGGCCAGATGATAGCAACAAGTCTTAAATCAGGTTAGTAGTGGTTTGCTACAGCTCCAAGATGCCTGTTTATGGGAGAGGGTAGAAGCAAAAGTTTCCTCCGTTAAATGCATGTTGCACAAGATCCCACAGATATGTTTATTGCCTTGTACACATCAGTAGGAACATAGGCTGCTTGGACTTTTACCTTTCCTCCAGATATCCCTGTTGTCCCTGTGTTCGTTGGGTTGCTAGATGTATTGGTGTTTATGGGAGTATTACAAAGACTTTTGTCTGGGCCAGCCCATGACTGTTTGCTATTACCAGTTGACTTTCTAAGAGGGGTCTGGCAGTGATGGGCAGTGCTGCTAGTCCATGTTGCTTACAAAAGGAGTTAGGAGCACACAGCTCAAAATCCCTGCTCTTCAGTTAAGTGAATTGTGTTTCTTACCAGGACTGCAGATGAAATAAAATGCTGTCAGGCCGAGAGTGGCTTCACAGTCTTACCCTGTCCTCAACATAAAGATTAAGGGAAGCAGTTCTGGTTCAAGTGTTTAAGTGGGTGCCTGTATAATTGAATTTCATGCCCGTTCATTCCCTCTGAAGTGGTGTATGCAGGCAGTCACTTGAAAGGGGGAGAAGCTTTCTCAAACCCTCTGTGAACTTTCGTATGTTCGGTGAGGTTTTTCATAATTGGTAAATCCTGCTTCAGATCACTTGCAGCCTGGCCATGGAAGATGACAATGAGAAAGGGCCTTTTTGTGTAATTTTTTCTGAGAACAAGGGGTCACTATGTCTCTTTATGTTCAAATGACCTGAAATGTTTCACACATGTCAGAAGTAGTGCACATATGTAAATTAACTGCAGCCAGTTTTGTCATGGCATACGTAATAGAGTGAGACCCTTGAGCAGGTCTTCTCTGCCAGTGTGGCCCTTGCAAGGAGCTTTGATGTCTTCAGATGAAAGCTCCTAAGTAAGCACCAGTATTACTGTTATTCACAACCACAGTGCAACAAAGCCTTTGTAATCACACAGCTGAACAACCTGATGACACCTCTCCAGATAAGTCTCCTCCGGGGGCCCGTGGCACGTGTGCAAACAATCCTGAAGGAAGCAACCATGACACCCAGCCAGCTGATGCCCAGCGCCATGCACACTCCCTGCTGGCACTTGGTGTGCTGTGATGGCATCCACGGGCCACGCAGCCAAGCCAGGGGTTTGTGTCACAAAGCTTTTCTGGTGACATCATTAGATTTAGAGCTGTGAGGCATATCAGCCAAACGTTTTCACACTGACTGTGGTCCAGTGTCTGGTCCACATCTGCTTCTAGTGATTTGCAGAGGGATGCAGGATTTTTGATACATCAGGACTTCCATTATATGGTACATCTGGTGAGTGGCAACCGGGAAGGATGCTGATGCATCATTTTGCTAGCAAGCTGCAGGAACCATTGGTACACACAGCTGCGATAGCCAGCAAGGTTAGGTGTCATCTCATCTCCTTTATGTGAAGCCTCATATGCAGACATCTGCAGTCATAGAGCAGGTTACCTAAGCCCCATCAATTGCACAGGCAGTGGATTTGAAGACTGGAAAGCAATCCAACAGCAAGAGCAGAGGAAAGGCCTTACTTCCCTTGTCATGCAGGCAATGGGCTTTAAATGGATTTCTGATTGGCGAAAGCTCACAGAGTGTGGGGCTCAAGTAAAAAATCACTCACGTGGTCTGTTATCCCTTCTCAATGTCCTTGGCTTCTGAATTGGCTAGAAACCAGACAGGCATAGTCCCTCCATGGCACTGCAGCAAGCCTGAGGTACTGTTGCCTTCAAACAAGGAATTGCACTTGCTGACATCCCTCTGTGGGCTTATCTGCATGAAAGCAACTGCAGCTCACAGGAATGTACTCGAGCTGGCACTGAGCTGAGTGTCCTGGGTCCTCCTAGAGGCTCTGCAGGAGCTATTTAAGCATTATGTAGCCCTGCTGGAGCTCTGTGCAGCCTGGAGGACAGGCCTGAGCTCAGAGTCCCCTTGTTCCCTCATTTCTATTCAGGGTTCTGCTTGTGTGATGTTGCTGCCACTCCTGGATGAGCCTTGCGCGCACTTGCTGCTTTGGCATTCACCATGCTTGTTAGCCCCAGCATCTTTGCTTGGCCTGTCCAGGTCCATCTGCTATTTCAATGGGATATTGTGAGTGCTCACACGGACAGACAGGATGTCCTGGGGTCCTGCTCAGAGGGCACAGCATTGCCTGGCACTGAGGCAAACAGGGTTTGCAGGCAGCTGGAGCATGGGTTGTGTCCAACTTGCTGCAAGGGCAATTTGAACATGGGGAGTTGGGGCTTTAGGGTACCCTTGGGTTTGTTGTTATTGTTGCCACAAAAAGGCTGTCTAAAACCTCTGCTGTGGTTAGAAATGTCTAATTTCCACCACAAATACGTTTGTGGTCAATATAAAACCAGTTGTTCTTGTGACACCCTTGTCCTGTAAGTGAAATAGCTGTTTCCCTCTACAGAGGTCAGTGCAGATGTACTGACAGAGGTGATCCTATTCCCTCACAAACTTCCTTTTGGGGCTGATTAAGCCAAGCTTTCTGCCTCTTTCTAGTGAATACTTAAGGAAGCCTTCCTCCTCAGGGCTGTGGTGTGCACCACACAATCCTGGAAACACAGCTTGACTGGGCCAAGACCTTTTGCAAAATACGAGCCTGTAGCAAAGGCCAAGGTCTCCACCACAACCTGCAGGTGTCTGAGCCAGGTGGGCCCCAATGAACCAGGTCGGGTGTCATTTCCAGATGGACATTTTCTAGGGTTTTCCCACAGGCTGCAAACACTGGTGGCTCAATTTTGTCTTATGCACATGATGTCACCAAAAACTTTTCCTTCCAGTTTCTCCGCATTAATTCTGTGTTGTTCGTTCCTGCTCTTAGCCTGTGCCTGACATAAAATAACTAATTTGCCTCATTAGTGCTTACATTTTTCAGATATGTGCAAACTGCTACCATGTCCCCTCTTACTCATCCCTTGAGCTGTAACAGCTTGGCTCTTCAAATCTTCCTTCACATCTTTCCTTTCATCCCAGTTCTCTCCCATTCCTCCATCTCTTTCTGTTGTTGCCTAAATTGCAATTTTGGGTGTTGTGGCACCTGAGTCTGCCCTGTGTCACCTTCCTCCTCTCTGACATGATGGGTTATCTGTGCCCCATGGACTCAGAGCTGCATGGTCTCCCAAGGAAAACACTTTTCTCTCCAGCTGAGGGGTGATTTGGGGGCTTGGAGCCTTGTGTTACGTTCAGAACGATTTAGTGATGTAGCAAATGGTAACAGGTAGGCTCTAAGACTTCCTGGTAGAATATATGCCTTTTAGAATGTGTGTTTATATACATATGTATATATACATGCATACATATATATGTGTGCATATATTCACTGTGTTCATGATTTCAGATGCTGTGCCCTTTCTGGGTCACCCCCATGTTTCCAGTATGATGCAGAGTTTGAGGTCCCTGTGTGCATGTTGGTTTGCTCCCTGGAGAGCTGTCAGAGCCTACTTCTGCTCTTTCACTTTGAGGCAGCACAACAGCAGTGCTGGCTGTGATGAGGATGAAGATAACTGACACACCACTGCAGGGGCTATTGGCAGAGTCTGCTGCAGATCCCAGCTGCACTTGTCCTGTAGTGCCCAAGAAACACACTTGTACCCAGAAGGTCTTTTCTTGGCACACTCAGAACATCTCAGAGTGCCCAGTAGGATCTGATATGCGACAGGTAGAGCTTGTGGCTAACACCTCCATGCTGGGTTACAGCCTTAGCATGTCTGAAGTATAGAGACATGTGGGCAGACATGGCATGTCCCCTTTTCCCTCTGAGCCTGTTAGATCCTCCCTTATCCCATTACTGTATTTTATCTTGGCATGCTGTTAACACCTCTTTTTTCAGGTTATAGAAGAGCAAATAGCTTGGTTAACTGCAGCACCCTCTGTTTCTGTGCACGTCTCTCAGGGTTTCGAGTGAGTGCTCCTGGGAGGGAGTGTGCAGGTAGAGATCTGCACACCCATGGAGGTATGAGCACATCCCATGTGTGTGTGCATAGGGGAGGCAATTTGGGAGTGTGGCAAGATGTGCACTCACTCATGTGTGTAAGGATTTGTAGGGGTCACAATGGGACTTTTGGGCATATGTTTGTGAAATAGTTATTTAGGACAGTCTTAGCAGGGAAGAATCAGCACTGCTTACAAGAGCAAGTTCCATAGTAGAGGTTTTAATCTGATCTGGTCCTGCCCCTCTGCCCAGCTGTGTTCCTGGCTGCCTGGCATTTAGCTCTTCCACTAAAACACGGCTGCATAGGCAAGCTGCAGGCAGATGAACCCATAGGGCATGTGAGGCTTTGGGTAATAGATGTGGCTTACACCTAGACTCTGGATTCAGCCAGAAGCAAGGGCAGAGACAAGACTCAGGGTCTCACCTAGAGATGTCAAAGCCTGGGTTGTTTCCAGTAAGATGAGACACAAGTATCTGACCATCGGCAAAAGGAAAAGGCCATTTTTTGCCTATTGTGGCATTTGGGCATCTGGCAGCAGTGGGAAATCCAGAGGGATCACAGGGCTGCAGACGCCTTGGCAGGGAAGAGCAGATGTTGTTGACAGAGCAAGATGTTGGAAAGGAGGTGAGCTCTCCAGTGCTTCCTTCTGCCTACACTCTGGGGGAACTGGGAGACAGAGGTGTGTAGTGTTGATGTTGGCCAGACACCAAGAGATTTCCTGTTCTCCTAAGAGCCCTTGTCAGCAAACCACAGCTCTGCAGGCAGCAGCATGCAGGAGCGCTGCGAAGCTGTCCTGCAGAGCAGGGATCTGTAAGGCCAGGCCAGAGCAACAGCACAGGATGGCTGCTCTCAGCAAACTGCCCAGTCTGGGGGCCAGTGAGAGGCCGATGTTGCTGAGAGCAGTCCATCCTGAGGAGGTCAACAGAGGGAGGTGATACAGGCAGGTTTCGCATTTCTCCCAGCTGTTATTTTACCCTCCCACTTTCCTCTCCCCAGTCTGCCTCCATCATCATGGAAACAAGATGCTCTGTCAGGAGATGGAGCCAGTAAAAAACAGAGTGCAGGGTCACAGAAGAGCCCAAATCTATTGCCCCCCATCACCAGGAGGACAGGCTGCAGCCCAAGTCTTTTCTCCAAGTGAACCTCTGGCCTGCGTAGTGCTATCCTGCTTGGAAAGCACCATTGCTGTCTTGTCACCGTGCTGCACAGCTGAGGTGACTCTGTGAGCATCCAGCCAGTCCTCCTCGCTCCAGGGCATCCCAAGTTACACTGCAGCAAGTCCTGCAGGCAGCACCATGCAGGGATCCATGCAGGCCAGGGCTGACGCTTGTGCACAGTGCCCCAGGCTGAAATCCCAGCGCTGCATCTTGGTGCACGCACACGGTACGGTAATGTGTTCCCAGCGCCTGGCCTCCACCGAGGGGACACATGAGGCAGCAAGGCCGACAGCGGAACTGACATTTTTCTTTGAGAAAGGCAGAGCATCTCTGTGCTGAAAGCAGAGTGATACTGAAGGCAAGATTTATGATTGCATTGTATTGTTGCCAGTAGACATTTGACCAGCACCCCTACACATGACATTTGTTTGTTCAAATGTAACACAATTCGTAGGCTCTTTAGGAGAGTGTTGATGCTGTGACATTAAGCAGCCGATTACTCCTGTGCTTGGCAGGCTCTCAGTCCTGCTGCGATATGGCACTTACCCAGCACCTTCCCTAGCAAAGTGCATTGGCATAAATATGTGAGTAATGCAGGTGACAGGCTCTGTGGCTCTGGCTGATTATCCGTTGCTTTTATGTAATTTATGCTCCAAAAGTAACTGTGCTCAATCTTGTCCATGGACTTGATTCCTTTCATGTGGTTTTCTGTGCTAACGAGATTAAATCAGTTCCAATAGGCACCATTTTAATGGAGATGATAAACTTTTATTGAACTCAAGCACATTAAAATGAAATGTAAGCAATAGGTGACTTTAGCATTAGTCTAGAGTCTTTTCCAATCTGGATCAAGCCAGCATACCTTCCCTGTTAAACAACAGCCAGCACCCCAGCACATTTTATGAGCTTCTAAAAAGGCCGAAAAATCCTTCCCCCACCCCGCTTCCATATTGCAAAGCTGCTGGAGGCTGAAGCCGTGCGTTAATAGGAGCAGCTCTGTGACCTGGTGATGCAGCCATGAAACGAGGCGTAAACACAGCTAAGTACAGGACTTCACATCTCACAAAAACAGGAAAGCAGGGGATGGGTAATTTGGTGTTTTACAGCAGCTTTGTCTGCTAATCTGTGATCTGTTTGGTCTGCCAGTAGGATTATTATGGTGGGTTTACTGAAGAAGTGCCAAAAATGATGTTAAATAAACTGTTTACACAATGTAACTACAGGCTGAAAAGCTAAACAGAGAGTCCCAAACTCAGCCCCATTGCAGGTTTGAACAAAAATAAACCTCTTGACACTTTCAACTGGACACTGCAGCTTTGCAGAGTATGCTCTGTTTGTTGAATATTAAAACATAAAATTAATGCGTTTCCCCCTCTTTCTGGGGCTCTTTCCAAAGGTCTCATGGCTGGAAACATGATCGGATCATTTTGAGCTCCTTGGCTGTCCTTGGAATTTGTTGTGATCATTTTATCCTTTATAAAATATTCAAGTTTCAGAATTACTATTAGAAAAGCTATCATTATTTAGAAGTGGGTTGTGCAATATTATTTTTAAGAAAACAGGAAGAGTTAGAGCTTGTTCTTTGCTTTTCAAGGAATTATAAGGAGGATGTAGGTGACAGAAGCACACAGTACTCTCCAGTGTGGCACAAGCTGGCTATGCAAAGTGTCATCTTCATCTGTAGATGAGTAATGCAGGAGAGCCATCCACTATTTTAAAGGACAATTTGGATGGATGCAGGAGATTTCATCCCTATTCTCTACTTTTGCCTGTATTTAACATGGGTATATTCATTGCTGAGGAAAGAGCTTGAATGCAAGTTATAAAAATCAGTGGTGTCAGCTTTGTGGCTAAGGAATCATATGCAAACCACTCCCGATTTCTGACTATTTCTGTTAGCTACAGTCTCACCCTAACAGTCAAGACAGTTTCTGTACCACATGTGATAAGCATGTTCTTCGCTACCGTTTGTGCACAACCCATCACTTGCTGCATGCATTAGTTCTCGGGCATTGTTTTAGTGTCTGAGGGGGACTAGGGAATAACTGGCTTTGGTATCAATTTAAAGGCCCCATATGGGAAAGGATTTCAGCACTTGTGCCAAGATTGTGAATAACAACTGCCATAAAGATCAACGAACCACATTTGCGCTGGTCATTGACTATCACATGGTAGGACACCATCTGCCTGGCACTGTTTCTGCAAAGATCATATTAGTGTTCTCTGATCATGTCAAAGCAGTGGTTAAAAAAGAATCAGCTGGCATAATCTGCACAGGCTTTCAAAAGCGCTTTGGTAGAGTTCCTTACGAGAGGTTGCTGAAGGAGCCGAGTCAACCAGAGCACATCTGCAGATCAAAACCTGGAGTCAGGGAATGAAGTAAGAGCTCTTCACCCTGATGCAGACAAACAGCAGGGCTTCTAGGCTTCCAGCTACGTTCAGTGCTGTCAGATATCACTATGAATTGTGTACAAAAATGAAGTGAAATGATATGAAGGTGAAATTCCAATGTAGAAAATGCCATTTGAGCCTGCCTGTGAAATTTAGGTTAGTCCCTCATGTCTTGTGAGCTAGGTTTTAATTGTATGACCACACTTTTTTTCCTATAGGAACCAGCCTTATTAATTGCATAGTTGCATAAATTGTTCCCTGAGTTCTGTCCTGGTGACTAGACTAAGCAAAGTTGCTGTGGTATGGCACATGCAATCATGTAAAGATTGCAGAGTACAATATATTTAAAAAAGGGGAAAACTAACTTAAAAATGCAATTTCATTAAAAAAAAACAAAAACAGCAAAAGCAGCAGATGTGCTTCATAGTGATGCACAAATGGCCACTACAACTTAGAATTTCCCTCTGCCACCCAAACTCACCAAAACTAGAGAGCCAGGCAGATTGTCACCCACAGTGTGGGCCAACCAGCTAAGTAAATAAGTAGGCCTTGTCCTGCTGGCGTTCTCAGCGGGTTAGCGACAGCAGAGGAATTTGGAGACGTGTGAGTCAGACATTACTGTGTCCCGGCACCGACAGCCTGGGAGGGGCAGGCTCCCTGTTATCGGTTCTGGTGCCCAGAGCCAAGGTGGCATCGTGACGCCAGGGCTCGGGAATTGGGAAGCAGTAAAGGGATGCCAGGGGCTGGAGCTGCAGTGTGCTCTGCGGGTCCGTGAGAACGGCATGCTCTGTGTCACACAGTTCGTCTGGACAGAGGGAGGCGGCGCAGGCTCAGTGCACTGGAATTGCGAAGAACAGCCTGGCGCGGTTCTATTTCAGAAGTCCTTGAACAAATGAGATTTTCAGGCCCATATGTAATTGGGTGGATTTCTCACAAAAGACACAGCCCTGAGGACAAGGCTCCTGCCCCATGTCATATTCCAAATTCTGAAGAAAGGGCTTCCCAGCAAAACATCGATAAGAATTGTAACAAGCATGTCACAAAGTGTTTTCCCCTAATTTTGCTTTTTAGAAGGATTGAACTGGTTCTTGCTGAAACTATCCCAAACTGCTCAGCCCAAAGGGTTAAAGTTTGGCAATGCTGTAAGCAACTGAACAATGGGTCATATCATGGAAACTGTCAGGCAACCTTAAATATAGCTGTTATGATCTGCATAGTCTGCAATGCTCTGGAAACCAGGATGAGCAGTAAAGGGAAAAAATTCATAGAGCCCATAGAGTTGTTTAGGTTAGTCAAGAACAGAGAGGACTGCAGGGAGCTGAAGAAAGCCAAAAAGTGTTAGGGGAAAGGGGAGTGTGGTTGGAGCAAGGGAAGGAATCTGCTTGAGAGGAGGAAGACAGGGATGAAACATGCTGATGGGCACTCAGGGAGGGAGAGGGGCTCAGAGCCTGGCTGGTTTGGATAATTCGGTGGGTTTATCTGATAGCAGCTGGTGACCCCATCTTTTCCCCAGCCACTCTTCTAATCTGGCTTCTCCAATATGCCCAGATACTAGAGGACTGATTTAGTGCTTGAGCAAACTGAACTGACAATGAGCCAGCAGTCAGGGCTCAGCTCAGCATTACTTTGGGGGTCCCAGATACTCACAGATGAAACAAAATCCACCCCTTACCATTCACAAGGGTTTGCAGCATGTTGATGTCTGTTTCTGCCCTAGACAGCATCCTAAATATCCCGACTGAGGCAGCCAGCAAACATGGGCTGAACTTGGAGCCCAAAGGCTTCAAAGCGAGTCGGAAACTATTTTATCACAGCAAGATCAGTGCAAGCTGCAGTGCTGGATGCGATCAGGAGTAGGGTTGAGAAGCCCTCTTACGGGAAATGGCTCTTAATGTGCTGTTTGAGTGTGATCCTGGCACAAGGAGGGAGTCGCTGAGGAGCAATGTGCTATGTAGGAGGTCAGACCCAACATCCCTTCTGGCCTCCAGCTCTACAGACAGATGCTCAGTTGGAATAAAGTGATATAGCCACAGAGCCCAACTTATTTATGCCAGTAGAAGAGTTTTTTCTTTCACTTCTTCCTCTGGGCAGCCCTTCTTTCCTTCCTTTCTCTGTGAATTCTGCAGAGCAGCTGAAGAGTGAGGGGACACCACCACCCTGATGCCTCCCTGCACAATCATGACAGAGGTGGTTTCTCTGCCAGGTGACAGCCTGCAGTTTGCTGGCTGTGTCTTCTGAGCCCCTTGGGGACAAAAGGCAACTCCGACTGTGTAGACTCTCAACAAAGCTAGCTTAGAAGGGGACTTTAGCCCTCTCAGTGCTCTGGTGAGCTGCCTGTCCATCCCTCGCAGGATCCTCACTTCTCTCCCCATTTCTGTGTGCCCACACAACTGAAAGCTGTCCTAGTCCTTCTACACATGACCTCATTGGCCCTATAGATTCCCAGGACATTTTCTGCTACCCTGCAACTCTCACAGCCTCTCATCTTACTCAGCACCTAGCCTGCCTGCAGGCCCTCACCTCATCCTTAACTGCAGAGCATGGGTAAAAGATGTCCAGCTGTCCAGAGGGCAGGCAGACTTCAGACCTCTCCCCACAGAGGTTTCCTTTTCACATAAGGCTGCAGTCACAGCCAAGTTCATCTACTATCCTTAGCAAAAGTTGAAAGAAAGGGACTGAGATGCCAGCAGTCATCATTTCAGGAGGAGCTGAGAGCACCAAGGATTGAACCGTTTTGTTTTGCTCCCTTCCCTCCTGACCTCAGCCCTTGCAAACCTGTTGTGGCAGAAGCTGACAGCCGGGTTAGAACGGAGGTGCCAAGGCCATCTGGCTTTTGAGGCTGAGCCCAGGCTGGATGATCCCTACTGCCATTGCCCATGCCTCTGGCCTGGAGCCCTTCTCTCCCAAACAGACTGGGCGTGCACTCTCCTTTCCTGGGGAAGCCAGCTACCCTAGCTGGGCCAGCAACATCCTGGTGTGCCAGATGGGGACTGGAGCTGCTCACATCCATTAGGACAGCTCCTCAACTTCCTGGTGTCATTGGAAGATTTTCCAGGGTTGGTTTAGGGCAGGTCCTTGTCAGGGTAGAGCTCTGAGGCCCAGGAGAGACGCACCCCACGCTATGTGGCACAGTGCTGACCTGAGTATTTCCACTGGCCTTTTCTTGACCATTTTTGGTCCCTTCCATTTGTTTTTGAATCTGTTCCTCCACTTTGCCCAAGTTCTTTGCACTAATTGGGAACTGGCTCCTCTCAGAGTGGGAGGTCTGTCAGGACTGCCTTATGACAGATTTACTTTGTCTCTCTGTCTCTGCATTTTGGCAGTTTGGTTCTTCTGCAGTGTTCTGGATTTGGATATTATTTCTCAGTGCAGAGATCCTCACAATAGGCAGCCTATGGATTGACTAAATTAAAACATAACAAGCTGGAATGCAATTGGCAGCTCTGAGAGATTCCCATCAGGACAGCAGTGGCTTGTAAACGCACAGCTGAGCTGCGTCGCTGGACAGGCGCTCAGGCTGATGATCACAGCCCAGCTGTGGATGGATGAGACCAGTGCAGGATGCAGGTACCCTGCTCAGTGTGCCAAGAGTGATGGGACTAGCACCTCAACATGGATCCCACTGTGGGCAGGGACTATGGGCACTCATAAAGGACTCAGCAGGCTTAATTCCAGCAAGGGGTTGACAGGCATGAAATGCTGCTTAATGGAGATCAGGAGGTGCAAGTTCAGAAGGAGGTCAAGTTAGTGAGCTGAAGTGCAATTGCTAGAGGAGAGTGGATGTAACTGTTCCTATTAACCGGCATTGATTCTTGCACTCTGCAGTCTCTGGATGCATCAATTCTCTTTGCTCCACTACTGGAGCCTTGTCTCAATCCCACTGCCATGTTATGAGTACCATCATAGCCTTCTGCAACTGATTCCCTTCTGCTGTACAGTGGCACTGTGTTTGTGTCAGCCTTGCACCTTGGAGAGGGATGCCTATACCCTCCTTTCTGCTGCCTCTCTTCCCCTCATTTCATCTGTGGGATGTCTGATTAGGGGGTGTAACTCCACCAGCACAGCTGTACCCCCTTTCTGTTTCTGCTTCCCCTCCAAAATTTCCGAGTTCATGAGCACCCCATTCCCTCAGACACCTTTTCCAGCCAAGAGAGCTTTGCTAACCTGTGGAGACTGAGCTTATCATGTCAGCAAATGCTATGGTGTTGGAGGGCAGCCCTGTTTCTTGGCCTGCATGTGGAGGTGACACACAAAATTGCTGTTTGTGGAGAGCAGCCAATGAAAAGGAGAAGAAAAGGAAATCCCAGATGGTACGGAATGTGGGAGTCTGTGGCCAGCATGGGCTTGGGGGAATGTTAATCCCATTTTGTAAGGCTTCAGAAGGAGATCCAAATCCAGGAAAGGCCCTTGAGAAATGGAGAACAGGCAGGCTGGGACCGGGGATTTTGAAGAAACTGCCGAGAGCTGAGAGTGGCAGTGATGGGAAAGGAGGCAGGGAGCAAACGGGAAATAGAGAAGAGAGAGAAAGCAGTTTGTTCTCCCTCCTGAGGATACTACTGCTCACTGCAAGCTGCATTAACACACTGCAACCTGCCTGTCTGCCAGCTCTGGTAAGGCTCCGCAGCCTTCCTGCATATTGTGCTTGCCAGTACCTGGCAGCCGCAAGCGGGAAAGTACTCTGGAGTGCATGGCATAGGTATTGTTTAGTTTGGGTCAAGCACGCCAATCAGCAGCACAACAGGAAAACTAATGTGGCATATACACGCGTCAGAGCTTGCTTACATTTCCTGAGACAGCTCTGACCATCAGCAGGGCTGGCCAGCATGTGCTTGCAATTAGGCCACAAATCTTCCCCAATAGCTCTTTGCAGTCAGTTACAGAAGGAGAAAGACAGGCGAGTTTGCAAAATCCAGGATGAGGCATGGACCCCCAGGATCTCCCCATACACTGGATAAAAAGAATGGATAATCACTCTCTCCTGGAAGGGGAGCAAGCCTGCGGAGGACAAGGGGAAACTCCTGTGAAAAGGCAATGCCAGTCACTGGCAGAGGGAAAGGCAGGAGGAGGCTGGCCCCATAGAAGTGAGGAGGAGAAACCCCCAGAGCAGTTTCTCCTGTGGCTCTAGGTAACCTGAGGTGTCTATCAGGGCATTTCACTTCTAGTTTTTCATATGAGGCATTTCCAATGAGATTGTGCTCTCCTTAGGGAGCCGGAAAAGCTGCATCCCTCCCCCAGAGGTCCTGGAACCCACCTTGCTCATGGGGAGAGAAATTCAGCACAGAAATCAGTTCACCTCCAAAGCCAGCCATGCTCCTCTTTCGAGGTATTAGGATAATCCTAGGACCATGCATAAAGGATCCCAGATTCACCTTCTTCATTGACCATGGGGTATCTCTAAATCCTGACATCAGGGAAAGAAACTGTCAAACCTCACCAGTGTCTATTTAACATATATTATTAACTGAACTAGGTAACTAAGTAAAGCCAGAGGGCTGGCTGGAAGAGAATCACTGATGATAAGGCCAAGAAGGAGTGTCAGCTGGCTTGTCTTCCTGCACAGAGCAGGCCAGAGTGTTTCCCCAAGCGAACGCTTGTAGAGCACGTATTTTCAGCAATCATTTTATATTGATTTTTGAGTTGGCAGTTGTGGGAACTCCTCCCACAGCGTCGAGTGACTTGTTCCAGTGCATCTTATTTTACATCAGATCATCAAATTAAAGTAATTATCAGCTTGATTAAATTAGAGTAAATAAAGTAACAGATCCATGTCAGCTTTTGGAAAGACATCAGTCTTGTTTATCTCTAAACTTCCAAAACAGCTGTCATCCTCATGGATATGTCTCTGCCAGCCCAATGGGGAGTTTGGACCAGACTACCTCCTGAGGTCCCTCCAACCAGTGTTTCTTTGCTTCTATGAATAGCTGGTCCTGGGAGAGTCAAGCCTTTCTGTGGGCATCAGCCTCTCTAGGGGACTTCTCTGCTCAGCTCTGCTGCCAGTTTGTGCAGTTTGGTCAGAGTAGTGCCGAGTACATAATAGTTTGTCTCTTTCTTTCAATCTGGTGTTGTGTACACCAACTCCATCCAACCAAAAAGAGTACAGCATGTCACACTTCCCCTTCAAATGACAGAGCTGGATGAAAAGACTGTGATAATACATAACATAATTTCTAACCCACCAACTATGTGTGTGTGTGAGAGAGAAAAACAAAGGAAGGGGGATCTTTTGGGCAGCAAAACTGTGGTAGGTGTTTGACTGTGTTGTCAGAGCCCACCTGTACTTGCATCACTGCGCTCCCATGTGCTAGCTCACTCCCAGCCAGCCGCAGGGGCTAACATAGAGACCGGGATCTAATGCTAAGGTCAGGGCAATCCTGTTTAATGCTAGGAATTAGAAAAAGAAATATGACCCCAGGGTTCAAACCTGTGAATGCTGCGGTGTTGTTCAGCTTCTGGAGCCGGGTTTGTTGTTGAAAAGATTAGCAGGTGATCTTGTGGAACCTGCTGCTTTGTGTCAACATGATTACTGGCTGGTAGAGGTTACTTGCCTGGGGATGGTGAATCATGTTTTGTAAACTGAGAGATGTCTCCAGGCTGATGAGCAGTTAGTGGATGCAAAAATATAAGCATAGATTTCTTTGTCAATTGTGATGGTATTGGGAAGCTGCAAGACTGCAGCCAATAGCCACCTGAAGCCATGAGCTACCTGCCAGCTGCAGGGACATTTCCTTTCCCCATTTCCAAGTTGTTGTCCTGAGAGGTTTCTCACACCTGGAATTTCTCAGAAGTCTCTGAGTAGCTACAATGGGACACTGCTATTCTCAGGCCACGGGCACAACCCAGTGGATCTAATTAAGTCTCATTTCTGTAATTAGGGACCATATCTTTCCAGTAGCTTAAGGCTCAGAAAATCCTTGGATCCAAAAATATTCTCAGTGAACAGGACTGTAGGTTGTTTGAAACCCTTCAGGAGAGGGATTTCTCAGTCATTCTTAAGGGCCTATCTCAAAAAATAATTAAGAAATGCAAAGTTTGCAGGATTCACTACTAAGTTATTCCAACTTTTTGTAGATACACTTAGGCAGCCTTTTCAAAGCAACATAGTTAATGTAGCCCTGGTGAAGCCTGGGGAGTTCTCTATGTATTTTGGTATTTGACAGCTTAGCACTTGCACGGAAAACATGTGAACGCATAACTAGCATATGCTGATTTCTGATTGCTTGAATATTGAGCTCCACTGCTTTTATGGCAGTGTTTTCAGCTGGAATAGCTCTCCATGCTGTAGTCTTTACAGATAGCCGCATCCCTCATCAGGCACCTGAGACGTCTCGCTTGCACTGGCTATCTGCATAGCCAGTATTTGTGTCCTCACTTAGCTAAGAGCCCACTGAGCTGTTTGCCAGAGAAGGAGTGGCAAATGCTGATGCTTTGTAGCATAGAAACTCAGGTAAGCGTCTAGTCGGGTGAACAGAAAAGATGAGAGGGAGCAATCACGCACATCTCATCAGGGTGGAAAACTGCCAGGGTACAAAGAGAAAAAAATCCATTGAAAGTGCCTCAGTTTCATGTGGAAACAGATCCCCTTGTTTGCGTGGCACTTGCTGTCCGCTGTTCATCGGGGGCGGACGGGCTCGAAGGGCATTCCCTCCCTCCAGGTTGGAAAAGAGTTCAGCTTTCAGGAGTGTTATTCACACAAGCCTTCAGGCTCCCAGCTGATGAGCCCCAGGGGAGCTGTGGAGTCCGGAGGAGCGGAGGTGGGGCCATGACCCGGTGCTTATAGAGAAACTCAGCAGGAATTAGATCTGTTTCATAAAATAAACAGTGCAAGTCTCTAATTTCCAAACAAGCCCCAATGGCCCCTTTCCCTGTGCAGTTCTGCTGTGACTAATCATACTGGTAGGTGTTGGGTCAAAATCAACAATGGTTCTTCACTAAGGTCACTCACTTTCTCTGTTTACACTTCTAATTTTATCACTGCTCAGAGTGGTTAATGGTATTATTTATACATTTAGCAGTGATAAATGTTGATGCTAAATAAAGGCTTCCTGGCGCAGGCAGGTTGAGGGCTGATATGGCACATCCAGAACTTTATCATCAAAGGAATTAGCACTGTGGGTAAGAGCTTTTCTGGTTTTCCGCAAAGCTGAGCACTTATGAATGGGAAATGGTGTCAGCAATTAGCCTTGACTGATAACAAAGTATATCATTGATGAGCGATGCCTTTAAGAGGCTGGATTTCAGACGACTCCTTGGGAGAACAGAGGGAAGTTGTCCTGCATCCTTGTCCTGGTGAAAAGCTGCATCTGAAAGCACTCATATCTTCATCTTTGTAAAATGAGACCTAGGGGGTGGCAGAGAGAGGGCTGCATCACAGTACACTGTCCTCTCTTCTCAAGTTGCTGGGAGCAGGGATGTCTCTGCCTCTCTGTGCAGCCCAGACTACCCAGGGTTAGCACCAGGGTGTGCAGCCCAAAGAGAAGCACTGAGGTTATTGCAATGCTCAGACAAGGGTCCTTATAAAGAAAACTTTTTTTATTTGCAAAATATTTACTTTTTCATGAAAAATCATGGCTCACAATATTTCAGTGGAAAACTGTCTAAAAGCCAGGCAGTGCGATTCAGGAATGCCACAATGGTGACTCACTGTAGTTTTGGGAACTCCTGTCACCATCATACTGTGTGGGCCAGGCTTCCCAGTTGGACTGCATCACCCATGATGCTCGAGGAGGTCCTTCTCTATAAGTTGGGCTGGTACATGGTGAAAGTCCTTGGCTGTAGTCCAACCCGACTCAAACACTACAAGGCCTTGACATGTCTTTTCTAACTAGAAAAAACACACTTTTCCACTTAGAGATGATATTTTGAGAAATCTTTTGTGGCATTTGATTCCATTTTGAAAAAAAAAATTTGTCTTTTTTTCATCCTGGTAAAGGGACATAGGAGCAGGCAAGAGGTTGCAAGGCAAATGAGGCAGAAAGGTCTGGTATGGAGGCATCACGGCCATGGGCAGCAGAGAAGGGGCAGGCACTAAGGTGGCTTTTGGAGAGGGGAACAGCAGACTGCTATCCTGGATCTCCAGAGTGGCAGCAGAGAAGGTGAAGGAGGAGAGCATGAAGGACCAATGGGATGTAAATCAAGACAAGGTCCTTAGCTACAGTGGGGATGGATTCAGCCTCTCTGTGGCGTGGGGTGAGGTGTATACACTGTGACACCAAAGCCAGGAAAGTGATCAGCACCTTTGTGGTGGCCGTCTGCTTGCCAAAGGCATGCAGTGCAAGTTACATTTAAGCAGATGGAGGCAAATGCAAGGGGCTGAGGGGTGCCATCAAGGTTTCAAGTGGATGAAGGAAGTTGGGAGGTGGCAGCAAGATTTTGAGAGCGCTCTGGCTGAACCAGGGGACTGGGAGGGGACTATATGGAGGAACGGGGCTGTGAGTCTATGACAAATGTGAAGAGCAATGGGCAGGGGTGTCTCCTCCTACATCCCACTCTGATGTCCTTTTTCAATCATAAGCAGCAATACCAATCTCTTCTGGCTCTCAGCATCCCCTACTCACCTCCCTGTGGCAGAGAGGAAGTCCAGCTCTAACTCCTTCTTCCTAGTTGAAGGAACAGGGCTGGAGGAGAGCCCCAGGGAGCAGGGCTTTGTGATCCTGCCAAGAAGTGGGGTGGTTAAGCTGCCCCTATATACCGCACCACTCCAGGAGGCTGTTGAGGCTGGAGCAGTTCACACCCTTCTCTGTAAACAGAACAGGCTGGCCCTGCAGGCTTCTTTGCCTTTGTCCTGAGCTGGTTCTGTCTCCCAGCCTACTCTGATGGATGCAAACTGGCTCTGGCAAAAGATGTGTGTCTGCTCCTTAGATTGTGAGGGAAGAGGTGCTCAGGGCTTCTCCATGATGTCCATCACTGCTGTGGTCTTGCTTGGCAGGAGGAGTTTGTGGTGTGTACTATTTACCACCATTCCTCCCTTGCCCAGGCTGTGCCTCTTGGCTCAGGCTGGATTCTCCTGGGCTCTCAGAGACTCGTTCTTCGTAGTAACCAGAGACAATGTGCTGTGAGTCCATAAAATCCCAAGTCCAAAGCCTAAGCATCCTAACGAGTCCTGGACCATGATCTTCTAACTGAAGCCACCTGGGGCAGAGCTGCTCTCCACAGGTTAGGTAAGACTGAGCATGATTCAGTTTCAGCCCCTAGCTCTGCTCTCTGCACATGTGCTTTCACTTCTGCCTTGCACTTCCCTTTCCCAGCTCTTCCTGGGGTGGAGACAGTGGCTCTGTAGGCACATGGGTTGGAAAGGAGGCAGGGAGCTAAGAACCTATTCATGACAGTGTTTTTTTCCTGGGAAGATTTGCTTAGATGTAGAATCTCTTTCTGGGATGTGCTGCAAGGTCAGGGACTGGAGTATTTTTATGGAATAAGATCTCCCGAGGAGGATCTTGTCTCAGTGGAAGTTGGACAATGTGCAGTGTGTGCAACAATTTGCTTGTTGGGAAAATTGTCATCTATGATATGCTGCAGTGACTGAGGCCTCCTGTGGCAGTGCTCCTGCCTAGCATTGCAGATTTAGATCTGAGCATTTGCTGAGGACCAGCCTATGGCTTTGGCACTTGATGGCAGGACACCTCCTCCTCCCATTAGCCTTCCAGAAAGGATTACTTTCATACTCTCTGAAAGCCCTCTGATATGATCCCACAGCAACTGCACAGCTCTCACACACATCCACACCTATGGCCCTGCTAAGGTGGTAGTAGAAAGCAAAAACCAGCAGCATGACAACCCATGCATTTGGCACGCCATGACACATGTGCTTGGGGGCCATTCAGGAATATCTGTAATTCTGCTATTTCAGAACAAGTGATTTCCAGTTGTGAGAGAGGCAGCAGAGTGTGTGCAGGTCAACCCTGTAGGTTTCAAACAGACAGGTTGGGAATATCTCATCTAAAATCAAAATGCCTTTTCTCTCCTATTACAATGAATGAACAAGGAAATCCTTCAGTGGACTATTGTTCAATGTCAGAACTGTGTATGCTTTGGGACATTGAACCCATTCAGCAATACCTAGAGGGAGCTGGGGTACCTGTGAATAGGGAAATTGTGGTTGTAGGCAAAGACACATTTATTTTGGATGGTGATGCTTGCTGTTTCTTCCTGTGGTATGGTACTGACTAAGCAGGGTGTTGCTGGGTCAGGAAGCCTTGAGCAGCCTTAGTGCTCACTGCCAATGGGGTGCACTGATGGTCCAGCAGAAAGCAGAGTGGGTGTTTCAGTGGGGTTGGGAGAGACAACTTGTAGAACTCCTTGATCTTACAGACTATGATAACTTTTTAGCAGTTTGGGGTTCTGTAAGGATGGTTTCACTGTGATAATAAGGGAGGCTTCAGAGATGGTTGTTTTATGCTGTACTGGGACTCCCTTCCACTTGGAAATGGTGGCCAAGTTCTCGTCCATGTCCCTGCCCTTGCAATGATTCCTCTCAGGAATGGTGGTGTGCATGGAAGTCTGGCATGATGGTGGCTCAGGCCTTGTCTTGGGGCTTCATTACAGTTTGGAGGTGGAGATGAAGAGCTTGAGGAATGTCAGTGCCACAGAATGGCAGATCCTGGTGGATGCTCTGCCCAGATGTCCTTGGGCAGCAGAGGACAGCAAACAGAGCAAGTCTGGGTGTGCCCTGACCAAACGCCTGAGACCATGGGTTCTGCCAGGAGGAGGTGCAATTGCAGGTCAGCCAATGGACCACTTTTTGTGGAATGCTTCCTCATGGTAATACGATATGGCTGTATTTGGTTCCTGTCCTTATGATTGGAGTCATGAGCTATATGTTCTGTTATGCAAGCTAGCACATTAATGTAAACAGAAGTCTCCAAAACAGTGGCAGGAGAATTAACTGATGCTATATGCTGCTGCTTCATGTTTTCTTTGGAGTTGAGAAATAGGTTTTGGAGAGATTTTCCTCCCCATTTTCTACTCATGCCCTTGGACACAGCTTTGTTATCCCCAGCTGACTTGCCTAAGCCTATAATCCCTGGTGCTCAAGAGAGTGAGAAGAAAATAGGATTCAGAGTCCAAATGTTTCATGTGTCGGCCTCTAGAAGATTCCTACCATCTGCTCTGGCCACCAAGCAAAGGGCCTGAGCTCATTTTGATTTCTGTCATCTACTGCTGCTGTACAGAAGAAGCTGGAAAAGCCATGGTGAGGTCTGTCTGTCACAGCCTTGGCATGTGGACCTGCTGCGGTGCCGGGGATGCAGAATGCCCTGCACTGTGGCCTACCCCTCACACAGGGCAATGTCTAACAAGCCCCTGTGCATCACTCACTGTTCTGCCCCATGGAAACTTGATAGAAAGATGGGTAGATCCTGCATATCTATCTCAAGTACAGATCTTATAGTTTGGAAGCATTTATCTTGCATGCTTGAAATTGAAAATATACTGAAGATCATTCTGCTGTTTCAGGACAAGATAATTAAATTCCCAAGGCATTTACTCAGCACAACGATTGACATGCAAAGGGGCCCCTAAGATCACTTCCACTCCTCCATTTCTGCCAGCCAGAGATCAGAAGCGTCCCAGTCAAGCAGGGGTACCGTGCTGTCTCCTCTGTGCAATGCCAGCTGCTGTCATGCTCTAAGAATGCCCAGCTGGGGAGATCCAACTGCTTTTCTACCCCTTTGTGTTGTCACAACACTTGAAAGGTGTCAAATTGCAGCAGCAAGACTGGTCCCCTATTATTTTTTGACACTGTGTGTTGTTATGTTTTACATGCTTGGGTACAATCTGTAAGCAGTTGTTGGCATGGAGGAAGTGTTTATTGTCAGTTGAGACGTGATTCTCTTTTACAGGCTGAATGTCTCTTTTGCCAGTAAAGTCTGTTGCTGCCTTATATTGCAGCATAAGATGAATTCACAGTCTTAATTTAATATGCTGTCACATACCTGGACTCAGTGTAGCCAATACTTACAGCAGCCTGCAAATTCAATCCTCTCCCAGCTCCGTTTTGTAATGGCAACAACCATCACTGCTGGGGACTAACAGATCACGGTAATGAATCCTGCCAGTGCTTTCCAGAGTCATAGCACAGTCCAGAGGAAAAGGCAGCACACCAAGCCTTTGCTTTTCAGAACAGATTCAGAGATCCTTGGTTGCAAGTCAGAAGCAATTACAGGACAGATCAAGCCTGGGAATGTCTGTGTCAAGCCCTCAAATGCTGGTTGAGCTGGAGTGTGTTTGGCGAAAAGGTGTTTCAAGCCACACACTTTGAAGACTCCAGGGGAGTGGAGCACATGCCATATGCTTAAGCTGAGATGATGATTTTGTTGAACAGGGCACCTCATTTATAGCTGGCATTTGTCTCACTTTAACCACCAGCCAGCATGCCATGTTCTTTATTTTTCCACTAAATTAAAGATTCTTCTTGCAGAAATGTATATACTTAAAAACATTGTTCAGTCACTTGATCATCTTTTCTTGCATAAATTAAACTAATTGACATTCTTTAATCTCTCACTAAAACATGACATTTAGATACTAGATCTTTTCTGAAGTTTTTTTTTTTTTTTAAGTTTTTCAACATCTTAAAAGAAATCCATGAGGCAAAAAAGCCAGCAGACTCTTCCAGTGAGATTTTACCAATGCCATAAATAAGTAACCCTGCCACTCTACTTGGAGTCAGCATAACCCTATTTGTGCAGGCAGGATTGCAATCCCACACATAGGCAAAGCATCTCTTTGGCAAGTTTTGCTATTATCAACAGTGACCCATAGGCCATTTTCAAGGTCTTCAAGGCTACAGTCTCCTGTCCTGTCCATGACATCTTCATCTTCCTTCCTATATGCATGAGATTTATCAGGCTTTAGCTGTATTAAAATGTGTACTCAGTAATGCCTAGTTAATCAAAGTTTCATTTACCACACAGTCCAGATGCTGCATACACTAAATCTTTGTATTTTTCCACTACAACACTTTTCCTGAACTCTAAAAACCACCACAGCAATTTTTTTTTCCCCCAGATCACTGATAAAAAGACTGTGTTGTGTAGGGTTTAGAGCATGACAGTGAAGTAGTCCCACTGGAAACTCCTGCAGTATGATGAGATGGTGATACTCTGTTAACAATTACATTTCAGGATCAGCTGGTGGGGCAGATTTAAATCCATTTGACAGGGTAAATATCACATTTATACAATGAGAATTTTGAATTTTAAGAACAAAATATCACTGAGTTTCACCTTCAGGGAAGGTCATCCTGCCAGTTGTTAACTTTACAGACCAAACTCCACAAAATTATATATTGAATTTGGGTTCTAAAAGCAGAAACAGCTTTTAATTCTCTCTGAGAACTCTTGTATCATCTTGCCACAATTTTGTCTGGGACTGATGTCAAGCTAAGAGGCTGACAGTTTATTCTATGCTCTGTAAATATTTGTACACTGTTGGCCTTTTCCAGTCCTTTGGAACAATATTCCAACATTTGTTAAAAACAAACATTAATGGGGCGGAGCTCAAGGGCCAATCCTTTATAAACTCTTTGTGCAGATTTTCAGGTCCTGCCATTTATAAGAAATACTAAGTTTTCCATGTCTCAATTTCCCAAGCTGCAATAAGTTTAACATTAGTTGCATCAGTTCTTGCTCTGTTTTCAGCACAGAGATGTCACATCTGGATAAGAATGATAGAAAGCATTCAGCAGATGGAAAACTTGCTGCAGACAGGTATACTATCACAGGAGACCTCTTTGCTCTCTCAGGTTACTTTTAAGTCTCAGCTTCCACAAAGAGACTGCCAAGAGATAAGAACTGCACATGGGTCGGTACATCAAAAGAGGTAGAGGATGGATGGGAACCACCAGCAGGTTGGCCAGATGGTAGGCAGGACTGGATGAACATCATCTAGCAGTAGTCAAGCATGAGGTCAAGGATATGGGAGGTCTGGGGTGTCAGATATGTGGGTGAGAAGAAAAGTTAGCCTTCAAACCTGTCAGCATTCAGGGTAGAGTTTTTTCCCAACTTTCCCATTACTGATTATGATTACACGCCAAAATTAAAAACTCACATTATGGGCAAAGACTGAGCAAGCCTGGGAAGCTAAGGAAACATTCCCTCCGCCCAACATCAGGTGTCTTCCTTGAGACTAGGAGCTGATTTTTTCAGGGTAGCCAGAAGAAAGTGGGAATTCAGAGCCTTTTCCTTCCCATTCCTTGTGTAAAGGAAGCTATGCTCCCCTCAAAGAGCTAAGTTGGCTGAAAATTCATCCCAGCAACTCAAAGAAGCAAAAGGAAAAGTGAAATACTTCAAAATGTAAGAGGAATCCTTCCCTGCCATGGACAACAGGACATAGATACCTGCCTAGGAGGGAGTGAGCTGGCCCAGATGTTCAGTGCTTCCATGGAGAGGACCTGGTGCAGCTGCTGGCTTGTGGAGTTGAGGTGCTCATTGACCATCTCTGGTTAGGAGCAAACTCTGGTTACAAGGGAAGAGTGAACATGGGGAACAGGGACACTTTACACACCCACTGGCCTGAGGCAGGGATACAGGTTAGACATGGAAGACTCCTGTTGATTGGTTCTTGGCCTGTGCTACAGAGCAAACCAGAGAGGATGCTAACACTGTCTCTTCTGGCCTCACGCGTGTGTTTAGCACTTCTGACTTTGGTCATGGCAGTGCAGTGCAAACATGAATCACTCCACAGCAGCTGAAGGAGGTTTTTCCTCCTTAAGACACAGAGGTGCCAAGGGCTTCCCCGGCACAGAGCAGAGGAAAGCACAGACTCTCTGGGCTCCTGGAAAAGACTGACAGGGAGAATGAAGATAGGAAAACAAACATGCATCGAACCTCAGGGAAACATTGAACAAATACTCTAAGAGCCTGGCACTATTATTCATTATGATTCTACTATTATATAATGGCATGAGGTTAAAATAACATACTCAACTAAAGAAAAAAAAAAAGACCTAAAAGATACCAAGCAAAACACATTTGGAGGAAAAACATCTTTGGCTCTGAATCCTTCAGAGCGGCCTTCACGGGGGAGCCCTCCTCAGCTGCATCTCCCCAGTGGTTTGTGTGTGGCTCTGCTGGGGCTTTAATGCACATGAAGCCAGATGCTCCGGAGGAGTCTGAACCCATGCAATTCTTCTGGGGGTAGGCAAGGAGGTGGGCAGCTGGGCTTGGGGAAGAGGGGCAGGCCAAGTATGGTCCCAGTCATGGAGGACGGAGGAGTTCTTGTAAGCGATAATTTTTGTTGGCAGCTGGAGCTGCGGTGGTCAGTCATGCAGCTTGTTGTGTTTTGTCAGGGATCGGAGAAGTGGACCATTAAGGAAAGATCTGTTACAAAGGCTGCTCTTTTTCCTGGGGTACTCAAGTGTTGTGAGCCAAAGACCCGCTACCACATGGAGTAGTAGAGCTGGAAGAGTCACAGCCTCCTGGTGAGGATTTATGAGATATCTGAGGGATTAATAGAATCTCACCCTTAGCACTGCGAGGTGTGGACCATGTAGTTTTTGCCATAAATCCGTGCTGTCTTCCCAACCCCGGTACAGCTGGATCCAGGCGCTGTTATGTGAGAGCCATGTGCAGGGCCAGTACATTTTCAGTAAGAGGTAGATGGGAAAACAGGGGAACAAATGTGCTGTGCACGATTACAATTGGTGGGGGTGACTTGTTTGGGGACTATGATCATGTTCAATCAGAGGCAGGAGAGAGTGGCAGGCTAGGTTGCGTTCCCAACAGTGGGGAAGGCTCTGCTGTGCCCCAGTGCTGGAGAGATGCTGGAGGAGGTATTCCCAGGGACACATTCCAATCCCCTGGGTCATGGCAGCTTGCTTGGATGTTGTTTTGATAAAGCTCCCAAATGGATCTCTGACAAAGTGCAGCCTTAAAAACAGCAAGTGAAATCCTCACTTCATTGAAGCCAATGGGATTTTTGCCTTGGACTCCAGTGGGGCAAGGATTTCTCCTAGCCTCTCCCCATGCACCCCTGACTGTAACATCAGTAAGCACAGAGTGATGCCAGCCCTTGGGGACCATGGTAAGGCAGGGCATATTCTGCTCCATAGAGAAGAGATTGAATGGGAGAAAGTGCATGCAGCCATTCCCCAAATACTCCCTCTTGAGACTAGGTAGGTTGCAAAGACATGAGCTGGAGAGCTAGATGTCAGGGTGTGTTTGCTAGTGCGGAATGGCTGATTAATGGAAAAGTTCCTAACGGTATTGGAGAAGCTAGCCCAAAAGGACATGTGGGGTGCAGCCAGGCTGGATGGAGAAACACTGCCTCCCGGATTGAAAGGGGAGATTGGTTTAATTCCCTTAGGGTTGCTTTAATTCCCTTTGGTGCTTATTCCTTCAGGCATCTTCATCTGCTCTTTGTTCAGGGGATTTTGTGAGGATCAGAGCAGCGTTTGATGGCTGTGGTGCACCTGTAATGTTTCTTGCTTCACTTCCCTCAACAGACAACCCCAGCACTGTCCTGTTGCCCACCCCACCACGAAACTCTCAGCTCAGAGAATGGGGTGGGCAGGAGCATTCCCTCATTGACCTCACCTCAGTCCAGAAAAAAATAACTCTCCGCCACAGGACCTGAGCACTATATCCCAGCTGTCTACCATGGGCCAGATCTCCACGTTCCACAGAGAAGAGAAAGGGTTTCTCCAAGCTTTTTCCCCTCATCACACTGTGATCTCTACTGACACACAGGGCATTTCTCTTCTCAAGGCTGTTCCCTCTTGTATGCTGAAACTGTTGCAACTATTTCCTTCCCTGCTCTGCTGCTCCTGCTAGGCACTGGGCATTTGTCAAGCCTGATTCTCCCATCTGCTCACTTTGCATCTATTCCATGGGTCAAGGCTCATGCACCTGTAGGAACAGCACTGACTTCAGTGCTGACTTCACAGCTCTCTGCTTGGAGTGTGGTGTCATCTGCAGAGTTGAAATGCTCTCCCTGTCCTCTTTCTCCTTTTCCCCAAGCTAGGCAATACTTTTTTTTCCTTCATTCTTGGATGGAAAGTCTTCTCCTGATGTATAAGATGAGTTGTCACTTCCACAAACTCTTCTTTCTTTAGCAGGAAATATCTCCCTGTCTCAAACTCTCCTTAGCTGTATGATCATTTATCTTTGGGTTTCCACTGGTTTCATGTTTCCTGTTTTCTTCTTCCAGATTGTGATCCCTAACTGTAGATATTTTACAGCTCTGCTTTGCTTTCCACATATCGCTGCAGAGATAATCTCTGAACACAGTTTTTTGTTTTTTGTTTTTTTTCCCCTTGGTAGTTATTGGAAAAAAAGTAACTGAGCTATCAAAACATCAGCGTATCTTTGAAACCAAAAAAGCTCCTTTCTGACCATGCACACCCCTGGCCCCCAGCATGTTGCCCAATAACTAGGAGCTCTGTATTTCCTGAGGATTTGCTTTCTGTATGCTTCTCCTTTAAATTCCCAGGAGCCTGCTGGCAGCGCAGGCAGAGCTGATGCTGTCTTACCAACCAAGAATGCCTTGTACTTGGGTTTGTTGATTCCCTTAATCTAAACTAAGTCATTCACTCAGAAAGTTCAGGGATCTGGAAAGGTAAAGTGTTGGGTCCCATCCCAGGTGAATGCTCCTATTCCCTGTCAGTTTCCAGAAGTGTAACGTCTTTCTGGCTCTCTGCGTTTGCAGCGACACCAGAGTCAACTGTTATAAACCTGCCATGAGTGCTGAGAGCACTCATGGGAAAAAAGAGCTCTTTATTGTCTGTCTACTCGCCTGCCTTTAGTACTGCTTCCCATCACTGTACTTATCTTAGTACTTCCATGTAAGATGTAGAGCAACAGCAAAACCATGTGCGCCCAGAAATATTCTTAACACAACTGAACACGACCCTTGTGATCTAGCCCCATAACTTGGCCCATCTCAGCCCTCAAGGTGCCTTCCCAGGGGGCAGAGATCAATAACTTATTTCCTCTTATCTCTGCTTTCTCAGCAACAAATTGATGTCAAGTTTTCTGGACTGCCTTTTCGAATGGGAAGAGTTTAGACATAGAGAGCTATATCCAAAGTAGTCTAAATGACAAGCCATGAGGAAACCAATACATTTGGTGACATTGTTCTAGAAGCTGAACTGAGTTGCTGTGATACTGAGGTCTTTGCATGCTCTATTATTCACTGTTTTTTCCATCTACTACTGTAGAGATCATTTTCGAGTGGGAGGTTTCGTTGGATTTTCTTTTCTTTTTTTTCCTTGGTGTCAGAAAACTAGTGTCAGATTATCTTTCAAAAGGAACAAAAGCAGTGGCTCTTTGACTGAGATGCTCTTGCTCAAGACTTGACTCCTGGTAATTTTTTCCTCTCCACAGTCTTATATGGAGTGCCAGAATCCTGGTGTTGAGAGCCAGCTCAGTTTTCCCTACAGGAACAGACAGGAGGTGCTGGATTTACATTCTTAGAAGGCTGGGGACCTTCACGTGTGATTGCAGGGCTGCTGAGGGCACCTTTCTGAGAACAGGCTAAGGTGTTTGGCATACTTGATCACTCTTGTCAGTGGCTTTTGTGGATGCCCTGGGCTGGAGTCCTTGCTCCGATTGACACAAGATGCATCACCCTCTTCAGAAGTGTGAGAAGTCCCAAAACCCTGAGGGATGCACTGATAACCAGAAACCTCTCTCTAGTTTCAAAGTCATTTCACAGTCTGTTTTCAGCTCACACTCTTGTGCCAGCCCTGTTCTTTGTATTAAGTAGTTCCCTCTCACTGTGTAGTCTTGTATTAACACTTCTCCCTTTGGGACTCAAAGTCTTGATTTGGGAAGAGTTTTTTAGAAGTTTGGGAGATTAGGGATGGCACTTAGTGGAGTTTGGGAGTAGAAGGATATTTGAGTTGTTAGCATTAGTTATAATGAAAATGATTTTCAGAACACAGTTCAGCCTTAATTACAGGCGAAACTACCAGCTTCTTCCATGCCAGTCATGCAAAACTGCCTGTCCCTGCACGGACACATGTGGGAACCATGCGCCTGTACCCATATATGTGTGGGATGTGTGTAGGACCACCAAGACACTCATCCACGCTTTTATTGTGAACACTTTTCATGCCTAGTAGTCCTTTCATGCCTTGCATCCCTCTTTGCTGTAAACAGAGTTATTTCCCTGGCTGATTATAAGGGCCCACCTTCCCAGACCAGGTTTGCTAGTAAGCCCCTGCAGCACCTGCCTGGTGGGCCTAAGGTCACCTCCCTTCCACACTCAGCCCCGTGGCTGGCCAGTGACACACTCTCATTTCCTGCTGAGCAGCCCTAGGGATTGTGTGGTCATTTTTCAAGGGGTTCAAGGTGAGGGAGAGCTGCAAGCCTGGCCTTCATGGTGCATTTGACACTTTCCCTCCTTCAGGCTCAGGCTTAGCCCTGATCAGGCCTCTGACAACACAGCCAAATGCTGTCCTGAAATCTCGCTTTTGCTATACTGGCACTTTAACAGGAATATTAATGGTAGTGGATGCTGGGACAGCAGTCATCTGGAGGGCAGGGGCAGGGGAATCCTGGGCACTAAGCAGATATAATCACCTTCAGAGATGGCTCTGTTACGTAGGACTACCAGAATGTTAGGTGAGTTGTACAGGATTATGCCAGCGGTCCCTCCAGCCTGGTGCTTTGCGTCTGACAGTGGCAGTAGGAGATGCTGTTTAGAGAGAGCATGTAAGCCCAGCCCCTTTCTGCAGTTGACTCTTCTCAAACAGCCCTGGCATACAAAACTTGTATTCAGGATGTTAGAGGGTGTAACCCTGCTTATTCCCTTGAGTACCACTTTATAGACCATGAATCTGTCTAATTTCTTTTTGAATCACTGATACCATCTGCCTTTGCAGCCTTTCATGGCAGCAGGGTACTTAGATAATCATTACTCACTGTATAAAGAAGTTCTTTCTTTCATCTGTTTTGCATTGGTCTAGTAGTTTCATCTCGTGCCCTGCTTCTAGTACTGCAGGCTTTGGTGATAGGCTTCATTCTGCTTATCCACCACCTTCATGAGCCTGTAAATCATGATCTCACCCACCTCAACCTTCTCCTCTCCAGAGTCCCAGCCTGGGAAGTCTCTCCTTGCAAGTATCTCCTCATAATGCAGCTGGTTCATCCCCTCTTTACTTCCACTGCCATTCTCCAGACTTTCTCTAACTCCACTAGATCCTTCTTGAGACGTGGAGATGTTATTTTATATAGCAGCAAAATGCCACCTTCTGTCTTATTTTCAGTGCTGTCTAAGCCATGTTTAAGTCATGCTCAGGCCAAGGCATGTGCTGTGGAGGTCCCTGAAGCATGCCAGGCTGTGACACTCGACTACACGTGCAGGACCTGGGGTGGGATATCTCCTCTGAGCTCTGAATGCTTTCCACACCAGCCCCAAAGCTAACAGACCAGCTGCCCTGACATGCCACCAAGCTGCTCCTATTCTGTGCGGCCTAAGTGGCAGGTAGCTCTTGCAAGCAGTGGCTGACAAAGCTGGATCCCAGTGGTCATGTAGCCCTGGCTTTCTCCCAGCACCTGCTGGAACTGTGCTAGATGCTGCAATAATCTGTGTTTATTAGCTTTCCTGCTGCATGGAGGCAGCAGGAAAGATAGGCCTGCCAGGTGGATCTCTGTGCATAGTGACACAGTTGTTTTGTTGTGGACTATCCTATTCTAGCAAGGACTGCGAGATACACTCAGAGTAGTCAGCCCTAGGTCCCCCTCCGCCTGTACCTCCCTGGTATGCTGGGCAGGGGCAGAGCGTGGGGTGAGTATGTTAGAGCTGGCTTGTAGGCTGCCCTGGGAGCGTAGCCCCTCGCTGGGGCACACACGCAGCAGGTCTGGCAGAGGGCACGCTGCATGTGAACACAGCGCATGCTTCTTCCCAGAGCAGAGCCCCAAATTCTTGGCAGGGCTGGCTTACACCTCCTACATGATTATAGCCTGCACTGCAAAACCGGAGCTGAAATTTCCACACATGGTACTTGTCGACTCGTTCTCTAACGGCTTTGAGGAGCCGTTTCTGCCGCTTGTCACGTAACTGTTTGCCTGGAGGAATGTGCTGGTGTTTCTTTCGGGGGATTACTTGGTCTTTCCTGTCTGTTTTTCCTTGGAAAAGCCCTTTCTGTCTGCAGGACCCAGGCAGGATCTCTGGGCTGTGTAAAGCTTTGCACCACACCGCATACATAGGGCTCTTGCCGTCTGCCAATATATCTGTGTCAGCAGAGACCAGCACATGGGGCTGAACAGCTCTGCTCTGGATATGAGTAACCAGCACAGTGTCATGGGCAAAGCCACCTGCTAATCACGCTGAAGCTGCCTGCTCTATGTCACCCACATAAGGAGGGCAGCTCAGCTAGATTTACCACCCCCCTCTTGGACTGTAGCAGAGCAGCACGTGGCATTCAGCACTGGTGCAAGCACCTGGAAAAGCATACATGGGTTGTTACTCATGGTCTGAGATCCTCGCAGGGTCTGTGAGATGGGGCACTCGGCCTCTGCAGGGCCCTACAGGCAGAAAGCCCACCTGGACTGCTCTGTCTATGCCCTCCTGGGGGACGAAGCCTGACCTCAGCTCTTGTTTGCAGCAAGGAGGAATCCTTCCTTCTGACAGAAAGCAAGTGGTTGAACTGGACACCCTCCATTGTAGGAAGTCCTTGCACTGTTGTATATTGAGATCCCCGGTGACTCAGAACCTGTACCTGATACACAGCAGAGGGATAACCTGGAAATTCAGAGCTTGACCATCACATGGCAGCTTTAGGCCTAATGTTCAAACTCGTCTTCTAGAAATTTTCTTTTCTGATATGAATAATAGGAAGCACATGACCCACCTCCTCTGCTGGAATTGCTAGATGTTTTACACGGCCTGTGTGATCAGACTGTCATTTCAGTGGGGGTACCGCTAGGCTCAGCTGTGCTTTACTGCTGTATTTAATTTGTCCTGGGAGAACTG
This sequence comes from Apteryx mantelli, assembly GCF_036417845.1. Classification (NCBI taxonomy): domain Eukaryota; kingdom Metazoa; phylum Chordata; class Aves; order Apterygiformes; family Apterygidae; genus Apteryx; species Apteryx mantelli. Next base: position 6,800,454 of record NC_089996.1, read on the forward strand.
ATGTAGGTGCAGGTGGCAGTGGCATCAGGAGAGGCAATAAGGCTGCCCTCAGAGCAAGGTAGAGCAGTATGGCAATGAGCAGTCAGAAGTGAAACTGCTCCATGTTCCTCGGGGTAGTGTAGGCTGAGCCTCTGCTTGTGCCCTCTGCAAACGGTGGGTTTCAAGACTGGTGGCATTTCAGAGAGCAGCAGAGTCATGGGTTACAAAACCACCAGGGCTACCTGCTACTATCCAGCCACAGGTTGGAGACCCTCACCAAGGTATCCTGATGGAGATGCCTGCAAGTGTATTGAGGTGTGACAGACCTTGTAGCAAGACCTGCAGGGTCATGAGGTGTGGCTATGCTGCCTGGCTCTGTACACTGCCCTGCACAGTGCAGCTTAGCTGGGGTGTTTCCTCTCACCTGCCTGGATGCTGCAACTGCTCTCATAGAATTGTACATTTAAGGCCTTCAGATGAAGCCAGACTACCTCCTATTATCTCATGGGCATTTATATCATACTCAGCCTCCTATGAGCTGAGTGCTGAAAGACCCTTCTAGTCATTCTTTCAAAGGATCCCACAGGACAGACTTTGTTTTAAAAGATAGTTGTAAATCAGGGTCAAGAAATATCTTGTGCCTTCAGTTTGCCTTTACGAGTGCAAAGATGAAGTCGTTAGTTTAACTGGTACCTCTTCTAGATCACAGTAGGTTTCAGCAGAGCGGTAACTCTATTTTTGCAACTTCAGAGATGAAGAGGAAATGCTTTAACTGTGACACTATTTTGCAGAAGATTGAATCATAACTTTCCTTGGGGAAACTGCCACCCCCGAGTCCATTTTGGACTGTCCACTGGCTCTTTAGGAGCCTGTGCTCTCCCTGATCCTCCAGTCAATACATGAAATGCTCCTGCAGTGATTTGAAGATGTTGCTCAGATTGGCCTGTGGGCAAGACAGAGACCAGTCTCACCACTTTGCTTTTTTCAGGCATAGGCCCACTGCAGCTGATGTGCCCTTGTGTTGTATACATCTGGGTGTGCAGGAGGCATGGGAGGGTGCAAGTTTGTGTGCTGCATGCACACTTTTGGAATGAATGAGAGCATGCACAGGGAACAGGGTCTGCCTGAGACACTGCAGGGTTCTGCTGCAACCCAGAAGGATTAAGAGACACAAGAATTTTCTAAAACAGTATTTCCTATCATTGATTTCCTTGAGTCTCAGAGGACAGCTCTTCCCAGAAACAATCCATTCATCTAATCTATTGCCACACAAGACACTTTCGAAGGACAGCTGCTATCACTCCACCTATCCAAGCTGCTCACTACCAGCACACTCGTAAGTGGATCTGATTTCTCATAGCAGTGTAGAGCTCCTCTTGCTGAAAAACCTCTACATGTGGCTGTGGTCAGACAGAGTGCAGAACAGCACAGCCCTGGCAGGAGTGAAGACTTTCACTGAAGAGGTTAAAGAGTTACCTTGAGCTGGGATCTGTATTTTGTTAAATTATTTGAAAGAATAGCATTTCTGCTGTTTCCTTCTCCAACATGTAAAAGAAAAATGACTGTATTATGGTTGTGTCTAGCGTAGTCTTTGGCACAAGGCCAGCGGGATTTACAATGGCAGGGTGAAAAGTCTAGAGGGAATGCAGTTCATTTTACTGTGGACAGTACTTACAGGGTCTGCAAGGACCAATCTCATAGCAGAGAAGGGGCCCATTGAGCTCCAGAAGGGAAACCTGCCAGCAGAAAGCTGCTGGAGAAGCCATTTGTTCTGTCCATGAAACATGAGGTCAGCAGGACCCACCGCCTCCTGCCAGGAGTGATAAGAAAGGAAAGGCAACAGAGTAAGATGGGCTTTGTCTATTCTGGATAAAAGATCAATTTTATAATGACTTTTTAGCATACAGATTTTTCATGATCCACTTTTCTGGCTGGAAAAATAATCCTCTGATTAAGAAATGTTTTCAGAAAGAGGCACCTGGCCTCACTGGCTGGAGGGAAAGAAGCAGCTGAATACTGATTTCTAATACTCCATATTTAATTCACACACACTCCAGAATTAGATTTTACTATAAAAGCAAGTGAGGCTGTTGGGAGTGGTCAGGTCTCTGTTCTGCTCTGTTTCTCATCACTGCAGGTTCTGAGAATTTTCCTTCTCTGCTTGAATGTTTTGACTAGACTCTCTCTGCTCTTGTTTGTTCTCCTCTCCACTGGTGAAGAGTCTTGTCCTGGGCAGAGTCTCATTTTGGAGCATGGAAGGAGGTTATGGCACTCTAAGGACTTGCTTTTTTAGTTGTGTGCAGGACATTGCCTAACACTAGAGAAACAGGTAGGAAGGTGGGGGATCATCCAATGACTCATTTTGCAGACTCTGTGCTCTATGGAGATAAGACATATTGCTACCATACAAAAGGGATGCACGTATCTGGAGGATGCACTGTCGTGTGCCATCCAGAGCTATAGGCAGTTCTTCAGCTTTGCTGCACCAAGGTGTAAACACAGATGGAGATGGCTGAAAGCTTGAACTTGATTGGCAAGGTTATGATGGGTAATGAGTGGAGGATGGGGCTGATGTCCCTGCAGGACCTTATATTGCTCAAGAGTCATGCAGCATCTTTCAGCACAGATCAGTGATTCCCACGTGCTGAAGGCTGTGTGGCCAGGTACATTGCATGGCTGGAATTGAGCAAGAGACAGGGAGATGCTGCTGTGTGTGGATACTGCTGTTAAAGCTCAGCAAGGAATTCAGCAGCACTTCTAAATCACAATACAGTATGTGAACCTTCACCAAAGGCTCCTTAGCCCTGCCTGTAAACCTCTTTTCCTCCATCTTTCTTGGGATGTGCTAAACTTGCTCTTCACCCCAGCACTGTGATGGGTGTGTTTATCTGTGCAGAATCTGCCACTGGAGAGACAGTCTTCAGAGACAGTAGGCCATAATCTAGAGGTGGAACAGATTCTCTTTGTTACTTCATTGGATCCATCCTCCCAGAAAAGACCGAAACTTCCTTGGCATGTTACTCTGGATTCTGGCTCTGAGATGAGGCAGCCGTCTCAAAGGCTCAGCAGAGCTGTTATTAAGTGGCCAGGCAGAAGTGCCATACAGGTGACTGTGGCCCTGCCCTGATTCAGGCCCTGGCCTTAATCCAGATTGCGATCTAGTGTCTCAGCTCCTATTAGATCAATTTGCAAGCAGCTTTGGCTGATGTCTTTGCTTTGATCAGGTCTGGCAATGGGTGGAGCTGGGGGGAACCACTGTGTCCAGGTGGGTTTCAGACTGTGGTGGGGACAGGCAAATGCCTTCTTTGAGGAAAGCACTGGATTTTGGATTAAGACTGGCTTGGAGTGTTCATAGCCCTAGTTGAACAGCCAGTGATCATAGGTCAGACACTGCAGACATCGGTACGGTTGTTCTCAAGCTAAGAAAGCAGTAGGTCAAACTTCACTGGCATGGCTCAGTGCAGCAAGGTGTCCCATACTCTTGGTGAGCAGTAATGCTGGACCTCTTGAGGTGAGTAGGATCCTGCCTTGGGCTGACTGCATCAACTTTTGGACAAAGTGAGATATAGCTGCCCATATCTCCAGCAAAACTGGCTAATCCATCCCTGATCCTCTCTGAGGCCTTTGACATGGCATTATAGCTAGTTCTGGGAAATCAAGTGCAGACCATCTTATGGCACCCAATGATCAAACCCTATTTTTCTCAGTGAGCACAAAGGATGCTCTGATGCCCCACATCAAAGCAAGTGGGGCAGGGAAGGTGGGTGATAATGCAAAGTGCTGCACAGACAGGGGAGAAAGAGAGAAAGCATCGTTCATGCAATGGAAAGCCACAGCCAGCCAGTCTCTCCTATCCTTGCTCAGGATCCAAAGTGAGTTTGCTGCATCCAGCATCCATCCCATAGTACAATCCATTTTCATGCTGGCAGTGGACCCCTCATCCTTTGCTGGGCTATTGGTTTGGGTTCAGGACTCCAAACCGTACTGGGATACTGAACACTGATCTTGTCTTGACATTACAACAAATTCTCCATGCTCTCTGGTTGCCAAGGGTTCTTGTTCATTTGCAGTATTAAGATCAAAAGTCATCCATTTACCAAGTAACAATGAGTAGTCATTGAGGTTCCTGCAGAAGAAAGTGGGGGTCTGGAAGTCAGACTGTAGGGGCTGAAGAAGGGGAAATGTGCACAGAGCCCCAAATGGAGAGTGGGAGTAGCAGTGACAGCCCTCCAGACGTGTACTGTTGATCCTCCAGTGTTTAAACACAAGGGCAGTGGCACCACAGTTCACTGCTCTTGCAGGAGGGATGACATACTTTCATGCTGTTAGGTGTCAAGCCAGCCTCACCAGCAAAGAGAGAATACACCTTGGAAAAGCTTCCTCACATGGGATGGGTCATGCATCTATCCAGCAGTCCTGCTGCAGCTGAGGACTCCAGGGACCAAGCTGGGTAGCACCACGTGCTGAGTTGGGTGGGTGCAGTGGTTGCGACTGCTCTATGATCAAGTATGGGATCTCTGCCCTATGATCCATGCTAGAGATCCTTGGGATACATACAGGCAGAAGAACGTGAGAGATCAGTAGGACTGCAGGGAGAAAAGTGTTGTCCAGGTAAAGTCCTTGGGCCATCTTCCATTTCCATCTCTTGCTGTTACCTGTCAGAGCTCTCTGTCACATCTCATAAGACTTGCAGTGGAGTGCTAGGACAGTCCTTGGAGTGTTTCTCTTTTGTCACTCACCTGATGCCTTGTGGTGGAAACAGAGCTTGAGAAAACTTGAAAGGTCTGTGAAACGTTTGGCCAAAGTCTTTCCCTGTGGCAGGGTATGACCTCCAGCTGGACACGTGGGTGACTGGGAGAAACTGGCCATGTGTCCTGGCCACCAGGTTTCACATCTTGGAGGAGCACTAGCCTCACCTCATAACCTGAGGCAGGTGTCTGTTCAGGAGGCACTGAGGGCTCTCTTCCTCAAAACAGGCTGTTGTAGAACCAACCATGACAGTGGCAGCAGACCCTTGGTTTCTTGTGAAAAGAATGGCTTAACATGCTGTGATGAGCATGGGCTGGCTCTGGTTTACACAGCCATATCCTGAAAAAAGTTTTTAACAGTAGACAGGTGTCTTTTAAATTTTGTTTTACTGGTTAGGAATAAAATATTTTTTTTAAAGACTGAAAGAGAAAATTATGCTATGTGTTTACTTTGGAAAATCTGTAGTAAAAATGATTCCCCGTAGACTGAGTAACACCGGAGACGTAATGTCTTCCTGCAGGGTGGGCATGGCAGGGATTGCTGGAACACAGTTCCAGTCACTCATTCTTGGTGGCCCTGCAGACTGTACCACACTTTTCCAAAGACAAAACAGTCAGACCAAGCCGGCAGTTTCTGTTCTGCATTCATCTGCATCTGGGCCCTTCGATGCTAAAACACAACTGACAGCACATTCAGTGAAGTGAAGAACACAGAAAACTGGAGCATGTAGCAAGTATCTGGGAGTCCTCATCCAGAAAATAGCTTTTGATTCAGCAAATGCAGGAGCTGAAATTCACTCCACTTCATAGCTTGGTGCTTGCTGCTCTCCATTGTAGGCCAATGGCATAAGAGTTGTTCTAAACCCACCAGCCAGCAACTGGCTTGCAGATAGGCTCTTCCAACCTGAAAAAAAACCAGGCTTTGTGTCAAGTCTTGGCAAACAAGCTGAAATTGTTTCATTTTCCTTGCATCATCTTGGATCCAGATTACATCCTGGCTGGTGTGTGTGAACCTCACACCTACTGTAGAAATTGAACATTTCTGATACCAGCTCTCCAGGACAACCTGCTGCTAGAGCCAAGTGAACCTCAGAGCCCAAATGAGCTGGAAAGGATGTTTCTCTGCTGGTCATCATGGCCCCACGGACTTTTGGACAGGGCTGGTGAACTTTGCTGGTCAATGGAGTCAGGGGCACAGGTCCCAGGGCTGCTGAATGGAGATGTCCCCTGGCCTGGCAGATCTTGTCATTTGTGCATGTGTACCACTGTCCTGCCTCTCACCTGGGGAAGACAGGCTCTTCCATCATCCTGGGACTTTCCTTCATTGATGGTCCCCATGACTGCATGCAGGTGGAGGGAATGGGTCACAGCCAGCTCTCCTAGGGCTTAGCAGAGAGAAAGAGGAGCAGACCTCAGGGCTCAGCTGTGTTGGTGAGTGTCTGCCTGAGCATGCAGCTGCCTAAATCCCAGAGATTACTCACAGCAACCTCAGCACAAGAGTTACTGCTCAAGGAAAAACTTCAATGTCAAGAGCATGAGTAATAACCAAGCTGGCACTTAACGGTTCAAACAGAAGATAAGAGCTAAGGCTGGATTCTTAGAGGGCTCATTTTATCTCTTTTATATATGTCACAACTGAAGAAATGAAGAATATAAAAGTTATTTATTAGCGTTTTGTTCCTGCAGTACTTTAATCATGTAGAGTGTGCACTGACCACACGATACCACGGAACTGGAGAAGGGATTAACAGATTAAGGGAATCCTCTGTCTCAGTAAAACCAGATTTGGGGGTGATCTTCATTCACCCTCTGACCCCTTCACAGCTCTTTCCTGCTGGCTTGTGAAACTGCTGTGCTGCTCCAGTACAGCTCTGAGCCTTCACCCCCAGGGTGAAGAAGACATTGTGATCCTTTTAGATCCTCTGGGCAGGAGACTGGTGGCGGTCTGGCTGCTGGCACTTCCACTGACCCATGGTTCAGCTCCGCTGGTTGTCTGAAAGGAGAACATCCCCAGGTTCTGCCAGGCTTCACTTTCCCCTCTCCCACAGGGACATGCCAGAGTGCTCTGGTGTTGTGCCCAAATAGGTATACAGTAAGCACCAGCTGCAGCAGTCTGGTATTAACAGTGGAGGCACAGAAAGGTGACAGAACCAGACTAAAGTCATAAAAATGAAATTCAGACAGGAAAATGTAAGATACCATCTGTGTGAAAGTACCCTATAGGAAACAAAGATAGAAAGAAAATAGGGAGAAAGTAGGAGGGAAGGGACAAGCTCAGATTCAGTAAGTACAAAATATGTCATCAATTTGCTTGATTCTGTGATACAGATCTTGACAATGCAGTATGTAATATCCTTTGCTGAAAAAATTATCTTTCCTACAGTAACTAACTTTGTCCTAGATGTGAACCAGGCAGTTCTGAAGTGAGCAGTCTGTGTAGCCGTTGAAAGTGATGGAGTTGAATAAATGAGAGTGGATGGAGAGAGCAGTTCTTTGGCCAGAGGCTCTGCAGCTCCCTGGTGCTGAAGGGTGGAAGGCACTGTGGCATCCAGAACACAGCATGAAAAGCTGAATTGTATTCAAACAAGTTTATATTGGTGCAGAAATGCAAACCATTTAGCTGTGATTTAAAACATTGCACGTCTAGCTGAACTAAACAGCAGTGAAAGGTGTGGTGTTCTCAGTCTACACAGACGATCAGGGTGTTTATGTGGTGCAGGCAGAGGGATTGCTCCAGGGGTTCAGGAGTAGAAAAGGTCAATAATTAATTATTGAACAGATGTGACAGTTTTGCCTGCATCTTCCTACAATTTGACTGTAAGCAGGTGGTGATTGTCTTGAATCTGTCTGTGATCTGCAATTAATCTCTGTCACTGAACAATTCTTGACCCTCAAAACATTTGCATGGTGTACATGTACCACAATTCAAGCCTGTGCCCTTTGACGGTACTCCAGGTAGGTCCATGCACTCAGGTCCTATCTCAGAGTCTGGTATCACGGACTGGAAGGGAAAAAGTGCATTTCTGGTCCCAGATGGGATGTATGCAAAATATCCTTGCAGTGTGAGTTTTGAATATTATAATTCAGTCCACCAGCTGCAGTGTGGGCTATTTAAATGTCTAACCTCGCAGATCACCTTTCTAATTCTTCTTGCTAGTGGTGTCCATGTGTCATTTGTGGCAGGCACAATAAAAGGTAAGGAGCACAGTAGGAGTGGATCCGTGTGAATATCTCAGTGGACATCAGGGGAGTACTTAGGAGAATCCTCATGTGCCAAGAAGAATCAAAGTATCATGATGCTCCTGGGCAAAGGCACATATATCTGTTAATCTGATTACCAGGACAAATGCCAACTGGAAGATGGAAGAGTCTTCCTGGAAAGAAGCATCATCACAGAATGGGCAAAGGGCTGGCAAATGCAATTCTGGATGCAGTACTGTCTTGACTGATCTGGGCAGACCAAATGCACTCTCAGTAACGATCTACAGAACTAGCATTTTGATTATTTTAACTCCTCTGATCAGACAAAATGTCCTGGATTTTGGCATCAGTGTCACCCTTTCCAAAATGGTATCTCTAATATAAACCAGATCTTAGCTCAGGGCAATTAATGCACAAATTTTAAATTTAAACTTAAAACATGGCTTGTTGTTAATGACAAGCAGGGTGAGTAACAATCTTTGTAGTTCAGGTCACTCAACATTTCCCATCTCAAGGGTCTGTCTTCATCTGTTTATAACCTTGCTGAACGCTCAGGACTAGGATTCTCCACTCCACATGTCTGCCCTGTGCTGGATTTGTTTGAAACATTGCACTGAAATCATTTCAGTTGCATCGGAGAATGAGGTTAGAGAAAAAGAGTTGATTTTGCCCATTTTCCCAAATTCTTATGACTTTTATTTTGGGAAGCTCTAGCACATGCAGGCTACAGAGCAGGACATGACACTTGGCAGAGATGGTGGTGTGTATGTCAAGATGTGCCTTTTACTATCTTTGAGAAAAAATGTCCAAATTTGGACACATTATAAGCCTTTGAAAAGCCCCAGTTCACACAGCCTCAATGGAAACTGGCTAGAGTTTAGCATCTAAAATCTTGCAAGAGTCTGTCTGCACTGGTCATGCTCCATCCCAGATCGGAGCGTTGTTCTCCATGATTACTGCTGAGGACAGGGCCTAAGAGAGTAGCAGGCTCTGGATGTCACCATCCTGAAAAGCAGCAGAGAACCTGGGGGCCAGAGGAATAAGCCAGGACAAGGATCCTGGGGGTGGAGACTGGCTCAGGGACCCATGTGGGAGCGACAGAGAAGGAGCACTGAGATCCAGGCAGGGAATGGGTAGGATAGGCACTGGGATGAGACATGAGTGGGTCTGGGAACAAGTGAAGCTAACACAGGGATAGAAAGGGGAGCCAGGTTGCATGAGGACAGATGGGACCTAAGAGCTGGAGGACCTGGAGGATAAGTGAAGAAGTGCACAGCAAAAGGGCTGGCCTGGGAGCTCAGGGCAAGAAGTTGGGCCAGAGAAAGGGCAGCAAGTTGGATGACAGAGTAAGCTGGAGACCAGGTACGAAATGAAGAAGAGAGACTGAGGTGCCTGAGAATTTGAGGGAGGAGATGCTTGATATTATAGATCACTTTGAAGCTTCCATTATGACCTAAATTTCCTTTTAATAGGCATTGTATGAAAGGAAATGGGAGACACCTTCTTCCCAAGGGCTGGCAACCTGAACAGGGCACACAGAGAGGTTAAATAACATATCCAGAAGCATGCAGCAGGCCAGTAATGGACTTAAGGTCTCCTGACTTCCAGGTTCATTACTTCAATGACTTGTCTATAGCAGATTCCCTCCTTCAAGCCCAGAGATCAACACGCCTGGGGAAGTGATGAACTAGAAGGGGTGGTTTCCAGCCAGATCATCTCTGGGCTGTTGAGGCTATAAGACCTCTCCTCAGTCCTTGGGAGTGATGCTCTGCTGCCAGCCCTGGGGAGGGAGAGTGACTGGATTGATCTACAAGATGTGAATCCACTTCTTAAAGAGAGATAAAGTAATCACTGGGCCTTTGCACTGACTCTCTTGGGATCAGTTTACTTGCCTCCCAAAGCAGCAGGAAAGAACCACTATCTCAGGGTTATCAAATCTGTTATGGTGTTTAATGCAGCTTGGAAAGAATAGAAAAACACATAATATTCATAGTCATATGAATGTGACTTCCACAGACCTGATGTCCTGATTGTAAGGCTTCTTCCATTTCAAGAGCCTTGGATAGTGAATGGTACCTCTGGGAGCAGGAAAGTCTTCCCAGGAAAGTTACTAACCCTCAGCAGAGTAGTTTGATCAAAGAGTAGAATAAAAGCTAAAATGTGGAACCCTTTCCTCTTTAGTGAAAAATTTTAAGTGGCATTTGTTTGTACTAGGAAAAGATCAGATGTGACAGGAGTACAATCTCCACTAATTATCCTAGAGACACCCAGGGCCCTCTGCACTCACTGGTGCTGAGTGATGGAGCCTGTGATGAAGCAGAGGGATGGTATTGCTACCTGGTCTGCACAGAGCCTCTCTGATGGCATCACCAAAAGCACCAGGACAAGACAAAAAGAAAGCCAGGGCTAGACACCATGCGAAGGAGCAGATCATATGGAAGCAATTGGTCTGCCTTGCTCATTTCTGCATGCTCAGCTCTCACAGATCCCCACACACTGGGGCAGGGCTGGGACTACCAGGACCAGGAGTTCTGGCACTGCAGGAGATTAAGGCTTGGATGAGGGAGGCCTCAGAGGGTGTTCAGCCTGCCTAGTGCGAGGCAAGTAACTGGTGGCTAAGGCAGGAGCTTGTCCAAGCAGTGCAGGCTGAAGAGCTCTGCTCAGTTTGGACTAAGCTTTCGATCTAAAGCTAGGCTATGTGAATAACCCCATCAGTGACTAGGGCCCTGTCTGTGGTCTGCATTGACGTTATCATACTGTGTTCAGACATACTGTGGCAGAAGCACTGCTCTCCCAAGGCAGGGTGCCTACCATGACATTCCCACCTATGCTCAGGATGTCCAGCTCTGCCAGTGCCTCTGTTTCGGCTGCTAGCCATGCAGATAGCAGCTAGCATGCAGAAAGTTATCCCAAAGACACTTGCTGCTAGAAGGCCTGTCACAAAGCCAGATCACCCATTTCACCAGCAGTCATACTCCCACAGGACTGCTCCCCTGCATTCAGGTGATGGATGCACTTTCCCATCCAGAAAGAGGTAGTTGCTGACTCTGGCTTGGCTGTTGCCTCCTCTCCCTTCCCTTTGCCCCGTCTCAGTCCAGCAGCTGTCTGCTCAACACCTTTCCTTGGGTCCCTTCCCTAAATGACCCCACCTGCCCCCACAGCACAGGACAGCTCTGCACTCATACCCACATGGGTTCCCCTCAGAACCCCACCAACTCACCCAGACCAGTCATTTTTGTCAGCTAATGGGTTGACATAGTCTTGTTTTACTGCAGGCTCCTTTGGAGTAAGCTGAGTCCCATCACACGGCACTGCTTTGCACCATACCTACTCAGCATCTTCCTGTGCAGAGTCCACTCAGCCCAGGTTGCTCCTGTGGGTGGAGAACCCAACTGGGTAGAAACACCCTGCTCCATCCCACCTTTGATAACTTGGGCAACTCAGAGGTGCGCTTGCTCTCAGGTGGCCAGAGTATCCCTCAGGAGGGTCTGTCTCTTGCCATTCGTCAGAAAGAGTGCACAAGGTGGCAGCATTCCAGACTTAAGACACTAATTGGCATGCCCAATTAAGTGGGGTAAATCTGGGCCTAAATAGGTAAAAATTTGCAGTATACAAAAGAGCAACACCAACTATCTTGCCAGCTTCACCACAACAGGCATCTAATCCCACATTTAAGCATTAGTAGTGATTATCACAAGTAGGTGATTAGACATAGAGGTATTGAAACAGTTTTTGTCCCATCCTGTCCTCCAGGGAACCCTATTCCCTGAATGTCCATACCAGTGATAGTGGGTTTCCAACATTGTTACCTGGAGAAAAATAATTGAGGGTGCTTTGTACCTTTCCTTGTAGATGGGAACCCTGAGGTGATCCAGGGTGATGGTCCAACACACAGGCATGGTCTTTACTTTCCAAGCAGAGGAGAGCCCACAGTTGGGTCAATAACATAGGTTTTATCTATAGTTTTATCAAATAGACATTTATTAGACCGATAACTAACATAGTACTGAAGATGATAGTGGATGGAGTGTAGTCGGTGCTGGGGATGACATCTGGTCTATTTAGTCTAGCTCCCATGCTGTGTCCATGTCTGATACTCTAGCTCTGTGTTGAAGTCACACTGCACTACTGATCAGTTCTCTTACTGAAAATATTTCCTGATGAGTCTTTTGGATGTAGCTGGTGCATAGGATGAAGCCAGAGCTTTGGCTGCTCTTACTAGCGCTTGGATAACTGCAGAATTGTCCCTAGCATTAGGAAGGTGTATTAGCAGACTTAAGGGCAGTTTGCTCTCCCCACTGACTGATGTGGTCTTCCCTGTGCCATACAAGGTGCAAGTGGCCCTGACAGCTGGAAATTCAAAGTAAAAACAACTGCTAGCCAGCAGTGTCTGGGACTTTCAGACTGTGTGTTTCGCCAGCAGTCCAGGATGTAGCAGGAAGAAGAAGGTCAAAAGGCCACAGACAAGTACTGGGGCTCAGTTTCTGTGGACCCAGCAGCCAGACCCCTTGCATTTCTGAGCTTCCAGTGCCACGTGGAAGCAGGTTGCTCTGGAAGCCTGGGCCCTTCTTCCCTACTGCTCCCCCAAGACCTCACCCATCTTCCAAAGCAGTCCAGGCAGCAGCTGGAAGGAAATAAGGCCTACAATCTGTACATGCACAGAGGAGAGGAAACAGCCATCTGTGCACAAACAGGTTTCACTAGTGAGACTGCACTACCTCATCGGGATTGCTTTTCCTATCTCTGAGAAACAAAAAACCCACTTGCCCATGCTCTCTTCCCTAAAAAGCCGCCAGTCCTTTAGTAGCAGCACGACCAGTCTCTCTCCCACCATCACTGTCAGGAAGGCTTTGTGCAGTGGTATTAGTGATAGAAATCTCATTCACTGGAGACATTCAGGTCAAAGGGTTATTGCTTCTGAGACACTGCATCACTTGTGAAACAGTCAGGAACCCTGCCAAGTTGATGTTCTCTAAACACAAGCAGGCAGCAAGTGCCCTGTGCTAACAGCTCTGGGTCTCCACTCTGCCAGCAAAAGAGGGAATGCAAAAGACCAGCCGATAGCTGCTGAGGGAGGTGACCTCTAATGGCACATTGACCAGTAAAGCCAGAGAGAGGAGAGGGATCTCACTTTTTAACATCCACTCTATCCCAAATCCTTGAGTCTGGGGCAGTCTCAGTGTGGTTGATGGGTAAGTGCACCACAGGTTGCACTGTGCTCAGGTCAGGGAGTATATTCCCAACTCTTACCAGCCGATCATTAGTACAAGGATCTTTAGCACAAAGATCTTTAGACCTTTGGCAATTTCAGCTTGTAGTTCACCCAAATGTGGGTAGGTTTTTATGTGACCGTGAGTCTGTAGTCCCCAGTTTCAGCGTCTCTCTTTATCTGGTGACTTTGAATCCAAGCAAGTCCCAGATGCTTTAGGTCTCATTATACCTGAGGGATGGGACAGCCCACTGCACATCAGGCAGTCACAGACTTCCTGGAGTCAGAACCCAGCTACATTAGTCCATGCAGCAATGAGGGCAGGAGAGCATAAGAAAGTCTTATCCTCATAACAAATGCACCAGTTGCAGGACCCAAGAGCAGTTGCTGTGCTTGGAGGCATGCAGGGAATGTTCCTGCCCTGATGCTTTGGGTGAGAAGAGATATTAGGAAAAGGCAGAATGGTGGGATTCCTGAGGAGCTGTCTGAACACTCCAAAAAAAGTAGCATTCACACCAACCTTGGATGTAGGGAAGCTCCCTGGGAAAGATGAATGCCTGCACTACTCCTGACACAGTGACTCCTGAACCCTAGCAGTGGGAGACTCATGAGTGTGGTCGTGGCATGCCATCTCTGCCCCATTCTGCACTGGGCCCAACTCACTCTGCTGGTATTGCACAGCCATTCGCTTGTGTGAACAGCTGTAGCAGCCACAGGAGGCAGATTCTTGTGAGTGACAAAATTTGTGCCTAAGGATTTGCTGCTCTACTGCGGCATGCAGGGGGCTGAGCTACACCATCCTTTCTGCGCAAAAGTTCAGCTGGTATCTCATCAGTCACAGCCCCAGTACAAGGTAAGGCTGCTGTCATCTCTGCATCCTGACCCTATGTGTGATGCTGTTATTCAACAGAAAGGGTACTAGACTAAACTATCCTACTCGTAAAGATAGTGCAACACACAGCGCGAGTGTGCAGCCACTGTGCCAGCACTCTATAGGCAGGTTTGCTCTGCTAAGTGTTGTCTGACAGGATATGGGAGTTGGACTGTATTTATTCTACCCAGGTTGTTATATAATTACAGGCTGGAAGACAGGAAAAAGAATAGTGGTAGGGGGGTAAGGAAGGGAAAAACAAACCTGGAAGAGCTGCAGGCTCAGATTCTGGGAGTCTTTTACAACTTTCTGCACTCTGCAATCCCGTGAGGGTGAACAGAGCCATGGGACCAACACCTGGACCTTAGGGCAGATATGTACTGTGCAGGTATGGGACCGCTGCGGGGAGCAGGGGGTGGAGAGGAGCTTGTCCAACCCTGTGGTCATTCCCTCATCACATATATCCAGTACACACTGCTGTGGTTTTCCCCGTGGGAATGTATCTGCTTTCCTGAGATAGGATGCAAGCTTGTCCAGTTACAGTTTCCTCCTAGTTAAGAAACATGCTAGACTGCTAGTCCAAGGAAGGCCAAAGGAAGTGAGTCCACTGTTCAGTGCAGAGGGAAAGTTAACAACAGATGAAATTGTAGGGATGAAGAGTTCAGTGCTTTCTTTGCTCCAGTTGTTACTAGAGTGATTAACTTCAATGAAGTGATTAATGCAATTAACTAGCTACAAAGGGGGAGAAATGTGGATAAAACAAGAATCAGTTTGCAAGTGCTTAAATAACCGGAATCTGCTTATTTTCACCTCAGCTGGGCCTGCTGAAATCCGTTCTGGGCAATTTAGGGGCCTGGAGCCATCACACAACCACTGGCAGTTCTCCCTGGAGGGGCCAAGAACAAGGTAGTGTCTGTCCTCAGGAAGGGAGAAAGGAGGAGCTAGATGTAAGGGACAATCCACATAATGCCAGTTATACTGGGAAACACTGGAACAAATAATCAAACATGCTACTTGCAGGCAACTATACTAAGACATGATGAAGTATAGCAGCCCGCTGACATGGACTTGTCAAGAAAAATCATATTGAAACACCTACTTTCCTTTGTGCTGATGTAGATTGTATTACAGGCAGGGAGAATCAATAGGTGTCAAATCAATTAATGCAGGGATTTTTCACATTGTCAGATGACATTGCATACTAGCAGAGGAGAGATGGTCTAAGTGGACTGCTAAGGGTTGGGCGCAAAACAAGGTAGAAAGTGTGCTCAGCAGTTGTTGTAGTTTGGTGTCTGTTTGGAAGGTTGCATTGTCCCAGGTGGTGTGCTTTTGAAGACTTCCATGATTTAGCAGGGTGGTGGATCAGAGGGTACTTACTGCATCATTAACTGATCACAGGCTGGGAAGAACAAGGAGTTCACAGGTTTAGAATTTAAACTGTTTTAGAACAACTGGAGAAAGTCTGAAAGCAATGAGATCCCATTCTGTAAGATACATGTCAGAGTGGGCCATGGAGCATGAATCCAGCCTTGGGTTGGTGGTGGGCTTACCCAGGAGGTGGCAAGATCATAGCTGTTTTTCAGGGGCTGTCTAGACATTTACCTCAGGGAAACCTCAGGATTTCTAGCAGCCACTAATAGCGTGCTTAGCCCTCAGGCAATGGATTCCTTTCCTCAGCCAGATGCTGCCTCCTGCAGGACTGGTCTGGGGGAGGAAAGCTCTGGTGGACTCTCCCAGTGGAGAGTCCCCAGATCACTGCCTGCAGTCAGACTGTGGCCTCCAGAGGACATGGAGCTCTGTGGAGAGTCATAAATTTTCCTTCAGAATCATTTTCCAATGGAAAAATATCCTTTTTTTACTAAGTCAGTAGATTTTATTTTGCAATTTGAAATGCCAGCTGTCTGGCAGCTTCATGTCTCCTGCAGGAAGAAAGTCCAGCTGACAAGAGCCTTTCAGACTAGCAGCCGCGGGGGGCACTGAGCACCCCATCTGGCCATGTGTCCCAGTCAGGAGCGCTGAGGAAAGGGCATGTGGAGAACTGAAGACTCTAGAGTTTTGGAGCCAGTAGCCCTCTGGAGGAAACTAAACTGGCAAAGAGTAGGCATCAGGCCCCAAATGGCCTTTTCATTTCTCCTCCTCCTGCCTGCACTCAGGAATCAAAGACCTTCCAAGGGGATTGAGAGGGAGAGCCTTAATCAGAATTGGCTTCCTTCACAGTATCTATCATTGAAGGTGTTCAAGACTTGACCAGTCACGAACTGACATCATGTTGGAATTAGTCCCACTTCAAACAGAAGTTTGACATAGAGGTCTCCAGAGGTCCTTTCCACCAATACACCTGTGACTCATAGCCTCTACCATGCATAATCCTCCCAGACATATGTGCCTGCTGACTGGAAGAACACTCCTCTGCAGTGTCTGATAACCTACTCAGCATCAGTCCTCTCCTCCCCTCCTTTTCAGTCTCCCAACAGTGTTTAAACCTCATGGAACTAAACTAAAGACACAGTAGATTCAGCACTGACATTCATAGGCACAGAGGTCAAGAGAATCAGCAGTTCAGATGTTTTTCTTTTTCCTTCTGCCCTGGCCCATGTTGTGATGGGAAGATCAGACCCATTCATAGTCCCCTCATTCAAGTGTGGTAATTCAGGACAGGGAGTTCCCAGAATGCCCCCACATCTGCTCTACACTATGTTCACTTTTTGAAAATAATAATAAGAAAGATACCACTCTGTTATTTGATTATAGGTTGGCCATGCGAAATGATAAAGATGTATTTGTGAAAAAAAAGATACAGTTCTTGGATCCAACAAGGATTATATTTTCGGTGCTATTGTGGCAGACTCTGAAGATATGTTACCTGGAAGGCCAACATAATTCTGGTCACTTACTTCAAGAAAGCTGAACTCAAATTGGATTAGGTGCAAATAATGGTTCATAGGATGAGTGGGCATCTGGATTTGACTGTGTGCATGTGTTGAGTAGTGTGGGAAGGACAGCAGTTAATCCATAGAGGAGGACAGACCTTGCCTGGGACAAGTGCCCTGTGCAAGGATAGGAGCTGGGAGAGATGGGAGCTGGGAGTAAATACCTCTCCCTTCCAGACTGTGGAGGTCTATGCAGGATTCCTGAGTCTCACCATTCCTTGCCTGACAGCAAGGAACTATGGAAACTCCTCACAAACTGTCCCCTCGTCCCTGCTCCCACCTCACAAAGTGTCAATATGTGCTATAGACATACTGCTGGTCCAGTGTTTGGCTACTGTGGCTCCATTGGCTGAAATTTCTGCTTTTCCTAATTATACTTGTGAAAAATGTAAGTAATTGCATCTGAGGAAATCTGTTAAGGGAGTGCTCTTGGGAGTTAGGCCTTCAGAAGGCAGAAGTTGGAGCACACAGTTGTGATCTGCAGTCCCACGAGCACAGACCACCTGTTCCAAGGACTGCTCTCGTTCAGACCATTTTCAGCGTTTGACTTTGCAAGCTGTATTGCCTGTTTGTGATCTTTTGTGAGTGAAATAGCATCACTGGTGCCCAACCACAATGAGGATCTAGATGGACACCATCTCAGCTAAACAACGAGAAGTGCTGGAGGTTCCCTGCTTGGGCTTCACTAGAAAGCTCCTCCTGCTTTTCCATCCCTTAATCTTTCTCATGTGGATAGTGACAACTGGACGAAGGCTAGTCTGGTCCAAGATCTGTATATCCAGGACTGGTTTGACTGAGGGCTGCTCTGCCCATGGGATCTCCAAGCTCCCTGATGGCTGGTGATCAGCAGTATGGGATAACGCAGCGGGAAGCCCTTGTGCTTTGCTCAGCCCCAAATACTTCTTCCATGGGGCACATACAACTGGATGGACACCACAGATGGGCAGAAGGTGCTTAACATTTCATAGTAGGCAGATGGATGGAGCGGGGGACCTGACCTCCTGTCTTCTCACAAAGTGACACTGCCACCACTGTGTTTCAGCAGGTTTTGGGAGTGTCTGAGTTTTTCTCCATGTGCCCAGACATCCTGATGGCTCCAGTCTACCAGGGCTGGGAGAGGGGGTAGGTGGAGCCTTTTGCTTCTGGTCCACAGGATGCTGTAAATCTTGGGGAGCTGTTGCTGTGAAGCCCTTCACAGCACCAAGCCTGCTGTCTATTGAGAAAAGCCAATACCCTTCTGTCTGTCAGATGGCACTTAACCGCTGCTGTTATTCTAGATGAGTGAACACTTGTGTTATATTTTCCAATAGCAAAAACTGAGGTCAGCAGGGTGTCTGCTGTTTTAGCCAAATCCAGATGGGGTTTTCCTATAAACAAGTGCACACAGAATATTTATACAGGCGATGGCACCTGACGCCTTAACACTTAGGCCATCCTATTGAGTAGCCACTCATACTATAAGTCACTTCAGTGCATTAAGTAAATATTTTAATATAGCCATGTCACTGTTTATTATATAATGGCGGGGGCCCAAATCTTGCCTAATGCTTGGTTAAAAAGTCAGTTTACACCATCCTTTACAGTGAATCAAAGAATGCATAAACGGGGCTCTTTTGTTACTCAGAGTTCTGTTTACTTTACTTTTCTGTAAACCTTTCGAAACACTTGCTTATAAGAGCTGATAGAACCCAGATTTTCCCCCGGGGCTGAGGTGTTCATGATGTCGGGAAGGTACCGCACCAAGTAATCAATGGAGTTTCCACTGAACAGCCCAAGGCTCTTCCCATATTATCTCTCCCCAGCTCTGCTTTGAAATCAGCTCAAGGTGTCATAAAGGTGAGGTGCTGCTTGTAATGGAGAGGGAAGCCTTGTGGCTCCTGCCCCCATGCAGGTATCACCCTGCATTGCTGAGGCAGACCAGGCAGTGTAAGCAGATGGCAGCAGTTACAGGGGAGCATCCCTGATAGCAGAGGTGCAGTCTGGATCAGGAAGGAGTGTCTTCTCCCTTCAAAGGGCTATGTGATCTAGTGACCGAAGCAAAACATTCATTCCCTTTTTTTCTCATTCTCTTCTTTTCTTCATTCTGTTCTTCACTCCCCTAAGGCAGCACCAGGCATTGCAGCCTCTCCCAGAGCACAAGGTTCCTCTGCTTTGCCCTGTGGCATGTTGCTGAGATTCTTGAGCTAGAAACATGTGCATATCTTTGTTAAGTTCTTCAGACTTAGAAAGATCCATGGTAAGCAAGACCTGAGCTTGGGGACTTCAAAGGTCCATCTGAGGTTCTAGATCAGAAGGGTTCAGGATATTGCAGAGGAGTGCATAGTGCTCTCAACCGTGCACACAGGCCTCACAATGACCCCTCTGCACTCAACACTTCAGTTTTCTGTGTTGTTTGTCTATTGTTCCTCTTCCTGCAGGGCAGAAACTTGCCTGGAGCAGGGCATGCATAATTCTTGCAAGATACCTAACAGGACTGGTACTAACTAATGCAAGAGAGGCCCCCAGAGCAGCACCAGCTAGCCCCACCTTGCCCTCAGCTCTTCCTCAGATGTCTCCTACATGCCATGGTTCTCAGTACAGTGGCCAAAGTCTCTGCAGGCTTAAGGTGGGACGAGGCTAGGACAGAGGAAAACCCCCATCTATAACCAGCCTTTCTTCGTCATGTGGACATCACTTTCTTCATCAAAAGTTGGACAGGGAGATGCCACAACCGTTTGGCAAGGAGTTCTGCCTCCTCATGCCTAACCAGCTGCCTGAGAGCGTGTCAGGGTTGGCTCAATGCACTGTCTGGGGACTCTGAGCTAGCGCACAGCAGGCACTGGGTGGTTTGGGATGATGGATTTTTCTGTAGATGTTTAGAGCTGGTTAAGGGGGTTCAGCTGTGCAGGCCATAGGGTGAGTCATGTTCATGAATCTGGCACAGAGGGCAGCAAACAAGCACATGGAGCTGTGTTGCAGGTTTTCCTTTTGCAAACAGAGAGGGCATGGTTTGCAAAATGATCATGCACCCATCCTGCATTTGGTGCACTGCTGGGGCTCAGCTTATATGTGAAGAGCAGCTAACTGCTGCCAGGGAGGAGCTGAAATGGCCTGTGAGGAAAATGGAGGGCCTGATGGCTAACGAGTGCTGGCCCAGGAGGGACTTTCAACAGACATATGCTCAAGTCCTTCACGCTTTGCTTCAAGAATTTCACCTCATGGGCCATGTCCTGCTGCCTCCTCTGAGCTTGTCCCTGGGAGCCCGATTGCTGAAGAGCACCATTTCTCCCTGCACAACTTCATTTGCCTTCTGCAGGTGAACTCCCAGGAGAGAGGCAAAGCTGCTATTTGTGAGCACTCCCTGCTGCCACACACAAAGGCAGTGTAAGATGACCTGCTTTCTTTTTCGAGGAGAGCAAGGGTTCCGTCTTCATCTGGGGACTGCTACATAAGAGCACCAAACCCACCTGAGCCAGAGAAGGAAAGGCCTGCAGAGCATCATGCTGTTCTGAACTGGGATGCTGCGAGGTGTGCTCTGTCTGCAGATCTAATGCAGTCTTGCATTAGACTCTTTTAAGAGTCTGTAGGGACTCTTAAAACAGGGTAGAGAGCAGGGCCAGTCTGTGGAAGGCAGCATGGCTCACAAAGGCACAAGCTGGCTGGTTCTGAATGTGGCAGAATGTGCTTTAGGTAGCAAGAAAATCCTGCCTTGGGCTACTTGTTTCTGTACGCTGGGCGGTGTGTACCCACAGGGAGTTCTTATACTTCTTGCTGGCTGCTCCATCCAGCATCTGCTTCTGGTTTCTCTGCCAAAGCAACACACCTGTATGTAATTTTAAAGCATTGGTTCTGGATCTGATATAAAGCAGAAAATTACCCCTCTGTGGGTTTCTAAGGTAACTGACATCCATATCCTCCCTTCTGCTCTAATGCTAAGGCTTATAACGCTTAGCACCTCAGCCCCATGGAAAGCATGATAAGAACCTTGGGCGCTCAGCCTGACCCAAGCTCTAGGCTGCAGTTAGATCCTTGAGGCCTTTTGGATGGGCAAGGCTTGCAGGTAAGGGAAGGGGCATACATAAGGACTCACTGCTAAGGGGTTGGTAGGGACTCAGGACCAAGGGCACGTCACGGGGGAATGAGCTGCTCCCTCAGGTCTGTGCAGAGGCCTTTGTCCCTCCCTCTGTGGCTCTCTCAGAGACTGGCTCTGTTCCCTGCAGCCAGGTTTCTAAATTAGATCAGAGGATTTGTAGTATCAGACATAGCTGTCTGGGGGAGAAGTACAGCACTTGGAAACCTACAGGGCTCCTAAGCCTTTCTGCAGAGAGAAGATGACTTAGGTGTCCAGAGAGAGGAGTTCTGCCCTCCTGCCCATCATCCAAGACTTATGGCAGTTGTGGTAGGTCATGCTCCTTCTAAGGCGGCAATGCCAAGCATAAGGGCTACTCCTGACAGTCTCCTCCCTTGCCATCCCTGGACCAGCCCCCTGAGCAGGCCAAGTGAGCTGTGCCGCAGTGCCCCATGGGCCTGGTTTGTCTATTTCAGGCTCCAGAGCAAGCAGGTCACAGCAGCCACACAGTCCTGCCCTGTGCCACTTCCCGTGGCACAGATACGTCTTCATGCGCTCAAAGTCCTTCTGCCAACTCCAGAACAAGATTTGGGGGAGGCAGGAGGGTGAAGAAGGAATGTCTTTGCCTTCATACAAAATTTCCAAAATGTATATGCTCATTGTGATAGAGAAAAGAGACATTTCTGAGATTGCGAGGACTTTTGTGGGTGGGAATAAAGCTTCTGCTCAGTTCCCACAATGAGCAGAGCTCTGTAGCTGAGACCCAGGATTAGGAGCACTCACAGCACACTCTGTGGGGGACCCTCGTCTATCCCTCTGCTGAGATGATCAGGCTGAGGAAGAGGAAGGCCTCTGCACAGACTGTGCCTCTCTTCTGCAGAGAAGTGCAAAGCATGAAGATATGGCTCCTGCTGGCCAAGAAGTGCAGAGCTGAGCCAGCCAAGAGACTGGGCATATTAGCTCAGGCACAAAGCTGTGTTCATTGCAGCCACACTGCTTCCACACCTGAGCTGGGATCTCTGCGGGGCAGTGAGCTTGGCCATCTGACCGTACCAGCTTGCATGAAGGAGATATGTTGGGTGGGATCTCATGACCCCTGTGTCCAGAGCAATAAAAGGGATGGATGTCTGTGGCCCTGGCTGCTGTCCCAAGGCTCTGTGCAGGATTCTCCACAAACACAGTATGAGGAACAGCCCCTGCCCTGAGGACCTTACAACCCTGTCGCAACCCCAGGGTCTTTGCCAAGACTGGCAAAGTGGTAGCATATTTTCATCTGAAAAAAATGTCTCATGCAGAGATTTGGGGGATTTTGTGCAGAACGGGAGCAGTTTTCAACCTTTTTTTAAAGGTCCTTAATGACTTTTCCCAGTAAAAGCTGTGCCACTGGCAGGCTCGTCATGCTCTGGAAAGTCCCTGACCTGCCCCTTTGCCTACAGCACACTGACCATCGCGTTACCACTCCTCTCCTGTCCCAGCCAGGTTGGTTTTCTGGCTGCTGTGCAGAGGGGCTATGCTCCTCCCTGCTGATAAGAGATAAGGAAGCAAAACTTGACAAAGGGTGCTGTGTGCCAGAGAAGGGCTGTAGGTTGGCCCCTACTGCATTTCCCCCAGTTATGTGATCAGGAGCAGAAGACATTGCCAAATCCGGTGCTCTGCTTTCTCATAGTTCCCATGTTGTCCGTCACTGTCTCCAGACCTTGGATCCTAGGGTCAAGGGATCAAAAGAGAGTCTCTACACCCAATAAATGTGTGTAGCTCTCCTGGGTGCAGAGAAAAGCTGAATGATGCTGGCCCAAGGGAACCCTCTGATTCTGGACATCACCAGGTCCATCAAGGGGAACCCACAGTTATTTTTTGCTTAAATCATCTGTTTTCAAAGCTAGTTTATGGCTTCTAGGAGGACTAGAAAGGTGTTTAATGAATGAGTTTGTAAAAACGCAGCATTCCCAGATATGTTTGCCCTTTAGAAATGAGTCTCAATCTCAGGGCTTCTTACTCCTGGGAAAATGAAACCACGTGTTATCCACATATGGATGGCCTTTAGGACCACTGTGAGAGCAGAGAATGCTGATAAGGCCAAAAAGTACCAATGGGCAAAGAAGTCAGAGAACAGAGTCATCAGGGACATAGGTATTTAATGACAGAGATCCCAAAAGGCTACTGCAGCATGCACACTGTTTCCCAGGAAGAAGCTCAGCTCTCTGCTCTTAGGGGAGGCCTGCAGGATGTGGAGAACAGCTCCACTGTACCTGTAGTTCTCTTGCAAACTTCTTCAGATTTTGAAATTAAGCCAGCAACCTTGGCTAGTGGAAGACTGTGATCTATCATCTTCAAAGAGAAAATGCTGCAAGAGATATCTTGCTGCATTAGTGAAGACCAAAACACAGGCAAACACACATCATAGTGAGCTATTCAAAGATGCTGCAGAGTCTGGGCACAAGTGCCACCCCTCCTCCTTCTGCTCTGGAGATACTTCCTCCAGAATTCAAGCCCATGCTTCCCCACCATGTGACTTCTGTGTGCAGCAATAAGAGCATGGGACCCAGGAGCATCCCAGAACATGTTCAGATTGTGTTTGCAATACCACCAGCATTTGCCACAGTGCAAGGTAACTTGTTCTGCTGTCTATGTGCATCAGGACAGAGAGCACACTGCACTCGCATGCTGGAGAAGCTGGTTGTGTTAGACACAGCCAGTAACCCTAGTACCTGGCTGTAGAGCACCTTGCAGCCAGCCAGTAGTTCTTAGCCCATCCTTGGCTTTCTTATCAGCAGGAGTTACAAAATCTTTGGTCTAAATCCCTCTTCATGCTCTATGCCCTGGGATCTCATTACCCATATGCTGCTGGGATAGTGTTTCCACCTGTAGGACCAGGGAGTCGGTGAGATTGTCCTCTCCCTGCTGCATTATTTCCTTGCCATGTGTGGATTAGGTCAGGATTAGTGGAGTGTAAATCCTTAATCCCCCGGGTCTCTTGTCTCTGTAATATATTGTTCTCCGTTTCCCCCAGGGCAGCCATGTTCCATTGGGTAATTGGAAAGTATTTATCTGTGTCATATTAAGAGTCATTTGAGATAATTTTGAAATTGGCAGATCCAGCCCTCCTTTGTTTAGACCAGTGTATAATTTGGTTAATTTTAATGTTTTTTTTTACTTTGCCACAAAAAGGCGGAAATTTAGATTCCAATATTTAGCAAGTAGCTCTGAGGAATGTTCTTTGGCAGCAGGGTGATGTGATGAGGCTGCAGGGCTCCTCACAGTTTTGGAGCATTAGCTCTGCCCTGTGTGCTCAGTCTCAGCCTGCTCTGCCAGGCCCCAAGAGACCTTGCCCCATATCTCTATCCTTCCCTTCTGATTCATATGTGTTTCTCCTCGCTGCCTGCACTCCACCTTGTCATGAACCACATTTGATAGGTAAACACTGCACCACATTCACATTCATATTCTTTCAAGAATATGTCTGAGTGCCTTTTGAACACATCCAACCCTTTGGCATCTACAGCATCCTGTAGCAAAGAGTTCCACAGTTTGACTACATACTGGCTGAGAAAACCCTCCTTTTTGTCTTTTTTAAACTCTGCTGCTTGAGCACTTCAGTGATTCTCCCTAGTTCCTGCAGTGTGAGAAACACTGAACAGCCATTTTGTATCGATGCTTTTTGGGCTAGTCCTAACTCGGTAGTCCTCTATGGTCTCCCACCTCAGTCATCTTTCTGACCTAAGAGTAACAGCCTATTTCATCCCACTTTTGATCATTCTTGTTGATCTTCTCTGTGGACTGTTTTTCCCCATGGATTTTTTTTTTTGCATTTAACAACACTGAATGTCATCTGCCTTTTTATCACTCAAACACTTGTTATCTGAAAATCCTTCTGTGACTCTCCACAATCAAGTTTCTTTTTCAGCATTCTGAATAATTTGGCATTATCAGGAAAATTTCTCTGCCTCTTTAGATCATTATGTTGATCTGCACAACCCTTAGCATAATTTCCTGTCTTCTGCCTTCATGAAGACAAACCTGTCCTTTGCTTTCTGTCTCTATCTGTACTCATATTCTATGACACATTTGTTTCTTTAACAGTTTTTGGTGAGGAAACATGTTAGAACTGTTCTGAAAATTCAAGAAAACTTTTATCCAGGAGTCTTCAAAGAGCTCTAATACATTTGAGGCAAGAATTCCTTCTCCAAAAGCCATTTGAATGCCTCCCCACTGTACTACATATCTTCTAACTCTTCATTACTATTTCATCAATATGTCTAGTAGCGATGCCAACATTTGAGGTTTGAGCCATCCAGTCTGGCACTCCTCTGCTTTGCTGAAGCTGGCTGCACCTATCAGTGCTGAAAGCCAGTTTGTTTGTGTTTAAGGAGGGCTGCAAACCTGCTGATGTGATCTGTGGCTGGGGTATAGGGAGTGCATCAGTATAGTACCATTGCCTCAAGGGGAAGCATAGTGTGTGATCTTCCTGGAATATTTGACAAGACTGGGAAGTTTTCCTCTCCCACCTCTAGACACCTCTTCCCAACAGATCTTATTGCCAAGATATAGTCAAAACTGTTGATAGGCAACCAGGAGATACCTCACTGTATCTAGGCTGGTAGCTATCCAGGTGTCCTTTCCAAGCCTAGCTCAGCTCCTCAGGAAAAGATATTCCATCAAGGACTCTGGATTCATCATGGAGACACTAGGTATTTGTCTTTGTACAGTTGTAGGATAATCATATTTTTCAGGCATCAGCATTATCCATGATGAAAGAGGTCTGCACTTCCCACAAAGCTTTGCTGTGTTTTCCGATCCTTTCCCACACAGTCAGGGAACTGATTTGTTAGATATTTCTGGTGGGTCTGGGGCATGGCCACTGAAATAAGAGGGAACAGTGAATGGGAACAGCAACTCAACCTGGAGTTTCAATTAGTGCCCAACCCAGCATCTTTCAATAGCCTTATCTGGTACTTCCCTAAAGATGGCCCTTTTTGGTCACAGGCTTGGTGCTTTGAATCTGAGTGACTTTGTGGATAAATTTAGACGGGAAGATAGATGAAACTTTCTAACCAGCAGAAGAATGACATTCTTGAATAGCCTTCCAAACTCGAAAGTAGGGGCAAGGAGCCTACATTGTTTCTAGATGAAGCCTGATAAGTTTATGGAAGGGATTTTATGACATGACAGGAATTATCTTAGAGTGAAAAATTAAATTGTGGGATAATGGGCCTTGAATGTTTCATTTGCTAGTATCTCTAGAAGAGTGTTAAAAAGAGAGATCATTCGTTCTTGATTCTCTTTATTGCATTATGTTTTATCCTCCCCATGCTCGACAGCTTTAGTTAGTTGTCTAAAGGAATCACAAATTTTCTTTTCCCTCTAATGCAAACCTGGGCTTTTGGGATGGGTGAAGGAGTTCACTTTCCCCTGGAGCATTCTGTTTTGGCTAGAAGCAGGATCTGGATCAGATGCACTTCTTTTCTAGTGGCAGAACACCCTTGTGGGCCTGTATCTTGCTTATGTGTTCACAGTAAAATGTTAATTGAACTTGGAACCACACAGTGTTTTGCCCTTATCTGGACCATCAGGACCCTATGAACTTTTTGCCTTCCTTTATGGGATAAGGTGTGTGTTCACCTAGGCTCATCTAGGAATTTTACTTTTAAAAGCCCTGTAGGTGTAGGGAGAGCAGGTGGATGTTTAGCTACTTTGGTCACTGATACCATTACCTGAGATTGTAGGTGATCAGACCCAAAGACTGTTATCGATCCCCTAGTCCCATGTTCCTATGTAGAGAGAGTGATCATGAATGTTATATCCGTGATCTATGTCCTGTAGATGCTGGGGCCTCCTTCAGGGCTACGGTGTGAGTCCTTTCTTCAGCCTGTGAATGGTTCAGTAGTCCACCCTAAAGGGCACAGCTGCCATAAGACAGTCAGTTAGTGACCCACCTCAGGGTGATCTCAAGCCCAGTGCAGAGACCAAGAACTTGGGTTCATCATGCCATCCTCCCTCATTTGAAGTGGAGACCTACATCTCCTGCAGTGTAGGACACCACTCTGCTGTGAAACCATGGGTTATGTCTTTTGCCTCAAGATGGTTCCCATTTGTAAAAATTATTTAAATATATGCCAAATTAGAGAGAGACTGAGAGGGGCTCCCTCCTTGCCAGTCCTGGGCTGGTTGTGACCACATAGTCTGGTCCCATGGTCCATAGAATGCTGAGCAAGTCAGCAGGATACTAAAGAACATCCCAGGCTTGCCTACGCTAGATCTGGCAACTCCATGGGAGCAAGGAGATGAAGGGTGCTTGAGACCTAGAGAGGGAAGAGCTGAGTCAGAGTCTTTCACATAAGTCCTACAGCCACTTCATATTTGTGGCAGCCCTACCCGTGTCCCGCTCTTGGTTTCCAGTTGCAGTGTCTGTGATCCAAATTTGCAACACTACACTTTTCAGAAAATCAGTTTGCCCTGGAGACCTTTGCAGGGTTCAACACTGACCACAGCTGTGGCTGGGGAATATAATGCACAGGAAAGGGAGAATCCCCTCACAGTACAATCCTAGAGCCACTGTCCATCAAGATAGTGGGCTAGTGTCCACTGTCCACCCCATGCTCTGCAGCCAGAGTCCTACTTCAAGCCTGACGTCATGGGGACCCAATGTCTGTAAAGTATCCCTAGTCAGGGACTCAGAGAGCTGTTTTTTTCCCACTCATGAGCACAAATGATGTCCACATGCTGGCAAAGGGCCAACTATGCTGTTTCTGAGAACTCTCGTGCCTGTGGTAGAAGATGTAATGGCTCTGAAGTGGGGCCATGATATGCTGTGGAGCAGGCCTGAAGGCTGAACAACACTTTGTTCCTGCATGTGAGATCTCCTTTCTGTTCCTTTTAATGATCCTTGTGCCAATCATGTGGTTGCAGGCACTTTCTATTGACCTTTCTCTATATTAAAGTGCATTTTGAAGTCATCAATAAACACAAGAAGACAGGCTATGCACCCCAGTTCCCCATGGGGCTGGATTATTAACAGCTGTTACTAATGGGCAGCTTTGTTAATTTATGTAGTGCCACTGGCTTGCACAAGATGCATACTGAAGCCCAGATGCTTTCTAGCTGTCAGAGTGATACCAGGGCACAGCTGTCCTCTATGCAATAGAAGTACAGCTGGTGCAGCTGCTGCCTGTGCTGGCAGCAGTGGGCTGGAGAGTCTGGTCCAGCCAAATTTGCTTAGTAGTTTCACTAGGCCTTGGCTGAGGGGATGCTGGGGTCAACAGCGATCAGCAACAAGCCTTGCCTTTCCTGGCTTCTTCCTTTGGAGGGGCAGCCAAAGGCACAGAGGGTCCATGTTGCAAAGTTTAAATGCAAAGTTGGATGTGACCTCTTTGCCAGACATATTCTAATTCAGTGTTCAGTCCCATGACGACAGGGTTAGAGAGGCAACATTCAGAGCCCTTCTGGGCCTGGCTCACTCAACATACAGGTCCACTCCATAGTCTGGCTCAGGTTAATCCCTGCTGCAATGGAAATCGCATCCCCTGGACATGAGTCCTTTGCCAGCAGACTGGGATATTTCCCAAAAGCCTGCTAGGTCAGTCTGTGGCCTTTCCCACCCACTGAAAGCTCGCTGTGCCAGCTTAAGCTGGCGAGGTCCCTATGATGGACAGAGGGACTGTCCAAGGCCAGCAAACTGGTTTTGCTTCCAGCTGCACTCCTGTTTCAGAATTGCCTTCATCACTTTATTAATAGTGTTTGTCACTGTGGCTTTTGTTTCTTCCCCTCCTTCTGGCATCTAATAAAGAGGCATGGGTCCAGTTTGCACTCATTTTCCATTTCAGATCTCTGCCATGTTTTCTTTCTTTTAGAAAGATTTTGTTTATTACTTTTCTAAAATGTAACAAAATAAGAGAGACAAAGATCAGACATAACCGCAAATGCAGCAAAATCAGGACACGGTTAAACGATGCAGCAATAACCAAAGACATTCAAATGACCTTCTGCAAGAGAAGCCAATGCTTGCTTGCAGAAATAAGTGGGAAGGCAGCTGCTGGTAGGGGTGAAAGTGTGACCAGGGAGTCTTTTGGGGGTGACCCATCACAGTCAGATCGGCCCGGTGGCAGCGATGCCACACTCCATGCATGGGAAGAACTTCATTTTGAGTTGGGCTCCACTAGCATTTAGCAGACATTTTGGGGAGGGAGCAACACTGGGACATGGACATGTCGCACAAAACCAGTGCAAAGGGTATATCTATGCTGTGTAATGCCACACAGGCAGGAAAAACAGAGATAGGTGAGGAGAGTGCCTGAGCTGAGCTATTGGACTATGTGGGTTGAGTGACCTGAGGTAGTATCTTTGTTTGGCACTGCATGGCCCCTCACAGACAAACCAGCCTCAGGAGAAGTATGTCCACACTTCTGGTAGAGGACATCATTTTTCTGAGCTCAGAAGAGTTTTTCATTTCAGTGATTTTTTTTTTTTTTCCAAGGATCCAAGCAGTGTTATGAGCAAACTCAGCATGGATTTGGACACTTATGTCCACGAACTCAGGAAGCTCAGCATCAGGATGGATAAACATGCTATATGGCCTGGCCACAGGAACCCTCTGCACTTTTGAAATGAGCAACCTGCCTATTTTGTAATCATCATACCCATGACATGGCTGTAGAAGCATTAACAGTGTCAGTCTTAATGGTAACAGTGATACTGGTATTGTCAGGTACCAAGCTGCAGTTCCAAAGACCAGGGATTTCCATTTCACTAGAAAAGTTGAAAAATATGAGATTTAATCTGAGCTGGATTCAAACCAAATTCTGAAAATAGCACTGTTTCCTTCAAATTAGGAGTGTGATTTGTCCTGTGTAAACAGTCCAGGTTACAGTGTCACTAATAGAAATAGCTAATTGCTAAAGAATTATAAATAAAACAAAATCAAATTAAATAATAGTTTAGAAAAAAAGTGCTACTTCTATCACAGGCCTCATCCTGTCTGTGTCCGTAGCCCATCAAGGCTGCACAGCACTGCTACTGGGAATGTAGCTCTCTCCAGGTATGCCAGGCCTTGTGTCCAGTGTCTGAGCAGTATCCACTGTGATCCAAGCATCATCAGCCCCAGCTCACAGGGCTCATGAGTCAGACTTGGGCAATTCATGAGACTAGCCTAAAAGCAGTTTTACAAACAAAACCAACAGCAATAACAAATTTGAGGTTGATAGCTGCTTTTTGAGCCTTTTCAGCATACTTAGAACATTGCCGTTTATTTTAAGATTTTTAAGTTTATTTTAAGATTAATTTAAAAACGACAAGCATGGCCTAGATTCATAAAGAGAGGCTGAATATAATACAGAACTATTTGTATGTGTTGTCCAGTCAAGCTATAGTAGTATTTCTGTGGACTGTTTTGACAGGCAACAGCCTGGTAGACATGAGCAGTGCTAAGAACTAGAGCGTATAGGCCAGGTGGCACATGAACTGCAACCCTTAAGTACTTCTAATCTCAAACCAAATGCAGAAACCACAACAACAGCTGACTAAACTCAAAGTACTTGCAGCAGAAGGCAGTAGTACAACATCCCATGCAACAAGAGCCTGTAGCCCTTTCACCTTGTCAAGCCCATGGTCAGGGCAAAGGCTATGGCTGACTGTGTATATTGTGGCTCAACTCCTAACCTAACTTCTCCATCCACTACACTGTGTCTCTGGGGACTGCCAGAGGAGGGTTGTAGGTTTGGCCTGCTGGGCATCTGCATCTCTTTCTCCATTCTGAGGTTAATTTGCTGAAAATCCAGTTCAAACATTGTGTTTGAAATTCAATCACACCTTCAGTCCTGGAACTAAAGGTCCTGTTGCCTTCATACTGGAGACTGGCTGAGACTGTCTCAGCTCATTGCTTTGCATTCCTGGGGCCACTTGTCCCAAAGATGGCAGGGCACAGCTCAGTGGGGAAACAGGTTGTGAAGGGAGAATGGGACACTGAATGAGGCTGGCTGCAGTGGCATGGAACTTGTTCACAGGAGTCAGGGAACACCACAGTCTGGGAGCCAATGGAAAAGGTCACTATGGAAAAGTGATGGAATCTCAGTACATCTCAGCAGTCACAACATAGCATTAGGCAGTATGCTGTCTGCAGGAAGGCCAAAGTAGCAACCATCAGAGAAAGCTGCCCAGGGTCTGTTGTCTATACCTGTCTATGTTGTTGGCATGACCAGACCTGAGTGAGGTCTAGAACAGGAGTCGAGACAGCTGGAGTGTTCAAGCTTCCATGCCATTAACATGAACACTTGTCCTCTGTCCTTGCCATCCAGAAGTGAAAGTTTGCTTCTATGGTTCCTGTAGTCTCACTGCTCAGGCAGACTCTGCTCCTTTTTTAAAAAACTTTAATTCTTTTACCCTTTGTGGATGACTCTGTTTTTCCTCCTTCTCCTTTGGACTGTTTTCTGCACGTATCTGGAGCACAGCACAGTGTCCCAGCATTATCACCACTGTCCATCCATTACACCGCTATCAATCACTCACACTGCTCATGTGGATGGGTTCTGTTAGCAGCATGCTGGCTACAGGAACATCTTTTCCCAGACAGTGCCAGGAGCTATGGCTGTCTCCATGCCAATACAAAGCCTGTGTGGAGGAGCAGTGGTGCTGTAGGAGGAGGTGTCAAGGACCATCAGCATAAAAGGAGTATCCTCATCACCCCATCTCAGCACCAATCTTATCCACAATCACATGACCCCCTCTGAAGAGCCTCTCTCTTCCCACTGATGACACAGGGAGCACTGGAGACCATCTCTGGAGCAGACATCTAAGTATGGTGCCTAAAGGTCACAGAGTGAATACCCACCATGCAGAGAGGTTTTCTAATATTCCCAGCTCTCTCAGGTACCTTGAGAGACAAGTGATGAGAATGTCACTCCTGACCACATCAGTGATGATGTGCCCCCTCTGGTGCAGTATGTGATATGTGGAGGACTTGTGTGCTGGCTGCCAAGTGACCAAGGCTGTGATAAATGCCATTCAGACCAAAGAAAGAATTTGTTCCAAACTGCTGTGAATGAAGATACTCCAAGCAAAACCTCAGAGCTGATCCAGTGGGGTGGACACCCTAGGATAAGCAGTGGAAGCAATACAGAGTGCCCATTGTCTCAGCTAAGGTTAGATCTCTTCATTTGAGTTGATCACCCTGACTCTCCTTACAGCCTGTGGTGAGAAATGGGTGCTTTAGGGAGCAGATCATCTGCCTTGTTTTTCAGCCCACAGGCAGGCCTGGTGACCATGCCCTAAAAATGCCTGGTTTCTCTGGTGAATGTGAAGGGATCTGAGAGTGCCTTGCTCCAAAGGCTGAACTTACACGTCCAGATGTGTACCTTCGGATGGAAGCCAACTCTAGAAACAGCGCTCAGAGCTGCACTGGGTCTATGACCCAAGACACTCTGTTCTCAAGGCCCTTGATGTTTACTGGAGACTGTTGGTGTTTTGGGTCAGATCAGAGAGCTGGCAGTGGGCACCACTTTGGATTCTGCACAGATGTCAGCTGAGGGAGTTTGTATAGCACAGGCATCCTCCCGGTTCCTAAGAGAAGGCTCGTTGTTTAACAAAGGTTTCAAGCCATTACCTTTGGGAAGGCTAATACTGACCCTGTATTTCTCTCAAAATCACAAGATCTTGAAGAAGCAGGAGGCAGACATGGAACAACAGCAGTCCTTTGCCATTGCCTTTTTCATACAGTTTATCAATCAGAAATGTCCTTGTTATAGACCAACTAATGCCCCATGGACTCACCCCAGATCCCACCTGTACTGCATATGCTGCCAGGCATGCCCATTTATCTCATGTTCACAGGCACTCTGCTAGGCAGAGAAGGAGATACGAGCAGCTTCATTTTTGCAGGTACTGCAAGCAGGAAGAAAAAGAGGGCTGACAGCTCTTTTGGATGTCCTGGTGGTAGTAAGAGTGCATCAGTGTGCTGCCCTCCAGGAAGTCATACACTTCCTGCCAAACTGTCAAACTCCAGCAACATCAATGTGCCAACCCATCGCCCCAGCAGCCTCACTTTACTCTGCTGGTCCCCACCTGCTGCCACATCAAACCCAAGTCATTAGCCTCATTTTTAAGGCTCCTCTCAATTCTGATATTTTCTATTTGTCTTCCCTTGCTGCCATATCCTTTCCTGGGCAATACCTGCAATGCTGTGTACGATGTGTCCTCCCTCAGCTAATAGGTTAGCCCCTGGGTGCTACTACAATATACTAAAGTGTTACATTACTGGGGTCACATCAGCTTGCCTGTGCTGCCAAGGTGGCTTGAGGGAGTTGCGGTCCTAGGAAGGGCTTTGGGTGCCAACACATGTGCTGTGGACATGGATGCGCAAGCATGGAGTGAGTTCTCTAGGAATTTGCACCAGTGAATCCGTTCATTATGAGACTAAATCAACTTTAAGATGAATCATTTAAGAAGCGTAGCACTTGCATCAGTCTGGTTTTGTCCCAGATATTCTTGGCCTATTTACAGGACTGTCAGAAAGGTGGATCTTGGGAGGATCTGGTGTAATAACCCGTTTCCTAATCACCACTTCCTCTACTATTTTTCACCACATAAAGCTTCATTCTACAGACAAACAAAGGAGAAATCACTCCTTTTCAAAATAGCTTAGGGGAATGGGGCTGAGGCCAGAACTGAGATGCTCTCCTGAGAGCAGGCACTGTCTCTCATCATTCTCCACAGACTGAAGGCCAGGCACTGTCCTGGATGAGGACAGCTGACACTTTCCATCACAGGGATCTTTGCTGCCTTCTCAGGCCACATAGCCTTTGGGCAGCTTGGAGCAGATATCAGCACTGGGAATTTGGAGGCTGGGAAGCAGATGCTATCCTAAAAACCCTGGGGGTAGAAAGAGTTGGCAAACCTCGCTGAGACTGGGGATCACAGTGTGACCAAACACTAGGCAAGCTTGCCTTGAGTGAAGATTTTATGGTATCATGTTTGCATAGCTCTGTTCATTGGTTCTTGGCTTTGGCTCCACGAAGGGCTTACTCAAAAAGGTACATGGAGTAGTTTCTCAGTGGAAGGAGTGTATCCAGGCTTCCAGCAGGCTTCTCTTGGTTTGTTTTCTATTCACTGGGGAAGTTCTCTGGCTGCCTTTCCAGGCACTCCTCCTGAGCTGCAGCTCCTTGTGTGGAGGTTGAAGTGGTGAGTAGGTCACTTCTCTAGGCCATGGGAGGAATGTGCAACTCTGTGGGAAACAGCCTGTAGGCTCTATACAGTGCCATTATACTCAGCTCTGCTTCCTTGAGGAGGCATGAGGGAGTTCAGTAAAGGAAGTCATCCAAAGAGGACATGGTCTGAGAAGGAAAACAGCAAGATAATAGCAGTGGTACATTCCCTGGCAATTCCAGGATGGTCTGAGTACCAAAGGTCCTTGGTTGTTTTGGGTGCAGGGGCTAGCGGTCAGAGAGTTGTCTTCTCCCTTGCCAAACATGACAGGGATCTGAGGAGGGCCTGATAGGGTTCCTGTTGGAGCTTGTATGAAGCAGGGATTGATCAGTATCTGCAACAAGTAGCTGCAGTGCAAATGTCCATGGGACATTTGCCCACGGGAACCCAGAGCTCCTCTCACTGTCTGAGCACTGTAAACATCAGCTAAAACACACTAAGTCCATGTTTAGTGAGATTGTTTTATCAGCAACATTCCTTTGAGCAGAAGCCCAGGAATACAAACACGCCACAGCAAACACGTGAAGAATTTGATAAGGCTGAACTGCATCTCTGAACATCTCTCTCCTGGTTTTTCTCTGTGGGTATTTAAAGTTTTATGGTGGGTCAGGATTGCTTAACAGGCACTGCACATGCAATGGCACTAAATGTATTTGCTTCCATTCAACCTCTGATAGAGCAAACAGGAAAGCAGGGGAGGATTTAGATGAATCCAGTGTCTGAGGAAGTATAAACTATGTTTGTTCCACGCTTGCATCCAACAGATGGCTCAGGGAAGAGGTGAGAAGGTGGAAAGTGAATAAGACTAGACATATGGGTCCACGCTGGTCTGGGAGTAACTGTGCAGATCATCAAAACCATCAATGTTACATCATGGTAACCTAAGGGGGAGCTGTCATTCATCAGGCCAATTCTAATGGAGGTTAAGAAGCAAAGTGTGTTCCAGGGTTCTGTGCCTAATACTATGCAGGCTACAGGCACGAAGCAAGTGCTTAGGTGGGGGTGTCTCATACCTTTAGAGATGCCTCAGGTCCAGCTTCCACTCCAGAGGATGTGGGTCTTCCATAGGCCCTGCACAGTTTCTGCCAGCCAAGCAGGGATATCTCGCATACCCTGGGGCATCTCAAATGGTGCTAGAGGTCTCTGCTCAGGCACCGGAATTGAGTCTGGAGCCCTGCAGGCTTAACACGACATATACCATTGTAGAAGGACACTCCACCTCCTTTTCTGTCTCTTCCCCTTCCCCACAGCCTTTAACTCCTGCCCTGGCTTTGAGGCAAAAATGACTTCTCTCCAAAGTCAAAGGGACATTCTATATCCAACATTAATTTTATTCATGTTTTATGCCAATGTCATTGCATAATTTCTCAAGCTCTCCTAGAATAGAAGCACAGTATATCTTTGATCTCCCATCATATCCTCCTGCTCCCCCAAGCAGGCTCCTGTGCTCAGGGTCCACCCAACTGGAGAGCTCACGGGACACAGCTATGGTCTGTGCTGTGATCATTGGGTGTCTGTGGCAAGTCACTTACTCTTTCTGGGTTGCTGAGATGTATTTGCATGACTGCAATGACACCAAATAGAGGGAGAAGGGGCTGTTCTTGTGTTAAATCTCATATCAGGGCACAAGAAGGGTCTTGTTCTGTTCCAATGGGTGGCAAATTATATTTCTGGTGTGCACCTTGGCACCAAGGTCTCTCTCTGGAAGCTGGAAAGAAGCTTGATCCAGGGATGTACTTGCCATGTGAAAACCTGAGATGTGGAAGAGAACTGTCAAGACCCAGATAAGGGACAGTGAGTTTTTCCATTAGGGGATTTTCCAGGCAAACATTTTTTTGTTGAAAAATGAGCTGCTGAAGCCAAAACTTCTCCGAGAGAAAAAATTGAAGTTTTTCCCCGTTTTCAAAATCACATTTCATTTCCATGTTTTAGTTTATTTCTACTAAGAGGAGGTTAAAAACATTAAAGATTGAAGTGAAGTAAAGTTATACAAGGAAACCTTCCGAGTGACCTGATCCACATGTTTTTCTCATGCTTGTGTTGCAACAAGTTGGAGAATTTAGCATCTTGCCCCAATTTGCAATAAGGGAAAATTACAAAAATCACAAAAACTTCTTTAGTGTGGGAAAACAGCTTCCTCCCAACTCTGACAAATTCAGAGCTGCCTGCAGAGCCTGAGGTGACATGTATGTGGGAGGACTGTGTGCTTGAGCTCTTCCTCCAGTTAATGCTGGATGATTTCACAACAGCACTTCTGCAAAGCCTGATTAGCACCAAGGGCCCACAGTCTCAACTTCCCCAGAAAGACCAAACCTTTGAGAGGAGACAGCGCAGACTTTTTAAAATACTGTATGCAAAAAACCAGCTAGCCCAGGGCTTTATACTTTTTCTGTGGGAAAAAAGTTGCAACTGATTCTGGAAATCCATAATAGCAATTCTGAATCATGTTGAACATGCAGCTGTCAGAGACCGTGTGACAAGCCAGGCAGGGCAATGCAGAGTGGATGTGGAGAATGCAACACTGGGCACTGATGGATGATGGAATTGAGCCCAGCCCCCAGAACAATGTGTCCCCACCTCTGATAACTACAGTACAACCACCAGCGCACTGAAAGGTAGCCTTGCTTTAGCACAACTAATTGTCACAGCCATGTTAGGGGATAGTATCAGATATCCAGCTTACGTCCATGATGGTTTTGCAAAGCCATGGAAAAAGCTCTCTGGCTGCTCCCAACTCCATCAGCTGGCCTGCAGGTAAGAGGTAGTGGTCAGCCCTGCAAAGGGACTACTAAGGCAGACTGGATGAGGACAGTGACAGCTCAAGGTTTGGCCCTGAAGTTCAGCAGTTTTCTGCTATGATACTACTTGCAGGTTGCTGAAAGTGGGCTGGGAGCTGCCAGGTGCCGGGGAGTTACAGACAGAGCTCAGCAGAGGTGGGCAGTGCCGGGCAAGCATGGAAGGGGAGGCTGGAGGGCACAGCAGACACAGCCATCCCACCAGCCCTTGCCATGAGTGATGATGATAACGGGCATCATGTCTTCTTCCTGCTAGGCCAACTCCAAGGCAGAGTTGGCCTTACAGAGCTTCCCCCCAGGCAGAAGCCAGGTTCCTTGGTGAGGTTATGCCAGCAGTGTGGTGAGGCATGCTGAAGCCTGAAAGCAAATAAGAAAACTCATTTGCACAGACAGCCACACCCTGGGCTTAGGCCCATGCTTCTCGTCAGGGATGTGGCTGTGCTACACTTGCCTCAGTTTCTGGTTTCAGAACCCAGTATCTCCATCCAGAAACTTTCATTCCTGAAAGCAGAACAATATGCTTTCTGAGTTTCTCTGTAGCACTTGAAGAGAGTACAGGACCTCCCAGGGCTACAGACTGGCACAATCCTCAGTCTATATCTCCCCCAGCAGGACAGATTCAAAAAAGTGCACACTTTCTAATGGCATTGGCTGCTTGGGAGATGGTAGAGCAGGGCAGTGGGAGAGAAGCAGTCTGTTTGGATGTGCTGCTAACGTCTTGGTTATCTGCTTTCTCAGTGAGAAGAGTTGTGATAAAAACAGTTCAGAAAGATGTCCAGAGCAGTTAATCTCTAGGGGAGGGCCAATGTAAATCATCTGCATCAGAGCCCCAAACTCAGCAGCAGCAGGCTATAGGGAGATGAACTGATGAAAGTCACTGGGGAATGAGAGAACCCCCTGAGCTGCTTTGACTTAGAGTAAAACAGGAGGGCTGATGGAGATGCAATGTCCCTGGGGTGTACAGGAGATGGGGTTGAGTCCCTGCGAGTTTCATCCTCTCCTCTCGGTAAAGCTCAAGGAGTATGTAAGGTGGTGCCATGGGTT
This sequence comes from Apteryx mantelli, assembly GCF_036417845.1. Taxonomy (NCBI): domain Eukaryota; kingdom Metazoa; phylum Chordata; class Aves; order Apterygiformes; family Apterygidae; genus Apteryx; species Apteryx mantelli. Next base: position 6,838,467 of record NC_089996.1, read on the forward strand.
GCATGACCTGGCTATGCACAACAGGGAGGCATGGGGAGCCTGGTGCCGTGCACTGACAAAGCCAAGGGGTCCAAGAGATCTGTGAGCTCGAGGGCAAGTGCAACCTGGTAGGGATGGTCAGATACTTCACAAGGCCCTGCATGACCCCTCCTGGCCAGCTGCTGCCCTAGAGACAGTCAGGAGAAGAGTCCACCCAGCCTGCCCAGGCTGTCCCCTCTGTCCCACAGTCACAGGGCTGACACAAGGCTGAGCAGCTGCCTACCCTATTCCAAACTCACTAAGTACCAAGCTCAACATCCATTTCCAGCCTTCAGGGACCAGGGGCTTCATGCCCCTTTGTGCTTTTTCCCTCTTCTTCTCCCCATTTGAGCTGAAGGTCTGTGTTCTCATGCCTTCAGCTTTTACCTGAAGAGCACAGGAAAGTGGCAGCGGGATGCAAGCATTACATCTGTCAGAAAACCTGTGCCTTTCCTGTGAAGTCATTTAAGAGATGAAGTCACTCGCCATTGTTGATCCACACTGATTTACACCAGAAAATGATCTGACCAGATGTTTTAGTTGTGGTGCTTGATCAACAGGGGTAACTGTCAGAAGACCCTGGATTTATATGTGAGCCAAAGTGCTTGGGGAAGAGATGCAACCAGGCCCCACCATTCCCCACCTGAGACTTTATGGATGGGCAAGTACATCTAGGGGGAAGCAAATACAATCCTCGTCCATGCTACATTGTTCTCTGCACCGAGGGAAAATAGAAACCAGGAACAGAGCCTTTGCTCCAGAGAATCTCCAGTGTCTTACAGGGAAGCACCCATGAGCTACCATGGTAGTCCAGCTTTATGAATTTAATATTTATAGGCAGAGAGAAACTGGACATAGCCTGTGCTGTGTATAGCCTTTCAATTTATGAGTTGGCAGCAGTGGTTGATGGGAGATGTGCTCTGAGGCTCAAAAGTGTGCTTAAGCTTTGTAAATACAATCAGTTCAGGCTAAAGTGAGTGAACAATGTGGAATGTTTTGAGGCCAAATTTGACTTCAGAAAAAAAAAAAAAAAACACCATTGAGCCAGTGGTACTTGAGTGTGTTGTGAAAGCATGCGTCTCTGGGGTCGCAGCATGACCTCCTGGCTCAGAGAGTAAGGACCCCAGTACACTCACTGCAAATTAAAATGTTGCATATGCTCTGAGCGCAAAAAGATTGTACACAGTGACTGTAAGAAGCCTTCCTGAAATGCTCTTGCCTCTGCTGGTGGTCTTGCAGCTTCAACACTGGATGTCTGGCTCATGCTCTCTATTTTTCAAAAGCATTAACAATCATAATCCATATAAAACTGTCATATTGGTTCAACATGTACGTCACCAAAGCCCTGACTAATTTATCAAAGATTTAGTGTTCAGTTGAACAAAGTCTCATTTTTGTAAGCAGATGTAGTTTGCTGGATTGTCCTGTCATCACCCACTGTTTCCACTGGAAAGATGCATCATATCAGCAACTTCTAAAAGTTAAAAAAAGTACATTTTGAAATAGTAAAGTAAACACTTATTGCATGTTCCACGTTAGTCATGAATTAAATAGAGAGCTTAGGAGATAATGCTGCTTGTGATGAAGTGGGACTGCAGTATTACAGCCACTGGTGGATGGATGTACAGCAGATCGGTTGCCTATCGCAGTGATGATGATGGTGCAGTGCACAGCAGTCACACCACTAGAAAGGAGATCATGAGCTGCCCAAAGGAGCTAAAATTGCTCAAGTAGAGGTGGAAATTGAAAATGCCAGTTCAAAGATGTGTCATGCAATGCAGCCCTGGCTTGTCTGGATGATTGCTGGGCTGTGTCCAGTGCATAGTGATATGCAGTATGCAGAATGTCAGATTTTGATAGAAATAGATGAGCACAGGAGATGGCTGCAAAGGAAAGTGGGAAGAAGGCAGTGGTACCATGCATGGGACATGGCTTGACAGACAGAAGGAACAGACTGGTGCAAGGGGTTTTCCCCAGGTAAGGACTGAGTTTTGATCAGATTCAGTTCTGCATTTTGGTTCAGAGCACAGACACCAGGGCTAGGTATGGACACAGTCTGTCCCAGGGGCTGCACATGGGGGCCGTTTGTGTCCCCTCTGGGATGTAATAAAGTGACAGAGACACCCTAGGAACATACTTCCTGGCCAGTGCACTCAGAATCTCTCTCAGCAATGAAAGCAGCATAAAGCAAAATGGGATGGCTATGCTATCTGACCTGCTGCCAGTGGGAGACAACTCTGTGTGAGCGGTGAGGATAGGTTGGAGCAGACAGTGAGATGGATGGGGATGAGAGAGCAGATGGCAAAGTCCGTGCGGGTACAGGGTAGGAACAGGGGTGTGAGAAAGTCCTGGCATATGCAGTGTGGAGGAGATGGTATCGTATACAATGCATTATCCTTACTTCCTTTTACAGTAAATTGGTAACTTTTTTGTATTAAATAAGATTTTATCACTGAATCAATCTTGCACTTTTCTATTCTTGTTCTCTACAAATGACCTTTTTTAGCTCTCCTCAGCTCTTTCCTGATGGGACTCATTAGGAGCTGGTGCTGATTTTAACAGGCATTCACTTTCACTTATCATCTGGAGATTTTTTTTTGGACAATACTTTGTTGAAACAGTCCTTGCAGCTTTCTGGTGCTGTGCTCAGTATCAGCAGCTCCTCCAGGGTCGTGTGCCTGCATCCCACAAAGACATTTGATGTAAGCAGTATCTTTCCCCTCCCAGTCTCCAGTGAGATATGAGTGTCATCAAAGGAAGCACCACCTGCCCAGATGCTTTGTAGATGTACAACTCGAACTTGCAGAATTTCTTGAGACTGTTCGTGATATATTTTCCCAAACACCACATAAACCACAGAGTAGAGCAATGTGGTAAACAATGAAATAAACAATTCCTCTCATCCCACAAAAACTCTCAAAATTTTACCTGATCTGGTTGAATTCTTCTTAAGGGCTACCAGATGTGTTTCTTAGTCACAACTTTCATGTCAAAGAATAGTCTCTGCATGGATATTTTATTTTGCAGACTATTTGTACACTGGCTGGCATAAAAACTAGAAGGGAGTTCGTACTCATTATTCTGTGCAATGCTATTAACAGCCTCTTCTGTGTTGTATGCAATTATTTCCATCGCCCATTTTGCTCAGCTAACCAGACCATTATGTTAAGGAAGACTGTTCACATTTATAGATCTGTTCTGTATTTCTAACAGTTCAAGAGCTCTCTCACCTGGGTACGCTATGACTTTTTTTTTTTTCATTACACCCCTGGCTTTCTGCAAATATTCTGTGCTTATGGGTGCAAATTCTTCCAGAGAAGCATCCAAGGGTGCAGACCCAGCAGACAAGGTGGACAGCATCACACAACAATAAGGAATACCGAAGTGTTTCCCTGAAATGTTTTTAACATGGGACAACAGATGGAATAATGGTCTGTGATTTAATTGTTTCACGAGTGTCAGTTTTTGTTCTTTCTTCAAAGGGCCTATTGGGCACTTAGTCCTTACCTACTCCTCTTTTCTTCCAGAGGTAGCTTTGGTATTCAGTCCTCTACCTGATCATTCAAAGTGGAGCAGCCAGAATCTGGATCAGTCCCTTCAGACACGGTGATGAATGGTGTGATCAAGCAGGATCGCTCGGACCAGAAAAGTACACCAAGTGGAAATGAAGAAGAAAAGGCACCCAAAGAAAAGGCTGCCAGTGAAGTGAGAGATAGCACCAAGCTCCAGCCACCACCCTTTGCGGAGAGGAAGAACGGTAAGTTCAACGTCCGGTGGTGTCAAGAAAGGGGAAGTGAGTGTACACAGAAACTGGATGCATGCTGGTTTAGCATCTCTAGCACATGTTGGGCTTGGGGGATGGCTCAGCATTATTTCTGCATGGTGCTTTTGAGGATGCTTCTTATGGGAGCATGTTAAGATTTAATGGAAGTGGCTCCTTAGCTCAGTATTTCTGTATTAGCCTTAAATGCTGTTGTCGGACTTGAGGCAGTTGCCGTGTTCTTTGCAAACCAAGTTTTTGGTACAATTATGGCTGAAATGTAGCAATTCAGGGTCCTGGGAATAGACTGTTGTTCTGACTGTAGAAGCGGGATTTTCTGAGGAATCAGGGTGACCTGAAGTTTGTCACTGGAGAAGAAAAGGCACTGATAGCTCTGTTGTGCTCTCACAGAGCACTGACAGCTTATTGTCTTCAGCAAAATTACTTCAGTTCTATGTAACAGAGAGCAGAATTTGGTCTGGGCTTCTGCAAGGATCATTTGTGTTTCCATGGCTATGGGTCCAGAAATTGGTCTTATTGTCAGGTGTTGATCCAGATTTCAGTGGAGATATGTTGGAGGAAACCTGACGAACAGTGAGAAGAAAACACAATTCAGCCTGTGCAAAGCATGCTCAGGCTCGGAGTTGTTTGCCATTTCTTTCAGGCAACTGTGTAATATATGAAATGAAGAAAATTCCTTTTGTACACTCTAAGGCTTTCAACATTAAGTCCTCAAAATATCATGTAATGTGAAAGTGCAGCTTGAAGGCACTATTTTTGCTTTGCGTCTTTGATTGTTTGCATTATCGTACAGGACCCAATTTTTCTCAATCACTATAAATCAGAAATAATCCAAATGATGTCATCATGGCAATGTGCTGGTGTCAGACTGGAATAACACAGCAGAGAATCAGGCCCAGAGTCTGCCCATAGTCAGCTTAAGTCACATCAAGGAATGCATTTCTTTTTCCAGTCCCAGATATCAAAGTATACCTAAGATAACATGATACCAAAGGGGAAGACAGTGTAGACTTGTAAAGGGGAAGTGTTAAGGCTGGTTTGTGAAGCATAATATCACACTTACCATTTTTTCTATGGATTTTGCATTTTTCCTTTTTGCATTCATTTCCCCACTTGGTTTTTCTCATAGAAAGGCAAAGAAAGAAAAATCTTCAGCTGCCCATAGGCAAAAGCTGCCCTCAAGCATGACTGGCAGGCTCTGCACTACAAACATGTAGACAACAACTGCATTAAGTGCATGTAGTACAGCAAGCATCTGCCTTGCAGCTGATCTCTGTGCCTGGGGTTCATGCCCTGCTTACAACTGTCAGCTTGACAGTCTAGGCGCGATACAGCTCCACCCTTGCGGCCCCTCTAAGCCGGGTCGTTTGCAAAGTCTGTAAGCGAGAAAAGCCTCCCACAGTCTGGGCATCACTCCAGCTCTTTGCTCTCCTCCTTTTGCTGTTTTTCCCTTTCTTTTGCATATTTAGACAGTACAGGAGCTCAGCTCTTTTTCTGGGCCCGCATGACCCACTTGGGAACAGCTGGCTCCCTTCATCTCACATCATCCCAAGAGTTGGCAGGCCTGCCAAGTGTCACGCATCTCGTGTGGCACTCAGGCCTTCCTTTGATGTCACATTCTCCTTTGTGACAGCTCCTACAGGGCTGATGAAACAGCTTGATAAACTCCTGGCTTGGGAGATGAAGAGTGGCTTCTCCCACTGCAGTGCAGCCTGTCCTCCTTAGTGGTATACAGCAGCCACCTGCCTTCGCCCTGTGAAGGCCAAGAAGACCTACAGTGAAGGGATCCCTGAGGAAGGTGTAGGTGAGAGCTCCTGGCTTGCCATGCTGCTCCTTACCTTATCCTGTTCCCTAGCCTCAAACCCTGCATTGCCCCCCATGCTCCTGCCTACCCACTGGTCACTCCCATCCTCACCCTCAACCACCCCGTCAATATATGGGGGCAGAGCAGTAGTGGGGAGCAGGGACCCACTGGTTAAGACTTGGATACTGAGGTAGACAGAGTGCCTGCAGAATAAGGTGGGGGAAAGGGATACAACTACCATCTTTAGGGACCTGTCAGGGCATGTAAGGCTTCCTGAACCCATTGAGTAGCTTGTCATGCCAGAACAGCTGATAACATTTTATTTCAAAGAGAAGCAAGTGCAGGTGTTACTACCTCCTCCCAGTCTGTCGCATCCCATCTGAGGAGACAGGGTGTACACACCTCAAATAGGCATGCTTTGTCCCCTACCACCTTCCAGTTCAGGGCTGGTGATCTGTAGAAGCTTGATAGGTATCAGACAGACACCTGTCAAGGGCATTGTTCTTCAGGGAAGACTAGCTCCTGCATGAGTCTGAACTTTCAAACTGCAGCCTTTATTTGACTTAACTTTGATTTAATAAAAACAGTTTAGCTAAAATATTTTTAAATAGGAAAATAGTCTTTTTAACTCTTGTATTATTCAAAAATGGCTGAGGGGATTTCATTTAAATTTGTAAAAATAAATCACCTTTGAGCAAGCACAAAGCCCATTCAGCAGGACCTACAAAAAAACAAGGCCTGGATACATAGGTACAGGAAAATGGAGACTGTCACCTCTACAGTGAGCAGTATTCTTAACATCTGCTTGCCCAGTTCTACACCCTGGCCCTGCCCTGTTTCTTCCCCTCAGACTGCTTTTGCACCAAGATATACCAAGTGCAGCTCAGACTGTGCTGACTCCCACAGCCCATGATGTTTATATGTTCAATGATATCTTCTCCTTGTAAGTTCTAGCCCACACTGGCCTGGGCTGGGCAGAGCTGTCTTGGAAGAGCCTAAGACAAACACATCTTTTGGTCTTCCTAAAGTCACCAGTGACATTAGGTTTGGAGATGAGATCTGCCTGGATCTCCCATCTTAGCCATCATGCAGGTTGAGTGCTAGTCCCATGGACTCTTGTGTAGGGCTGGCATCCAGAGCCACGGACAGGCACTGTGCGCTCAGTACCCCAATGTCACCCCCCCTCAACCAATGCTCTACATAACTGTTTCATCTGTGTATGTAGCGAGTCTCAAGTTCAGTGCATGGTGTCTCTCAGAGTGAGGACACTAGCTGTTCTGCTCACTCCTCTGTCCCTCCCAGAGTTGGTTTGCTTGCACACACCAGCCAAAGGTACAAAAAGCCATAGGATAGCACACAATGCAGTGGGCACACAGGCCCCTGCAGGGCACTGGGGTGCCTAGGAGCTGCCTCCCCGAGGTGCTGGAGCCTTCAGCCTGGGGATGATGAGGGCCAGTGTCTGCAATACAAAATGTGAAATGGAGCTCCACTGTGCAGATACCAAAGGTCATCACACTCCGTTCCAGAGGTGCTTGGTATGAGTATCCTTCATAGGATCAGCCATCCACTCCTTAGTGCTAATTAATCAGTTTGGGGTCAGAGGTCTACAGGGCAACCTGAGCAAAAAACCTGGATGCCCTGCTGGTGGGATAGCAGTTCCTGACAACCCCTAAAGCAGCCTTAGGCTCCATAAGCTGCTTTTCCTTCCTGGATCCATCTGAAACCCTCTCAGATGTTGTTCTTTCTGACACCAGGGCCTGCGGAAACACTCTGAAGCATCAGTGCTCCCAGAATCATTTTCTTCAGATGGTGATGGCTTCCCTCTCATCCCATCCCATCTCATCCCATCATGCTGCACTCCTGTACTTTATCCGTCGCAGCTGCCATGGGAACAGCTGTATAGCACTTCTCTGTTTAACTTCTCTGGCTTGCATCAAGCCTATCTTTACCCTACTCATCCCCTATATGACTGAAGATACTGACTTCTCTGTACACCTTCCCTGCACTGGGAAGGCTGTGAGGATGCAGGTTCTGTGGATAACTTTGATCAAGCATGTCTCCCAGTGTCATTTTGGTCAGGTGGGTTTCAGCAAGAATTTCATGATATCACTTGTCATAAGAAAAGGGATCAGAGAACGTGCAAGAGCTACTTCCTATCAAACAGCTTGTCAAAAAGTGTCTCAGTCCATGTGCTCACTGTGTGATGAAATAGGTGTCCCCTAGTACCATCCAAAGATAGCAAAGAGTTACTAACCCTCATTCTCTGTCCTATGACTCTGAGAGTCAGAGGTATTTCACTTAAGAAGATATCTAAATGGCAGTCATCCGGTCTGATCTGATGAGGTTTCTCTGCCCAAGAAGCCCTGCTCTGGGTGGGCTCAGTCCCCTATGGATTGACCCATTTCTCTCCAGTGACTTTCAGAGCTTAGATGACCAGCTCTTTAGGACACCCTTTACGAAATAGATTCATCTCACCCATTTGTCTCCATAAATCTGGTTGGATCCAGTCTGGGTGCCTGAGTTTTATTATAGGTCGTGGATCTAGTGCACTGAGACCAGAGTGCTGTTTCTCTCACCCATATGTGGCCAGATGCCACTAACTGGCAAGCTGAATGAGATGGGTCCTACCGCTAGCGTTCAGACACTTGCGGTTAGGAGAGCTGAGTGGCCCTTTGTGCCTACTCCGGTTCAGCAGCATGATTGCTAACTGCTCATAATGTTTCCACATAGGTTCCCCATTGCAGGTTTGGAAAATAATGTAGTTAAACTCTTCTGTTTATTTGTGTAGTGAAATAGACCCTCTGACCACTGGCTCCTTTAGCCCCCTGCAACAAAAGGAAGGATTTTGAACTGCCCATCTGGTTTGCGTTTAATGTAATGTACAGAAAGGTTGCACATTTTCAGGGCCCTTGTTCATAAGTAGTAGATTGTACACCAGTTTATTACACAAATGGAGCTTTTATTGCTGGGCTTTGTTGAGCTGCCAGTTAGGATAAAAAAAATGTAATGTGCTTCATAAGCCCTATCAAAGAAAATTAGAAAGCATTAAATTCTTTTCAAACTATCAGCCATTGGTGAGCTGGTAATCAAATCCAGAAAGGCTGATCAGAGGTCAAGACTTTCTTGCTCTTGGTGTTTTTGAATCAATAATTACTATGAAAGTCATATAAGTGAAACATAAAAAAAAAAAAAAGAGCAGTCAGCACAACATCACAGTGCATGGGCCAGAAGAGGTAAGATATCTACAAGTTTGGGGGAGTGAACCCAGATAGTCTCTGCTCAGTTCTTGTGAACATGTGTTTCAGTTTAAATGTATATTGCAATGGTTATTAAATTACTATCTAGTCCCAAACATAATCTAGCCCTTGTTCCACATAGCCAGGTAAGAGGTGTATCTGAAGGAAGATTTTCCAAATTACCTTTGAATCCAAATTAAATAAATACTGCAAATATTGTATTGAACCCAGGTGATAACTAATCCACAATGAAATATCAGCCTGCAGCCTTGAACCACACAGCCCAGTTTTAATGCCACTTAAATCAGAATGTAAGAACTAAAAGAATTCCAGGAATCCAATGATATAAACTGTATTTTTAGAACTGTGAGTGACTTGTGAGAGTGAAACATCGCAGTGACTAAAGATAGCACAAGCAAGGTTTTCCATGATTTATCGCAAGAACATTCACAGTAAGTTAAAGTCATCGAATGATGTGATAGCAGCACCTACATGTTGGCGTGTTTACAAGACAAGTCATTCATAACATATTTGTCACAGAGCAAAATTTCCATAACAGAGCTCTGAGCTGCGTCTTCCTTGCACAAGAACCACACATCACTTTTCTATTAAGCCGCTGAGAGGTTCATTTGTTTTCTAGGATCTATTTTTTTCTTTAATGCAACCAGGGAGGAACCCACCTGCCTGCAAGTTTCAGACGTCTCACAAGCTTTCAGTCTGGGTGAGTGATCAAAGCAACAGTGGCAGAAGAGGAAGATCTTGTGTTGACCCGGACTGGTTGTGCTCTCACCCTGTTTCTTGCTGGCCATTTGGAGTTCGGTTATCATTCTAATAGGCGTTTGTCAAACCCTGAGGTGCGACTGGTATTCCTCCCTGGGGAACTGAGTTGCTTTGTGCACCCAGAAGCCATGTAGGACCTTTCTTTACAAAGCAAAATGTGTACAGGGGTTATTTTAAGGATAAAGTCATGGCGAACATTTCCTGACACCTCACGATCAGTGTTGCTTTTGGCTCCTGGCCCTTGCTAGCTGCAGTTTGTAAGGGTAAAGGAACTGGCTCACGGGGAAGGGGCTACACCGCAGAACAGTTTTCTCTGTTTCTAACACACTTGGATGCTTTCAGGTAGCAAAGGCCTGGCACATGCAATCACCACACCACAGGCAGAAGTGACCCACCCTGCAAAGTACTTTGCCTCCCCCAGCCTCATACCTTGTACACTAAAGTCACTCTGAGTCTTTTTTTCTCATGTATCAATATCTTGAGTTCCCCTCCTGGCACAAAACTACACTGAATGTGCAGGGGGCTCTGGCCATTTTTCCCAAGCTGAGTTCCCTTCTCTGCTGGATGAAGACATCACATTCAGGGTTAGGCAGGTGGCTAGGGAGACTGGAGTCAGTTCCTTTCTCCCTCCATTCCTCCACTAGCCATCTCATGGCATCCCTGTCCAGTCTCTACCCAAGAACAAGGCTGTGCTCAACTCTCTGTAACCTCCCGCATTGCCATGGTGGAGTATATGCGAGTCATTGTCATTTCTGATTTTCTTTTTCAGGTATCTTTTGAGATGTTTCTAAGAACAATTTTTGTCTCATTGTGACTCAAAGCTGCTGCTTTTTTTTTTTTTTAAGAAGTCAAACTGAACTGGAGACAGCCATTTGACATGATTCTTTTTGTTGTTCCATCTCCCCTGATTTTCTCACCAGGGTGTGCATCGAACCAGCTCCTAATATGCTTCCATGAGAGACCCGGTGCTGACGGTTATCTCAGCACTGGTTCTGCAAAAAACAATTCAGAAAAGCATGGTGCTGAGGCCTAATACTTATCCCATTATCTTCAGTGGGTGCACTCTTACAGGTAGAGTTACCTGCAAGGGCTTTCCTGAGTGCCACACTGGTCAGGACTGGTGCTCAGCACCAAGCAGGACTGACTCCCCAGGGAACCGAGTCTCTTCACACCACTGACAGCGCAGCTTTAGCACTCAGTATCCAGGATCTGCCTGGTGTCCTTCCCTCGTAACCATGCCTGTGGTTAAATAAGCAGTGATTATAAGCTTTCATTTCCCCGCTGCATTGGTGGAAGAAGAGCACTGATGTCTCCATGCAGAGCTTCAATTTGTGTTTCCTCTTGTTTGCATCTGTGGTTCTTTCCATGTTGCTTTCATGATTTGCAGTCTTGAGGCCTTTTCTCAGCAAACCTGCAGGCAGGTTGCATTTAGCCTGTCTCTCATTTTTTTGAGCTGATTTTGGGAGCCAGTGAGCCCAGGATAAAGTTCAATTCAGGTCACATTTCCTACTGCATAATCGAGCCTGATTGGTAGTATGTGAATGACATTTGAACATATGAAACTTCTTTTTGAAACTGTGATCTGTGCTATAAAAACCTGATAGCCCTGGAATCATAGAAAGGAAACATCCAGCTTCAAGGATAACATTGTGTTTCCTTCATGCATAGTTAACCTGTGGGACTCAGTGGCACATGAGCTTGATAAGACCAACAATTCAGCAGGATTCTGGAAAGGTTTAGGCCTTTTCTAGAGGTAATGAGAATATCTACAACATCATAATGAACAAGCATGCATATATCCAAGTGTGGAATCTAACATGTAATGATAGTTAAAGATTGGCTGGTTTTTGGTTAATTATTCCTTCATTTTCCTCTCCAGGACTATTCCATCTTTGTCTAGAATTTGGGACTACCGGCAGTCAGATTGGATATGTGAAATTGGTGGTCCTTTGTGTTCTTGCACATATTGAGTTCCACAAGGAAAAGAAGACCTTTGAAAGCAATTAAGTACAGATATTATCTCTGGCTCAGGAACTCCTTGAGCGCAGGCAGTTTATTCCAGTATTACACTCTTCCCTTGGCCACTATCAAGACATTGAGTCTGACTACTGCAGCCACTTTTAGATTTTCATCTGGAAATTATCTTTGATGTTAAGTGTGTCTGTCAAGATCTATTGGCTGGAAGCAGAACTTGGGCAAATTTGGACTAAGAAATGAGGCTCAAATAGTTCTTGAGGGTAATTTATCTGTTAAACCAGCTTACCTGGAGATTCATTGCAACCTCCAGCAACTGAAGTCTTTCAGACAGAAGTGGTTGGTTCCTTCCAAAAGATCTATTCTAATAAAAAAAGAAATTACAGATTTATGCAGAAATCCCTGAGAAACTTTCTCTGGGCTTTCTCTCTCTACATATTTGGTTGACTCAGTGCTCTCAGCTGATGAGCAGCAAGTTCAAAGGAGTCACACAAGGCTGTCACAGGAGACATATGAGGTACCATAAACTTCACTATAGTCAAAAACAAAGACAGCCTTGCTCCACATCAGCAAGTTATAATCAGTGCATCACTGCTGACCCTGATAGACTTTAAAGCTGTGCTTTTGTAGTAGTGATAAGAGGGAAAAAGGTGATGAGTTTTTACAACTTTTCATAGGAGAGCACCAACTTGTAAAAATCAGGAATGTTGAAGAGATGATCATAAATGGTGCCTCTGTCTTTGAAAAGAATGAATATATGAACATACTGGAACAGAAGATGTTTCCAGTTAATGCACCATCTGTGTTAGATTTGTCCATTTACAAAGAGGAAACAGATATTTTCACTCTGAATGACTTTTTAAATTAAGAGACAACAAGGAAAGAAAGTACGTAAGTTGTATCTGCGTGTCTGTGTGCGCAAGTGTTTGTGAGTGTGGACGTGCACGTGTGCATGTGTGAACCCCTCAGGCAATTTGCTCTGAGCTGTCTGACCTCTGCACAATTTACAGACAAACAACACAGAAACCACATGGCATTGCATAATCCTCATGACATTCTCCATACTGCAGCACAAGCTCTTTTTTTAACTAACTTCATGGAAATTGTCATCAGTAGAGGCAGCCCAGGGTGAAATGTCATTTGGCCTTCAAATCAGGAAGGCCAAAGGCTATGGAAGGACAGGCAGACTCAGGGATGATAAGCTAGCCCAGTGAGCTCTCTGTGTGGACCCATGGTAGGATCCTGCATGCACGGCTTCCTAGGGAACCTGGGAAGGAACTATAGCAGAGTGCTAGGCTCATTAAGGAGTCAGGTCCAGCCTCAGTGATGATGCAGCATCTGGGATGGACTGGCGCTGGCCTTGGGATAGAGCAAAGGCCTCCAGCTTCCTGCAGAAGGGATGGCCCAGGGCTTTATATACATTGCACTGCAGCTTTTCACTGTGCTTGTAAAGCCGAAGGAGAGGTCTGAGCAGTTGTGGCCTGGATGCTGACTTCTCTGGGGCTGGCAGGAGAAAGTGCAGCCACCCATGCCTGGAAAGCATGATCTACACCGCTGCTTGTGTACTGACAGTGGAGCCAGAGCCACAGACCTCATGGAGAGAGGGGGAGGCACCAGAGAGACCAGTGTGCCAGACACGGAGCCTGCTCCCATGGCTGATCAACAGCCAGAAACATCTCTGTGGAAGACCTGCTCTGAGCTGGTTATGTGCTGGCTGGCTGAGGCTAGTTCCTCCCTTCCTTTGACGTTCCTGTCACAATAGCTCTGTCTGCCCTAGCACTCCCTTGTGTGCCCAGTTGCTCTGGTTTGGGCGACAAGCAAAAGCTCCCCGGGGGCTAGAAGGGCTGCTATCATAGCCGCTGTGCTCCGTTCTCGTGTTTGTTGTGGATCCTGCTTTCTCAGGGCTCGTTCGGGGCGGGCTTGAAGTGGTAGTGCTTTCAGGAATCCATCTCCAGACCTAGCGCTGCATCGTCTTCTGGTAACATCTGGCACAATACGTATGTGCAGATGTTCAGCACTGTGGCTGCTTCCCAGTAGTTAGCTGGAGTGGTGTTCAGAGAACAGCTCCACGGATGGGAAAGGCTGCTTTGTACTGGAGCTGCGCAAACCAGCTCATACATTTTAAAATGAGAAGAGAGGAAATTCACAGCTGTGTCTTTGTTATATGTGCATTTAGGGCCAAATCAGGCCTCAGTTTCTGGCTTGGACATAGAGAACGCTGCAGGGAGAGGGCTGTTCCTTCTGAAGCTGCTGAGCAGCAGCAAACTCTTTCCGTAGCTACTGCTGCAACCCTGGGGCTGCACAGCTGTTGTTTCTCCTGCCCTAGAGCTCCCAAGAGATATATTTAAAGCATGCTGCCCAATCCTTACTCTTCCATTCCCCCTAAATCCTGCTGCTTGGGTGCCCTGCAGTCCTGGAGGCTATGATGTGTGGAAACAATAGAACAGCTAGGCTTTTCCGGACCCATGGGACCGGGGTAGAACCTGTACTTTCCTTCTGTACATTTCTCAGAGCTGCAGAGTTTCTGCCTTACAAACCCTCCTTTCCAACACAGCCTGCCACACTTGCTGAGATCTCCAGCAGAAGGGGGAAAGTTTTGCTAATTGGGGTCTGGGAAGCTTCTTGGCTCTGCCATGGATTTCCTCATGCCCAGTTGTGTTCCTGGAAAGCTGCTGGTACTTTGTTTCCCTGGACAGTGTTTTTGGTTTTCACTGTAATGGGAGGAAGTAAATCATTCCAGTGAATTCTGTCTTAAGGCTTTTTAATCAGAATGCTGTCACACTCATCACAGATGAAGGATCAGAAATCAGAAAAACCTAGAGATTTTGCAGATGAACCAGCATCAGTATTCAAGCAGCTATTTAAAACACTGTGCTCTGTTTGCACATATGGCAGTCGCTGTTCTGACATCCAGAACTTCAACCCTTGCAAGGCTACAGAGTGTGATGTACTTTACAAGCATGGGGTCTGTAGTGCTGCTGGCTTTCAGATATCCTGGATTAGGGCTCATGGACCTCCTTCCAGGCTGGTAAGGCAGCAGCAGGTTTTCTGGCCCCGGTGCTGTTTTGTGTTAGCTTCGTCTGGATGAAGGATAAGGCAGTTAGCCCTGCTGCTCTGGAGAATGGCCTGTCCAGCCTGTTAGCTGCACGAAGGTGCTCAGCTCTGCGTGCCTGCTGCCCGTTGCACTCTGCCTGGGGGGCTGCTGTGCTTGCGGGGTAGCGACATGTCTGGGAAGATGTCCTACAGGGACAGGGAAGGAAGCTAATAAAAACCCAGTAAGACAAAAGCTGCTTCCATTGCCTGGACTAACCAAACACTCGTAGACTGGGCAAGGCACAACAGCCTGGCTAGGTCTTTCACAGGCTGACAGTTCCTGTCTTGTGTTGAAACTAGTCAAAAAATGTAGCTAACCACTGTCACAGCCACAGCTACAACTTCACACCGAAAAAGTTGCAAGGCTGGTCGGAGCACACACACAGCTTCCGTGAAAACGGAGCCAAGCTCTCCAGCCACTTCTCTGTTCACCATGCCCTGTCTTCCTGATGCTACAAGGCTTGTTATGACACTTTCAAGAACATGTTAAAACTTTTAGAAGTAGGAGGCACCTACAGAACTGCAGGGACTGCTATTGATATTGTCAATGATGTTTAGGGGTACAACACACACTGCTCTATCAGTGGACTAATCAGCTCATGGTAATAAACTTCAGTTTGTTCCTTTTATGGGCGCTTCTCCCAAAACCACAGTCCTACAATGCTCATACCAGATGTGAAGCACTCCTCTGGCCAGCTAGCAGCATGCAGGACAATAGACATTGTCCTCGGTGGTACGTGGTTTAGCCAAGGATAGCTGAACTGGTCAGGATGGAAAAGACTATTTGGAAATATGAAAGTAAACACTGAGCAGCAGTATTTACACTGAAGAGTAGCTTCCAGCTAGCAGGGAATTTTAAAGAGGAGCATTAAAAAGTGCCAGGATGTACAGGTACTACTGGGTATGAGATGGCATCAGAAGACTGGCCAAGCAGAGGTTTAGCACACCCATAAACACCAGGCCATGAACCTATATGTTTTCAATGGGACTGGGAGCAAGAAGACCTGTAGCACCATAAGGCATCCCTGGAACAGCCTCTAGGTTGTTCACAGCTGGAGCAGTGTTGCCCAAGCATCAGGAGCCAGAGCTGCTTTCGCCTGGAGCTGTGAGCAGCCACAGTTTGCTGCATAGTGACAGGCATGGAGACCAAGGTGGCTGTGGATTTGTTACAGTATTATTGTCCAAATTCACTACAGGAGGGACTAATATGAAGCCAGCAGAAGAAGCACTGCACACTCTGTACTCAGGGCTGTTTGCAAATCACCAAAGCAGCGCTCACAAGGAACATGGCCATTAGGAAAGATGTTAGTAAAGCAAGAAGAATCATAACATTAATGTAAACATGACAGATCCCTTCCTGATGGATGCATGTAGTCCATAAACGTTGTCACTTTGGAGTTCTTGCCAGAGATTCCTGAAGGTACTTTTAAGCATGCTGCAGTCTCGTCCTGTGGTTCTTGGGGTTTCAAAATTATGCTCATCTGTTTGTAATTGAGGCCCATTTGGAAGCAGAAAAGAGTGCTGCTGAGAGACTCCTTTTGAACTAAGAGTGTCTTCAGCCCTGCTGAGAAGATTCCCCAGGCAGGTGAAGCTCAAAAAAGTTCTGCATCATCCCAAGATGTGGCAGTCAAACCCACCTAAAATGGGTCTGATGCAGGACAGGCACAAGGGTATGTGAATGTGATGATCACTTCAAGTTTTCCAGATATAAGACCCAACCCTGCAAATATCTCCTGTCTACTGTACTGGCATAGTCATTGCTCAAAATAAGCACTTCCACCAGTGAGCATTAAATTGGCTTCCAGATTTTTGCAACTAGAACCTTGATACCTGATGTAAGCCTCAGTAGTTAATTCTGGTAACATCTGGGAGCTTGCTGAGGTGAAAGAACTCTTGCTTTGCAATATCTGTCAGACATACAAAAGATCTGCGGGCATGATTCCAGAGAGCTGTGTTCATCACCTTGGACTCCTCTGGACCCTGGGCAGAGAGAGACCCTCTGTGTGTTGTACAAGGGTAATGGTTGGGTGTTGGCCTGTGCCGGCATCACTGTAGAAGTCCTCTGCCACCCTAATGGGTTCTGCAAAGACACTGAGGAAAAGAGAAGGACACAGCTACTTTCCAGAAGGGAACAGGATCGAAAGAAAATACTGTCCTGAGAAGGTAGAAGATTTCTCTAGCCCACAGATGTTTTTGTTGAAATCATGGAGGGGATGACACAGAATCTGTCCATCTGCATTTTGTGCTTTGTCCAAGTATGGACTGCTGTCTTTCAAACATGCACATGGCAACTCTGAGACATCCTGATTAACTCCCTGATCCCCTTAGTTGTGTGTGCAGCATCAGACTGTGAACGGTAATGGTTCCCAGCTTTGCTTTAGGCCCAAAGGTCTCCTGAAAGAGGTTCCCTTTATTAGTACTGAACCAGGGTTTGAAATGTTGATATGCCTTGAAAGCCTCAGGCAGTCCCTGACACGTGTGTGCTGTGATCCTGCTCCGTCAGTACAGAGATTTGCTCCCCTGAAAATGAAACTGAAATATTATAAGAACCCCTCACTAGGCCTGAAATAGCCCTTTGCAATCTGGGACTGTCTAAAGTAGGTATCATATGAAGAGGAATGGTGACAGTAAAGGAGAGAACAAACTGAGATCCCACCTCTACTTTGGTCCAGCCACTAAGTAGCTTGAGACACAGGTGCACAGGCTGCTTGGAACTGTTGCTTTGCTCTTGTTGTATACAACCTAGAACAGTGATTTTTTGGTGCTCCCCCTTCCTGAGAGGAGCTGGTGGTATCACAAAGATACGGGAAGAGTGGGGTGACATTGAAAAGGGAAGAAAATTGCACTGGAAAATGTTCAGTGAGTGCAATCTAGAAATGAGGTAAGGGATTCTAGTCTATGGGAGCTGCAGAAAAAGGGCAGAGGTTTTTTTTCAGAATCCTGTGGCTGGATGAAATGCAGCATTCCTGATGTGAAAGTGGAGCATCAGGGATTCATTCCACTACCATGAAAGAAGGTGGCGTGAACATCCTTTCTTCTCACCTCCCCAGGTATCATGCGCCAAAAGCAGGTTTCCGACCTCAGTGAAATCTATGGGAAACTTACTGTTGACACCACGGTGGCTGGGATTTCAGTCTAGCAGGGTTTTGCCCTATGTGAGTTATAAGACTCCTCTCTCCTTGGTCACACTGTACAGATGTATCACATGCCTCTGCATTCAAGTGGATTTTAAAGTCAGTCAAAACCGTCTGAAAGTATATTTCTCTGCCATAGTATATAAAAATATTATCCTTCTGGCTTGTCTCCAAGAGAATACTAAAAATAGCTTATTAAGTTACTCAGTGAAAATCACTAATATAATAAGACTTTTGTGTCTTATTTCATTAATGAAGGAACTCTAGTGCTGTGCTTTAATGTGGTACTGCTGTAAATCAATACAGAATATTTTTGGAAAAACACAATCCTATTATTCAAAGATATTTTTGTAGGATGAAGTTAGAAAGGAACATTTATTGCCATGACTTTTGTCCAACTCAATAAGTTATTTGCATCTGAAAACTTTAGTGCTGATTAAATCAAAGCATGCTTCTGCGCATGGGATGGCATTTGCTTTGCTAGTTTGTTCTACTGCTGTTTGTCCAGCCCAGGAGAGAATATATGTGGCAGGGAAAGGCTTGGAGCTAAATCTTGCTCTGACCCCATGCAGCAGAAACCCGTGGCTTACCTAGGGAGCAGTCAGAGCAGGATATGGCTCCTAGCTTTTACTGAACAGCAGCCAGAAAGCATTAAGTCTGGGATGTGGCCTAACTCTGAGACACAGAATTCCTGTCCCTTTTCCAGTCTCCAATTGTTTGTTAATAAATCCCACAGTCTGTGACCAACCCAGATGAATGCACTGAGAACATAGCATAAGAACGTAAAAACTGTTCTGCCAGGTCAGGCCAGAGGTTATTCTAGATCACCATCTTGTCTACTGTGCTAGTAGCTGAGGAAATGTGGAAAAACAAGGCAAGCACACAAGCAGCAATTCTCCCACAGTTCCCATATCCAGCGTTTAGCAATTCAGGTTTTTCCTCAGCAAGGAGAAAGTCTTTATATTTAATGGCCTTAGCAGATATTTCTTCCATGAATTCGTCTAATTGCCTTTTGAACTCATGTAAAAGAGGTGATTTGCTACTTCCGCTGTAGCCTACTGAGAGATGTAAATCATTGCACTGCTGCAATAACAAGAGAAACAGACAGCATTCCTCCCGCGGTTGCTTTTCCTGGATGCTGCACCAGTGCTACCATTGCCTCTGCTCTCTCCATAGAGCCAGAGACAGCTCTAATATATTTCTGTTTAAAAAGATTGCCATGATGGTCTCTGCTTTGAGGTTAGAAACAGTGTTCTTACAACGCCTAAGTCCCCAAGGTGCCTCTCGTTTGGCTTTGCCAATGATTCACAATTGCAGTCCTTTAAGCACCTCTGCAGGGTGAAGAATGGATTATGCAGCAGGAGCACAGATGAGTTGAGTGAAAGGGGTCCTCTTAGACAAGAAACAGTGTTCAGCTGTTAAAGCTGAGAGCATGCGTCTGGGAGCAAATGATATAAAACACCACGGCACTGTCATGAGCCTGGAACTAAGCATTACACACTCTCTCTAAATCCACATATCCATATGGAAGAAACCTCAAAAAGTTCTCCTGCCCAAAGCCAACATCAGCTTTACCTCAGACATTGCTGACAGAAGTTTGTCCATCCTGTTGTTAAAAATCTTCGATGGAGATTCCAACTCTTGCCTAGGCAATCTTCACTCCAGCTAGAACTTCCCTTCCTGAAATGCAAGCCCATAACTTCTTGTCCTACTCAACATGGGTACAGAAAATAAAATAATCTATGTCTTTCCATGGTAGCCTTTTCTAAATTTAAGAACTTATTAGGGTTCCCCTCAGTCCAGTTTTCTCCAGACTATCCCCCAGTTCTCTGGGTCTTCCCTTGAAGGTCTTATTTTCTAGGCTTCTGGTCATTCTTTCTGTCCACTGAACTCTCTCCATTTGGTTTACATCTTTCTTAAAGCAAAGCCCACAGCAAAACCTACTGCTCAAGCTGAGAACATACCCATGTTGAGTAGAGCAGGAGGTTCAAGTGATGTGCTTTGCAGTCTTTACTGCATATACCAGTCGAGTGTTCACCCTTTTCATGCCTGCATAGCACTGATGATGGTCTCGATCCAGCTGATGATCCAGGTCTGTTTCTGCAGAACTGTGGCATAAGCTATTGCTCTACACGTTGTAAATGTGCAGCGGGTCGTTCCAGCATCATTCTCATAGAATTTGTATCTGCAAGTGTCCTCACTGAAACACATCCTAGGTTCTTTTTCAAAATCATTTCAAACTGTAATCCTGCCCTCCAACACACCTGCATCCCCTTCCAACTTGGTCTTTCCTTATTATTAAATGAAATAATTCTTTACTCCGGTTTGTGGGTGGAAACAGAGAGTAACAAGGAACTCTGTGGAATCTAGTGACCCACTGAGAACTTCTTTCCAAGTATACTTTTTAAACTGTTTTGTACCCACCTTGAACAGTTTTATATAGACCATGTTTTCCCAATAAGCTTTTGCAAATGTGTCAGGCAGCGTCAACAGCCTTTTAAATAGAAGACGGATGACATGTACTGCTTCTTCCCTATCCACAAGTGTCACAGAAAGATTAGATTTGACACATCCACACTGGCTACTATTTATTTCTTTTTCGTGATTTGTTTCAGTATGTGTTTGTTGGCTTGATTAGTTTTCCCAGTACTTTTCTGGAAATGGAAGTTAAGCTAGCTGATCTATAATTTCCCTTTTTCAAAAACAGATAATCTGTTTATCATTTGCCTAAGCAATAAGGAGTGTCGTATCTCTATTCCAGCCTTATGTCTTTAAAAATCTGTTTAAACTGTCAGTACTTAGAACATTACAATAGATATATCTTCCAGCTATTACACAGAAAGCAGAATTAAAGTCATTTGTACATTCACTGATTATTTCCAAGACTTGTTCTTTCCCCAATGTTTGGTCCAATAGGCATGTGATAGCTGCTTACATGAAGGGGTATTCTGATGGAATGAAACACACTGATGTGAGACAGAAGACAGCTCCGAGACGAGCCTCTTGGAGGCTGGCAATTTCATATTTCTCTTTTAATAAAATAATTAAAAAGTCAATGGAAGCGTAACCCAAGAGTTAGCACAGTGTAGGGGAGTTTACAGAGTCTAATCCCGTCCAGTGCACATTCTGCTGTCACTGTGTATGGCACGTGAGTTCTCAAAGAAATAAAATTATGATTTATGAAAAAGTCTGTCTTAAATGAACTGTAAGCACATATAGCTTGTCTGGTGCAAAAAGCCACAAATGTACTAATTAAAGACATTAGATACATAAATCAAGACATCTTAGGCAGAAGGAAGGAGAGAGATGACTTAAATTCCCCAGCTCTGCCAGGTCCCACTGTCCCCTCACAGGAAATAAAGAGGTGAAGTGTTCTCCAAGGCAAAGAGCAAAGCTGAGTGACACTATCAGCAGAGGAGAAGCAGCAGGTACCCAAAACACCTCTAAGAGGAGTGCAAGTATCACTGATTCCCCAAGGAGATCATAGAGTCTGGGAACAGCATCTCTTTCTCTATTTGGCCCAGAAACATAGAGTGGTTTTCTCCTTCTTCCCAGATAAGTGTAATTTTCTGTTCTCACTGATGCTGAATTACAGCTTGCGAAGCATCAAAAATGCCTTGGATATACTACAGTCTTTGGGAAAGATCAAGGCAGAGGAAAATGTGGGCTAGACGGTTCCTTTCTAGCTGCCGAGGCAATGCCAGAACCAGCCTGGACTCTTTTCAGGCTGTTAGCAGAAACACTGCAGGCTCCAGAGTGCCCTTCCACAGTGCATGGTTTCCTTCACTTTCAGCCTCAGGAAGCCTCCTGCCTCACAAGCAAAAGTCCTGCCATGAGGAATAGGCAGAAGCCAGAAGATGGCACAAGCAGTATCAGATGGAATGCTTATACCTGCAGAGACTCACAACACCCAGCACAAGGCATAATCCCCTTTTGATTGCATCAAAAAGCTGGCCCTGTTAAAATAATAGAGCATTATGGAATCTATGGACTCAGGTCAGTTTGTTAACCATATATAGCATAACCCACTACAGCTGACTGAGAGCATTTTAATAACTTTGAATTTATTTCTGTAAAAATAAATGAAATCTAAAATTTAATCTATAATTCATGCAAAAAAAATATACACTTGCTTCTTTGTGCCTCTCCAGCACTTTACAGTTCATTGTGTACAATGTCTGACATGCAAAACAAATGGGAATGTTACCTTGCTCAAACCAATTCTTGTTTTCAGGTCTTAATTTTTTTGCTTGTTTGTTTAGCTTCAATAAGCCTCCATCTTCCATAAATTCAGGAATGCTGTCTTAGCAATAATCTCTCTTGCATCTCCTTCTTGCAGATGCTGTTTATTCCCTTTGATCCCCACATTCACTCATCCAGTACATGTGAGGAGTTCACAGCTTCAGAAGCACTTGTCCGTTATTCTGAGGAATTGTCCACAATGAAACCCACACTCCAGCCCTGGTAGACTTATGGTCAGCTTCACTTTTCCTGTGATGTGAGCTAAAATTGTTCTGCTCTCCCAAATCTATGCAAAAGACATTTCTGTGGTTTTGAGAATAAATCTGTCCCACTCATCCACTCTGGGGAGAAGGGACACAGAGCCCAAAACACAGAGATCGCTGTGCTGAAAGGCCACAGGGAAGGGAAGGGAAGGGAAGAATGACTCTGAGTGTGATAGCGTGAACACACTGTGGGAGATATGTCCCTCTAGCTAGGGAAAAGGATTGTCTTGAAGATGGAATCACAGGGTAAATTTGGCCCTGAATTAGCCCACGGCCATACTATTGAATTTCACAGTAGGTGAATTCTTTGTGCTGAGTGTTTCAGTGTAGGTCCTGGCTGACTGTAACTCAGTCTCTGTGCAGATAGAAAAGGAGGACAGAATGAGTGAAACTCTTTGTAGCTCTGAAATATGGCAGTGAGGCAAACAACTTTTATCTTAATGAACTTGGAGATCTATTCATCTTTCCTTTTCATCAGAGAATCCTTTTCTTGCACTTTTCACCTGCTCCAGACACTTTGACTTTCACTCGATCTGGGCTGCTGTGACTTTCTGTGCTGTACTTTATTTCCTGAATAAAGTTGTCTGTTTCTGCTTCGCAAGAAAGCAGCAACATTAGATGATCATCAGAGAAATGCGGGAATCATCCTTGGGGCATCCTAACGCCAATCTATGGGGTAAAGCAGCTGCAGTGCAGCTGAAGATCCTCGTGAGTGTCAGCAGCAGCAAGACTCCTACATGCAAGGCCTCTCCAGAGTGAATGGGAGAAGCCTAAAAAACTGCACTCAGTCATAAAGCTTTACCAGAGATGAGCTGTACCAGTAAGGGGCAAAGCCCTAGCATGGGACTCTGCTTGTGCCCAGATTGCAAGAGGCAAAACAAGACTGGACAATCTGTTTTCCATGGCAGTGCAACACTGCATACATTTTGTCCTGCAACATATGGCCCTTCTGCCCACATGGGGAAGGGCTGCCAAGGACCAAGCAGCTTGCGAAGCTGGTGACAGGGTCACTGTTGGTAACACTTACTCATAGATGGACCAGTTCCAGATGACCATGAGATGAGGCAGTGGGCCAGATGGTTGTGTCAGTGACTCACTAGTGTCATGGATTCACAGTGTATGGGAGCAAAGCAGGAAGCATGGAGGCAGGCTGTGGATATGGCTGCTGGGCCAGACTGCAGTGTGTGGCAGAGCTCCCGCTCCAGCAAATCTCTGAGATTTTGAAGGTGGCTTGCCCAGAGTGGGAAGATTGCGCCAGGAAATTCCGATAAATTGCCATTTTGAAGAAATGATTTTTTTTTTATATTTCTAGAAAATACCAGTCACTAGTTCATCAAAACAATGTCTGGGTTTCCTTGTAAACTAATAAAAACTGGTGCATTTCCATGAAACATTTTGATGTCTATGAATCAGCATTTTCCAATAAAACTGTTTCATCAGAAAATTCCCAGCGAGATCAAGTACTGACAAGGCTTGGTTCATTGGCTGCAGGCCAAATAACAAGCCTCAGTTGTGGTATGGTTGTGGACAGTGATCTCTTTAGGCAATGATGATTGTGCCTGACCTTTCCTGCAGTGCAACTGTGTGGCCTGGGCATCTGAAATGTTATTTATAGACAGAGCAGCAAGTGCTGTGGAGACAGTCTCCAGCAGGCCCTCCAGGCAGCAAGCTGCAGCTGGATGTGCAAGAGTTGCTGGCAAAAATTCTGTCCAGTGGAAAAGCCACTTTACAGAAATATGAATAGACACAAAATCTCTTTTGGTGACAAAACATTCCTGCAGGGGGCTTGGTTCTGTACATGTACTTCTATATGGCATGGGGACACTGCTAGCTGTGTGAAATTACTAATATCAGTGATACATGGTTTGATCTCCCTCTCTCATTCCTTTCCCCGGTCTGTTGCCAGAGGAAGATTCGTTACAGTATGCTTAGACTCTAGCTTCATTAAGTGTCTGCAGCTCTGTGTATACGTATCTTCGTGTATCTCAAACTACAAGAATTGCTGGAGAAAGCCTGCTGGTATCACAGAATCACAGAATGGTTGAGGTTGGAAAGGACCTCTGGAGATCATCTAGTCCAACTCCCTGCTCAAGCAGGGTCACCTGGAGCACACTGCCCAGGATTGTGTCCAGACAGCTTTTCAATATCTCCAAGGATAGAGACTCCACAAGCTCTCTGGGCAACCTGTTCCAGTGCTCCGTCACCCTCACAGTAAAGAAGTTTTTCCTTATGTTCAGATGGAATTTCCTGTGTTTCAGTTTGTGCCTGTTGCCTCTCATCCTATCACTGGGCACCACTGAAAAGTGTCTGGCCCCATCCTCTTTACACTCTCCCTTCAGATACTTATACACGTTGATAAGATCCTCCCTTAGTCTTCTCTTCTCCAGGATGAACAGGCCCAGCGCTCTCAGCCTTTCCTCATATGAGAGATGTTCCAGTCCCTTAATCAACTTAGTTGCCCTTTTCTGGATTCACTCCACTAGCTTCACATCTCTCTTATATTGGGAAGCCCAGAACTGGACACAGTTTTCCAGGTGTGACCACACCAGGGCTGAGTAGAGGGGGAGGATCACCTCCCTTGACCTGCTGGCAACACTCTTTCTAATGCACCCCAGGATACCATTGGCCGCCTTGGCCGCAAGGGCACATTGCTGCCTCATGGTTAACTTGTCCACCAGGACCCCCAGGTCCTTCTCTGCAGAGCTGCTTTCCAGCAGGTCAGCCCCCAGCCTGTACTGGTGCCTGGGGTT
Source organism: Apteryx mantelli (assembly GCF_036417845.1). Taxonomy (NCBI): domain Eukaryota; kingdom Metazoa; phylum Chordata; class Aves; order Apterygiformes; family Apterygidae; genus Apteryx; species Apteryx mantelli. The sequence continues at coordinate 6,863,542 of NC_089996.1, forward strand.
ATTCCTCCCCAGGTGCAGGACCCTGCACTTGCCTTTGTTGAACTTCATGAGGTTCCTCTCTGCCCACCTCTCCAGCCTGTCCAAGTCTCTTTGAATGGCAGCACAGCCCTCTGGCGTATCAGCCACTCCTCCCAGTTTTGTATCATCAGCAAATTTGCTGAGGGTGCCCTCTGTCCCTTTATCCAGGTCATTGATGAAGAAGTTGAACAAGACTGTACCCAGTATTGATCTCTGGAGGACACCTCCAGCTACAGGCCTCCAATTAGACTTTGCACCACTGAGCACAACCCTCTGAGCTCTGCCTTTCAGCCAGTTTTCAATCCATTGTCTGATTTTTCCCCATGCCCTTTAAGCTTGAGAAAGACCTTTGGCAGAGGACAGCTGCCATCAGACCAAAACAGAGGGACTCAAGAGGAGCCAAGCAGGAGATAACAGCTGCTGATGCTCCAGTGTGCAGGTTACCCCAGAGCAAACCCTGTGGTTTCTCCTGCCACCCAACCCCTGCTGACATCCCACCTCCCTCACATAACCTGCATCCCCATCAGTCCTCAAGAATGAATGTCAAGCATTTTCATGATTGCTTTTCTCTGCATGAATAAATCAGCTTCTTAAATTTCCCCTTAATGACAATGATGCAGCTGAACTGCAAGTTCTCTTGATCCAATTTATAACATAATAATTTATGCCATGGTTAATAGCACTTAGCACTTGTGAAAGGGAGGAGACTAGACTGGTACAACTAAGCTGACATGGCCAATGTATATTAACTCCCTATGTGCAGGAAGACTTCCTTTCTTGACCGAGAGCCAAAAGCTCCTGTAGCCAATGATACATGGAAAGGAGATTGTTGGAAATATTTTCCTATCAGTGCTGGAATAGGCAACTTTCACTAATTCCTTTTCATATTTCGGGGGGGGGTTTAAGAGCCCTGCAATTCTTCTTGTGTTATTTTCTTTATTGTCTCTGATCTTTCTGCTGTTGTTTCTTACTCTTCTCCTTCTTCCCAGAATTTGCTCCTTAAGAAGGATAAATAACTTTCTCATATTTGAGTCCATAATTTCAGAAAAATCACCCTTTTGCACTATTCTCTCTCCAGCTCACTGGAATTAGTGATGGGCCCTAGATATCTGATTCTAGCAAAACAAAATAAATATACTGACCCAATAATCTTCTGACCATATATAGGCTTAAATAGCCTTTTGTAAGATATGGTTGATATCTGTGATCAGTACAGAGCAATTAGAAACCATAGCCATTATGAAACAACTGTCTTACCGGGAATTTACTGGGCACTGTCAAACTATTTCCTTGATGGAGATGTCAGCTTCTAGAGCACCTCCTGCTCAGGAGATGCAGCAGTTATTTTTTATGGAGGGTCTGACAGGGAGGATGAAGAACTCAGAGCAGTAATTGCATGAACCTGAGCACACACTTAAATCTCACAAATGAAAATCTCAAAGCAAAGCAGAAGAAGGGGGAGACTGAGGCTGCTATCCGAGAGCACTTAAACAGAATCTTTATTTTTCAATTGCCTAAAAGAATTAATTTTCTATTACATAATAAGCAAAAAGGCAACACTACTAAATGCAGATACCCAATTTGCAAATAGTGGGATCAGTGTGTATCTGTCTGGGATGACAGAGATGTTACACCATATTGCACAATGCGGTTGCTCAAACCTCAACTATCCATGGCTAGAATAAGTCATGGAAGATCCAATTCAGGCAGGAGTTTGAACCAAGATCTCCAGATGTTCCTTCCACCTAGCACTTTTGTGACTCTTTGCATCTCTGAACCATCCAGTGATGCAGCCCAGATTCTCCACGCTCCTACTGCTTTTTGTTGATGGAGAAGCTGTACCCATTTTAGCAGCCTTTAGGGCCAATGTAGGGTAGATTAAAGTGTATTGCACAGATCTAACATGCTCCAGCAGCAAGCATGGGGACATGTACCATTGCACACCACTCCATGCATCCACAAGTTCAGTTCTGCTGGATTTGTCAGGATCTTGTGGACCCACATGATTTTGTTAACTCTCAAGGCCATGAGTGTATTGGAGAGAGGCAGAAAGGGAATTTCCAGACCCAAATAAGTTGTGTTTGCAGGTCTCACTGCCATTTTGCAGTAAGTTATGTAAAGCACAGAGCAAAGTAGGCAGCTGACAATAGCTGCTGGAGGAGGTGCTGGAGCTCAGGCATGACAGGAGCAATGCAGGCAATAAAACTAAAGTCTGAACTGCAGACCTGCCTTTTCTTTGAAAATTCGTTTGTTGCTAAGAATAACCTGCCTGGACAATGTCCTACAGCATGCTCCAACCTAAAGGGCATTTTGATCTGACAAATGAAAACTAATAGAGTGAAGTTATTAGCATATGACCATGTGGATTGGAAACATGTGTTGAGTGATTAAAGGCGAAGGCTTGATGACGGGCCCATACCGGAGATGGTGCATCTTGGGGAGGAGACTTGTTGTTTGGGAAATGCCATATTTTACCATTGAGTTCATTAGTATTTGCCATAAGGAAAACAACAAGGGTTGACTTCAGCAAAAACTCCAGTTCAGATCCTATCACTGCATACAAGATGTTTGCTTTGGAAACACCTCGCTGAGGTTTCTGTAAGTCTGTTGCTCTGTGTATGCTGTCTCACGGACAGTTTAGGATTTCATTCTGTCTGTATTTGGACTGCATCCCAGGAGTGTGCTTGATATCAGGAATCCAAGCTGGAAAAAGTGTGCATTCTGGAAGATTAGCCACTGAATGATGTTCCTCCAGTGCCTGCATGCTGGGTAGGTCAGTGCGCACTGGAGGACTGGTGTGGACAGTTTACAAGCCTTGCACCAGGAAGTGACCAAAGGGAGTAGATATTTTAAAATCTATCAGCAACTATGCAGATAGAGACAAGTAGAAAGAGCTGTGCGGAAGTTTTGGTTCAATGCATATTTATTATAAATCACTTTCTGCTTGTCTGTTTACAATATTCTGTCTTTCCCTAATGTTTTTTAAGCTAATAACAGACTCACTATTTTAACTTGACAATATTTTTATGTGAAAAAATAATTACACATCCTTGTTATTCATATTTTTGGATGAGATGTTAACCAGAACCAGAACTATAGGTCCAAACTCCTCACCCCAAACAGTGCAAAGTTAAGAACAAGAGCAAATCAGTCACAGTGCAGAAAGTCTGCTAATTTTTATGACAATAACCAGTGTGTCTGTTACTTAGTATAATGTACCTGCATCCAATTAACATCTGAACAGTCACAGTCATTGTCAGTTTTCCTTCAGTGTATCACACCAAGGGCTGGTACTGAAAGCCCAACTCAATTAAATATTTAGGTCTCTGAAAACACATCTGTATCTAGTCAGCACCATTTTGGCTATGGGCAGGGACTCAACAGCAGAGTTACAGCTAGGATAAGGAAGGCCTCAGTGCCGCTATATCTGTAACACAGCCCTAAGCAACAGACATAAAATCAGAAGTGCATGTAGAAGCACCCGTACTATTCACCTCTCAGAAGGTTTTACTGAGTTGGAGAAATGTGCAGGAAAGCTTTTAGACAGTAAAAATTGTTGCTTTACCGTAGATTTTGCTAGATGCAGCATAGCTACCGTAATTGTGCCACTGTTGCATTGTTGATTTTTTTATGTCAGTTTTATTCTCATCAAATTTATATTAAAAACATTGCAAATACCAGTTAAGAAGGGCTCATTCAGATCCACGCCTGAGTCTGTTAATTGTTTCTATGCTAGGGCTCGGAAGAGGAATACAAGGAAGCCTGTCCCTCTAGTCTGTCGAGCGTTATCCCAGCCCACTCAAAAACATTTCGCTTGCGTGAAATTTAATTTCTCAAAGTTTCATAAGTGTAAAGAGTACTGAATGATGATTCACTAAATGGTTGTTCTGGCACAAGTAGAGGCAGGCACAGGGACTGGGAATGAGCTGCCTGTGTTCTTTTTCTTTTTTTCTTTTCTTTCTGGCAAAGTCAGCTTAAAGTGGTTGGAAACCCACATAATCAATGAACCTTTCTACTTGTATTCTCAGCTTGGTTTTACAAGTCTGTTTCTGATAACACAGCCTACTTAATTTGATATTTTCATAAAGTCCCTCTGTTTTCTTTTCTCCTTCCTTGAGAACACTGAGAACTTAGAATGATATGAACATTTCAGATGTTTTTTAGTGAGTATCAGCTTTTTCAGAGCCCCTTTTTAGTTTGCAAGTGCATTTCTAGCTGTTTCCCACTAAGAGACTCCAGAGTGCATTGGTGTGCCTTGGGCAGGCACAGGTGCCCAAAGCCTCAAGGTTCAGGGAGAACCGTATGCTGTAACCAGCAGGACCACAGGAACTGTTGGTCCAGGAGAAGCAGAACTGCAGTTGTGTGCAAGAAGTTGCCTCAAGTGCACAGCTGCAGGAAAGCAGAGACAGGTGTTGTAACACCAATCAGAGATTAATTCTCTTAGTGTTGGAAGTAGGGCTTCAGCCGCATGTCAAGACATTTCATTTAGCATGTTGAAAATGTACATTCCAGCTTGGGATTGTCCATGATGTGTAGGAATGCAGTGGTGGTAATACAGAAAACTGGGACATTTCTTTGGCTTCTCAGTTTGATAAGGGCTCTGTGTGCTCTGTACAGCACTCTACAATAGGCAAAATGAAAACTGGAAGTCGTTTATTCCACATTCAAAATTGCTCATGTACCTCCTATGGTCTTCTCTCTCCCAAGACCTGAATAAAATGTCTACAAAGAAAAATTGCACATAGATGGTAGCTGGAGCCTCTGTGACACCAGGGAATGGTGGGAATGGGTCAGAGACGATGAGGGAACAGTGAGGTCTGCGCTGCCAAACTTCCCCTGCCCTTTGAGAAAGGGCACAAGGCATGGGGGAGGTTGCCTGGGGAGAAGAGGAAAAGAGAGCCCTTAAGGAGGATGCAGGCATGCACCCCAGAGGAGGGGGACCCGCGCTGTCCCCTGGAGAGAAGTCATGCCTGTGTGCAGAGCAGGCACCAGCAGCTCTGAGAGGGAGGGTAGTCAGAGCGCAGCCAGAGAGGAAAAGAGCATCTCCCAGGCAGACTGCGCCGCCCTTTACAAAAGGAAGGGATACTGCTCATCAACACACTGTCCAAGGAGATGTTCATGCAGGGGGGACTCCAAACCAGACCTCAAGTCCGTGCTTGCTTCACGTTGAGCTCTTGCCCCTGCTGCGGTCTTCAGAGTCTGTAAGGACCATTACCCAGTTTTGCAATGTAGCAGTCTCATCCATCACATTGCACTTTTCCTGCCCTCGCCTGAGAGCAGACTCGCAACGATGAGCTCTTTGGAAGAAGCTACCTGCCTGCTTCAGTGTCATGTCCCCCTTCCTTCTTTCATGGGCCTGCAGAAAGGCTCTCATAGGCATGCACAGCCACTTGCAAGCCAGGATCCTTTTCCTGGACACAGACAGAGCTAGCATTCAGGAAGGGCAGAGCTGCCCTTCACATGCATCCTTCCATGGCTTAAACGTGTAAAACTCTCTTTCTGCCCATCTGTGTTGGAATATATAAAATTGTTTTCTGTCTCATGGTATTAATAATCCCCTGGATGTCTTTGTTTAAAGTATTGCAGTGGGAAGTGCTATTTTAAGGCTCCATTGAGTCAGGCGGAATGTGAAACCTCCTCCCGCTGGATACTTCACACTTGGTGCTTATCTGTATGCACACTGATATTTTGTCTAATACAATGTAGAGATTAGCTCTCGTTGCAATTTCACTTTCACAATTTACATTTCACGTATTTGTAGCAGCCACAACAGTCTGTATGAGATCGTGTCCATATGTTCCTAGTGCATTGTATATGCAGCGGCATAAATGTTTTGTGGTAGGGCTGTCCTCCGGGAGACATGGTGGGTCAGGTCCTGTGAGGTGTTTGCTGCTTCTTAACAGGGCAGACCCTGGAGCTGGCAAGCTGGATCTGGAGTCATCAAGAAAGTTCAGCTTGCTAGCAATTCATCAAGTAGCTAAGAACAGTGTTTGGCTCTTTAGCCTGAGATAACACTCAGCTGACTTGCTGCATATTCAGAAAGTATTTTTGTTTTTGAAGTGTCTCTAAGTTAAACTCCTTCCTCATGTTTGCTAAATTCTCAGGGAAAAGGTTATGGTGTAAGCACTTCCTGAACTGAACAGAATTCATTATTTGACAGCCAGCACATCAGATCTGGACATTCAGGCTAGACTGGCACAAAGAGTGGTTCTCTTTACTTTCTTAAACCTGTGTTATGTTATTGTCGTAGTGGACTGAATGAAATTCACATATGAAACCCAAGGAAGGGAATTCCTGCAGCTAAAAAAATCAAAAGCTTTGAAAACCATTGCTGAGAAAGAAATATTTCTGTTAAGCTTGCAACAGAAGCCCAGAATAAAATTCCTGTCCAAAGAATGGTCCAGAGTGTAGTTTTTGTTGACTAAATTTTCATGTGATGTAACAACAAGGGAAGGAGAGGTGGACCATTGGAATAAGTGTTATTTTAACCATTAAAGTGTTTGCACAGTGTGAATGTAAAGACAAAAATGTGCATTCTTTATAAGAAGTAAGGAAGAAAAAAATTGAAGTGCTGCACAAAAACAATCATACATATTCATGATTCTAGAAATAGCACAAACACTTTAACTCTTTGATCTGATTTTCCAGGAAATATAGCAGCAGGGCAGCAGGGCCAATTTAGTTTTTTTCATGAAAGACAGGGTTTCAACCATAGCAAAGACTGTTTGACGAGGACAAAGGAAGTTTCGGAACTAGCGAATTTTTCTCTAATCGGAGTAAAACTCATCTTACCCCAACTCTCTGGATTGGTTGCCTGCCCCATTTGCCCATCTCCTGGAGTATGTCTAAGTCACTAAGTAGACCTGAGTAGCTAATCAAGGCTACACAGAGGGGGGCAGGCAGGTTCCTCTTTCTTTCTGTCTGTCTTCTGTCTCAGCCACCTGACACTGAGCTCACTTTAAAGGTGAACATAGGAAGCGAGGGAGCTCTTTCCAGCTCATGCTTCTTCAGTGAAAATCTGGAATAATCCCTCTTCTCATCTTTTTGAAATACTAGGTCTGGAAAGGAAATGAACACTTGAAGGATTTCCCCATCTGTCTTCTCTTCTCCAACACAGGAGAAGGAGAGGGAAACCATGGTGTTAGCCTGGGGAAGCAAAGAACCTCTTTGGAACAGATCTGATCTGCTCTGGTCCTTGAGATGGTGGGTTCTAGGCTTCGAAGTGGCACAGATGGTAGGTTCTCACAAGCAATCCCAGATATCTGAGAAGAGAGGCCTGAAGAGTCATGCTGGCAAGGCAGTGGCACCAGAATAGGTGGCACATGACTGGGCCAAACTAGATGTGTAACACTGGCTTGTGTCTCTCCTAGTTTCAGGCATTACCCCATGTCCCTGATTCCTCATTTCGCATTCGCACTAGATTGCTCACAGATCCTTTTTGGAGTGGAACAACTCAACCTGGGGCAGTTTAGTTGTTAGATCTGTCCAGGGACCACTCCAGCAGGCAGTGTGGGTAGGACCATGCCAGGCTGTCACCCCACTAGGCCAGCCCTCCAGAAGGTTTGGAGAAAGGGAGTTTGGTCAAGGGAAGCTCACATATTCTGTATTAGATTTTGCTGGACTGCTCTCAGAAACCTTCACACACATTTTCTAACATATTAATCCAGCAGTGGGGAGTTTCCACAAATGTTCCCTCCCACAGCAATTTGGTTGAAGAGAGGCAGAAAGCATGCACAAGACAGAAGTAAGGTCTCCTGACTAGACCTTATGACTCCTGGGTTTGAGAGGTGGACCTGGAAGACAGCGTGGTCCAGGTGACTGCAGGCTGCCAGCTCAGTTCTCTGAGGATCCATTCGAGCAGGCAGGAATTGACCCTCTGTCGCAGCAGAAGAGCGATGCTTTGGGCAAGGGGGCTGGAAACGCAGAGCTGATCCCTGTTCCAAAGGGCACTCTGCCTCGGTGATCCTAGCCAGCCCTTAAGGGCTGGGTAATGATCCACCATGTAATTCTGCAAAGCCAGTGACAGCCTGACAGGAGCTTTCCTCTACAAAGAAAAATGAGTGAGTTTTGGAGAGGTAAAGTTTGCTGAGCGTATGCTTCAACAGCTGAGCAGGATATTAACAGTACAAGTTTTTGCTGGATATCAACAATGCATGTTACTGCTTTATCCTTTATAACCTTGCTTATAAATATCACAGTCTGTTTTACCCTTAACTCTGAAAGAATGAAGTTGATTTATTATTGTTCTTTCAACTGCGGCTAATAATAAAGTGTGAACTACATGCAAAGCTGATCTCTGTATGAGGGACTCTGTTGTTATGAGATCAGTGAATCTAAATACAGGGGAGATGGGAATACTTCGAAGGTGCTGTTGAGGCATTTTTTACACATGTTGCAAACACCAGCTTAGGGCCTGGGGACAGTTTTGTTTAAGGAGACTAGTCTCCTTTGGCAGGTAGCAACTGGTACCTCTTTTTTTAAGTGGCACGGGGAACTTGAAATGATTTACAAGTCAGAAACAACAACATGCCAGCAACACTTCTGAAACACATTTTTTTCCTCTAAATCATTTTCAAGTAATTTTCTGTAGAAGCTGGAGCCCTGCTGAGGAGCACTGGCTGAGGCCTGCATTTCTCCCGTTTATGGTACCCCACACACAGGCAGTAAATGCCTCGACACATTGGCCCTGCAGTTCCTTTGCCGTCACATGGCTGCCTTTGGAGAAGTCCAGTCACTGCTTCTGGCCTGCAGGGTTTCGTAAATCACAGGATTTCACGTCCTGCCCCTCAGCCATCACACATTCACTGCAAACAAGCACTTTCAGTGCTTGCTTAGAAATTCTTTAAACAGAAAGGAAAATTCAGCAAGATGGGGAGGATTGTGTTAAAAAAAGGTAAAAGACAACCAAATACTCCTAGGCATGACATGGAAGAAAAATTAATATTTGAAATGCATGTATGATGTAATGGGACTTAAAATAGTCTGTATCCTGGAAAAAAAAGATTAACTGCTTAAGGCAAACTAATGAAAAGGTCATTTGGACAATATTTGCAAAGCACTCCCTGTGCTGCATCACAGACTTATCGGTTCTGTTTGACAGGGACTCACACATGATCCCAAGCACTTATCTCTGTTTTATACTTTATGAAAAATTGATTGACTCCTTTTGCCCAAGAATTTGCATTAAATAAGAAATAAAATGTTGTTTATGGGCAACCTTGTCTTCCCATAATCAGCAGGGGCCAGTTTTATAAGAACAGGGCATCAGTTCTTAATACTGCAAAGTACCTGCGTATTTGACATGGCAAAGTGAACTTTTCTGTTATTATCTCAGCTGGATCAGTTCCTAAAGTTAAACAGAAACAGCAGGGAACATTTTCCATTCTTTCTGCCTTTAACTAGCTTCCTGCACCTTCTGGGACAGGCTGCATCCTGCATAGGTAGTGGACAATCTTCCCAATATGCAGAGTGAAATGGGTGGAATGGAGATCTTGCCACTCCAGCACTCTTGTGGGCAGTACTGACATATCTTAGCTCCTGCACAAAGGCTGTACCAGACTGCTGGAGTACAGCAGGCTTCCCGTGCATGTTTTGCTACCTGTTGATTCCCTTGGACAGCCATCCTCTCCCCATCCATTGTCAGACCACCACCTCTCTGGGGCTAAGGGACATTAGTGCTGCCCAGTATGCTGAGATAAATAATTTCAGCATGGTAAATGCACAGAGTTACCCCTGGATTTGGAAGCTAGCTTGGGATTACAGAGGTGGTAGAAAGCGGTTATGTTCATCTGCTTAAAATTTAAACCAGAATCAATTAGAGCACTCTTATACAGTATATTAGACATTATTATTGATTGTATAATAGCATACAAGAGAGACTTACAGCTCTACTGCTAGTCTCTGATCTGCATTGCTGGAGATGAGGACAGTGGTCTAGGAGAGCGCCCTCACATACTTGCCTGTTCTCATCTTCTTCCATGGGCATCTGCTATTGATGATTGTCAGACACTGGATCCTTGGCTAGATGGGCTGTGGTCACCCAGAATGGCTGTCCTTAAGTTCCCGTTCCTCTGATCAGAGCCAGAGCTAAAGGCACTGCCATCTCTCAGTATAATAGGTAGGGTGTAGAGATACTTCCTAGACTGGCTGCCCCTTACCTCAAGGAAGGCCATGGAAGGGGAGCTCTAGCCTGAACGCTGCTTTCTCTGGTATGTTGTCTTTTACCCTCACTCTGCAGAGCCAGAAGTAGGCTATAGGAAGAGTTTTGCTGACGTCCTTTCCCCTGTCCAGGCTGAGAACTGGTGAGCTGAGCAGCAGCCCTCCTGAAAAGGACCTGGGAGTTGTGGTGGATACCAGGTTGAATGTGACCCAGCAATGCACTCTCATTGTGAACATGGCAAAGCAAATCCTGGGCTACATTAGAAAGAGCATGGCCAGCAGAGGGAAGTTATTGTTTCTCTCTACTCAGCACTAATGAGACCACACGAGGAGAACTGTGTTTTGTTTTGGGTCACCCAGCTGAAGATGGATGTGGAGAAACTAGGGACAGTACAGAGGAAAGCCAACAAGACAGTTGGAAGCTTGAACAGATGTCCTACAAAGAGAGGTGAAGGGAACTGGGCTTGTTTAGTCTGGCAAGAAGGAGGCTCAGAGGGAATCTTATAGCAGCCTACAACTATTTAAGGGTAGCTGTGAAAAGACAGTGTCAAACTGTTCTCAGTAGTAGGAGATGATATAACAAGTGCCAGAGGCCACACATGGTGGGAAGTTCAGACTGGATTTCAGAAAAAACTACATCAAGAAGGTAGTGCAGCACTGGAACAGATCACCTGGAGAGGCTGGGGGATCTCCATCCCTGGAGGTTTTGAAGACTCAACTAGACAAAGCCATGCCTGATCTGGTCTGGTGTTGGTGATAGCCCTGCTATGAGGAAGAGTTTGGATAAGAGACTCTGAAGGTTCCTTCCCACCAACATGTCTCATTCTGTGATTCTTTTCTCCACTTTATTTCAAGGGTGCTGTTACAACAGCCATGTGGAGAGGGCTTCATATAAGAGCTGCTGTGTTGTAAAATATTTTTATTTTCACAGAGGAAGGGCTCTGCAGCCAATATCTCCTCCTGCCAGACTATACCCTCTTTTCTCCATTGGAGCTGTGTATTCACATGATTTCCTTGAGGATTTCTTTGTTTTCCAGCAATGCCTCACACCTGCAGGGTGGGAATGCTTCCTGGACTCCTTTGGTGCAGAGCATGTGCTCTGCTTCAGGAAGATGGATACCGTTTGACTTATCTCAAAATAAGAGAGACATACATTCCTCTGTTACATTGTTTTTCAGCCTGACTTGGAGGAACCAAGCACAGACTATACAAAGTTTTTTTGATTTTTTTCACACAATATATTTCAAGGTGTTGAGAACGCAGCCTCTGAAAGGAAGGTTACACAATTGCTCTTCTTCAAAGTGGTTTTATTTTCCCAAATAAAGTGTGATAAAGCCTTCAAAAAATTTGCAATAGAACTCAAATTTTGTGTGGTGCTGCAGCCAGTGCCAAGCAGAAAGAAGTGTTAGATCTCACAGTCTCAGCAGTTGCATCTTATAAACTCAGCCAGTGTTTTCAAAGATTCATGTTTTAAGCTGGGAGGTATGAGAGAAGTCATTGCTTAAAGGACTTACATGGGAATGACATCAAAAATCATCCAAAGCCTGGGGCTGTTCAGAGATAGGTTTTGTCCCATCTTTGAAGTTAAAATTGATGTTAAAATTTGTTTTAAAGTGTGTTGGGAATTGCCTTGGATCCATGTCATGAATAGGTAGGTGGGCATCATCTTTCCTGTTGGCCAGGCACTTTTGTAGTCACAAGACATGGGACAGCCCACATAGCTAAAGACCATCCTTCTCCTCCCTCTGCTGGGTTTGCAGCTGGCACTGAGCTACCAGTGAAAACCCATTTGCCCAGAAGCATGGGTTCTCACCCACTTCTACCCAGCGTCACTGTGATCTGCAAGGATGAGCGGATCCTGCAGGACACCTCTCCCAGGCTGTGCATACACCAAGCAGAGCTGCCATTCAGCAGGAAGAAACAGCCAAAACCCCTGGGAAATTGTACCTTCCCTAGGGGATAATGGCAGGCCAAGGAAGCTGGGCATGAAGACTCAGTGGGACATGTCACAGATGGGCTTTGAGTGATAACATGTGAATCAGCAAAGGAGGATGTGATGGCAACATATCCTACCTGGAGCACTCTGGATATGAAATTTAATACTGCTAGAGCAGAAGATGGTCTTGCCTGTAGCTGTGCAACATTGACTGAGTGGGACTTTTGTTAGAAATGTTAACTAGGCCATAAAAACACATTCCATCCTGTGCTGAACTTATGTTTTGTTTGCTGGGCTGTTCAGGGCTCTGCTGGAGAACAGCTCTGAAGTAAGAACAGTTGTTTCAGTTTCACCTGCTACCAGAGCTCTTGCATCCCGCTTCTTGGGACAGCCCATGTTGGGTTGCATTTGTCTTCTCTGCCTGGGGCAGAAGCATGTTGTTTAGAGCAGCATGGAGGACCTGAGCTGCTCTTTGCAATATCTGCCTTATGGCTGCCTGCAGGATTTCATGCTATGGTGCCATTAGTGGAGCACCTTTCACCGATGATAAATTCCCCTGAGAATGGAGAGAAAATTACCCAGATACGTTGTTACACATAAACCCCTCAATTATACAAGGTCCTACAAACGTCAGATGAGACCATAACAGAGAAAAGGTCACAGCAACACCAGCTATCTCATGAATAGCAGCAACAAGTAGCAGCCAGTGCCTGATTCACTCTAAGGCTAGAAAGATGAAAAGATAGAAATGTTGTTGGCTTTAATCCTTTTGTAGTGTGTTCCAGGCAGCTGTCAACTGCTGAACATTCGAACAGTCAGGGCCTCCCAAAGGGAAATAACATCTTTGGAATGACCAGGCTCCAGAAAACACCACATATTAGATGATGCACTGATGGGGGAAAATAAATTCAGAAAAGAAGTTGGTGCTTTGCCGAGCAATGTCCTGCAGATAAGCTTGTACCAGTTCTTCAGTCACGCACTAATGATCTTTGGTTCATTACATGTTATAAATCACCCTGATGAATACAGAGAAGGAAAATAAATGAATAAATAAATAACAAGCACTCTATGGATAGTGTTGGTCAAAGAAAGATGAATTAATCATAAACATTGTTTTCAAAGACTATGACACGATTGAACATTCCTTTGATATCAGCCGTGCTCTTCTTCCCACCAACTTATTCTCAAATAAACATCTCAGTAAATATTTGGCTCCTTGCTCTGGACTTGCAAATGAAATGGAAAAGGCCACATCTTTTCCTGGCCTGCAGGCAGCTATTCCCTTAGGGTGCTGCTGGATTTCAGGTAGGGATTCACCTTAACTCACTTCAGATGATAGCTACTGGTCAGCTACCTCAGCCTAGGCTGGTCTCTCTGGGCTCCCTTTGGAGTTGATGGAGAAAAAGAAACACTTGCAGAAGGCAAGTTTTCAGATTGCTCTTGACACCTGCCCAAGGAGACATGACTTGCCCTCCTCAGGTGTCTGTAAGAAAACTCTCAGGTGACTAACTCACATCAAAAATATTCAGTAACAGCAGCTTAATCTCACCCTCTTGCTTCCCTCATCCCCTCTGTAGGCAGCGTTTTTTACCTTCTACTGATCTCAATGCATATTTTTCTTTTCTTAATTTCCTCCAGTTTCTCCCAGCTGTATCTACCAGGTTGTCCCCTTACAACCACCTACTTTCCTGGGGGATTTGCTACCTTCCAGTATTTTGACTGTCCAATGTCACACTCTGGTACTCTTTTCCTTAGAATTTACCCTGAGAAGTTTCAGTGCTACACTGCAATACAGCCTGTGCTGAGGTCCTTTCCGATAAAGTGCTTTCTACCTGTGTGCACCCAGTTCATGGCACCGCAGTTCGTCTCCAGCCTGCGTCTTTGCTCTGCTTGGTGCCCTCCTGCACAGTATCATGCCATCACAGCACACCAGAACTGAAGTTGCAGAAGAGGCAATTCTGAGCTGCTCCCCTGTGACTGACACTAAGGATGATACTGCAAGGTCTGTGTGCTACTGGCAATGGAAACAGTTGCGTTCCTGTGCCAGCATACGTTAAGTCTGCTGCATCTTTTTCCTGCCCTGCTTCTGTTCAGCTGCTCCCCTTCCCACTGACAGTACGGTCACCCAGGACCAGAGTGATTCAGAGATGAGCCACAGAGGGATGCAGAGATCACTCTGTTGGCCTCAGTGCTGTCCTTCCTGACAGACTCAGGGCTGATGCCAAAACCCCACTTCCTCTTTCTGATGTCATGTGACCGTAAACTCCTATTTCATTCTCTGCCTGCTCTGCTTCCTAGGTAAAATCCATTCGTTATTTTTAACTGTATGCATAAGTCTTCTTTATCTCTAAACCCTACTGCTCCTCCTGCACAGACTGACTACATGACTTCATGCACACTGTCTCCTAGCAGATTGTCTGAGCACAAACCTTCTTGCTGCTCCCCTTCTAAATTTCCATATGTAGTGGCAGAAACTCTGAGGAAGCATTTCTGATGCATGGCTCTGCAACTGGTATCTCATCCCTCAGGCTGCAGAGAGGCCCACCACTGGGGCATCCAACTGCTCTAAAAACATCCATATCAAAACATCCTACTTCCTGCGGCACAGTCTGACCTTGTCCATCCCTCAGCCACATTCGTCCTTTTTGACCTTGAGGATCCCTTGGAGACTCCAGCCTGCAAGCGGCTGCTCTGCTGCGGTAGGACCATTCCACCATCTGCAGGGTGCTGAATGCCTCACTCAGGCCACAGTAATCCTGCATTTGGACTGGTGCCACACCTCAGCCTCCTTTTCAAGCTGTTATTCCTAGTATCAGCTTCATCTTTACCAGATTTTAAGTCTAAACTCCCATATGTCAAAGCCAAATGATGTCTCCAAGTTTTTCTAGCTCCTAATCAGCTATTTTTTTTTTGAAAGTAACAGTATTTCAGGCAACTGGGAATGCCTCTGCTGCTGTAGATAAATGGTGCTTACAGGATTTGGGTCTCTCAGCGAGATCAGGGGAGTAAAAGCCTGGATGAGCAGTGTATTTTAGCAGCAACACAGCAAACCTGTGATGCTCTCTTGGATAAATAGATTTGATTACCTCTGTATCTACAGCATTCCTTCTGCTTATCCTCCATGTTAGCACTGCCTTGGGACCACAGAGATGGAGGGTTACTAATGACAGATTTTACTGAGTAATCTGAGGCAATCAGCAAGTTCTTTGCTTCCCCTGCTGCTCATTTTCCTTATATTGAAAAAGAAAAGGGTGTCAAAAGAACTGGAAGATGTTTTAAAATGTGGTTCTGGCCCTTACAAATGACTCTATAATGCGGATATTACTGGGTATTGTTTCCTAATAGGCCCCTCAATTAGTTCTGCTGAGTACAGCACAGTGGGAGAACTGGTTTTATCTCCCTGCCTCCAGCTTTGATTTTAGCTCAGCCAAAGAGGGCTGTCCACTACTCTTTCCCAGAACAGGGCTTGAGGAAGCAATGGTAAAGAAAGAGCACAAAGGTTAATGCAGCTGCAAGAAGAAAAGGTGGAGGAGTAGATCCCATACACAATGGTCTCAGCTGACAAAAACAGCAACGTCTTCTCTAGCGGGCACCATAGCACTCCAGGCTGCAGGAAACATGCTGGGCCCCTTCCAGATGAGATGCCACCATCAGTAACAACAGACGTGCAGGACTTTGTGATGCTTGGTTTAAATCCCAGCCTCAGAGACGCCTGTACAATCCCCTTGCCTTCTCTGTGACTTATGAGATGCCTGGGCAGGAGTACTCTGAGTAACAGAGTGGCACACGGGTGAATGTGGAAGAAATCGGTTCCTGCCAAGCCTTGAAGTTCTGCTGGGTGAACAATGAACCTCCCAGCTGCAGGCACTGCTCTGAAAGTTGTACACTCAGGACTGGAGCATTACTGGGTGAGGTGAATGCACTCATTTCTGCAGAGGACAAAACTCTAAGAAACCACTGTGACTGGGATAATGTGCACACTCTCCCACTTGACTGTCCACCCCGAAACAGAGCAGTCCAGAAGGTCTTTCAATCTGCCAGTTCAGAAGAGAGTTTCTACAGAACTGTGTGTTATGGTCTGGCTTCCAGAATGGACTTATACTTGCAGGTCTGGGAGTCCTGGTTGTCTTCCCTTAGCCTGTCTCCTCTGCATGACCCACAGTGATTCAAGTGGGCAAACAGCCAGTTTATGCATCTCAGCTTGTGCATCTTTGCTCTGTACTACAGCTCCCTGAAAATATACTGCCAAACTAATAATAGAGCAATCACTTCTTTCACTATTTTCTTTCCATCTGCAAAAACAAAGTAGGGAATAAAGGGACATCCATAATAGAGAATCAGCTTTAATGGAATTAATATTAAATAATAGACTGATGGCATGATAGGAGGTGAATAGTGAAGTGGCAAGTATTGCAGGTGTTGGAAAATTATATAACTTAGTCAAGACTGGAAGGAACCCAGCTAAACTTAGGTCAGTCTGACAAGGCAGTTTTAGTGTAGTGTAAAATACTGCACGCTCACAGCAACTGCCTGAGTTGAGTTCAAACAGGAGATCTGTACAAAAATGTGGTCAAAAGCATTCAAAAATGAGCTTACTTGTAGTGCTACAGAGGATAACACACCTTATCCCCCAACAGTCTTGTGTAAAATGGCTAGCATGCATTCCCGTGGAATGTAACAGTCACCTTGCCATGAAGATAGAAAAGGTGCAGAAAAGGGCAGGAAAGGGAGTGGTAGAAAGTGTCCTCCCTGAGGAAAAGGTACATAGTTGCCATGGCGTAGTATAGAGAGGGGGCACAAAACCTGAGGGACAGCGGAGAAACATCAGAGATTGTTGAGATTCCCATTTCCTTGTTTCTCGTCACTGCTCAAGTGGAAAGAAGCATTCAATGAGTTTAGAAAATAACACACTGAAGCTGAAGGAGAAACTAGATGCTGTAAAAACAGAAACTTTAGGGATTCCAAACATATTATACATTTATAAGGATAAGAACATCTCCTGTGATAAAGCTTTAGAGGAGACATTTAAAGTTTCGGGGCCTTATCCAACCCTACTTTCTGGTACGAGGTAGGCACTTGAAATATTTGTCTGATCTGCCCTTGGAAGTTTTATATTGCTCTGCAAAACATCTAGTACTGCCTGTATGAGAGACAGGTACAGACTGTACATCCTGCTCCAGGCAGATATGAGGTGGCTGAGTTTCTAAGGAGCTTTCTGTAGATCATATGCTAATGAGAACTTGGAAGAACTAGTATAACAATTTGTCTCTAATCTGAGGGGGAGATGATTGCAAGTGGGGAGGAGGGGGACCAGGCAGGAAAGAACTAGGACATCAGGAGATTTGTGAGACAGTTTAAAGCAGCATTGCTCAGGAGTGCACTGGGTATATGGGTAAGTGGGCACATGGCTGTGTGCGAGGAGTCTGACTCCGGGTGGAACCTGTCTGTGCAGCCTGTGAGCTGCTGTGGTTAAACTATTACTTGTGGCATTCAGTGGCCTTACTTCCCTTCTCCAGGATGCACAGAGGGTCTGTCTGCTGGGCCTGTTG
Source organism: Apteryx mantelli (assembly GCF_036417845.1). NCBI lineage: Eukaryota > Metazoa > Chordata > Aves > Apterygiformes > Apterygidae > Apteryx > Apteryx mantelli. The sequence goes on from NC_089996.1 coordinate 6,881,203, forward strand.
GTACATGTTGATGGATCTTGGTAGAAGCCAGATTATTCCTGATATATTTTGTTGCTGGCATGTTGCTGTTCTCATGGCTTGGCAAGTCAGCAAGAACATTGCCTGTCTTCACAACTCTGCAATTGCTTCACAGTGAGCCCTTCTAATACAACAAGCCCATATGAAACTCATACTTGCAAAGAGGCCTTGGCTTGTGACAGAGCCCAGAATCACAGGTTTGGAACCCACTGTTTAGAATAAATCAGTGTCAGCAGAAGTTTTCTCATGTCCTCATCTAGAACCAGGATGGAGCAAGACAGAGGGAGAATTTTCCTTCTTGCTTTTGCATTTATCTCAGGTGAAAATGGTTTTGTCCAGCCTCCGTCATCCCACCCGGATGCCCTCAAGTTTCTTGCATCAGGTGGATTTCGACCCCTTGGCCCTATTTCGTGAGGGTGAGGGTTGGACCCTGGGAGAGTACCTGTCCTGGATAGAATTGCAGCCCTGTTCCTCTTCTGGACTCTAACCACGCTGGGCCGATGGCTGGAGCACAGCAGAGCATGAAAGTCCAAAAAAATATCATACCAGCAAGTGTGAGTCCAATTCCAAATCAGAAATTAAGGAGGGCACCCATCCTGCCACATGAGAGATGGCTCCACAGTACAGAAGGTCCTGCCAAGAGCTTTTTTTGACTATACAGTCAAAACTTCCCTTTGCCTAGTTTTCCATTGCTCCTGGGCACAGTATGTGCCTTCTTGAAGCACCCCAGATAACCCTCCCTTGCTACCATTGAGTTATTGTTTCATTTAAATTATATTGGAAGTTCCTTCAGCCCCAGCCAGGGAGAAAGGCTTTCCCTCCTTGCCAGGGGACTATGTAACAACAGTTTCTGCCAGTACTGCTCTGCGGGGGCCAGAAGAGAAGCAGGAGGGACATAATGTGCTTTCCACAAGGGAAGCCCATCCTATCAAGGTCTGCTGGGGCTTGCTCTGCTGCTGGCATAGTTGCCTCTCCCAAGTTTTACAGGAATTGATAAAGTCAGACAGCTGGATGAAAGAGCATAAATACCCTAAACTTAAACATGCTATTGAGAAGCTGAAGTCAGGACATAAATAACTGCACTCTCGCTTTCATGTTTATCATACAATTGCAACAGGACCATATTTGGAATAAATATTCCGATATTTGAATGCAACATGTGATTGGAGTTTATCTGTTGTTATGTTTTGAATAAATATTCAGGAAACTCATTATTTCAGTTATCTCCCTCTTCTCACTTTTCCCAAAACGAGGTGGAGCTAGGAAGTTTGGACACTGCTGGAGCTGTATTTTATGTTTTTCAAAGCCCAAAGTCTTTCCCTGGAACTGAGGTCAGCACAGTTATTTCTTGAACCATCCGGGAGGCAGGATCTGTGCAGGGGCTGCAATGAGCCTGCCACGGTCAGCGGCTGGTCCCTGCCCTGCACACCCGCCCAGCGCGTCCCTGGAGGGATGGTCAGTCTGCTGAGCCACGACTCCTCCTCTGCGGAGGCCCTCACTAGGTAGGTGACTGCGGCTACTCGCACTGTGGGAGGGGACGATGTGGCTTTTTTGTGAAATGCTAAGGGACCAAAGCAAGGCAATGCCAGGACAGGATCATTACATCTACTCCATCCAAAATAGGAGGGAGGCAGAGCAACCAGTCTTGTTCTCTTTGCTATTGACAGACACTCACTTCTGCCTGGCTCTGATTCCCAGACAGGAAATCCCATACAGGTTCACTGATACAGGATCAATTCAGGAGCCACCTCCCCTTGGTGGTGCAAAGGAAACACTGGGGTCATCTCTGAGGGCATCCGGAAGTTTTTATTTCCTGTCAGCACTCTAGTGGGACACAGAAGTCTGGGTGCTGGATGAGAGCACTCCGGCATTAGGAGCTGCCTAAACCCAGGCTGAGATAGTCCCTGCTCACTAAGGCTCGCAGCCCCTTTCAGCCCTGGCCTGCCAGGTGGGCCTGGCCAGACTCAGCAATGTGTCTCGGGTCAGCAGGCAGCTCCTGCCACTCCTTCAAGTGAGATGGACTTTTGTGCAGGTCCCACTGGGGGCTCAGCGGGCCTGAAGTTTGCCCAGTTCACTTCTATGTTAGGGTGCCAAGCTGTGTGCTGGGGTACACCCCAAATGCCTGGATTTGGCAGGCCCCTGCTCCCCTGAGTGTCTGGAAGATGTCAGCTGCTATCATTGCCCTATTTTCCAAAGAATTACACCCGTAAAGGGAACAGGATTTCAGTGCTTCTCTAGGCTTTCCAGGATGGTAGCTCTCACAATCCAGGCTGCAGCTATCTCAGGGTTCAGCCTGTACTGCACTCTCCCAGGACTGAAGTGAGCAGTGGTGGTGCAACTGCTGGGCTACACTGCGAGGTAAATGATTGGTAAAGACAACACCAATGTCCCATGTCCTATTCTGGATCCTCCAGATCCACTCAAAAGTCCCAGTCCTCATTTGCAAAGCACCCTGTATGCTTAGGTGCAGCTCTCTTGGTAACTGTCTGCTGGTATGTGTGAATTCTGCTACCCCCAAGAGATTGCAGTGCTGGAGCCATGGCTCTACAGGAGCTTTGAACCGAAAGAGACTGCCCTTACTCCCAGACACCTTGAAATTGAACTAAGACATAATTCTTTCAGGCCTCTGGAACACACTGGCTGAACCTCAGTAAATGAAAATATTTTCAAATAGTATCCCCAGAAAAGCCTTAAAAGAGCAACATAGCCCAGGACAGACACAAAAAGTTCAGTTATGGCTACTAAGATGCATCTGCTACTCTTCTGCAAGATATGGGAACTATACTTATTGACAGGCCAGGGGCTGGCAACCAGAGCAAACCTGACCTGAGGCATAGACAGGCAAGTATTTCAATGGGTCTTAGGCTATCTTCAGTTGAGTTATTCCTCTGGAGTTAGCCAGATTTGAATGAGAGCAGCCATGGTGCAAAGTAACCACCTGTCGCAGGGTGGTGGTGTCAGGCAGCTGGTGAGCTGCAGAAGTCCAGGCGGGGATCAGCAGCTCCCTCAGGACAGCAGTTCAATGTCAGAGCACTGTGGCGTTCACAACACACAAGTGTTGGGGATGGGCTCAGCTGGGATGACAGCACTCGCTGTAGTTCCTGTGCTACTGCTCTAGTGTTGATCTTAGCCACTGATCCCTTTCAAACAGTGAGCGGCCTGTTGAGTGCACACAAGGACTGGCCAGAGCCCAGTGGCGCTGGGGGCTGCGCAGAATCAGGAAAAGACAATCCTTGCTCACAGGGATCCTGGTGCAGAAAATGGTTTTCACTTTGAGTTTTAACAGTGTCAGCTACAAAGAGGGCCCGGGGCTTTCCGTCACAGTCAAGTGCAGCATAAAACTTGTTCAAAAGCTCTGAAAAGAAGGTTAAAAAAAAAAAAAAGAACAGAGGGTCAAGTCCACTGCAAGGATATCTTTATCCCCAAATCAGCGTTCTTAACCAGGATGATGATTACACTATAAGAAACTCCAGTCTTTAAATGTGTGGGAGATGCACAGGCTGGCCTATACCAACAGTATGGACCCATACATGGGGGGAACTGGCTTGTCATCATGCAGACTGCTTAAAGAAAGATGTTGTCTCATTAATACAGGTTACATTTTGGTAGGCATCACTGGCAGCCAACCAAAGTGCTAATGAAAAATTTGACCAACGCGGTCAGACAACGAAAATTGATTCGGGGCTCTGCAGACTTCATGTGAGCCACTTACAATGTCCTGTGTGACAGTGCTGCTCCTGAGGTACTCGTCCTGTGGGACAAGGTTTGTTCCAGGCTTTACAAAAGTGGTTGATTAATCCGGTGGTACCTTTGTTAAGACAATGTGGATTTGATCAGAGGCTAAGCAAGGTTAACTTTGCTGGGGAAACGCAGTGTTACAAAGTAGCATTTCCCGTGACTTTCAGTCTATTTACCCTTTCACTCCTACTCTTACTAAATCGGACTTTGGCAGAGAGCATTTTGCTTAATTCCATTTACTTCTAAAAACATGAGCTCTGCAATTAATTTTCTTCTTTCTATTGTCTCAGAAATGTTGGTCAACAGGCTGAATAATTAGCCTTCTGGACTAGATTTCTAGCGTACGTTGGGGTTCTGCATCGCACTGTGCTGCCAACTGACTCCCAGGCATGTGTTGCATTAGAAAGGAAATGAAATCTAATGGCATGACATTTGGAAACTCACATTGCCTCACTTACACATTTTCACAATCACAAATACACATGTGCTTTCACCACTGCCAATGCACTCACGCATATATTCACACTCTCCCATGGACGCTATCACTTGCAATCACAGGCACACACTCAGAAAATCATACTTGTGTTCTCAGCACTGCTAGTACTAACTGCAGACTCTACCCTAACCACCCACACACCAGGACAAGCTCACTGTCACACAGTATTTCTTCCTAAGTGTCTTGGGCTTCATACTGATGGGCCACAAGGTGCTCTGCATTCTTGGAATTGATAGGAATGCCATCTCCTCAGAGCCTGCAGCATAAATCTTCATCAGATCTCACACTTGCCAAACTTCCCATGCTATAGGCAACACAGTCCAGAACTGAACAAACAGTTCAAAACTTTTTCTTGCGTCCTCCTTTCTACCAGCTCCATGGCTACGTCCATTCACTTGGTGACTGGGAACTCTGGGCTACAGAAATCTGTTTCTCCCTTCTCCAAAGTGCCACTGCTACTTTGCCAGATGGCCACCTGCTTCCTTGCAGAAGACACTGCAGGCATGACCCCAGCCCCCTCTTGTGACTGCCTGGCTACTCCTGAGTCTGGGTACAGACCATAATGGGTCTTATCATTGCTTTGCATGCAGGCTGGGGTGCATTTGGAGCATTCCTCTTCCCTGGTTTCATACTAGGGTTCAAATGCTCCATTTATAACAATCCTTAGTATTTAGCTGCCCGTTTTTGCAACTCCATTTTCACCTCTCAAAAGAAGCAATAAGAAGGGGAGAGCACTCAGGGTGGACAGGAGGGATTGTTCCCTCAATCTGTTTCAGTATGATCTCCACTGTTTTAGGAGAAGGTCCTCCTGTATAGCTTCTCCCTTAGCTAGGTCCTGCACTGAGTGTGACTCAGACCCCGCAGGTTTGAGCTGATCCTAAACACAGTGCTCTTTCACTCGGAGCAACTAACTCGGAACAGAGGGTTGAATTTGTTGACACATCTCAGAAAGATCTCACTGATTAATGTGCTGAATCTCAAACACAGGCTAAGAGCATGAAATCCCTAACAGGGGTTTAGATCAGAGATAACGTAATAATACACAGAACTCTTGGAAACATTTTCAAACCATGTAATGTCTATATTCATAGTGTTCCTGACAGTGCTAATGGAACCAGCTAGTTGACAAGATCTCTTCTGTATTCAATTCCCTGATTGCTTTTAAACCCCTTTTCACATGCCCATGATTCTTCCTGTATCATTTAAATCTTCCATGTCTACAGGAACCAGGGTCTCAAGCTTAAAGAGTCACTGTCACTTCTAAGTCTTCTGTGACCAAGGAGGTACAGTGCAGTTTGAAAGGCAATGTAAAGGATAAGCTCTTTAAAGTGGCAGTGAGGGCTGTGTTTTACTGGTGGAAGGGAAGATGATACAGGCAAGGAGGAGTATGTGAACATTTTTTCTCAGCTTTTGTGTATCTGTTCTGTTTCTCAGCAGTGTGAGGAGAAGAAAGATGAAATGCTGTTTAATTGTTCAAGGCAGGTTAGAGAATTCTTACCACTTTGCCTCACCCTGCAGGGAAAGGCATAGTAGAGAGCAGCCTGTGAAATGTTTCATTAAATAGGTCTGTTTCCCCCTGTCAGAGCCTTGCATGGTGCATCGCTTACACTTGTTGCCTTAATCCTTTGAAGATGCTGGGTCAGTTTTTCCTGTTCATATGGCTTTAGTTGCACATGGTCTCAGCGCATGGAGCTGCTGAAGAGTTTCCCGAGCTCCTCAAAGAGAGAGAGAGGACACATTTTAACTTGTGTTACTTATCTGGTCTGTGTTTCATGCTGCATTTGTAAAGGGAACAGAGAAAGAGGAGGTGGTGCCCCACCTTTTCCCACCAAGCCCCACATGTGTCCATGCCATCCTGTTTACTCTCTCAAGGATTCATGGGAGGCAGCCCTGGGGTTTCATGCTGAAGCAGTCAGGAATATTTTCTCTGGGTTGTGAAGCAGCAAGGGGGAAGGTTCCCGAACCCCCCTCCGAGTTCTGGCACTGATGCAATTATATGTGCTGGAAAAGGGCCCTTCCCAGCAAGGGCCGTGCATGTACTCACAACGGCATGTGCTCTCAGGAGGGGATAGGTCCCCATCCAAACCCCACATACAGCTGGCTCCAGAGCCCACTTCACCTTCACCTGACTCATTTGTGGGTCTCAGCTCACCCTCTATCACACTCTGATTATATCTGCTTCCCATTTGCTTGTTTCTTGCCTTTGGTCTGCAATCCCCTTTCCTGATATGTGACAGAGACCTGTTTGCAGTGAGCTACATGGAAGCAAAGCAAGATTGCTCCTGGAGTGCAGACCCTTAGGAACAGCCTCCAGATGGAGATCTCCCCCTGGCTCTGGTAGAAATGGCCTTCTTGACTTGAGCTCTACCCACTAAACTTGGATGGGGCTGTGGCTTACTGGTGAAAACCACAGAGCCCAGGTGTCTGTGTCAAGGCACCAGTCACCACCAGATTTAGGCAGAGAACTCAAGGCAAATGTGCCATGACCAAGTCAGTGAAGGAGTGAGTGCCAGGGCTGGAACTGGTGTCCCACTGAGTTGAGTTCAGCACTTGACCCATGAGAGGAGAGCACCCAGGGCAGCCATCACCTTGTTAGGCGGCATGGAGTGGTACTGATGAGGGGCTACAGCCCTGTCAGTGGGGCCAGTACAAGCACAGGCCTGGTCTGCAGGTGCCTGCTGCGGTCCTGCTGCACTCTGCTTGCGACAGGTCCTGGAGGGCCCAGCGTGGTACAGAGCGGCATCCTCGTTCTCTCCCCTTTCAGCAGCCAGACCATCCTGGCCCTAGACCCTCACCTTCAGGGCAGCAAAATTAAGTTGTGCCCATACCACTGAGAAGCTGTGAGCTGGCTTTGCCCATCAGCTCCTTCTGCTCCGGTCCATACAGGGCTGCCTGTTATGAGGGCAGAGATTTGCGAGTGTGTGCCGTGGTCAGCATGCGGCACAGGTGAGGAAGGCTGCCTGCATTGACTCCAGTTTAAGCTTCCCTCCTCATCTTTTCAAAGAGCAGCTTCCCCGCCAGCCCCTCACCAATCTGCTGTGCTGGCCCCGCTGCTGTCGCTGTCAGGAAGGCATCTCTTGTGAGATGGTGCCACAGCCTCTGCCAATTCCACAGAATACTTCAACCTGCCAACAGCATCCTCTGTGTTATGTCCCGATCAAGTAGCTGTCTGCATTGCAGACCTGATACTGCCTCACCCACCAGACAGGACAGGATCAGCCCCAAGCATCCCACTGAGAGTCCTCCAGGTCATAGTGCCTCAGCCTCCATCCCAGGAGCACCCAAATGCAAGGAGAAGGGAAACAACAGCGTGGGGTTTTGAGGATTTTTCAGGAGCACCTTAGGAACAGTTTGGCTATACCTGAAGCAGATGTATAACACCACAGCTATCTTGGGACCAACGGAAGAAAATCAGTTTACAAAATCTGAGGCTGCACTGTCTGATCATGGACTTCCTAATTACCATTTTGTGGCCTCTCAGCTCTATTTCTCCTTCCTGTAAGCTCTCTGCCATGTTCCATGGTATAACCTCTGGTTTATGCCAGAAATCAAGGTGAGCTCCAGTTTATTTAACAGACAGTGATATTCAGTTTAACTTCTCAGATAATGAATTTTCTGTGTTATTGCCAAAAAACACAGAGGTTTAATTTTTTTCCAGTCTTTAGAAATTTTGGTGACTGAAGAGAATGGAAACTAAATTTTTAAGACCCACTAATCCTTGTTTTTCTGAATAGACTAACAAATAAATAAATAAATGGACCACTGAAAGTCTTCCAACTCCCCGCTTCATGGGTTAAGGGGCACATCACAGTGGTTGGTAGGCAGGACTCCCATAGCAGGATTTGGTCCTCTTAGCTTCTTCCTGGAGCTCTGAATGCCCTTCAAAACATTGCCCCACTCAGTCTCAGCTGCACCGTACTGTACTGCACCTCTTGAAGGCTCCTTGTCAGCTACGCACGGTTAAAAAGGCAGATGCTGTTTATACATTCTTTTAGCTAGAACAGCAACATCTCAGTAGTCACTGTACTGCAATACTATGGCTATTAGGCTGAGTCCGGCAATGCTGAAAGCTGAATCTGAGGCAAGCATGCACAGGTTGGCCAAATGTAAGTATTGCTCCCAGGCTGCTACTCTCAGGACACAAGGACAGTTGCTGTATTTCTGACTACAACCTAGACTGCTCTTTGAAGTTCTACTAAAGGGTGTCGCCAACCAGTTCCCGCCAAAGGCAGAGTCCCATTGTGCTGAGAGCCCAGCAGACAAGTAAAGAGCAGCAGTCCAAGTCGCAAAGAGCTGCCATGGTGATGGTCTCAACTATAACAGGAGAGAGCTTTGTAGAAATAATACCTTTGGTTAGAGCAATGATATTTGCAAACTTGGAAGAAAAAAAAGTTAGAAGGTTTTAGTTGATCTTGGAGTGCTAGAAATTGGCTGAACTGTGATAGTATGAATCATGTCCTCAGGAAGTGTGCTTCTGCTCTGGACTGGGAGCTCACCAGCTGGAAATCATGGGGAAGACTGAGATGCACAAGGTCATCACAGGATGAGTATAACCCACCAGTGTAATGTCACCATGAAAGAGGCAAATGTAATGCCAGGATGCCTTAGGATAGCTCCTGCCAGCAACTACAGGGAGGATTTGGGGCCAGAGAGCCCTGGAGAGACCATACCTGGAAAGGTGCATGCAGTTTCAGTTGCCTGCTTCAAGAGAGATGTGTTCATTGCTCTCTATGCATACATCGGGTAAATATCAGGGATTAAGAAGAGCTGCTGTTGGCTGTTTAAGCTAAAAATCTTTGCTGGAAAAGAAAAAAATGGGTATAAACTGATCACTATGAATTTTAATCTGGAAATGAGGAAATACAGTCTGAAAGTCAGGAGTGAGATACTGGGACAGTCTGCCCTTGGAAACAGTGGAGACCAAATCAAATTGTTTCAAAATGGAGACTGTTCCAGTGCAAAGAGGATGAAGGTACACTGTTGTCTGCCATGTCAGGTCCTGCACACTGCAGCTACATAGCTCCTCATCTGCACAGGGACAACATGCCTTGCACACAGGCTGTAGGGGAACTGCCAGGGACAGAGGAGCTAAGGAGAGAGCTGAATGAGAGGCTCTGATGATTAGTTTCTTATCTCTTCAAAATGGTCTGTTTCCTTCCCTCTTTATTTTGCTCAGTTTGTTGTCTTCCAAGACACACTGCAAGTCCCAGGTTTTCCCAGGCTGGGAATTTCTGGGTGCTGGGACTGCAGAGAGACTCTTGCAGTGTGTGCGTGCAGATGGAGAGGTTTTACTGAATGCTCATTCAGTAGCCTTCTGGGCATTGAAAACAGCAGAAGTTCTCTCAAGAGTTATCCCACACCAGAGCGCTGTATCACACAGCCCTGCACTTCTTTTAGGGAAGAGTGAGTATGTCTGCCATGTACAGCTCCTTCAACTGGTCATCTTGGCTCCTTCCTGAGGAGCCAGGCTGAGTACAGACTCCTTGCACATAGCTCCAGTGACTCCTATTTCCAGTTCCAGGTAGGGAGAGGGGATGTGCAGATGTCACAGTAATGGGGAGTGAGAGAGCAAAGCACAACCCACAGGGGAACTCAGCAAATCCTTCGTATCATGCACCCAGAGCAAAGAACAGTCAGGAGCCTGCTGAGATGTGAGCTGAGGGAAACAAGGATGTGTTTGTTATACATTAGTGCAGGGTAGTGACAGCTTCTCTCATACTGAGGAGCATTTAACCCCCCTTTCCTGGTGAGACTCAGCAAGTCTCCTCACACAAGCGCTTGGCAAGGGGAAGCATGGAGACCCCACAGCCAGAAATCAGGCTGTTCTCCAGGGTTCTGCCAATGTACCCTTATTCATGAGCAAAGAGTCTGAACAAATATCTTTCGACTTGGCTATTTGTTAGCGTTCACATTGTGCGATTGATAGTTTAAATCATCTACTATTGTTTCTCTTCCCTAACTGGTGACTTTTAAACAGGAGACCCAAAAATACACTCTTGTAAGAAATATCAGATGAATATTCACTCGGGATGAAATTCACATGCTTCTGCCTTGCAAACATTTGCCCCAGCGTGGAGCAGCTGTACACATGCCCATCAGTAACACCAGCACTCCCAGAAATCCCAGCAAGCTGGATGTCAAACAATGCTGTGTTCAGATCTTGGCAAAGTTTCTGTTCTTTACTATTTGAGCGGTTCCAGGGTGTATTGAACAACTGCTTTGAGCACTGGGAAGGTTTGGAGAGTGTTGTGGGGTGAGGTATTCTCCAAAGTTTGACCTTTTTATTTGTGAGCTTTTTGATCTCTTCTGCATGCCTCGCAAAGGATAAAGTGCCACTTCAGGTCCTTGCTTGAGCTATGTCCCGGACAACTCCTACTGTGACAACACCCATCACTGTCCTCATTACAAACTGTCCAGAGCCTTTGACACTGACCCCATCCCAGCGTCTCCATTTCCTTCCTGCAGGCTGCCCAAACCAGATGGAAACCACAGATGCAGTATAGCATTCTTGCTCATAACTGTTGTCTTTTGGGCAAGTAAGATCTGTGGTTAACAGCCCTGAGCAACTCAAGGCTCGTGTACACCGTAGGCCTTTCTCTCTCAGCATGTGCATGTTCTGTCCCCACTGAAAACCATTGCTCAGTTAGGCAGCAGGCACGTGCATCAGGCAGGCAGGACACGGTGCCTTTGCATGACTGGCTACAATAGCATCCCCGGTTGAAAAGTGACTTTGTGCACTTGTCTCTTTCCACTCTGCCCATTGCCTGGAGGGAGTAAAGAGGGTGGGGAAGGAAGATGAAACCACAGGACAGTGGCCTGCACAACAAAGTATGTGCCAAGCACCCTGCTCTTCCCACTAGCTCAACATCCCCATTTGAAAATGTCTCAGTTTGTCTCACCACAGAGGCTTTCTGGAAACAGTAGCTGATACCTGTTGTAGCTCTCTGAGTCCTTGCAGGGAAAACAGGGAGACAGACACTGCTGTGTAATCTCAAACGGATGATAGATCCTGCTATTTGTGTAGGAAGGGGAGTTTGCCTGGCAGGTAGATACTGGTGTGTGACTGGACCAGACATGATGCAGAGCTACTCTGCAATGACAGGCTCTCCATGTGCATGGCTAGAAAGCAGTGCAGTGCAGGGTTCAGACATGCTGGCTTTCCAAGGAATAATGTGCGAGTTCCTGGGAACTGCTGTGTAACCTCTTCAAGGCACAGGCCGGGCCCTCCTTCTGTGGGGGAGCTGTGGCTGTCAGGCTGCCAGGAAATGCAAAGATGGGGACTGATACTGGCTGGAAAGGAAACCACAAGCAGCTCAGCCAGGACATCTAAGCACAGGAAACATTTCAGGAGCTTGACAGATGAGGATGGGAGTCCTGACCACAGACAGTTGTCACTGGTGGGGGAGATCTAATTCAGAAGCATTTTGACTTTGAGATGTGTTCAAGCCAAAGAAGAAGGTTCTGTATGAGAAGCTGCCAGGGAAGAGATCAGGTAAGCACAGTGAGATCAGCTTGGAGCCTGTGACTTAGATGGCTGAACAGCTCAGAGCTTCACATCTCTCACCTGCTGCCTGGGAATTAATAATAATAATATTTCTACAAGGAGGGTTTCAGATCCCCCTGCTTCTCACTAGGGATCCCAGACACTTCTGTGTCAACAGCTCAGTTCTCAGGGGCTCGTCAGTTTAGGGGCAGCAGGCTTGGCTGTCAGCCCCTCTGCTGCCTGAGCATCACTGCGGGTGTATTTGCGTAGGCTTACTGCTCTCCCCTAGCCTGTCAGTTATCCTCCAGCACCTGTATCACTCGACAGGAGCCTGGCCTTCCTTGACAAGGTCACCTTCCAGAGACAAGGAATGCTTGGCAACTGTAATCCCTTCTTATCCTCTCCACTGGCCATACTGAAGCCAGCCCCCTTCTGATGGCCTGGCACCAGCTGGCAGTCAAACATCTGGGAGTAGTGGCTTTTGACTCAGAGTCACCTGCCGTGGTTTATTCTGCAGTCTTGCCGAAGGGCTTGACTTGGCTCACATTTAGCTCAACTCAGCAACCCCAGATGTCCGCAAGGCTGCCTGAATTATAAATGGAGGGAGAGCACATGCAAATCACTGCCTGCCCCATGGAGGAACAGGTCGTCAGCTGCATCTCCCAGGGCTGTTGAGATGCTGCCGAGGAAAATTCCCCTTTCACTGGAGCAGCAGGAGCAGGCGGGTCTGGGCTGTCTCTCTGTCAGCGTGGGATGTCCCAAGCAGCTGTGCTGTGCAGACAGTGCAAATGGGAAAACAAATCAGCAAGGCAGACTGGAAAAGCAGCTCTCTGTGACAAGCTGAGTCACTGTTCTGCTTTCTCTTTGAGCTGTGGTCATTAGGATTCCTACTGCTGGTTTCCATACCCTAAACACTGCTCAGGGGATCCCTGCCTTGTGAAGTATCTGCCTGAATAGTGGCATCTTTTTATTCTGCATATCTGTCCTCAGTGCCTGCAGTCTGTTCCCCATCCAATGGTTTTGTGAGGGACAGAGGACTCTAGGAACAAGACTGTAGGGCCTACAGGAAAAGATCACATTGGGGAGTAAGCAGACAGCATCTTTGCATCAGCATGTCCATAGTTTGAGGCATTTCTGTCTTCTTTCTCTGAAGAGGGAATCTCATTTCACATGTTATTGACTGCACCAAAACCCACATCTCTAGAAGAACATTTAGCACTAAATCACCAATGATAAGGCTGGTTCTGGGCTGGCAGATGGATTAATCCCTGAATCTCTTGTATTATCTGCTGGGAGTAGAGGTTTATATTCTACTAACACAATGCTGGGGTTAATAAAACTGATAGAGAGAAGGCTGGCCTATCTCAATGCAGGATAAGGCTCAGAGTCCACAGCCCCAAACCCAGCTATGTTTGAAGGACAGGGTCAGGACCTGCCCTTTGCCCCAGTGTTTCCTGTTGCAAGTGTAGGTTGCTCCCCAGGTTAAATCTGCTTGGTTGTGCCTAGCTCTCCCTGGGTCTAGTCATGGGAGATATTTCCACGATTTGCTCTCTCCGATGTTCATGACCCTTAAAGACAGCCCAGCCCAGCACTCCATGCAAAGGGTCCTGGGAGCTCCCCAGACTGTGAGCTGTTCTCCCCTTCCCTCACTAAAGAGGATAATGCCCACTGTGGCAGACTGAGCCCTTTCCATGCCAGTGCCCAAGCCCAGGTGGGCCTCTGCACCAAAGGCTGAAGGTGGGTCTTACCTTACTGGACTACCCCCACTGTGTCTGGCATAGGTGCTCCAGGGGGTCAGAGGCTTGTTCTGCATGGTTTGCTACTCAGCTGGGTGCCCACCTCTCTGAGATGGCATTGTGAGCAGACAGCATTTGACAGCTTGACATGGATCTAAGAAAATCAGGAAAAAGCAAATATTTGTGATATTAGAAATAGTTACAAAAATATAGACCAATAAAAGCCATGATTAAGGATTATAATAAGAAATGCATTCCACAGCTGCCACTGTGTCTTAGCTTTCTTGGGAAGCTGGCATCTTGGCCTCCCTCCTCCAGGGTTGGTTTTCCCTGGAGGGCTGCTTCAAGTACGTCTTTCCTGTGTCTATTGTCTGAGATGTCCAACCCTATCCCCAAGAGAAAGACGGGGGGGGGGGGGGGGGGGGGAGGAGGATGTGAAACAGAGTTCTGGGTAAGTGTGACCAACGTCATCCAAGCATTAATGCATCCTCCTGTTTTCTCCTCTTTTATAAAGACTCCTCCTTTTTCCCTCATCACAACACCATGGTCTGGAAATGAGGTTAGTCCCTCTCTGCTTCCTGCATAGCAGCTGGAACCTTATTTATTTTACACTCCTGGCCATGACAGGCAGCAGCTGATCTATCTGCAGGGTATTATGTGTGGGCACGACATAGCCTGTTATGTTTCCTTAAAAAGCCTGTGGCCAGCAGCCGAAAAGAAGGGTACTTGTTTGCCATGTCTTGGCTGGTTGGATTCATATAGAGGGAGGGCAGAGTGCCTTCCTGAGAGAGCCAGAGAAATGACATCTAAGGCTGGCTTAGCAGACTGCTGAGAAGAGCAGAGATGCATGTGCAGACAGCAGAGATTCTTCCTGGGAATCCAGAGCATTGCACAAAAGGGTGCTTCAATCCTGACAGTCAGTGATTTGTCATTTTGAGAGCAAATCTGAAGAGCCCTCCCAGACAGGGCACAGTGGGTCAAGGGAATTTTGTTTGCAAAACCTTCTTATTTCCAGTCTCTTTCACATTGAGCTTTCCCCCTTTATTTGAAGTCTTTTTGCATTTAAAAGCCCCTTTGTCTTCTTGGGATACTCATGTAAAACAAGGCAGCTTGGCAGCTCCATTTCGAAGCTTTGGAGGATTCCAAGCCCCATCACACTGGCTGTAGACTTAAACTTGCTTTGCTTGTCACTGTCACCAGAAAATACAGTGGGAGCTATATGTAGAGACCAAAAACTAGTGGTGAAACTGGGAACAGAGATCCTAAATTCACCAGTTCAGGCTATCATCATGTACCTATTTATCGGATCCAGGGAACTGCGTGCTCCAGAAATCTGAATGAATTTGTCACTGCATCCCCATTGCTAACAGCAGAAGTTGTTAGTAGCACTGGTCAGAAGCCATTCCGCACATAGCTAGATCCTGCTAGCACAGGGTGCTCTAAAGACATATTACTAACACTTTTGTAGCAGCACACACAGCTAGCAGAACAAGCTGCAGATACAGTGGCATGGATGTAATAAGAGATATTACTCCCATTGCCTGGATTCCAGTGAAAAACACATAGATTTGTCTGCTGAGAGCAGCAAGCTGCCACATCCTCACCTTAGACTGATACTGTGCTTCTGTGCACCTGCATAGTCACATGAGAGGTATTACAGATGCAGTTTTATTGTAAGCATGTGTTGTAAGGATTGGTGCTGCCTAATTCTTTCCTAGGAACCAGACAGTATAGTACATGTGCTTATGCTACATGTTGGGGAAATGCCTGTGCAGTGTCCTATTTATGTCCATACTTGTGCCATATAACTGCTGAAAAGCACTAAGCTCTGAAGAATTGCAGTTAGAACATGAGTCAATGGTGTTTTTAAGGGCCTGTCTACAGCAGTCTGGGAACAGTGATGCAAAGTGATACGAGATATATGAGCACCCAGTTCAGCACAGTCCCAGCTCAGCCCCAGATGCATAGCACTGTGCTGGAGTTGATGAGCCGCCAGCCCAGCAGCCTGCTCATGTGTCACTGCCATGATCCAGTGCTTGGAGAATTGGGTGGTTCACCTGAAGCTTGGTTCAGGGGAAATGGTATCTGCAATGCAGGCCAGGTATTGTATAACATAGCAATACTGTGCTGATTTCCATTTCTGTCTTGCTGGAGTGGGTATTAGAAACCTTATTCCTCTGTTTCTTGGGGAGGGGCAGGGGTTGAAAGATATAGGCACCTGCAAGAGCAGTTGGTTCTCGCTTCACACTTGTTTGGTTATTGCTGGGACAAAAGCAAATAGTGAAATAACTGCACAGACTAATTGCCCTTCATGGAAAGTGGCAAGGGTAGTAGTGTAGTAGATGAGAACTGTGTGAGACTCGAGGGCAAGGTCATGCTGGGCCTACATTTGACATCGTTTCTAAGGAATGCTGATGTCCTTAGTGAGGTTGTTCTCTTGGACCAAAAGCAGTCCCAGCTGGCAAGAGCTGGCTATTTGCAAACATCTGCTGCTGCGCTAAAGACCTTGGTCCTCTTTTGTGGACCTCTAAATAATGTGAGGTGGCATCTGCTATGGACCATGATCCTCCTGTGCTAAAATCTTTATGACACTGAGCAAAACCATAGCTCCATGCCAAAAAACAATAAGGAAGGTTAGTAGGAATAATGCTAATGATTCTTATAGACCCTTCCATAGGCCTTGAGAAGTTTAATAATGTCACAAAGCTTTATGTTTTACAAATGTTATGCTTTTTAGCCTAAGTTAGGCCAGTGAGAAATGTCAAGGGGGGAAGAATGAAATGAAATGGCCATAGGTAAGAAGCTGTATTAACTTCTCTTGGCAGATACTTAGAGCTAACCACAGGTTCAGATAACCAGGGTTAGCAAAGCCAGGCTAAAGTTGGGTATAGTCTATCTGGAAGCAAGGTGACAAAACTTTGCTTGCCATATGTGTACTACAGTGGCTTCCCATTAATTACTGAGGGGTACGAGAGGTGCCTTGCTCTTGGCAAGACCCTCAAAAGCAGCTTCTCCTCCATGCTGAGGTTCCACACTGCAGTTGCACCTCACAAGTGTCTTTGCACATAAGGGCAAGGTTTGTCACCTGTAGGCTACCAGTGTGTGCTTGATACATGAAAACTAAAAAATGGGTCACAGGAAGACTCTTTTTCTCTGTTAAGCTTCTAAATAATGTTTTACACATCTCTCTCTTTCCTGCACTATTTGTGTTGCATTATTCCTTATTTAGTTGCTCCATATACAATCCACAGTCAAAATACTTTTAAGCAGTACTTGGATGTAATTGTTTTTCTTTTCTCTTTTTCCTGGGGACAGGCAAGTTCCTTGAATTCCTCTCAATCCCAGTTCGTGTTAAGACATAGACATTTTCACAAGCAGACAAAACCAAATCCCTTTCTTTTCTCTCAGACTGTGACATAGAATTTTTCCTGGTCCTGGTCATTTGGTCTGGAGCCAAGAAGGGATGGGAACTCTCCACCACAGTAACCTACTAGTGGTCATGCAGTTCTCTGCATGCTGAAGGCCACAATTGTTTTCACTGACAAGCAGACAATCAGGCAGAGCTTTGGATACATTCAGTTGGATTCAACAGTTCTCCACTGCTTTGCTTGACATCTTAATGCTGCTTTTCACAATACCATGGAAGACCTTCTGGAAGACAACCTCTGTCCGCAGAGGCTTGAGAGTATATTCCAACCCTAGCATGCAGGATGGGAAACTGTTAGCACTGGGAGGTAGAGGAACACAGATGTATTCAGGATCCAGAGAAAGGAAAATCAATGGAACGGACCTTGGAGGACAAGACGGTGGGACTGAGGCAGGACTGTCAGGGAGGGGATGGGAAATGTCTGCTATCTTGTGTTTCCAGAATCTGCTGCTGCCGGTATGCACATCCAATCGTTCTCACCATATCTACTGGTTGTCCCCTGTGTCACTATAGTAATGGTGAAAACCCTCCAAAAAGCTTGTTGAGAGGCACTGCTCTTTCCAAGTTAGAACAGCTTGTCTCCCCAGCCAACCTATCACCCGATGAGAGCTCAGATGGGTTTGCCTTTCAGAGACATTGGTGAGTCTAATTGACAGCAATTTTATATAATTCTCTTAGCCAATAGATTTCCTCTGGAAAAAAACAATTCCTTTCTGGAAAACATTGGAATTAAGCACATACTGCTCTAATGAGGTATGAGCAGTCTGCACAGTGAAAATGAGGTTTCACTTGTGAAAATGGCTTTGTTTGCTTACAGCACAAACCAACGCAACGCAATGATGAGACTCTGCCAGTTCCATTGGCAGCGCCTGCCCCTTTTCCTTGGCCCTGTGCACCATCCAGAGCAGGAAGACCATGTTTGCTTGTGTGAAGTTTTTTAGCATCCAGTTTAAGGATTGTCTCATTTTTCCTGATCCTTCCCCAAAGAGATTCACTTATCACATTCTTTAGGTGACTTATTTTTTGTCACTTACTTGCACCTTTGAACACACACACACGCTCAGATCAGAGCTAGTAATAAGTAAAACTATTCCTTCCAAAACAGAAACTCATTCTTGTCAAGATTCCCATCTATAAATATCTCTGAAAAGGACAAGAAAGTTTAACTTGGCATGAAAATGTGGGTACCATAAGGAATGCCAATTTTCAGTGTTACCAGAAAGGACCCTGCTATAGATGCATACCATAGATACATACATCTTGCCCAAAATATGTGCATCTCTTGTGCCTGACTGTGCACTATGACCTAGAAATTGTGCATGGCTGGTAAGAAAAAGCCTGTGGAAAGTTGCAGGTTCCTCCAGCCTATCTGAGTGGCTCGGCCATCAGGCACAAATCACCCCCCCCCTCCAAAAAAAAAAATCCATTTACAATGAGGTAACAAGAATATTAAGCATTTGGATGTGAGCTGTACAGATCCACGACAGGGACACCCCCATCCAGTGGAATTTAGTATCTAAGTAAAACCTGGGTGGTAGGGGAAATGGGGAAAAAAGTGGCTTGCTGGGGAGGGACTTCCCTGAGCTGGTGGGTCACAAAGGCAGGTTCCCTGAACTTTGCTGCCAACCAGCACTCTGTCTCCTAACCAACCATATCCTACACTCTTTGAACTCCTTTGCTCATAAGTCATGCTCCTATGCTCTGTAGTCAGGGTTTCAGGATAGGACTAACTTGGAAGTGTCCATCTTTTTTTGGTGACATAACTTCCATATACACACAGACATCCCCCAAGTCAGGCATCCTTTCAGTGACACATGTTCAGTAGTTCACCCACACTATGCTGTTTCTACTTCTCCAAACAAGTTGCCACTTTGCCCAAGCCACTACGCTAATGTGCTTATGTCTCAAGCGTGCCTTGGGGATCAGAAAACAGAATGCAAAGGACTCTCTCAGGCCCTGCACACCAGGCATTAGATTGGTGGCTGCGATGGGAGAAGAGTCCCTCCTTCCCATTATCAGCTAGGCCTCTCTCTGAAAGGACCACATCTGTGACGGCTGCTGGGCCTGGTGATAGTGAGGTCCTTAGGTCAGACCATTGCTGAATAAAGCCCCCTATCTCAGTTCAAAATCCTTTCCCATTCTGTGTTTTAAAACAATGCCTAAAAAGCCTGAGCAGTCTGGGCAGGAGACACATTTGGCTAATCTCTGGCTGGCTGGCTGCTAAAAGCGCAGCTGACACCTGTCAAAATGATAGCAGAGGTAGGTTTCCAAAGAGGCCTCCCCTTGAAACCCTCCGAGGTTCATGGCACGTATAAGCCAGTGTCCCTTAGCCCTTATCTCCCAGCTACTCTGAGAGGAACCTGAGGTGTGTGAAGGCAGCTTTATCTTAGCAAGTGACAAAATGCCTTGAATAAATAAGCTACCGGGTTGGGTAGGTCCCAGACGCATTTCTGAGGCACTGAAGGCCAGGCATTTTGAAACATCACAGCTCACTGCTGAGCAAGGAGGAGCACACAGAGGAATGGTACTCTGCGATGTATGCACAGACTGCACAAGCTGAGCCTTCATCACATCCCACAGACCACAGCAAGACTGGCTCTACGCACCGGTGTACACCAGGCCCTCCCACACACACTCCCGGGAACAGAGTAGACACCTGAATCGTCAATAAAAATCAGCATGTCTGACATCCGCAGTGATGAGGGCAGCAAGAGGAGGTGTCTCTCCCAGCTGGACCTAGGTGAGGACAGGGTGACAGTCTCGTCTGAAAGCAGGTCCCTTGGGACCATGATGCGAGCGGTCCTAAAGATGTTGGTCACTCAGGATGATGTGATCATCTGGAACATCAGTCACGTGCAACTTGTGAAAGTCATGCCCTTCCAGGCTCACTCCCCAATGTCCACCCTGGGTGGAGACCTTCAATGCGACATCACTCCGGATGTGAGCAGAAGCTATCTCCCATCCTTCCATTCAGGCCAAAAACCATTGTTTGCCCCTTCTTTCCCAAGCACTAAAACCAACCAGATGTGCCCTCCGGAGAGTAGCACCTCTACCGCACAGCTTAGGGCAGAGATTTGCAGATTTGCCAACCTCCTTGCCAGGTTATGCATTCCAACAGCGACTAACATCAACCCACAGAACAGTGTAACCTAGGAGGAATAGTAGTGCCTTACCAGAGCAGTGATTTTTCCTCTTTTAGGTCTCTCCCCAGCTGCTTCTCTTTCTCCTGCACTAGGGAAACTTGTGACCAGAGCCCCAGGGTCAGGGCGGCACTCTGAGGAGCAGGCAGTCCTAACGTGTCCTGATTATGTCACTGGAAGTCAGAAAGAAAACCAGTTTTTTTTACATTTTTTCCCCAAATGTCATTTCCATTAGACCGTCTGTTTCAGCCAATTTAAGCTCTCAACAGAATTCCCACCAAATTTTATATCAGCTATTTTAGGGAAGGGTTTAAAAAAGTGAAAAGAGTTTGACTAATTTTAAAGTCAGTTTTCCCAAGGGACACTTAACAAAACATACAATGTCTAAAAACCTTTGCCGTTTTGAAGAGTTCAAAATAACATTCCAAAAGGGATCTTTAGAAAAATGTTCCTGCACCGGTCCTGTTCCCTCTGCTGGGCTGGGTCGCCTCACTTTAATACACCACATTTGTTTTTCGTTTAGTTATCAAACCTACATTAAAATAAAATCTCAGAGTAAATGGAATCAAACTAACCTGCATCTTTTCATTTTCAGAATATTTAAAGCATATTGAAGGAGCAGAGACTGGCGATTTTCCTTTTCAATAAGGGCAGGTATTGCAGCTCACAAGCTCACCCTTTTGAGCCCACACACCGGGGAACGCTGGGCCAGGAACACTGCCGATCACACCTGTGATTTTCCTCTGCTGGCAGAGGTCCCAAGCCACTGTGCTCTGCATGACAGTCATTCGGGAAACACTTCCAGGAAACATGCTTTAGGGCTATCCCTGTCATCCCTCCTTGAATATGAATGCACTGCCACTTTCAGGGAATAAAATCTCATCTTTACACTAATCCAAGGATTCTGTGAAGCTCCCTCAATAGCTTTTGTCTGAAGAAACTGGACATATTCAGAGACAGCTTCATTAAAAGGGACTAGGAAGAAGGTTTTTAAATCACTGATCAGCAGCCTAATGAAACTACCTGTGCTCAGCCCAAGGAAAAGTCACCAAATTGCTTTCAGAATCCTCTTCCTTATATAAATACTAAAACCCTTTCCTCACCTGACCAAAACAGAGATTTCTTTTTTTTTTTTTCAATTTCTACTTTTTAACATGCTCCCTTCACAACTGCCTCTCTGTCGCTGCTTCTTGTAGATTATCTAGGAGTAAACATGCAGCAGATCAGTTACTAGATTTAGGGTTGATGGTCTCCAGCTCACTGGCAGGTTCCTTGTTCCAGGGTATAATGCCTGAAACTCAGGGTCAGAACTGCATGAATGATCTGAGCAGTTAGACAGCACACTCCTGCGTCTTGATTGCTTTAGTGTACTCTAGAAATGAGTTTCTGATGTGCATTTTCTCAGAAGCAAATATAAAATGTTATCTCTAGAAGAACTCATCACTCAGTACTCAAGGACTTCTGTTTGGGAACTTTTTGTTCACAGATTTAACTGTGAAAAAGAAAATTTAGACAGAGGTTTTGGGCATGGTCCATTGTATATTCTTCAGATGAGGCTATCACCAACACAGTGATAACAGGCACTTAAAAGTCATTAAAGATTTGTATTGATTTGTGTGGCAGTGGGTGTTATTGACAATATTAGATGTTTTGGGAGGAAGATCTAACATTTGTCTATTTTATTCTTAGTCCTCATAGTGTGGATATCCTTCAAACAGAAACATTTAATTCTTAAATGTGTAAATAAATAAATAAATAATGTGTGTGAGTCAGCATTAGCCCAGAGAACATTTACTAAAATATTAACTATATAAGTAACTCAATATATTTACTACTTTTTTTTCATTAACAGCAGGCTACATTTCTCTTTGTTAACAACGATATTTCAGATTTACTGAAGCATAATGGGATATGTCTAGGTCTCAAACATACAAACAAAACTATAAATAAACTATAAATACTTAGAAAAGATTTAAAAAGTAACTTACGTAAATACTCAGCCTAAAATGAACACAGAACCAAGGAATTCTTCCTTGGTCCCCAGTATATTTAACATTTCCAGATGTGCCTGGATGACTAGTTTGGGATTAGAGGTCTGAAGCTGAGCAATGTTAGACCTACTCTTAAAACAGAGTAAGTCAGAATACTACTGACTCTTAAGTCTTAACTGTGACATTTCCCTCTAAGAACTCTCTGACTGTAGTGATGTACGAAGACTTGTCATGTCTTCGGTGTGAACAGAGCCAATGTGCATTACTAGGATTAACTTATGCAAAAAGCAACAGGGGTTGCTTTCCAAGGCATTTGCCAAGGAGACCCAGATTCATTAGACAGACTGACAGCATGTTACTCAGTACAAGACGTTCCAGATGAATAATGAAGTGGCTAAAGTTGATACATGCTCCAGCAGAACCTCACCTTCCCCCTGACATCTGACATATATGGCAGACTCTGGCAGAGATGTGGTGGGTCCACAGTACTGCATGGGACGAGAGATGTTCAAGACAGAGTTATCCATTTTGGGGAAAGCCACATCAAGTCTGTATATGGCTTACCATGCCCTACTATTAGTCAAGCTCATCCACTTAAGCCATCCCATTGCCACATGCCACCAACACCACTAATTTTGTCTTCTCTGTGCCAGGCACACCAAGGAACACTGCCATTAGAAGCTAACACTTTACACAGCTTAAGTTGTAACCGTATCATACCCCTTAAATGCTTCCTTCTACCAGTGATAAAATCAAGCTGAAGCAAAACAAGGAGTCCATCCCTCACATG
This sequence comes from Apteryx mantelli, assembly GCF_036417845.1. Lineage (NCBI taxonomy): Eukaryota > Metazoa > Chordata > Aves > Apterygiformes > Apterygidae > Apteryx > Apteryx mantelli. The sequence continues at coordinate 6,904,022 of NC_089996.1, forward strand.
GCTACAAAATAAAGATATTTGCTATGTTGTCCCAGGTAACATAGCTGACAATAGCTCCACACTTGAAGGTCTTGTTAAGTCATGTCCTAAGGTTGGCAGATTTCATGCTTCTATCATAAACCCCACATTCCTTAATATATCTACACATATTTGGCTGGTCAGGTGGGGAGACACAGGAGGGAGAATTTTAGAAGAGGACTGAAGAAAAGGTAAGCAAAGTTGCAGAATGGAGTTTGCTCCAGTGCTCAGCCCAAGAGTTTGTTAAGTTGCTTTGTACCACCATTTTTTCCTGGCCCATTTTGCATGCATGCAGATCTGCTCTTTTCCTGTCCACACCACTGTACGGCCCTTCACTTTACCAGGAATCTCTTGTGTCCTTACGAGTCTACTCCTTTGTTATACTTGTCTTTCTATGATGCCCAGCAACCAAGCTTCCTCTCGGGTCTCTGACACTTCTGGTGGGATTAATCTCACTTCAATTATCTGAAAGTTAGGATCTAGTCTTAGCTGTTGTCTAGGTCTCCTTTCTGGCCAATGGAAAGAGTTTACTCCAAAGGCCAATTCATCCCAGTCTGAGCTCAGAGTGCAAGATAAGTAGAACAGATGGCCCTCTGCCAGCACCTGTTTCTGTCCTTTGCCTGCACAGGAGACCTAAAAGCTTAACTCAATGTCTAATTTTTAGACAGCCAAACTGGGAAGGATGAATTTGTATCTCAGAGAATAACAGATTCAATACTTGAAATGAGGCAGGAGGTTAAAGACAGCTCCTGAATATGGAGATGCCAAGAGTCCTTGTGTGCCACAGGGCTGTTGCCTCCAGACAGCACAAGGAAACTGCCCTCAGCAGTCAGTACAGGTCTCCTGTGGGGTTCTCACATATTCTTTTTCTCCTCATCCAGAGATGTGAGGCTCTGAAAAATTCCTTAAAACTTTCAAGGAAAAAGAAAAGATTCATTTCTAAAAACAGGTTTGTAAAACTTAGGCTATCAAAAAAAGAAGAAAAGACACTTCCTTCTGGTTCACTTTCCTTCAGAATGAACAGGGAAAGACTTTTTAGAATAATGTTTAAAATGCTATTATTTCCAAGAGGTTCTTCTGCATCAACATTATAGCACTAGGTCTGTATTAACACACAATTTCAGAGCCACGTCCAAATAACTTCCCTTTTTGTTTACAAGTCAACAATGGGAAGTTCCCTATTATCATCATTTTAATGTTTTCTTATCATGGAGGTCTGTCAACAAGCAACTTCAGCTAAATTTTTTAAAGTGCTGTTCTGTCTCTAGCAGTGGGTATATTTCTTGTTATTCAGAAGAAACAAACACATACTTAAATACTTCAAAGAATATACCTCACACTGCTTTCTATTCTCACAATCTTTAAAATAGTAGATAATAAATAGATAAATAATGGTAATAAGTAGATAAATAATAGTAGATAACTCCCACAGTTATTTCAGACTTTTTGTTTATTTGGGTTTTACTGTCTTGGAAGAAATTTTCTGAAAGTCTGCATCTCTCCTGGTTCTGCAGCGAAGCAGGCTTGTAACAAAGTCTTTGCTCAGATTATTCATCTCTAAATCTCTGTGCTTTGCAAACCTTGGCACCTCCATATTCCTCCCCAGCTGGGAGAACTTTAAAGATTCTGTTTTCTCTCCTGCTCGAGTAGCCTAAATTGGTTGAAGCAGAAGACTTTTGGAGGCTGCTGTAAGCAGGATTAACCACTAGCTCTCCCAGCTTTAAGGAAACACAGTTCCTATTTCAGATTAAATGGTAACTGCTGAAGAAAAACTTTTCAGATATCCCAGGTGAAAGGGCAGTGAGAGGTGATTTTTTACAGTAGAGAGACAGCTGCCATGTGAAGGGCTCCAGGGGCAACTGGTATCCTCAGGAAACTCATAGCTCACACACTGTAAACAGCACAATCTCTGCTGCAGATGATAAACAGATACATACGTGGAAGGAGAACTCCCTAAAGACTTGGTGGTTATAACAGACTCCATGGAGCAGTGAGCCAAGGTGCAAGACGGTAGCAGCCTGAAATCTTATAAATAAACAACACAGGCAGATTGTAATGAGCAGATTCCTGCTCTTGCCTCCAGTCTGTTCTGCAGTCCAGGGCTAGCTGTTCCCCGATGGCTGCAGTCATCCTGACTGAGAGAGAGGCCCTGGGGTTAGGAGGGCTCCCAGCACTGCTGGGGGCTCCCAGAGCACAGGGAGATGGTGTGTACAGATGGGCATCTGCTCCAAAGGAGCCTGACAGAGGCCAGCTCTCCCATGGCTCTGCTGGGTGCAGACCATGCCCTTACTGTGTTTTGCGGGGCTTTAAAGGAGGTAAAGCCCTGCTGAAGTAGCAGCTTCTCTGCTTTCAAGCATTTTCTGAGCTTGGGAGCAGAAGTGGGAGGATTAGGCTGGGAAAGGTTCATGTATGAGGGAGATGGGGTAAATGAAGCCAGGGAGCTGGAGGCCATTCAGGATGCTCTTGAGGTGGTAAGGGAACTCAGAAGGCTCCGTGGCTGGGTGTTAGATCCAGAGCCTGGAGACAAATGCAGTCACCCATGGGCTCCTGTTCTGCCCTGAACCACCATATTTGTGGTTATGTGTTCCTGCTAGATACTCTCAGCTGAGGGGACATTGACAAACCTCTCCTACTATAGTGAAAGGTCAAGGCTCAGGTGTAATGACAGGACAGGGGACTTCAAGCATCTGTGATGGGCCAGGCAGCTCAGGGAAAACAAGAGCTGTTGGTCTAAGGAGACCCAGGGAGGAATCAGGCCTAGGAAAAGGCATTTCCTAAAAGGCTCATGTGGGATCAGTGTCTGTCCTTGTGCCTAAGGAACTCATGTGAGCCCAGAGATCACCTGGGTGGGGACAACTGGCAATGCTACAGTCATGGTCCTCCCGGGATCTGACAATTTGGGTGAAATTTGGGATCCATCTGCACCCTATTCCGTGGCCAAGGCAAGCAAGCAATGGCACAGTCTTCAGTGAAATAATGCATCTAATCCGCCTGAGTAATGCTAATGCAAGCCTCTTGATTAGTGTTTAGAAACCAGGCAAACAATTGATTTAAAATAATTGGTAAATTATGATTAAATAAAAACATTTATACAAAAGAGTTTGTCATTGATATGGTTAAATAAATATTTGTAGAAGTAACTTATACTTGGCCCTGTGCCTGGGCGATGAGCTCTCTTGGGCTGGCTGTGGTTTCATTTTAATAAAGACCAGAAGGCATTCCAGAAATACATAATGCTCCCAACCGATCCAATGTATATCTGGGGCTTTAGCTCTGCTCGCCACTAACCCAGGCCCAGTTTCACTTCATATCGCTTACTAGTGCTTGTCACACACCTCCTCCCTGAAAACACATTCCCTATTTAGGGCTGAACCACAAAACAAGTGGCTGGGACAGGATAGTTTAGTGGGCAGGAGGAAGGGATATGGATGGAAACATTCAATTCATTCCCACTCTCCTGCCTCACTGGAGCAGAGGTAGGACTGGATAAGCTGCTTTGCAGTGAAACCTCAAGCTTTGGAGCTGCTGCAGGACTTATAACAATACAGCCCTTATCTGCCCTTGCTTGGTGGGAGATTTCCAAGAGCTTTACCAAGGCCTCATTATCTGCCATTTAGAGATAAGGAAACTGAAAGGAGACGTGACTTGCCCAAAGTCCCGCTGAAGAAGGAACGGAAGCCAGGTCACTATGCCGGCCAGTGCACTGGAGCTGCATTTGGGCAAGCACCAGAGCCTCCGCATCTCCCCAATACACCTGGCACCACTCAGAGGCATCCTCCTTTGGTCTGTTAGCCAAATGGTTTCTCTTCTGTTCGGCCTACAGAGCCACTCTTGCAGACTAATGGGGTTTGTACAGCCTCTTGCAGACACCTGGATACTGCTGGGCTTCTCTCTGTAAATAGTCAGAGGGTAGAGGGTGAGGGAGGGACATGGCTCAGCAAAGGGAGATGATGCCTACCCCCAGAGACAGCAACATCTGGAGCAGGTTGCTGGTGATGATGGTGCTAGGTGAAGAAAAGTCATGTGTAATCTTGGGAGCACAGGGGCTGATGCTGACACTGTCATTGCTTAGCTCTCTCACACAGTATAGACCCATTTCCACCTGGCCACCAAGCCACCAGGGCTTGGACTAGCCAGGCCAGGTACAAAAAGCATTTCCTGCTTGTGCTGATCATCCAGCAGGCAGCCAAAAGCCTGTCAGTGCCACAAAATGTGCCAGCCCAGGCTGGAGGCTCCCTCACTACTTATTGCTCTAAAAATTGGTCCTGTGGCTGCTTGTAAAAGACTAGCCAGCTGAGAATCCCTGCCTGTAGAAATGTCACCTCAGCCCAAGCCCTCTTCTCTTCCTCATGCTTTGATAGAGACAACGGCTCCTGAGCATCTGATCCTGATGTGTCATGTGGTGTCCAAGCCAGGGCAGAACAAGGGCTGCTTGGAGGGGTTGTATGTTTGACTGACACTACAAAGCAGGAGAGCTGAGCAGCTGTTGCATGCAGCAGGGCCTGTCTGCTCTCCAGCCAGCTCTCCCTGTCTTTCTCATTGTGCGCGTCCCTTCAGGAATACGAAGTCAGCCCACAGCCTAGACTGCAAGTAGAGCATATCCAACTGCAAGGTCTGGAGGATATGAAGGACCACTTGGGCTATTGCCTAGGGTGACCTATGTAGCTGGCTCCTCTGTCAGCTTGAGGGAGATGGGTGGTGGGCCAAATGCAGAAGGAAGGACACAGGCAGCTGGGGGTGTAGCACAGACTACATGCACCAGTCGCCCATGGGATGGAGTGATAGAGTACCTGCTTTCCTGGGGGTACAGCATTCAAGGCTTATCCCAGGCACCACTGCGAAGGGAGCTCAATGCCTGCTAGTGCCCTGCTTGTGGCTCAAGATATCCAAAGCAGCTGTGGCTGCTAGAGATGTCACCCTAAGGGGACCAAATCCCTGGACTCAACAACTTCTGCCCAGCAGCCATTAGGAAGCCATCCCCAAAATGTCATCTTCAGTGGGTTAAAATGGAAATTTGCCTGCCAGGGCTGCGAGACAGAGACATACACATTCCTGCTTAGCATGCAACCTCCCTCAGTTATGTCCACAAGGAAGAAAGACAACCTGAACCCAGTTCTGCTCCCCTCCATGTCTGGACACTGTTTGTCACAGAGACACCTGGGGACCTGTGGTAGGGTCTATGCCAGGGAAGTGGCTATGGCCCCAGGGTGTCGCCAGTACAGCATTGTCACAGTACATTGCTTGTTGTGCTTGCCCTCCTGCCAAGGGGCAGCTGGCAGACCCTTTGTGTACTGTGCATGCTCACACTCACGTGTCAGGAGACAGCTCTTGAATTCTTCCATCCTACAGATTGGACCACTTTTGCCTGGGGAAAGCAAGGGCCATGTCTAACCTTTCCCCCTGCTCTGCATGGACAAAGGAGGTCTTCTGAGTGCCTTGAACTCCTGCCAGCATAGCTTGTTTGACCTGAGAGCTGTGCTCAAGCCAGAGTCCCCATCAGCAAGCTTCAGTCCTCCTGCTGACCTCTGCACACACAAACCAGGCTGAGACTTTGGGCCTTTAACGCTTTCTTTGTCCCCACTGATCCACCCTAGCCTTGGGACTTGTGGCGATGATGGACTGGCTGCAGCAATTGCTGCCCTGTGGACCATCTTGTGATGAGTGAGCCCCCATGTCAGCCCACAGGGGCTCAGGCCTGCTACGCTGCCTGGAGCTAGAATAGCACGAGAGAGTGAGACAACAGGAAGACTGCCAACACGTCTGTCTTCTCGCACAGCTCAAAGCTGCATGGGAAGGGTCTGAGCAGGGATGTTGGGCATGCCTCCACCACAGCGGCAGGCCACGGCTACTCTCTGCAGTCATTGTGCATCCCTGCTCAGTAAACACAACAGGCAGAGTTTTACAATCAAATATTTATGCTAGTAGAAAACATTTTACATAATCTTTATACAGCTATGTCATCTTCTTATTTTCATTCTCTGATCTCCCTGTTTTGAATTGGGATTGGAGAATTTAGCATATTTACAAAGAAGTAAATATTATGATGAAAACATCAGGCAGCTTAATAGTAGCTTTAGTAAAGTGCAGAAGTATTTTGCATTAGTGTTGTCAATTGCATAACATCTTGTGGACCTCCATAAATTAAGGGACCTTCCAGGTCCAAGGGATTCCTTGGATGCTTGCAGCATTGTGATAAATAGTTCACAGCTCGAACTCAAGCAAAGCCTGTATGCTGTCAAAACTAGGAAGAGCTTATGACATTTCCACCATAAATTCCTACCCTCAAGCTCTAAAAGTAGATAGGGAAGTGATAGACTAGCTAAAATTTCTGGCAGGCAATGGCAAATTCAAGGCAGGCAAATGCCATTCTGATGGTCCTTACCAGGGACCCATGCAATCAGAAAGTAAGGACTGAGTTCTGCTGGACCATCCATCCTCACAGCCCCCCTACCCAGAAATACCATGCTCTGGGCTAAGCAGTTGGCTAGGATCATTCTGAATTATTCCCTAGAGACCACCTCCGTTTCACAGTTACAGAGACATTGCTGCTTTCCTGGATCCAGCTCAGAAAATCTCTGACTATCCAAGGGCATGGAGAGGAACATGCTGAATATTTGGCATGTGAGCCCCAGAGGACTCCTTTTTTTTCAGTAATTTGCCCTCGGACTGAGTCTCAGGCATGCAAAGAGAAGTTCATTTCTTTGCAGGTTCCTGAAGATCATGACCAAGAGCACAGCTGGAGACTGCTGGAGCAGTCTCAGAGCAGGAGATTCATATCTTACCTGACTTCTGATGACTGTAGTGAGCAATGTCTCCATCACAGGGACCCATTAACAGGCAGTTTGTCTGGCCCATTAAAATGGCTCCCTCAGGGAAAGACAAGTTGCTTGCTTCTTCCACTGTCTATCATTGTGATGACATCCGTGCGGCCGATATTTTCAAAGGATGTTCCAAGCCCATCCTCTCCTGGACCAGAGTTTTCTGTGAGTCTTGGCTACAGGTTTCCCTATAATGTCTGCCCTGCCCTTAGTTTTATCAGCATAGCTACATTGGTTATGAATGGAAGAACTCACTCTTCCTAAGCAAAGTATTTATAGAGGCAAATCACTCTCCACCCTTCCTCCTCGTCCAGGAGACACAGCTATACCAGCTTGGGGACATCTAGCACAGAGCTCTGTGCCAGTACAGCTGTATCTTCTCACAGGGCCTTTGCCAGCACAGCTAAACAAGCGTGCAGCAAATTATCGCTAACTGACACATGGGAATAGTCAGGGTCATGACTTCATCCCATCAGATTTGTCTACCCAGAGTATGCTACGGAGATTCAAGAAACAAATGGAGTTGCCAGGCATTAGGGAGAAGAAGCCCAAGGCAGACTGGGCTCATTCACTCAGGAAAGGATGAACTAAGTGGACATGACCAACAGGGTGCTCAGCAGACCAGCTCTGGAGAAAAACTGTTTTCTTGGACAGTTGCAGTGGTTCAGGGAGGTGACTGCAAGAACTTTTACTTGACATTATATCCAAATGTAAGTCTTGTGATCAGTTTGGTTTCCTGAATCCAAGGGTTTACTACTGACAACATCAACAATAACACTCTGTGCTGGCATCAACACCATTGGATTAGCTGGCACAGGTAAAATGACATATCTTCTGTGGTGCAGAGCTTGCTATCCTGTGCAAGGGAAAAAGCAAATACCAGAGCAGTGGGACAGGCACAATGAATCCCTAGCACAAGGCTGAGATGGAAGGAGACAGACCTTGGGCTCTCACCTGGCAGCAGAGCCCAGGTTGCAGTCTGGGAGACATCCCTGCCTAGGGCTGTGCCTCCACAGCCCTGAGACCTGCTGGAGATCGACCTTTTGTGGCACAGACGCTGTGACACACACTGACCCCTCCAAGTCCCCAGAGGGATCTCACAGAAACATCAGCTCATTTGGGTCTTTTTTCCCACAGATGCAAATCTACATAGGAACAATCTTCTTTAAAATAAATCAGTACCATAAACAATAGAGTGTGCTGGAAGATTAGAAGGGACTATTTCCTGGTATCTGGTGAGTAACACAGAACTGATATCCTTATGGCTCTGCGGTGTGACTTCTTAGTTCAAAGGAATTCCCTACCATGACTAATTTATTCTGGTATTTAAGGCTCACCACTTACTGAAGTCAGTAAGAACCCCATTTACAGAAGAGATGCCCACAGCAATACTGGAAACAGGAGAATGGGAAGCAATGCTAGTCTCAGCCTTTGGTACTTAAATGCCTGTTTTGCCTTCCACAGAAAGGTGGCAACTAATGGTGAAACCTGCCCTTATCAGAGCAGAATAGTGCTCTGTGGTGCAGCACAGCTCCTGGTGACAGATATGTCCAATAAGCACCAGGGGCCTGGGCAGTGCATATGCTGGAAGTGCATGAAGACCTTGTGGAGGGTTTTACTACTTCTGTGCTATCTAAGGCAGATAGTCTCCAGGCAAATGGCTCAGTATCTATGGTCTGATCTCAATGCCTGCCCTCCCCTCTTCAGTCTGAGGTTTGCTGGGGACCACATACCTCTGTTTCCTGAGGACATCAAGAGTATATGTGGAAAGGGCTGACTCTCATGTAACGACCAATTCTGGGGAGCACCGACTTTAGACTGTGAATTCAGTAGTCAAGTCATCTATGGAGATCATTACTCTTAGCAGCTGCATCATCTCCTAAGGGTCAAGCGTGGATGGTGATTAGACAGCTAGCAAGGTTTGGAGACTGGCATTATTGAGCCATTTCCCGGAGAGGAGAGGAGAGGACGTCTTTCACCTGTTTTAAACTCTGTCTTTGTCAGATGGTTTTACAGAGTAGTTTGTGGCTGTTCAGTTTTGGACATGAGAGAAAAGATTTCTAAGAGCAGGTTGGAATCAGCATCATGGGACTTTGAATCTTCACCACCTCAGAAGACTGGGGTCAAAGCATAACACAGTCTCCCTGTGCTACTGTGTTCTTGATCCCTTCTCTGCACCTGCCCTTTCAGGGAGAAGCAGCAGTTAGCAAGACCCAGGCCAGACCTGTGGTATTTCTCCCATTGAAGTCTCTTTGTGGACACAGTGTATGTACAGTGCTCACAAGGTGGTAGGAGAGGTTTCTCCTGTCCAAAGGTTCAGGCACTCTGGTTAGCTGGCTTTCTTCTTTATCACCTAATTCTGCCAGGGACACATCTCCCCACTAAACTAAGTGGTAAACAGCACATTGGGTTTTAGTTGATACTCTGAGATGATGTCAGGCGGGTAGGCGGCAGCTGGCTGTAGACATCTAAGCTGGGTGTCCAGTGGAGCATATTAAGAGGCTTGCTTCTCCCCTGAGTATCTGTGCATCTTACCTTACCTTACTTACCTGGCTGGATAAGGGCAGGACATTGCCCTCATTCGTGACAAACACTTGGCCTGTCACATATCCCAGGGAAAGAGGAACAGGCATTGCAAGCCACAGCAGAATGGCAAGAAACATGGAGGATTGTGGCCAAGTGTTAACGTCTCCAAGGCCAGTAATACGCTGGTCCCTGTCTTTCCCAGGAAAGTGTTTAAGGAGTTGTTGAGGTAGCATCAGAAAGGGTTTTAGAAGAAATCTGTCAAATGAATAGCAACAAAGCTCCAGAACCTGACAATACTTTAGAATTCTAAGGGACCCAAGTGAATATCACTCTGCTCCTAAGTATGGTGTGAGACCTATCACCCTCATCAGCCATGGGTGGAGGAGAGTGGTAAATGTGGTGTACATTTTTACAAAAGTCTTCAGTGAACACCCAAGGAACTATAAACCAGTAAGTCTGAATACCAATTTGCAGACATGTTGAATAGATTTAGTAGAAATATGGATGGATTGTGGAAAAGTCTTTTGCAGAAAGCTAGCATGCCCACCAACTGATTAAAAGTCTTTGAGGTATTCACTGATAGTGTGGATAAGAATGACTCAAAGAATACAGTGGTTGTGGGTTTCCACCAACCTCAAAATGAGATCTATCCCCAGAGATGTCTGGCTCCAAGCTTGTATGTGGGAAGGGGAAGGGCCTTTCAGGGATTAATGACTTGTCAAAAGATGAGAGTAAATGGTCATTCTTCACACTTGAATGATAGCGGAGTGCCAATGAACCATGTGCTGGGAGGGGGCTAGTCAGCAGAAACATCATGGGAAAGGGCAGATGATTCAAAATGACACAAGTAGTCAGAAGAAAAGTTGCCTGCAAAGAGTTACAGAAGGTTCTCACCATGTAGAATGCCTAGAGGATGAAACATCAGATGAGACTCAACAACAATAAATGCAAACAATGTACACAGCAGGGAGGGGAACTGACCACTCTGCATATATCTGCACAGTGGTGGACCTTGCAGTAGCAATTACCACATAGGAAAAAGAGATTGGAGTCACTACAGACTACAGAACTGTCAGTTCCGTGTCTGGTCACTGCCAAAGTGGTCAGTGTAGTATTTATGGCCTTCTCAGAAGAACATAGGAGTTTATCTCAGAGCTGTCACAGTGGCAGCTTCAAAACCACCTGGAAAGGGAGTTGTACGGAGAGAAGTGCCAGACAAGTACGATCAACCAGAGATGCTGTTTGTTCTGACATAGACTTTCTTCTCACTCCTCGCCTAAGAAGATTCTTCTAGTTTAACCAGAAGGTGTAATTTTTAGATGAAACTGTATGCACCAGTTCAAATGCCGTGGTAAACACTTCACCCTTCCTACTCTTTTTGCTTGCATTTTTGGTGTCATTCAGCAGAGTCCCTACATTGGTTGATCAGAACTGGGAGTTCAGATCATTTTCTGGCTCAGATGAGAGTAACAGTCTTGATGGGCCTCCTCAGAGCTGGGTGGCTGCCACTTTTCCAAGGTTCCCTCAGCAATCCCTTCCCTGGTCATGCCAGTTACTGTGGCAGAACTACACCTCCCAAGCCTTCATAGTTTTTCCTCCAATATCTCAACACACTTTAAAGGACATTGGTGGTACATTTTACAAATAAGACAACTGAGGAAGAACTCAATTTTCTTGAAGGCCACCAAGTCTTTGGCTGATGGCAAAAGCGGTCTTTTTGCAGCAATCTAAAAAGCAGATCTCCTGTTCTCTTGAAGCTTTTTTCCTACCCATTAGGCCATGTTGCCATCCTTATGAGCTGCACAATCTGAGTTCTCTGTGTCGTGCTCACCTTGGCAGCTCACCTGGGTACATGGCCAGCACAACTTCACATATGTAGTGGTGGTCTAACACTTGCCCTTCTGGGGTATTGCTCAAAAACAGTCTGCAAGCTGACAAAAAAAGTCTTGAGAAAAGATATGGGAGGAATAAAAGCATCTGAGCAAATCTTCAAATGCTTGGAAACAATTCATGTTTGGGAAAGAAATCTAAATACAGAGAACACCAGGCTGCTATAGATTTATCCACCTTCCTCTGCTGAGTTCAGCAAAGCTCTCCCAGTGTGTTCTTGTGGACCCCACCAGCCAGGTGGCTTCACTGGCATAGGACAAGGGGAAATCCCATTAAAATGGACACCTGGCCAGGCTGGTGAGATACTGCACGTACCCCTAGCAAACAACACAGTGAGATGTGCCTACTTGATCAGACTGCGATCACACCACAGTCTGCATTAACCTGTATGACCAATCTCTACTGCTATAAGTAGAAAGCTTTATTTTGAAGCACACATACCATCTTAAAGTACTTAGCCACTGTACACATTCACAGTGACTCAAGTTCCATTGCGTATGCTTCAAAAGAAGCTGCGATTTTTGCATGACTCCATCTGTCTGCACTTGAGGAGTTTGGAGGGTTCATACTCCATTCTGACAGGAATGCAAGGAATTTCTCCACATCAAATGGACTCCATCTGCCATTGTTTGGCCATCATCCCCAGCTGGTCCAGGTCACACCAAAATTTCTTGATCCTTCTGGGATTTGACTAACCTGTTTACTTTGTCAGCTGCATGTTTTGTAGTCCCTGCCCCATCAAAAACATTAATAAATATAGTATTTGTCCCTTTTCCCTGTTGATCATTACCTAGGCCCTTCTATCTCTTTTTCTTGTGTATTCCTGATTTTGATTCTTCACAATACTTTGCTTCCTGCCTTGGAACAATTCTGAGTTTTCACCACACTCACAGGTAGGACCATGTCAAAAGTTTTCTGAAAGTCAAAAACTGACTTTGTTAATTGGTTCTGTTTTATCCACTGCTTTATAGGCATGTTCTGACTGCTCTGAAAAATTAGGAGATCACAGCTTGTATCCATTTCACCCATTAATCATTTCAGCAATCTGTGTTAGAAAACAAAGGTCCTTTGTCTTCATTCATAATTTAGGAGGGCAATGCCTCAACACGAAGAGAAAGACTATGATAGTCAAGGGACTTATGCCCTCAGATTGCTCCTGCACTGTCTGAATCCTTGGTGTGGGGTCTTCTGACAGGTCCTCTTCTGTGCCTGAACCTCAGCAGGGACAAGGTATCCATTGTGGAAGTGATGGAAAAGGCCTGCCTTGCAGGCTGTCTTGCATCAGGAACCAGGTCTGTTCCACATACCTCCTCCAAGCATCTTACGTCAGTCCTGGAGCTCATGTGCCTAGACAGTGCACTTTGGGCAGCTCACCTTCCCTCACTAGTCCTAAGGCATCCCTACTAATGGCCTTTAACAGCCACAGAAAGACTTATTCTGAAGAGGATCATGGAGTGCAGAGTCTCCCTTGCACTCCACTTCTCTTCTATTGAACTCAAGAGAATGGCATGGTAAACTGCAGACAGATAAGGACACAAACAAGAATCATCCCAGCAGGAGCAAAAAGGGACCGAGGAAGCAGAGCTCATCCTTGCACCAAGAAATAGTATTAAACTGAAAAGGCCTGGAGATTGTTTCCCTGGGGTGCCAGGTGACGTATGCATTGTCATGGCATCCTCCCTGCTGATGTGAAATGACAGACCCATCCATCACACATGCAGATAGTCCTGAAGGGGCAGAGAGCAGATTCAGAGGGCATCAAGAAAACTGCACATGAGGCACTGTATAGCAGGAGACTCCTAAGGCAAGTCCAGCTAGTCCATTGTGGAGAAGTCATTAGGAACCTGTAAGCTGCAAGGGGAGCAGGGACATCTCAGCGGGACTTTGACTGGCAGGGACAGTGTATCAGAGACTTTGCAACATAGCACAAGAAAGCACAGTTTTAGGCTGTGCATATACAGGAGTCCTCTCCTGTCCTTGAGCTGGCATGGTGTTGTTCTGCTAGATTGTGGCATTTGCTTCTGGAGACAGCAGACTACCAAAGAGTGATTGCCTATGAGGCTTATGAGAAGTAGTCCTTTAGACAGGACATTTCAAACACAAGCGGGCAAAGCACTAAGCAATATAACTAAGGAACAAGCCTCCTGGCCACTCTGCTGGACACTGCAATCTGGCTCTGTTTTCTGATTCAGGTCTGTGCTTGGAGACATATTTATTTCAATAATCTCCTTCCTATCAGACATTAAGAAATATCCGTCTCACCAGCTGTAGAATGAGCAGGAAATCACACATTCAGTCCATGACTGATAGAGCTCAGGGCAACCTCATTGCATGGATTGCATAAGGGTCAGGGACCCCAGCACTTCCCAGCTGCCAGTGGGTTGCCTGCTGGGTAGGTCTTTGGGCTGCCAAGGGAAAATGGGACCATGACAATGCCTGACTCCAAACTGACAGGTGGTGTGGATCCTGGAGCTGTGTCCAAAGCAATGTGTAGCAGTTCTGGAAGCTGTCCCAGGGTTGCTGGGCAGAGCACCTGCATGTCCTAAGCCACTACTGAAATCAGAGCTTCTGGAGCTACCGGGTTTCTAAGTTCTACAGCAACACAGGCCTAGGAGTTTGGAAGCCCTGAAGTCTCTATCACCAAGCCAGAATATATATATGTTCATATATATATGCACACATATACATGTATATACATATATATATGCACATATACAAGCATATACATACACACAAGCATGCACACACACGTGTGCACATGCACACACACATACACACACATATATATATATCTGGGAAGCTCTGTTTTTTATTTATATATATATAATATAAATAAATAAATATAATATAATATATATACATGAATATAAAATAGAAAAAGCAGGACTTCCTAGAAACCACAGAATCAAAAAAAACCCAACCCATCTCTGAGCAAGTTTTCAGGTAGGTGTTTATGATCTAGCAGGAATCTAGGCTTCGCAGGTGAGATCTGTGGGTCAGTGAAGCTGATACCCATCCTTGACTTAGCTTGACTTATAATCCTTTCGTTATTAGGGAAAAGGTGCCATTGGTTCATTGCCATACAGCTTCCACTTACCAGAAGTGAACCAGCCACAGGCTTGGGGATGGAGACTCTCAAAGGATCTGCATCTCTCTTTACACAGCAAGTTTGCAAAAGGTTTGCCATCTCTGAGAGAAAGTGTGGTAGGTGGAGAAGGACCCTCCATTGCAGCTGTGTCTAGCTGATGGCTGTGCCCACCCTCCTCGGGATTACTGCACTCTGTAGCATAGGAAAGAGTGACTCTAAATCAAGATTTAATCCTGCCCTATTTATCTGGCATTATTCTCTGTGTCTGTGTGTAACAGAACAAGAGGACATGTTCTGAGTGCATACAGCACATCCTACCTATGTCACACACCCTGTGAGCATCTCAAGAGGATAATCATGTGGATGCAGCCGTATGTTGATAAAGGTGTGAACCATGCAGGGGAGCTTTGAGTATGCCTACACTGGAGGAAGGCGCAGCTGAAACATGTGAGCACCCCTCTACTCACTTTCAGCTTCCTAGCACAGATGTAGGATCCCCAGAGGATTTGCGCAGCCCAAGCAGCAGCCTGCTCTATGCTCTCAGCACTCAAACAAGCCAGACCAGGGGCACAGGGGCGGGAGTCGCATCTCTCTTTGCCAAATAGCCGAGTCCTCTGACTCCTTGAAGTAAAGGGCTTACATTACACCACTCATGTGGAAGGACTTACGCCCAGCTATCCCCTAACCTGAGACACATGCCCTAATTACAGCCCTTCCTTCGGCTTAGGGGTATAGAGTCTCTGCAGCTGCACTAACACCCTTGCCTTGGGAGCTGCATCATGCAGCGTATCGCTGGAAGTCCCAGGGGCCTGCCTCGTACCACGCTGCAAAGAGTTAAGCTCTTGCTCTGTTGATATTTCCAAGCGGCTCCAAAAGTCGGTCGAGACGGGGAGCGCCCTGATTGGCTGCGTACCGGTCGGTAGTAATTAGTATCAGATATCAAACTTCTGTCTTTGCTAAGACCCTTTCCGATAGTCGCTGCTCCCTGCTAGACTATGACATCAGCCAGGACACCCAGCTGCTGATAGTAAACTCCGCGCGGGAGGAGGCTCCTGTTAGCTAAAAGTTAATTAGTTCAACACAGCACAGGGGGAGCAGTTGGTTTCTGTGGAGGGTCAGTGCTGGATGGGACCAAATCTTTCAAAGCCACTTGCTGCTTTTTGCCAGCCAGCTGTAAAAGCACCCAGAGACTCCCACAGAGTTGGATGAATCCTGAGCACTAGCCGTGGTCAGCTTTTCTCTTTGGAGGAAGTTAATGGTTTAAGTGAGGGGCGTCTGGAACTGGTCCCCAAGTCACCATGACACTCCTGGGGTCTGAGCATTCCTTGCTGATTCGGAGCAAGTTCAGATCAGGTAGGGGAAACCTTGAGATTTTTCTTAAAACTTCTCTCTCCGGCAAGCCTTAGCCACAGACTGTTTTGCATTAAATGTTTGGAAGCAGCATGCGAGTAAAATATTCAGGGGGTCATAGAGCTGTCACAGCTTTGGTCTTATAGAGGCTATTCTGTGAGTGAAGAAATGAATCTTCCTTCCTCTCTGTTGTTTTTTTTCTGGTTTTTCATTGTCTTCAGTTTATGTCTGTAGTTTATTTTGGTAAAACTGCAATTCCTGGGTCTCCTGCCCTGGCCCTATTGTAAAGGATTTGGGCAAGAATCCAAAAGGGCATCTTTGAAAAACCACGTACCTAATTCCGTCCGTATATTCCAGGTGCTCTTGTGGGTCTATCTGTGATAATCGCAGTGAAGACGGGCCTGACATTCACTCTGACATACAGGCAGCTGACTTTGTTCCATTAAGTTGTGACTAATTGGAGAAAAATGAATTTGAAGAAATGCGTCATTTTTAGAAGTAAAAATAACAAATGGAACATGAAAAGTATTTAAAGTGACATCATCAGAGAAATAAAACCAGAGCCACACAATTGATTGCCAGTCTCGGAGGGTTTGCAAGTAAAACATGTCTCAGTCTCGTAAGTTAAGGGGAAGCACCGATAAGGGGCTTCTCAGAGGACATTCAGCGTGAGTGAAGGTGAGTGAAGGTGAACTATGGGACGGTCACTTCTAAATCAGACCCTCTGCTGGATATTCATGCCTTTATTCACAGGCTATATTTATAGTAAGTATGCTGTGTTTGTGAGCGGGTATTTTTACTTTTAATTTTTTTAATGAATGTAACATCCTGTAATATTAATAATAATGACAAAAAAATGTTGTTGAGGAGCTTTTGCTGACCTTCCCAGAGGTGAAGTTCTCCCTGTGAATATTATCTGTCCGGATGTTCAGACAAACCAGCTGCATGTGTCATATGGGACGCTGCAAAACCTGACGGGGTAGTCACGTTGGAACACGCACCCATTCTGGCATGTCACCCACTACGTGTGTGTTTTTGCCTCCTTGTGCATTGTAGATAATGAGATTAGAGATTTACGATACTGATGGTAGACATGAGTGGTGTTATCAGGATCTCTTAGATAGCTGGGTGGTCAACTTAAACTTTGTTTTCTCAGCAAATACAAAGTTGGCAGTTGGTTGAAAGCCCAAGAGTGTGTGTGCAAACACGAGTGGTCCTAGTCTGGCTGAATTATACAAAACTTGGGTCCAGGGCTTTGGTGTGGTTTCCATATCGCTCTGATCTTACATTTCATTAGATTAAGTCATTCCTTAGATTTTGTTGGTATATTATCGTACATTGCTGTTCATTTGAAGAAAATCTCAGTCTGTAACAATTCCTCCAGCAACTACAAAGCAATACTGCCACCTTTCTGAAGAGAGGAGGATGGGCTGTGTTATATGTCCCTGCATTTTTTTCAAATGAACCAGTATTGTTTTTAAGACTCATTTCTGGTTTATTTGTAAGCTGGCTTTATTATGGAACCAACAGCAGGATCTCTAAACATGTTTTTCAAATGATTCTTCACCAAAAGTAAACTTTGTGGGTCTTTTCATCCAAAAATTCTTGTGCCTTTCAGTATTTCTAGGGCAGTCAATTTGCGGGGCATTCTTTGGTTCATGACTTATTCCCACAGCTGCGATCCTTCGCTATTGGCTGGTGAAAGACAGGATTCCCATTTGACAAGATTTCTCTGCCTGTTTATTATGTTTGAGTCAGGCCTGCCAAAATCCCAAATGCATAGTTGTGCTTTGCTCTACCCATGACTGCAACCATTGCAGGTAATGAGGGACATGACCACAGCACAATCCTGGTCATCCCAGTCTCTGAGGCAGTGGAGGAAAGCAGCATACAAATAAATGAATAATGCTGCTTTCACTTTGTTCTGGATTTTAGCAACATGGATAACAAAGAAGATAATCTAGTATAAATGGTTGTAGTGGTCAAATCTCTTTTATAAGAAAAGTCTCTAAGTGACAGATACTCTTCTGCTTTCCCTTCTGCACGTGCAGTAGCTGTAAAACCCCAGCAATGATGGCAGGAAGTGCAGTGCTCTGATTTACTGTCCTCCTCCATTCACTTGGCAGAGGGATAAATGGCTCACAGAACCCTTGCCCTGCATCTCTCACTCTTCCTGCATTGCTCAAATGCTGTAACACACTACTGAACAAGAGCAGTTTACACACAGCATTGTGCAGCTTGCACAGAGCATGCAAAGGATAAGCCAGTAGGGATCATGCCATGAAATACAAAGTTCTGGAGAACTGTGCTTCATGATGTGCCGTTGCTTTGGAAATGATCCTGCACAGGCAGGTGTGAGACTTTGATTGCTCCCCCAGGTTCAGGAAGGATTAGCTGTACTCTGTGACTTATGGTGAGTTTGAATCCCTTTTGAAGGATTCCAGGTCAATGTTACTAAGGGCTGAGGCAGATCTTACTAACTAAACTTCTGCTGCCTCTCCATGATCTGCATATACTTAGAAGTGGAAATAGCTATTCAAGTGTTAATGGATGCTAGAAATACATTACATGTTTGAGGTTTCCCCATCCCAGAACCCCTTTAACCTCTGTGGCACACAGCAGCCAGAAAGTGTGGCAAGAAGGTAACAAATAGAAGATGGTGGCATGTAAGTGTCTCTCCTAGAGTGGTTCGAGGGTCAGTTTTCTAGCCCCTTGCTAGCATCTGGTAGCATCAGCAGCAAGAGAAAGAAAGAGTTTGCATAGGTAAGGCTGATCTGGTAGAGTCGGTGACTTTTTCACACAGTGCCCAATAATCATTCCTCGAGTCCCACAGTATTTTCTCCTGCTCTTCTCTTTCTAGTGGCCTGCAGTGAAGGACCCAGCATAGCTGTGCAGTGTGTAGAGACAGCAGCTACCCCAGTGCAGGGCACCAGGAGCCACTCCAGAGGAGTTAGATCAACACCAACATGTTGCAGGCCTTCAGGTTTCCCCTCCCTTTCCTCGAGGATTTGTGTGTGTGTTTATTTTGTCTATTTTGCCAAAGATAAATATACTGATCTGAGGTCATCCTGACAAATTTTTGCAGGAATGATGATTCTTCAAGCCTGCCATGCTATCCCATGTGCTCCAACTATCAATGGGATTGCTCTAAATCAAATAGGACACCTAGGGGCTGTTCCAGAAACATATTTAACTCTTCCCAGAGATGATTATTTATGTGAAGTGATCTCCTGCTTTGAATACAAACCAATTGCACTCAAGGAGCAGAGAAGCCTTGTCATCAGACAGAGGAAACAAAGCTGGCAAATACAGACTTAACCTTAACTCTGACCTTTTCTGCCCAGACAATATGGAGAGAGAATTTACAAGACCTACATCTGTACTGCATCAGTGGTAGTTCAGAAGTGAGAAGTGAAAATTTAACACTCTAAATATGGCTCTGCATGGTTTGGCAAGGGGTAATATCCAGGCCTAATGGTGGACACATGCATGTGAACTTGCAGAGAAGACTTGTCTGGCTCTATGGAGGAAAGGATTCAAGCCTATGTGTAGGGCTTGAATGAAGCTGGCTGAGTTGGGAGAGAAATTTATTCTGTCTGCCTCTGGTGGAAAGGTGCCACCCATGAAGGAGAGAGTGATTTGGACCAAGTCAGCAAGTCATTAAAAGTTGAAGAGAGCAGGTCTGGGTCAAGTGTTAGACTGGACATGCAGGCATATTGCTGGAACCTTTTTTTTTCATTTTCCTGGTGTCTAAAGAAAATGTGTGTGCATTTTTTTTCCTTTCAGATCATGAATTCACACAGTTTGCAATCAGTGTGTGCAGTTCTAGCCATGGCCTGTACTTAATTGATGACATTGTTTCCTGGTTTTCATGAAGTTTTTTTCAAAACACTGACTTGATGGACATCAGTTTGTGTTTGGCTTTATTTTTCCAGCATCATGAACCTAGGTGTTTTAGCTGACAGATACATGTTTCTCTGTCAGTGGGTAAGCATTATAGCACAGAGTGAAATAAAACTCACTGTGCGCAAGGAAAAGGATGTTTGGCCTTCTCACAGTCCAGTGCTGAAGGGATTACTCCAAAGAAGGTTGGTGACAATATGTTCTCAGGAATATGGAGACTTCGAGGTTGTAGGTTAAGACAGACAGAGCCTTCAGAGGGATTTCACCAGCTGGTTGCTCTTTAGAGGAGATTTGTGCTCATTCAGTGGTCTGGGCACCCGCCAGTCATGTGGTCCTATGAACCTTCCGAGAGGCCTGCAGGCCCAGACATGGGTTTAGAGACCTCTCTCTCACCAGTGTAGATGAGTTTTTCAGAGCTGTGATGTTTGGCCTCCTGGGTAGCACACAAACTCACAGCACATCTGTTTGGGAGAAGGTAAAACTCTTCTCCCAAAGTGCTGAGCGTCATGTGCAGAGGTAAAGCTGGTGTGGTTCAGCCAATGCTCCAAGGCAGCACTCTGACAGGAGAGGACTGACCACGACTTTCTGTGACTGTCCAGGCTGCGTGGCTGCTGCCCCATGTTTGCACCAGGGCTGTGACTGGCTGAGCCTCATCTCTGTTTGCATGGGTCCCACACAGGCCAAGCGTCAGAGGATGATCTGTTTGGGCCTGGAGATGTGATGCTACAGAGAAATCACTCAGTGACGACTGGCTATTGGCAGAGCAGATGGGCCTGTAGCTGTGGAGGGGATCAGGGCAGAGCATGGCCAAGGTGCTTTCAGCTCCAGAAAAGCAGGCTCCAAGCTGCTCAGCTGAAATCGTGCTTTATGCTGCTGGTTGTGACACCCAAGAGACTGGCTGGCCAGTTACCTACCTCAGGGGGTCCTGTGACCACATTCATCCAAGCCCACATGTCAGGAAGCTTAATGCCAGCCTGTTGCTTGGTCAGGAGGGAGCATTATCTGATCAGAGCTGCCCTGTCCATTTGAAAGTCCTGCTCCTGATGCAGCTGTAAGAAACAGCTGCAGTTCTGAGAAGGCCACATGCAACATCACTGCACCCTGCAGTTGAGTCAGCCCTGCTCCCGCCTTGCCTGGACATTGGGGCAGCTAAGGGGTCTCAAGTGCATCCTGTCCTGGGCAGCTTCTCTCCTGCTGGCATGTCACCCAGGAAAGCCTGAGACACCATCTGTAAAGAGAATCTCAAAGCAGGTGGCACTGCTGTCTTTCAAGGTAGTCTGTATTCAAAACAGGGCTATTTTCTGCCAGGCAGTGTTCAAACAGGGGCGAGTCACCACATTGCTTTGAAATACCCTGTGACCAAAGTCAAACACGTGTTTCACGTTTGCTCAGCTGTTGTTTGACATGCAACAAAGCTGATCTGGCTGCTGAAAACAGGAGTCCCTCCTCCCCATCACCCCATTCCCAACTTGCTGCCATCTCCTCAGCCCAGGGGCTCTACTGAACTTGCAGAGTAGTCCCCATCCTGTTCACTATTTAGTTACACTTATGCTCTTAATACTCCAGCCCTGGAGCCACTGAAGGGCAGGAATGAACTCTTGGGGTGGTAGGCAGAAGGGACTGTGACTTGACGTTGCTTTTTTCATTCTCAGTGCCAGTTTCAGTTGTTGGTCAAACCACTGATTTACATCATGGTCACACAGTTGGGTCAAACTGGCATAACCTGACACTTCTGCTAGTCCCCTTCCCTGCTCAGCCCAGGAGCACTGCACTGAGGCAGGGAGCAATACAAAGAGGCAGGGAACAGCAGGCAAGTGCCTGACTGACACTTCTGGTAGCAGCAGTGACTTATTTCAGACAAAGATGAGTGCACAGCAATTGCATTGGTTGTGCATACAGTTCCAAACCAGAGCAAAGATGTTGGTGCAGCCCGGAAAGGAAGGAAACCATTATTTACTGGGATCTCAGCTGGAATTACATAAGGGAGCTGGGCAAGGCTGAAACAGTGGAGACTGGCTTAGTGGGTTCCATTCTCATCTGGCAGGTAGAGAAGAGAGTCTGTGAGAGGTAGGACTGAGGCTGGGAAAGAAGTCAAGAAGAAACAATGGACCTGCTGCTCTACCTGGGCAGTTCCTCCTAGCTGTGAGGCTAAACTGAGTGCTGAGGAAGTCTGGCATGGCCTCAAAGTTTCCAAGGAACCTGATTTGGCTGTTACAGAAGTGTTGGTGGGAAGGGACTTCTGGAGGGCTCTGATCCAGTCTCCTTGGAGAAGGACCCTTGCCAACACCAGATCAGGTCAGCTGGGCTTTCCTGAGTCCTGAGACCAGTGAGAATGGCACTTCCCACACCTCTCTGGGTGTCCCACTGCTGTACCATCTTCTGTGTTGTTAAAGCCAGTTCCCAAAGGAGAGGAGGGTGCTATGAGAGCAGAGAGTGCTTTGGTGATGTCCCAGAGTGGGGGATACTCTGATGCAGCCTATAAGAGTCCCAATCCTGATTGGCTGCTGACCATAGGACTCAAAGTGCCCACCTCTGAGTGAGTTCTGGGCACAATTCATCACCCTGTAAAGCAGACATCTAAAATGTGTCAGATGAACAGCATCCTAAAAGCACCTACTTCTCCTTATAATGGGGGGAGGGACTAGGTCAGAAAGAGACGTTAACCCCAACAGCTATGCAGTCAGATGAATCCCTCACCAAGGCATATACAGGACTCAGTCAGCAGCAAGGCTCAAGGGTCTGCTGGCTCAGGCCACAGAGATGAGCTGCCACCTCAGACCGAAGTAGAAGGCCAGGTCTCCCTGCTCCTGGGGTAGGGGGATAACTTGAACATGTCTTTTCCAGTGCATCAAAAAGCCAGGCAAGGCCCAAGCTGTCCTTTTAGTTTCCTACTGCTCTGAGGTCAAATCCTAGGGAGAAGGATGACTCATGACTGCGAGTCATGAGCAGTGCTGAGAGCATGGGCCACCAAAGCCAGCTATGACTGAAGCCAGGAAGACTTCTCTGCATAGTAGACAGTCCCTCTGCAGAGTTTGTTTCTAGAAGCTGTGTCACTAAATGGGGTTTGAGGCTAGCACAGAAGAGAGGGATACCTCTAACAGAAAAAGATTGTAAGCAGAGTCAACTGGAACAACCCTGACATGCCTTGCATCATCTAGAAAGTGATTTCTCATGGGGAGGAGAGGTATAGGACTGAGTAGAGTCTTTGAGAGACATAGCTGTCCCTCAGCTGCGGGCAGCAGAGCCAGCACAGCTCTATACCAAAGGATGACCCATTTGCAGGACTGCTCCCTTGAGCTGGGGTGTTTCTAGCAGAGGGGTTGGACTAGATGATTTCCAGAGGTCCCTTCCAACCTCAGCCATTCTGTGATTCTGCGATTCTGGCCAGTCAAGCTGGTGCGGACAGTAGCAGGGATGCTGTGGGCTGTGGGACCAAGATTTTCTCACGATCAGCACTCCATCATCACCCTTTGTAACGTAAATGTTCCTCTGAAGTTTTAGTAAAGGAGTTTCCTGGAAAATTAAGAATATTCAGGGAAAAAAAATCATTCCTTTACGTGAGGATAACAGCATCCTCGAAGTGAGTCACAGAAAGCATTCAGAGCTCAGGCCTCCAGACATATAGCATGGCAGAGAGGACAAGGAATGCAGCTGGGGTCAGATAGCTTCAACAGATTTCAAGCCCTCTTCACGAAGCAGTTAAAGGGTAGTTGTTTGGATAGTGCCAGGGGCTCTTCCAGCCCTGTTTTTAAGGATTGCTGGTTGTGAGGGAAAGGTGCAAGCTTTGAGTGGTGTCTGCCAAGCTGTGAGCTGCAGAACTGGCTTGAAGGCTGCTGACAGTAGTGATTGTTTTATGTCCTGCAGGGATGATCACTGTTATTAGCTTCTCTGACACTGTCCATAGCTATGCTTCTTCAGACGGTTTACGACAGGATTTGGGAGTTCATAGAGTTGATATTTCGGAATTGAGAGGCACATCCTGTTGCATGATTTCGTGCAGACCTGGCTGAATGATCAGTGACTGAAATCACTGCTCCCATCAAGTTTGGGTCACTGCTGGAAATGGCCAGCATCTGTGCGTGGCTGTCCTGGCATTTTCCATCAGGTTGCCCTGAACAGACAAGGCTTTCTTCCTTGCTCTGGCAAAATCTCCTGTGGCTTCAGAATGGGACAGGAGGTTTATAAGCTCAGCACTGCCAATGATAAATGACACGTCTGGGGAAGTTTCATGGCCTGGACAGAGCAGTCAGGCCATAGCCACTCACCCATAGAAGAGCCTGGCCCTTACCTGAATAAAGATTGTGTCACTGCTGGGTCACAGGTTTTATGCCTGTGAGCATAAAAAACAATTTGGAGACATTTTCTCACCACATAAATCTGTCACAGAAGGGGCCTCTTCCAGATTTTATTCAATGATAATTTTATCAGCAGTGCTTAGCACAGGAGATGAAGCATGGGCCTGCTGCAAGAGGATAGGCCCCTCTGGATTGCACACAGTTTGCTAGAAAGCAGTAGGAGCTGGGACATCTGGGTTGCTGAGTGCTGCTCCTGGCTCTAGGCAGGCAGAGAGGTCTGGCAGTGGAATCTACACGTTTTCAGCACTCTTCACATCAAATCAGTAGCTGAATCTTACAGCCACCACACTGGTATTCTGGATCACCTTCCAAGCTGTGCTTCAAGGGAATTGATAACATCTTCTTTTCCACTAAATGGGCCTACCTGATAGCTGGCTGCAGTCTGAGGCTGGTAAATAATGACTTGTCTACCAGGAAGGGCAGTGAAATACGCAGAAGAAGCATCAAGAAGCAGAGGAAGTAGGTTTGAATGCACGATCATGATTGCTAGCATCCCATTTGCTCACATGGATGTGGTGCATCACTTGGCCTGGCTGTACAGAAGTCTGAGAGTACAATGACACAAAAGAATTTGGCACACCTGGGAGCCATGAAGGGAAGTGATGTAACATCCTCACCTGGGATATTTTACAGCTAATAGGACAGATTGCTGTGTCCTTTGCATGGTGTTCTATGTGACCCTAGAAGTCCTTGCTACCTCTGTCTCTTGTTCAATGATGGGATGTTGTGTGCAAACTGCCTCAGTTTGTAGCAGATGCCATAATGCCTGAGACACTGGACCAAGACCTAAGAGAGCTGATACCATTCTTGGGCAAGCTACAGGGCTTCCTGCATTCTTGGAGCATCTCCAGTTCCTTTTGCCCACCTGTTCAATGAAGATAAATCTCCTCCTCAGAGGAAGTGCAAAGCCATACATGGTTCTTCAGATGCTGTGACTGATGACTGAGAAGAACCTACACAGAGAACCTGGTGTCTACCTCACCCTGCATATGATATCTAAAATGAGCTGGTTGCTGTAAACTCCCTCTATAGTCAAGGAGGAAAAATGGGCATTGCTAAAGCATGGATTTTCTAATTTGGATTTGAGGTCCCCTAATGGGGGAAGATTCCTGGGAAAGGGGTGCAGATAACTGGATCTGATGTAGATACCTACAGCACAGGAGTCTAAATCTGTATCTGCAGGCAGAACCAGCACTGACTAGAGGTGGTGCCATAGGGCAACCAAGGAGTACAGGCTTCCCCGGAGGCAAGGTTTGCCAATGACTTCTAGCCATCAGCTTTGCTCTGGCATACCTGGGGAACAGCATGCATGCAGAATTCACCAGGGACTAAAGGCTGCATTTTCCCTTAGAGCAAGAATCTTCTTTGGTGTGCTAAGAAGGGCTAGAATTTGGCAGAAGAACATTGTCCCATGTGAGGCTTTCACTAAATATTTGCTTTGAATGTGAAACATGGTAGCTGTTGGCAGAGATCAGCAAATTACTCACAAGGACAAAAGAGCTGCCCTTCATTGTCTTCTCCCCACAATACCAGCTCACTCAAAGCAGCTGGTGTCTCTCTCCAGGGCTGTGCAGGAGAGGTGTGTGCAGTTATAGTGTGACCACTGAAAGATATGTGCCCCTATTGCAAGACAGCAATCACACAGCATCCCACAGCACTGTTTCCCTCAAGAGAAGGGTACAAGCATTGGCCTTAGTGTAGTAGAGCCAGTGGAATGGCACAAGCACTTGTGTAAAAGTTCCTAGTAGCAAGGGCTCAGCAAAAGGGCAGTCATCAAACCTTAGCTGTCCAAAAGCCATGGAGAAGTGGCTTCTTCTATTACTCAAAAATATGCAGTCTCTCCAGACTTAAAAACCTCTTGGAAGCCATAATCTCATGTTGGCTTACAGGGTCACGTGATGTCTCTATGAGTGGTAGCTTTAGTGCAATATCAGTGGCAGATGCTTTTTGCTTTATTTTCAGCTTCATCCCTTCTGCTTTTAGCACACATCATTGAACATTTCTTTTGCATTCATGGCAGTCCTGGGTCACCAAGGACAGAGATGGCACCTACCACTTATAATAAGGACCTCAGGAATTTCTGCTTTAGGCACAAGTTTAAAGGTTTCTGGAACATGGGAGCTCTTTATGGAAGACCATCTGCCTTCTACTTTGAAGCCCATGCACATAGTCATGTGTACACGCACCCAAGTACAGAACTGTGTACAAATTTAGATCAGAAGGGGCCTGTGGGAGTCTCTACTCCAATCTCTCATTCAAAGCAGGGCCAGCTTCAAAGCTAGATCAGCTTATGGATGGATTTCCCTCAGCCTCTCCAGGCTCCTGTTCTAGGCCTGCATCACTCATACGGTGAATTTTTTTTCCTTACATCCAATCAGAATTTCTCTTGCTGCAGCTTGCAACCATTGTCTTTTCTTCTACTGCTGTGCACCCTTGAGCAGAGTTGAGCTCTGTATTGCTTGGGGTGGCAATATCCAGTTGCAGGAGGTAGTGACGGAAGCTCAAACCCAGCCTCCTTTCCATGTCAGTGCCCTCTGCCCACACACAGACTGAGTAAATTTTTGAGCTGACCCCATGTTCACCTAAGGAAGCTATTACAGGCACCAGGCAGAGATCAGAGTCTATTCCTGCCACTAGTGTACCACCTGCACAAGAAACAGCCCTGCCCTGCTTGTCTGTGCGCAAGAGTGAGGTCTGAGTTGGTGCAGACTACCCAACTTCCCCCTAGCAGTCCTCCTTGGCTTGGAGCAATCTGCTGCACCAAGGCTGGTCCAGAAGCACCATGGGTCTGTAGCAGGTCTCTGTGCCACACAGAGTCACCAGCATGCCATCACTGATAGATGTGTTAGTGCCTCAAATCAAGCCTGCATCTCTTCCTAACACTCTTTCTCTCATAGTTTTACAGCTACGGCTTCAGCAGAGAAGGACCCGTGAACAGCTGGCAGACCAGGGCATTATGCCACGTGAGTATCTTTTTCTGCTTTTTTCACCCAATCCTGGCTCAGAGGGGCTGTGTTCATCTTGGGCACTGTTGGGGCACTGTGTGTGGCACCATCTGCCTGCTCAGACTTTCCCTCAGCTCTGAGCAGATTGTTACTGGGGTAGACTTTGCTTCCTGCCCTGTAGCCATACTGTGATTCCTGGTGCTGTAAAATGGAGCCCAACACCTGCCACACAAGTTATAATGCTGCAGCTTAAGCTGAAGTCAGGAGAGCTGCTCAGCTACAACATCTGAAAATCCAGTTGCATAAATTTCCATCCCTGAGGTCACTGTAGCAGGACAGGCATATCCAACTCCAAGCAGGATACTCAGAAAGCACTTCATGTAGGCAAGCTTCTCATGTAACAGCCAGTTGAGGGGCTTCCAGGATGTGGCAGGATTAGGCCCACAAAAAGGGGAAGAAGTAGAGTGAGCCCATTCCAGGAGGCTGTTGGAAGAAGAAAGCAGTGGATTAACTGCTTTGGCCCCAGAGCTGAGGGGCAGCCCTTGGATCAGTGAGACTGACGCCCAGAGCTGTGCCTGTGCCCAGCCAGGATGCCGCAGAGGCAGAATGGCAGTGTATGCTTGAGGCTAGTGCAGCCCCATCTGGGCCTGCCTGTCTGAGACTGCCAAATGCCTGGAGATGTCTGTGCTTTCACTTCTCTGTCCGCATTCATCAAACCTGCGTTCAAGTCAGAAGGACAAGCTTCAGCCCAGCATTATTATGTAACCATTCAGCCTCTGAAAGCTAAACCCACTGGTATCGTGCTAGAGCTCAAAAAGTAAGCAAATGAAAATGATCCCCTTCTGAACCTGCACTGCCCATCATCATTAAACCAGTAGCACCACTGCAGAAGAGATACTGGGGTCTCAGCCTTGCTCAGTGGATAACCCCATCCTGACCTAGTTCATCCTCCATGTGCATGAGTCTGTGGTTAGCTAGAACACAGGTAGCAGATTATCCTGGTACCTTTCTGTATCATCATGGGTCCCTTGGGGTCACTGCTAAGATCACAGCTTTCCAAAGGCTGTGCCACTTTCATTGCTTATGGCTGCTGGCTAATCTCAAAGACTGTGACACATCTTTTGTTTAACTAGTTAGTGCACAGCAACTCACTAACAGCATGGCTTTAGCGCTGCATGCTGCACCTTGCATGTCCCTTAGTCACCCCTTTCTCATGTAGCTGCCTTCCTAAAGGATTGGGTCAAGGTAGCCAGCAACAGAAGCCTTCTTGGTACAGCATTGCCAGCATCAAGTGTTAAGAAATCTTGAGTGAGATGACAAAAGTCATGTCTGCCAATATGATCACAAGGTTTTAAAAATGATCGATGCTGGGTTTTTTTTTCATTTTTCTTCTTTTCATTTCTTTAAGCATTCAGATTTCATGTTGCCTGCCACCAAAAGGCAAGCATTTTAATCACAGGACTCCAGGACCTGGAACTTTGAGTATTGTGACATTTGTGACAGCATTGCAAACGCTGGCAATACAGTCAGTGGGCAGAAGTATGTTTACTGTCTCCTGAACTGATAAGCCCACTCGATAAAAGTGGGCACAGACAGCATGCAAGACACCCCATTGTATGCATACAGAGTGGTAGGGCCAGTGGAAAGCTTTGCGTACCCAGTGTCGCCCTGCTGGGCTGAACGTATGGGACTGTGCTTTTGCAAGTGATGCCTAACACTCTAAAATTGCTCACACTGCAAACCACATATTAGACCCAATTTATTTGATGACAACTGAAGGGTCTTTTCCTGTTACTTACAGTTTCATTACACTCCCAACTTTTACGCTGACATTTTGCAGTCTGGTTTCTGTCCAAGCAGGCCATTTTGGGAAGCTTAAGCACAAACAGTTCAATCATTGAAAGTAATAAAAGAAAAGGCACTTTTGCCATTATAAAAACAAATGTGCAGAATGTAACTGCTCTCTCACCTCAGGAGGAAGGGTCAAATGTTAGCATTTAATACGTGGGAGTCCCATCCAACTTCCTCATGGTTTGGGCATGTGCAGACATTCTTTATGAAAAACAAGGCTTTGTTTAATCACATCTTCCCATGGCTTGTTCGGTCTGAGCACCAGCGGGTGAGATGGGCCCTAGGAGATGCACATGGACTGGATCTCAGCCCATCTGTTCTGTAGGTGGGTAAGAAATGAATCCTGAGGGTTGTAACCCACAGCGGTTGCAGTGCTTTGAGAATAACCATTCTAGAAAGAGCAGAAGGGGGCATTGCCAGGTTGAGAGCTAGGTGTGGTACCAGACTTGAAGCTTGCACTTGATCCCATGTTTCACATCAGATTTTGCATGAGTATTGTTTTCAATCCATTGGCTACATTTTCAGCTGATACAAACCCAGGACATACAGACTTTCTTTTTGTAACTAATCCATTTTATACAGAGAGCAGAAAGGGAGATGGAGGATCAGAGTAATAGAATAGCACTGGATAAAAGCTTTGAAGGCTTGTAGAAACTTGTAGAAACTAGGGTTGGTGAATATACACAGAACCTGCTGAGTTGTTAAGCACTGTGGCTGTAGCACAATAGGTGTGAAACCCTGGAGTAATTCCTAGGAAGCTGATTGATTTTTGATGTCCAAGAGAATAACCCAGAGAAGTATTGGTGGTACTTGGGCATAGCCCAGTGAGATGAATGCCCTTACATAAGCAAAACCTAGTCTGTGTTTGGTGTGACAAGGAAAGATATAATGCCACTACATACCTTAGCTCTGTATACACTCCCTCGGATATTGTGTAAGAAAGAGATGGGAGAGCTTCAGATGGCCCCATCACTGGAGAAGGCAGGAAACTGCCTAAAGAAGGATGCTCAGGAGCAAAGGGCAGTAGCATTGCACAAGCCTTCAGGTTCAAAGCTGGACTCTTATCATCAAATATTTTCAGGTAGTAAATTGGGCAACTAGCTGGCAAAACTACTGAATAATAATAATAGTGACAAAGATTCCACAAACAGAGACAGGTGCAGACTGCTAAGCAAGGGCGGCCTCTGGGTCCCTTCAGCCCAGTGACTCTTACGTATGCAGGAGCCTCTGAATGCAAGGGGAGACCCAGGTTTACTGAGAGATGGCCGCACTCCTGATCCACAGGAGTGCAGATGAGATCAGAACCTGGCCCCTTCTTCAGGCTTAGGAAGTGCCTGGCTCATGCAACACTACATTATTGAACATGCGCAGTTTTACTGCTGTAGTGAAACTGGTACAGACCTGGCAAACACATTTTAAATCAGGAGTATCCCTGTGGGGCCACTTGCAGGAAGGCAGGCTGCAGGGCCAAGTGGGCAAGAAGCCCTCCCGTAGCCCTGTGCAGGGGCCAGCCCTGGACCCCAGCCAGATCCTGCTCCCCTACCAAAATGGAGGGGGAAGCCAGCTTGCAAGATCAAGGATTTCTCAAGGCAAGACTCCCCTTATTGTGATGGGCTGCAGAAATAGCTGCACTTGAAGTGGAGACCCTCTTGCTGTATTGCAGCCACCACCTCATCCTCTGAGAGGCAAAAAAAGCCTAGTCCTAAGATTATCAATATCAAGCACAGCAGCTCCATTCTGTTGCCTCCAGACCCTCAGCCATTTCAAGCTGACGTGTCATCCCCTAGCAAGTTGAATAACTGGTGCTAGTCATGCCTTTATTTGTTTTGCAGACTAATACAAGCTGCAGCATCCACATATTTCCTCCAAAAATCTTGGTAAATGATTAAATTCTGCAACATTTTCCTCATGAATAGCATGATGTTTGACTTGGTCAATGCCCACAGCAAACTCCTAACGTTAGGACTTCACAGTGAATGGGGCTGTAAAAGTAATCTCTCTTTCTTACTTTGTTTTCTCTTGTGCACCATTTTATTTTGCTTCTGATTAAACTAGCTGTCACAAGTCCTCATGGCTGCTCACCGGAGCATGGCACGATAATGCTAGCTTGTCTGCAAGTCCACTCTTCAAATGTTAGAAGCAGGAATGTGCCATCTGTACTTTACTGTGATTCACTGGAGGTTATGGGTGTTGCCTACCAAAAGTCAATTAGATGGCCTCCAAAAATCTCCAGGCTGTCCCCTCTATTCTGTTCTTACTCTTCTGGACTGATGCAGGATTTTGTGTCCTGTGTGAAAAGAATTTCTGTCCTCATTGGATCCCACTCACAAGATGCAAAGAAAATTAAACACTGCCGAAGAGTTGTAGCAGACCATTTTTGTGGGTCAGGACACTTCCCCTTTTCCCCACTCCCAGTGGGAATGGTTAATTCTGCTTGCTTACGTAGCTAGAAAAGGATTTCTGCAGGAACTGAGAAATATTAACCCCTTCACCAAACAAATTTTGCTCCAATTTCCACAGAACGAGCATAAACAAGGAAGTGTGCAAGATTCTCAGAGACTCCAGCACAGACTGCTCCATGGGACTGGTGCTTGCTGGTCCAAGAGCCAGGAATCACTGGCCTTCCCTCAGGAGCCCCTCTTGCTTTCAGGAGATGATGAGAGCGTCGCCTGCTGCCCAGTACATCTCTGGGCAGCTGCCCAGGGAGGCACCACATCACACAGATGCTGCTGGGCAGGGACTGGACAAGTGTCCAATGAGAGAAAACCTGAAGGAGGCAGAGGGATAGTCAGTGATGGGAGAGGGGCAAAAGATCACACCTCCAGAGTCCTGCTTTGAAATACTCTCACTAGAGGCTGTTCCTGCACAGCCCCAAGAGGCAAGATAGGTCTTCTGGGTTTTCCTTGCAGGTGAGGTCCCCTTTTAGCTTGTTGCTTCTCCCAGATCTTTATTTTCTGGGGCTGTGGTGCCTCCCAGCACCACAGCCTGCAGAAAGCACGCCAGGAAAGAGCTGCATCTGCTCTCTGACATGTTCCACTGAGCACTGCACTTCAAAGCCTGCACCATCTCCCTGCCCATGTGCCTTCTGCGCTCCCTGTGCTCTCCATCCCCTCTGCTCTCTTGCCATGGTCTGGCTGAGAGTGTGGGATTTCCCAGAGCTTTCCTGGGTTATTTTTAGTAAATGCAATAAAGAGAGTGGCTAGTTTGTGTTGCTATTTTTATAGCACTCATTAAAATGCTGTTGCTGAATATCCTGGTGGCTGCTTGCTTCTGCTTTTTGCTGACTGCTCCTCTTTCTTTCCTGTTGCAGCACTGAAAAGCCCATCTGCATTCCATGAACAACGAAAAAGTCTGGAGCGAGCCAAGGTAAATCCTGCAACTGTTCTGATGAGGGAACATGTGGGCTCTCTTTGCACAAGTTGTGGAGTCAAAAGCACCTCCCAGCACTGTGTCCTCCTCTGGCATCCTCCACCTAGGCCCTGTGGCCAAGGATGAGAGTCGGGGCCTCTCACTTGCTTCCAGACATGGTGGGGTCAAATCAGGGTTTATATCTACTCAGATGCATCCTTCTCCAAGCAGCAGACATTTAAAGGACAGAGAGGCCATCTGTTCCCCAAGCTATGGGGTGGGGAGTGTATATGCACCTGCTGTGGCTCAGAGGGATGAGCTTTCCATCTGGAGGGGCTGCAGGAAAGGACAGAAATGTCACCTTCATGAACTTTGGGGCTCCATGACACGGCGGAGAAGCCACAAAGGCCCACAGGGTGGAGGAAGTTGCAGAAGCACCTTGGGCATCATCCCCCAGGTTTTACAGGAGCCTGTGGACAGGACATAGCAATAAGGCATTGACAGGCCTTCCAGTAAACCACTAGCTGAAACCACTGTTTTGCTCTCTGAGCTAGGTCCACAGCCTGTTCCTCCCTGTCCTGGCTGCTCTCTGCTCCTGCTCAAGCCTGTGAGGTTAGAGGGCCAGCAGCAAATAGGATGGGAGCCTAAATATTTAGCAAGTGTCCGGGAGGAATGTGAATGCCCTTTGTCAACTGCAGCAAGTCCCCTGGGAATTCATATTTGTCATCTAATGAGAGTTTGCTTTTAGCTCAGCAGCGCAGCTTGGCCATTATGTGTCTCAGGGGCTAAGTGGGCCAGGCTCCCACTGGCCCCATTATCTAACTGTGCTCAGGCTTCCCTAAATATTGCTGAAGGCAGAGATAAGATAAGTAGTCATTTCCAGAACACATCAAAACTGCTTGTGATGTGATCACTTTTTGAGAAATCCTGCTGGTTTTTCAAGCCCTTTCTAGCATCCATCATCCAGCCAGGATCAAGCTGGAGGTATGTCCACACACATCATGGCAAAGGGAACAGTCACACAGGTTCTACTTGAACACAAGATTTTGTTTCATTAATCTGCAAGATGTGCTTGCAAACACATAGAAAAGTTTTTTTTTTTACAAGAAGAAATGACTGTGAAATATGGAAAAATGCTCTTCTGAACTTAAGCACACTCCAAATCACTTGCCCTGAGTCTCCTGCAGTAATAAATGGCTAGCATAAGAAACACAATACAACTCTGAAAAATTAACATGCTTAGAAAATTTCAAGCAATCCAGAGTATCCTTGAAGTGTCATATATTTTACAGTTTAAGTATACATTTGTGTCTCTTGGTCTTTCCTTCAAAGGCTTTCAC
This sequence comes from Apteryx mantelli, assembly GCF_036417845.1. NCBI lineage: Eukaryota > Metazoa > Chordata > Aves > Apterygiformes > Apterygidae > Apteryx > Apteryx mantelli. Next base: position 6,937,454 of record NC_089996.1, read on the forward strand.
TGGCTGGTTGCCTGGGGAAAAGGGAAGGATGGACTAGTGTATCTGAAAAATGCCTGAATTTTCAGAGCATGCTAACAAACACACTAATGAGCACAGTGCTTAACAAAAATATACTCCTTTGCAAGGATGCCCTGGTTAGAACTGTGACAGGGAGGGAGCAGCGGCTGTTTCCAGATAATTACTCACTTTCCAGATAATTACTTACTTAGCATTTGTTTTTTAGCTGATACTCCTTCAACTTGGTGTTCTGCAAACAGAAAGCAGATAACAATAACTGCTTTCATGTATTTTGAAAGCCTGCTGCCTCAGCTGATGTTAAAAAAAAAAAAAACACATCTAAGGTCTTTCTCCACCATTTGCACCCCAGTGACACAAATGCAGCTTATAAACAGGAAAGGTCAAAAGGAACTCACATCACAGCAGAAAGTCAGCCTAACACAGTGTGAATACTGGCTTCAATATGCTAATGCCACATCTGTAGGACAGTAATTCAAACCTAAGTCAGGACCTGACCTGCAGGTCAACCATAAATGCATTAGGTGAATTTAACTAATAATTTGAGTTGCAGACACCAGCTAGCTCTGACCTGGCACGAAAACCAGTCAAACCTACACATGGTCCAAGCAAGGGATTGTGTTGGTGAAAATAAACTGGGGAAAAATGGGGGGAAGTGTAGGAATTGCAAAGACTTCAGTAAATAAAATGTCTATTATTTGTTTAAACATGTCACTGGCTATTTAGGAGGTTGGCATCAGGCCAGTGCAGCAGACTTTGAAGTCAATGTCCTGTAATAGATTGCTGGATTGGAGGAGAGAGAACAGGCTGGCTTTCTTGAGGCCATCTGGCTCAGCAGGGCTTTGGCACTTACTCCTAGTACTCCAGCAAGCATGGCAGGGAGGGACTGCGGGGGCAGTTATTGTGCCTCTGCCCCAAAGCAGAACAGCCCCAACTAGGTCATTCCTGACAGAGGTGACTACCGACGGATTTCCCACCCCTCTCAGCAACCTGCTCCAGTGCTCTCTAACCTGTACTGTTAGCAAGTCTTTCCAGATTCCCAGGGCAGGCTCTACTGCTGCAGTTTAAGCCCATTACTTATTTTCCTATGCACAAGGGCATGCAGAACTGTTTATCTTCCTTCTTGTAGCACTTTTTAAAAGTATTTTGCATCCTGTTTCTCTATAACTTTCTCATCTGTGGACTGATCAATGTCCCCTCACTTCAGTCTCGCCTCACTGATCCCATTTCTTACTCATAGGATTTCTGTTGCTATCCTCCAGACTCTTCCCATGGGTCCTTTCAGATGCAGGATCCAGAATGGGACTTTGCTATTTCTAGGACCCATCTGATATTCTTCTTTGTATCTCCTAGAAAGCTGCTCACTGGTTTAGGGACATGGTTTAGCTCCTGATTACTAGATTCTCCAGAGACTTTTATATTTTTTTTCTATATTTACATAATAATGAATTCTTGCCTAAAGTCACTGTCGAAAGACCAGTGTAGAAACGTCTCCAGTGGATTAAGATTCATTCTTCATCTGCTTCAGCACTTAATCAGCTGGCTTAGCTGTGGCTAACCATGACCTGAATGTAGTCCTTTCTGATTGTCCTTTCTGAACTGTATCCAATGTATTTCAGATTATTTCTTCACTTACTTCAAATTGTTTTGCATTCTAATCTGTTTAAATGATTCAGAGCTAATAAGTGTCTTCTATCATCCAAGATGTTAACGAATATACTGAATAGTAGGGGAAATTGCTGTACAATACGATTTGATATATTCCTCTGTTTAGACTGTGAGCCATTCCTAATTCCTTTGGTGACTCTCACCTGTAGTTATATTCCTTCTTTATGTTAGTCTCATCCAGACCAAATTTCTCTGGCTTGCATATGAGAAAGGCATGTGAGATAATGTCAAAACATGCTTAAAGTCAAGCTTCATGACATTCTGTATTCTTATAATAGAAATCTGTCATCTCTCCATAAAAGGAAACTAAGTTGGCGTGACATCATCTGTTCTTGATGAATCCATTTTGGCTGTTATTCACCTCCTTGTTATCTTCAAAACCCATTTATATAGATTGTTTGATTACTCGTTCCAGTACCATCCTGATTGGTTTATAATTTCCTGGTTCCTTTTCTTCCTCTCTTTTAAAGTTAAAAATTATGCTCTTCCTTGTCCAGTTTCCTGGAGACTTACAGATAGTTGCCATTACTCTAGCATTGTGTATCTCAAACTGTTTGGGAACATTGAACTTATCTAAGTATTCTCCAATCTGTTCTCCAAGCCGGTAACTGGAGTTTCTATCCTCTTGTTGCTGAAGTTTCTTTGCTTAGTCATCTGATTGATAAATAGCCACTCATCTTTTTAGTGAAAATGGTTTAAAAAGGCACTAAATACTGTGGCTATCTCAGCAGCATCCATAATTATTTCTTCTGTTTATGGAACACAGAGAGCACTTTCCATTGCCTTCTCCTGACTACAGAAGTTCTTACAAAATCTTTTTTCATGATCCTGTACATGTTGTACTATGGACTATCCAGTTTTGCTCTAGCTGCTTGTGCTATTCTTTTACATCTATCCTTAACAGGTTAACCTTTTTGAACCATGCCCAATTTTTGTACCATTTCTTCTTGCATCTCAGCTTAGCAAACAGCTAAAAATTTGTCTAAGTTGTTCTCTAGCTTTACTTCACAAGGGGCTAAGCTTGTATTTGTATCCCTGAGGTCAACTGCCCCCAAGGACCTAAGGTCCTTAGCCCTAATGGAAGGTGTCATTGTACCTCTGTGTGCCTTTCTGTTCCTAAAGTCCTGAGTAAATTGGCATAAAGCTTTAGCAAGTCTTTCCTCACAAGCCCAGCTGCAGTGATTTGCAAAGAGGAATTTCCCAATCCCACAACTGGGGTAAGGAACCGCAGAGCACGGGGGCTGCAGGGACTGTAGGAAATCTAAGACTCCTGATAGGCCCAGGTAGAGTGTGTCTGGGGATCTTGAAAACTTGCTCTGCCTTACATCTCATCCCAGAGCACCAGACTTTCAACAGGAAGCACTTGCTAATGCTACAATGTGGAGCTGCCTCAATGCGGATCTCAAAGGCAACATGGCATGCTAAGCTAGCATCAGATCTACCCCTGCCATTAAAAAGGTATCACCTTTCCCATGAGCTCTCACAATACCTTAGGCATCAAAAGCTCAAGGGAAATTGGGAAGGACACAGCTTATCAGTGGTGACACTGAACTGTCAGCAGCTCCATGCACATCATCCCCTTTCTGAAGAAATTGTGTCCAAGAACCAGCACATGTCTGGGTGAAAAAAATGCCATTTAGAAACTCGCTCAACTCAGAGGTTAATAAATCCTTTAAAAACATGGGATGGCACAGGGGCTGCTGCTCTTCATACCTTACTGCTGCTCCAGTCAGGTAATATTCTCTGCATTTGTGTTTTGCAGACTGAAGATTATCTCAAGCACAAGATCAGAAGCAGGCCTGAGCGATCCGACCTGGTCAATATGCACATTTTACAAGGTAAGACTGCCTGAGCTTCTCCCACATACTCCTTGTGTCTCCTACCTTATGTTTCAAGTTTCTCAAGCCCCAGATGGGTTCCCTTCAGGATTCTCATCATGATTAACTTTGCCCCAGCTGCTCATGATGGGCAGAGTCCAAAGGGACAAATGTCTTTTGGTACTGCGTCCAGACCTGGTCTTCAGGAGGAAGGCACACAGAGATCCCCTGACAGGAGCAGACCCAAGGTCATGTAATCTTTGTCCCATCTCTGGCAGGGACCACTGTAAGATGTTCTAGGGGACAGTGGGATAGAGGACAGCTGTGAAAGAGGACTGTGTTAGGCAGATGTGCAAAGGTCTGATTCTCAATCCTAGGCATTTGTTGTCAAAGATGGTTAGATCCCTGTAGCAGGTGGTTGCAATACCCTCCAAAACTGGGCTTATTTTGCTTTTGCCCTAATTCTTGATATTCTATGTGCCATTTTGTGGTGATGCATTCAATGACCCAAGCGTGGCCATGTGGAAATGGTCAGCTCTGCTATCAGTCCGTGAGCCACAGCAGCTCTGCTCTCCCAGCCTGGTGCCCCCTCCCCGCCAGAGAATCAGTACTGCTCTGCTCCATACCATCACAGACAGCAGAACACTGCTGGTGTCTCTTGTTATCACCAGAGATAACGAGCTCCTGAGAGATGGAGGAGGATGTTTTGCGTCCCTTCTGGAGTTCTGTGAGTCCCCTGGAAGAAGCAGATTTCTCTCTGGTGTCTGTAAATGCTGGCCCCAGCTCTCAATATGGATGAAGTCCACATTTCCTTTTCCTCTGGAGTGCAGGAGGGCTGAGCTGGGGGCCTGTTGCCTGCCTTATCCCTTGGCTCACTGTCACTAAAATAAGCCAGCATCATTTTCCATTTAACAGATGGAAAGTGTTTTTCCCTGAGATTAAATAATAGAAGCAATATAGACTGGAGTTGAGGCCCAGGGACTGTACAACAGATGTGGAGGCAGCTGTGGTCACTGGCCTTTGACATGGCCAGTGACACACACCTGAAGAAGAAGTGGTGGTGCATAGACTACCCAGATGCACATTGCTGCAGAGCCTTTAGCAGGCTGTCTGTGCTGCCCACACACTCTTCTTGGCCTGGCCGCTGCTCACACATCTCTGTATTGTGCTCCATCTCACATGGAGGTATGCCCTGGAGTAGCATAGACCTCAGTATCCATCTGGTTCATAACAGGAGCTGGACATAACTAAAACTGGCCAGCTGAGACATTTTTTCATCATCTAAATGTCTTTCTCATCATCTGAATGTCTTCCAGACAAACCTTCTGTCACTGTTCACGCTGAGAAGCTCACGTGGGTTCACTGTCCCATAGAGTCTGAGGCCAGGAGGGACTCTAGATCAGCCAACCTTACCTCCTGCAGAGCATTTGTTCCTGGTATCAATCCCAGCAGCTTGTGTCTGCCTACAGTATCTTTTCCAGAAGGGTGTCCAGTCTTTGAAGACAGCACAGCCGAGATGCAGACCTCCTTACTTTAGATCCCCAAGAGTAGGGATCTGGTCTAGTCTAGGATCCTGATCCACCACTACACAGGGAGGTGTCACCTGAGGAGTCACACACCTTTGACTGGGAAATCACCACTTTCTGTAGTAACTGGACACACTTCTGTCACCACTGAATAACTGGCATTTCTCATTTGCGTTTGTCTGGCTGCAGCTTCCAGATCTAGCTGCCTTTGTTATGCTTTTCTCCACTACCTCATTTTTCTCCCAAGGGTCCTGGAACACTGTAATCACTCTGCTTCCTAAATGTTCCACTCCTGAAGACTGAGCTTTTTGTCTTTCACTGAATTTACTCAAGTTGTCAAACACTATTAATGGTTCTTTTCTCCAACTGTTTGGTTCCCCAGAAGTAGGCATCCATTTGTACGAGCCCACTAGGCCAATGGTCTCCTGGCAGGAAGGAGCTGAAATCCCTTTCAGCTCTCCTGTTAGTCACAGCTTGTTAATGAAATTTCCATTGAAGATCATTACTGGGCCTTGGGAAGGATGCTCTAGCTGCAGACTGAGTTTGCAAGGCTAGGCTAGAAAACTTACTTAGGAATGGAGAAGCTTGACCTAAGGCTCAGAGGAGGGCCCATATCCTAAACCCCACCTGCCTCATCCAGTCCAGTGTCCTGCCTCTCAGTCTCAGAACATCTCCTGCTGTACACTGAGCTATGCTTGGTTTTTGGCTATAATCCAGAAAGGCTGTTCTAAAGGGGAAGCACATTCTCTCCAAGAACTGTGTTTACAGATGCCCCCGGTCCTGAACTGATGCTTTCCATTTGGCCTTCTAGACTCCGCTGCAGAGGGGTCCATTCAATCTACTCAAATGAAGCTGAAAAGAGCCCGACTGGCAGATGATCTCAATGAAAAGATTGCCCTCAGGCCAGGTCCTTTGGAGCTGGTGGAGAAGAATATTATTCCTGTCGACTCAGCTGTGAAAGAGGCCATAAAAGGTAGTGGAAGTAAATGTGTGTTTTGTGCTGTGAGAGTGTACAGCACGGGGCACAGGCTGGCAAAGTTATGAGAACGTACAGCAGAGACTGCAGGAAGTGGCCAACGTAGAGTTAAGAGCGGCAGTTGCATGTTACTTAAATTGTATTATTTTCACAGTAAGCAGCCCACTCCAGCAAAGTCTGTGTTATCTTATCCGGGCCTATGAAAAGAGAGCTCTCATCTTCCCAGAGCAACGACCATGGACACATGCACAATTTTGCAGCCACATCTCAGAGAGAATGCCTCCTTTCTTATGCCCCTTCCCTCCCCAAGATTTTGAGCACATAAACAGTATTGCTGGAGAAAGGACATTCCCTCCAGTATCTCACATGGGAGAAGGCTTGGATGCCTACATGTGGTTGTCGGGCAGGCCCAGATTCCTCTGCTTGTGCCCTGCCAATCATTTGGTTTGCTTAGCTTAGTTTTCTCTATCAACTATCTGCCAGCTTATGGAGGGAGGCAGAATCTCCTGCAGTTATTTCCTCCATGCTGCTGCAGGGAGGGCAGTGCAGGAGCTGACACAAAGCAAAAAGGTGACTCAGATCCCCCCAGGGCCCAGTGCTGAGATAGGGAGATCCAAAAGCAGAGAGAGGAGTAAAAAAGCCAGTAGGATTTTACAGTGTTAGTCCAGCAGCCCACATTTTTGAAGCCTGGGCCCACCTCAGCATGTCCAAATCAGCTCTTGGGACTCAAGTCAGGCACTGAGAACTGCTCTGCTCCGTGGGAGCTCCTCACTCAGTTGCTCCTGGTTCCTAACTTCACTGAATTATTTCCATCAGCATAATTAGGCACTGAGTATCTATTTTGGGACTCAGAACAAGCTGAGGACAGTGGCAGGGCTCTGGAACAGGAGGCGCTCTTTGAACTATTGGAGTGATGCAGAAAATGGGAATTGAAACAGGAAGCACTTTGACTTGCATTTCATCTCAGACATGAGTGTATATGACATGAAATATTCCAGGCTCAGATACCCCTCTTTCTTGTCCCACAATTGTTCCTGCTCTTCGTTTTCCTGCTGTGAAGTGCACGCAGAGTACATACAGCGGTTTCTTTAGTCTGGTTCTTGAGCCACTCTGTGCTGTTTTGCAGCTCTTGCCTTTGAAGGTGAAATGTTGCAGGACTCTGCCTGAAGAGGAATTTTTAAGGAGAGTTCAAGCAAAATCTCCTCAGCCACTTATTGAAGGAGAGAAGAGTGAAAAAAACATTAAAAAATCCCCCCTTTATAAACATTTGAGGCAGTTTGAGCAAGACTTTATCCACTGCAGCTGAGGCTTGGAGGCTGGGCAAGTGTGTTTGAAGTTTGAACAGAGTTTCTGTCCAGCTGCCTTGTCAGGAGCTTGTGATAAATAGAGATTTACAGGACAAAATTGTTAAAAACAAAGTCAGGCTTAAAAAGATTTGGTCAACTTTGAAATTTCTCTCTTTCACAATGGCCTTCTAATACATTGCTAGGGAAAAATGTGTCCTATAAGCCAGTTTCATCCCATTTGGGGTGAAACTATTGGGGTGCAGCTATTTTGTACTGTTGGATGCCACGAGGAGTGCACCTGCACCAGGAACACAATCTCAGACCTCAGGTTTCTGCAGTAGACAGTCTCAAGCTGAAGGATCCTTGAGCTGATTTTCTGAGTGAGACGTGCTTTGTGGCACTCACGGCTTGGGGCGGCGAGTTGAACGCGGAGAAGAGATGAGCACTGGCACTTCTGAACTTTAAGCCTTTTGTTTTTGCAATACCAGAAAGATGACAGGGTATAAAATCATTTTACTTTAACTTTGGAATCTCAACTGTTTATACAGTGGAAAGTTCAGTTGACGTGTTCCTCTAATCACCTCCGGCAGGGTGAGCAGAAAGTGCCAGACCCCAACCGAAAGCCCTAACGTCCCAGTGACAGGAGGCCGCCAGTGCCCTGCATAGCTGAGCAGTGATATAAGAACCCTTTTTACCAGGTCCTTGTCATCACTTTGTCCAAGATGCTTGAGAGGACAATACCCAGTGCATTAGAAACAGCCCCGAGCAAACACTATTCTGCCTAAGATTACAGCAGAGACATGGGATCATGAAACAATATGGTCAGCCCCAGGCTGGGCAAGAGCAGGACAGATAAGGCCAGCATTCCCCACTCCACACAGGCCCTTGGTATCAAAAAGCAGGATGCAGCACATTCCTGACGTGCTCTGAGCTGCCACTGTGTCCTGAAGGTCCCTTGGGCAGGGATGCTTTGGTGTGTCTTCTCTCTCATCACATTCCTCTTAAATGCCAGTTGACTGGGCCTGGACTATCATGGTGGCAGAGTTAGGACTCAACACAGCTCCTCCAGAGATGAGGCATACAGAGCTGAAGTGCCAGAGGCTGAGAATTGGCACTGTGCTTCCTGAAGCTCCTCTGTGCTGGATAACACCCTCTTCCGCCCTTGGGAGCTTCACAGACCCACAAGTCCTCCTTGTCTTGATCCTAGACTCTCTAGGATCTCTTCACAACACAACCCTGTGACAGGCGAGCTTGCCATCCATAGGGGTCTAGCTGAAGGTGGCTGGATAGCAGCTCACAGAGTGGGCATGGGGAGGGGAGCCAGGGCTCCCTGCTTCCTCATGGTGCCACCCTGGCACCACGAGCCAGAGCAAACAGAGATAACCTTTATCTCTCAGATAGCAGCAGAGGTCAGAGCATAAGGGTGCGTGTCAGTGAAAAGGTGCACATTGCTAGGCCAGCAGCACAAATGGGTGGAAGCTTGTCCCCAGGCCCTTCCTATTTCCCCATTTGTCACCTCACTATCAGAGTGCCAAGTTGCCTGACAAACGCCAGATGTGAGCATGAAGAGATTATGAGCACAGCCACACTGCTTCTTCCTCCACCCCCACCTGCAGCCCTCCCAAAGCTCACATGAGCTTTTCTTTTTCAGCACTTTATTTATCAGTACAAGCCTGGGGTCAAGAGCTCTTGCCATCTGACTAGGAGATACTGTGCTGGGAGCCTTGCAGAGGGGTGAAGCAATGCCTGGGGCAGGCCTTACTGGCAGTTAGGAAGTGATGGTAGTGATTTGAAACATTTCATGGGGGTGAAGCTTGTTGACAGACACAGGACCTGGAAGCCTCTGTTTAGCTGCAGCCAGGTCCACCCAGGCGTTGTCTCCTCTGCCATGAAAGGATGGGTCACTCTCCACACGGATTTCAAACTCAGGTCTTCTGCTAAGGACAAGGTCCCATGAGTGGTGGGGTTTGTGACTGGGTTGCTCAGCTGATGGAAGGATCCATTCTACTGCCACTCTCTCTATTTCTGTCCCACAGGACAGGACAGCAGAGCTGCTCCTGTACCACTCTGATGTGTCTGAGATGTCTGAGAAATGTCTCCTACCCCTGATAGGCCAAGCGCCTCAGATCCCTCTTTTCTCTGTTTCCTGAGTTAAATGGTGCAGAGCAAGGGCCAGAGGTGATGCCTCCTCCTCTCTCCCACTGGCTTTGCTCATTCAGCCATGGGGCATGCCATATGATGTTCCTCCCCTGTCACACCCTGCTGGTGCCATCCCCTATGCATGGTCTGGCTTGGGCTGAGGCATTTGAACCCTCTGAGCGCCAAGCCCTCATCCCGCAGCAAGATACAGAAAAGCTGGATAGATAAGAAACAGAACTGGTCCTCAAGGCCTAGCCCACAGGGTGGACTGTGGTTTCCCTGTGATCTGAGCACTCTCCATGCTGCCTTCTGACCACCTCGGCCCTCTTGCTGGGGACAGACCAACTCCCAAGGGGCTCGTTCCTGACAGTGAGCCCCAACGCCCCTTCAGCTGGGGTAGCTGAGCCCTGCAGGCGGGAGGAAGGCACAGGCAGACACTCTTGTGCCCCTGGGGAATGCCGGCAGACAGGTACAGCTGGGGATGTGTCTGATGGGTCTCCATCACCTTTGTCTTGCCTGTTAGGTACCCAGGTGAACTTTTCTAAGTCATCCGATGCATTTGCATTCGAGGAGGACAGCAGCAATGACGGCCTGTCCCCGGAGCAGGCCAGGAGTGAGGACTCCCAGGGCTCCACAGAATCATCAGCAGGCACCAAACCTTCAGAGCCAGCTTCCTCTGCCACCTCGGGAACACCCCAGGTAAGTGAAGCCAGCCTGCCAAGGCATGGCGGGTCTCAGGTGGCTTGGGGAAGCCCATTCCTCCTGTTCTGTGGAGCGACGGCATGCAAGGACACAGAGACAGGAGTCCCCAGACAAGCAAACTCACCTCTGAGCCCTGTTGGGGCCTCAGTACCCCCCAACTCCAGGGCAGCCCAGTCCCTGACCTCCCTGGGACGTGTGCTTCACTTGGGGGCTGGGGGGGCTCTTCAAGTCCTGGAGGCTGGGGGGAGATGTGCTTTCTCCCCCTCCTCTACCACCCAGACAGGTTTACGTCCTCAGAAAGGGAGAGCAGGGCCTGAGAGGCATGGAGGCGAACAGAGACTGAACGGTGTGGTAGCCACCCTCGGCATCAGGGCCACGCTGCAGCGCACTCGTAACCAGCGGCCCCTCTGCTGGCCCCTCCGTCCAGCTGGCAGACGCCTACCCAAGTTCTGCAGAATTTTGACCTATTTCCTGAGCGGCTACGGCTGTGACTGCACCCTGCAGGGCCTAGCCGTGCCTTCAGCTGAGGGCCTAGGACAGGGTCTGCTGCAAGCGGCTTCGGCCGCGGCGTTCCCTGTCAGTAACTGCTTCCGCTGTTCCCCACTGTAAGTCCCCAGCGCTCCAGGACGCAAATACTTTTACGACCCTCCGCGCTTGGCACCAGTTACTCAGCCGTCTATGAACGCTTATTTTGACACGGCTCGGTGCCCACCCCAGCGCAGGGAGCGCTCGCAGCCTCCCAATATCGGCTTTCTGCTTTCGAGAACGCAGCGGAGCACGCAGCCCCCAACGGGGCGCGAGGCGCGGCCCGGCGCGGGGGGCAGGCGGGCGGCGGGGAGGGGAGACCAGGCCCAGGGCGCCGCTCCCCGGCCGCCCGGCTACGCGGCGGGCAGGCACCGGGCAGGGTCCCCCCCCCGCCGCCGCCGCCGCCGCCGCCGCCGCCGCCCCCGGGCCGCGCTTCCCGACGGTCCTCCGAGACGCCGCGGGGCGGCGGGTGGCGCAGCCCGCCGCAGGGCCCGGCCAGGCCCCAACCGCGGCCCAGCCCCAGGCGCGGCCCGAGCTCCGCACGGCCGCGGCGCCGCCAGCGCGGCAAGGCCGCCATGAAGGGCCCCGCGGCGCCCCCTGCCGACCCGCGCGGGCGCTGCAGCCGCGGCAGCGGGGAGGGGGGGCCTGGGGGGAACTGGGGGATACTGGGGAGGGCTGGGATGACCTGGAGGGAACTGGGATGGACTGGGGGATACTGGGGAGGCTGGAATGACCTGGTGAGATCTGGGATGGACTGGGGGATACTGGGAGGGCTGGGATGACCTGGTGAGATCTGGGATGGACTGGGGGATACCAGGGGGGCTGAGGTGACCTGGGGGGGGGGACCTGGGATGGACTGGGGGTTACTGGGGAGGCTGGGATGACCTGGAGGGAACTGGGGTGGACTGGGGGATTCTAGGGGGGCTGGGGGTCCTGGGAGGGACCTGGGATGGACTGGGGTGCTGCGATCGATTTAAGGGACTGGGAGGGACTGGGGCAATGGGGATACAGGATTAGGGGCGCTGGGGTGGGCTGGGGGAGCTGGACTAGACTTGGGTTGGGGGAATGGCACGCTGGGTGCCCCATTCAGGAAAACAGACACTTCCAGTAAGTTACAGATTGCAGTGAGCCAGGGATGCCCGGGCAGTCCTTTCCCCCGGAAGCATGATTGCACACCATTTCTGAGCCTGCTGTCTTTTGCTTTTTGCAAAGGGATTTCAGCAGCAGGGGGTCAGGTGGGACACCCAGGGGGTTGCACAGGGTCTGGAAGAGCTGCAGGCGCGAGTGCACCATTGCCCGCGAGTGCAAGATGAGCACTCTGTGCCTTGGGCTGATGATGGCCAGGCCCCACCTGAGACCGCCTCTTGGAGAGGGCAGCGTGTTCACAGTGCCCGTCTGCTCTCGGCCCCTGCCAGATGTGCAGCTCTGCATATCTGCCCTTTGCGCTGCCGGCCAACGCCGTCGCTGCTTAGCCCCCTGTGGCTGCCAGAGCAGAGGCAGGGGCCAGAGGGACGCTGGCTCTGCAGAGACCGCGTGCAAGGCTGGGAGGGGAGCGTGGCCGTGGGAGGGGGCTGCCCAGGCTGGCCTGCCCCCTGTGCCTGTCCACGTCCGCTCTCACATAGCACAACTCACCTCTCCGTTACAGGATCACCCCCATGGCACTGACAGCAACGTGCCTGACCTGGCCTCGGGGCAGAGCAGCCAGTGCGACAGCCCCAAGCAGGCACTGGGGCAGGACAGCCCACCGCTCCCTGTGCCCTCTGTGGTGAAGGTAACGTCTGTAGGTCCAGGATCTTTGGCGGGGGGGTTACAAGCCCAGGGTATATGGCTGGGTCCAAGCCTGAACTACCAGCATGCCACACCTCACATGACTGGGAGTTTTAGAGGTTGGGCCTTTAAGGAAGGCCCTGGAAAGTAGGGAGACAAACCGCACTATCAAGTGCTGCAAGTTGACCTCATTTTGTAATTGTATAAAGGTATAGCTTTGCACCCTATGAGAGACGATTGCTCAGGTCCTGCACTGAAAACATCCCCTGGGGCTAGAAGCAGAAGGAGACACAAGGCAATGGGGAAATACACTTAAAGCAAGATGCATCATTCTTCATCTGTTGTGGTCTCCAGCACAGCTGGGATGAGATGTTGCCCTGGGGGAGTCTCCCCAGCAGGCTCATCTGTGCTTGGAGCTGGACTGTCAGGGTGCCTGCAGGGATCTGCCCTCGCTCTGTCCCAGGCCTCTGAGTTTTCAAGGGAGTTATGAGAACTGTTCTCCCAGGTAATTCCTTTTCTTCTTGGACCAACAGTCCAAATCATCCAGCGATAGCAAGAACCGTCACAAAAAGCCCAAAGACACCAAGCCCAAGGTGAAGAAGCTGAAATATCACCAGTACATCCCTCCAGACCAGAAGGCAGAGAAGTCCCCTCCACCCATGGACTCTGCATATGCCAGACTCCTCCAGCAGCAGCAGCTCTTCCTGCAGCTCCAGATCCTCAGCCAGCAGCAGCAGCAGCAGCAGCAGCAGCAACAACAGCAGCACTTCAGCTATCCAGGGATGCACCAAGCCCAACTAAAGTGAGTGGCAATGTGCCAATAGCAGGATTTAGTCTCCCTCCAGGTTTTCCTTTTCACTTCCATGCCCATTTGTGCCAGTGCAAGGGGGACAGACACATGCAAGTGAAACATGAAGGCCTGGGAACACAGCAAAGCCATCTGGCTTTGGGCTCTGGTTGGGACACCTGTGACCTCATGGTAGGTCCCCAGTGATCACCTCACAGTCCAAGCTGGTTCTTCCTGGGGTTGGCAGTCCTTCAGGTCTAATACAGGAGATGGTAGGCCCAAGGGAGCAGAGAGGTGGTATATGGCACTGGGCACAGAGACCTCAGGGGGCAGACAAGTTACATCACATTTTCTTCCTTGTTTCAGGCAATCAAATGAGCAAATGGTCAAAAGTTCAAACTCTTCATCAACTTCTGTCAACAATACCCCTCTTTCTCCTGTGAAAACCACCTTTTCAGGCCAGACTTGTGTCTCATCTGTCAAGCCAGGCCCTCTGCCATCTAACCTGGACGATCTGAAAGTGAGTGCAAATTTTGTCACCACAAGAGCAGAGTCTTACAGCCTAAATGCGCCTTGCTACTGTCTAAGCATGCAGTGTAATGCTGCAGGCTGAGCTGGCTGAGAATGATCGTGTGTTACAGATCAGCATGCAGATCCAGGAGTACAATCACATTGGGTCAAGAATCAGTCAATGCAGTGTTAATTGAAAAGATGGGATTGCTACTCTGCAGGTATTGCATGGTACATTGCTCCAAGGCAGATATCAGCAAATCCTAAAGTGTAAAACTCTTGAGGTGGCTGCAGGCCAGGGCATGAGGTTGAGGACTAAAGGAAGACCTGTGCTGCTGCTCCTGCAGTTCATGGTTCCATGCCTGCTCTAGCTTTATGATAGCCATCATGGATGCTTCTAGCAGACCAGCCAGAAGCTAGGAGATCAGCACAGCCTAGACACTCACCAAATGACTCAGCTCCGTGGCTGTTGTAAGCCCATGCTAAGTCCATGCCGCTTCAGCTGCTCTGCCAGCAGCAGCCAGGCCAGCTCAGCTGTCTGCACAAGCAGATACCCCTCGAGACTGTAGCTATGAGCACTGAGCTGGATACTATCTAAATCTTTCATATAGGCAGGACAGGCAGGGCACAAGGAAGAAACATTCATATCAACAATTCTTTTGTGCTTTGTTAATAGAGCCTCAGCCATGAGGAAGGCCAAAGCTGGGCCCTTTCAGGAGCAGAGGCCTGGGTGAAATACTCATTATTATACACAGAAAATAAGATGAGGTAGAAATAACATGAGCTTGGCCATGGTGATGCCCTGGCTCAGATTTCTGAATCTGGTACAGATGCCTCAACCTGGAGTATCTGTCTCCACAGGTATGTGTTCATGTTCTCTGAGCTAGAAGACACCATCAGCTAGTTCCTGGACTGTATAAAATTCCTTGGCTTTCATTGAAACTGCTAGAAAGTGAGTCATGGGTTACCTCCATGGCCCTAGGACTGCTGCTCGTTCAGGGAGAGCAGTCACAATTGCTGGAGGAATAAATGTTTTTTTTCTGTTAGGAAAGCTCAGGGTCCTGAAGGATGTACAGCAGTCGGTGCTGTGCACAATGGCTCTGGCAATTGCAGGTGAGACAGTGAGCCTCTGTGGACTCAGAGCTTTAAAGCAGGAGGCTGGAAACCCCTGTTATCTGAGACTCCTTGTTAGAAATGTCAGGTAGGAACCCGAGAGCTCGTCTGTGCAGGGAGGCATTAGGAATGATTATCGGTGACTTTCCTTCTAGGTGTCAGAACTGAGACAGCAGCTGCGAATAAGAGGCCTGCCTGTATCCGGTACAAAAACAGCATTAATGGAACGGCTGCGGCCCTTCCAAGAGTGCAGCAACAATGCAGTGCCAAACTTCAGTGAGATAACAACCGTCACCTTCCCAGTCACTCCAACAAGCACCTTGTCAAGTTACCAGTCGCAGTCCTCCACCAGCATGTTATCGAACGGCTTCTACCACTTCGGCAGCACCAGCTCTACCCCACCCATCTCCCCAGCCTCCTCTGACCTCTCTGTGAGTGGATCTTTGCCAGACACATTCAACGACGGGCCCATGTCTTCTCCACAGTTTGGTCTGCAGCCATCACCAGTACATGGCAGCACTGAAGAAAGCCTCATGAGCAGCATGAATGGAGGGAGCATCCAGCTGGAGCTGGAAGGGATTGACACAGAGAAAGACAAGATGCTGGTGGAGAAGCAGAAGGTCATCAACGAACTGACATGGAAGCTGCAGCAAGAGCAGAGGCAGGTTGAAGAGCTACGGATGCAGCTCCAGAAACGGAAGAGAAGCAATGGCCTTGAGGAGAAGCAACAGTCCACTCAGCATTTCTTTGGGGTTCCCATCAAACAAGAAAACACAGTGTCCAGCTGCCCATTTGCATCCAAACAAACTGCCTTGAAAGGCCAGGCCAGCAGCTCGGATAAGTTAAGTAACTGTGGGATGCCGCAGCTGCCTCACATTGTAAATAGCCACTGCTTGGAGCCTGCAGGCCAGAGCACCATCACCTCCTCGACATTCCTTAGCCCGCAGTGCTCCCCCCAGCACTCTCCACTCGGGGCTGCAAAAAGCCCACAGCACATCAGCCTGCCGCCATCCCCTAACAGCCACTATCTCCTCTCAGTGTCCCCCAGCTCACAGGCAGAAGGGCGCAGCGGGTCCCCGCAGACCAACAATTGCCTTCGCACAGCATCGGTAAGTGGAGAGTGTCTCAGCTGGCATCTCAGTGGTGAATGTGGTTGTGTTCGTGGGCATTTAGTCAAACCTCCCTGTGTGAACTTTCCTATCAGACTGATACTGCTGGCATCCAGGATGGGCACCCAGGGGGTTGTGGGAGCATCCAAGGCTACCTGGAAAGGTAGAGAGTAGCTGAAATGGAGAATGGGTTGAAAGCTGATGGCACCACAGGGTCTTCTCCAGGGCATCTCCTGGGAAACCCTGTTGCCACTACAGCCAATTGCCCTGGGGGGAGCCACAACACAGCTCCTTCTGCCCCACAGAGCCTTGGCACAGCTCCTTCTTCTCTGAAGGGACTGTGGCACATCTCCTTAGGCCTCATGGAGCCCTGGCACATCCCCTTCTGCCCCAGAGGAGCCTTGGCAAAGCTCCCTCTTCCCCAGGGGATCCCAGCACAGCTCTCCCTGCCCCAGGCAAGCACTGGCACAGCTCCCTGTGCCCTTGGGGGAGCCCTGGCACAGCTTCTTCTTCCCAGGGGGTCCTGGCACAGCTCTCCCTGCCCCTGGGCAAGCACTGGCACAGCTCTTTCTGCTCTGGGGGAGCCCTGGCACAGCTACCTCTGCCCTGGAGTGATCTGACATGGCTCGCTCTGTCCTGGGGAGAGCTGGCGTAGCTCCCTCTGCCCAAAAGAGTCCTAGCCCAGCTCCCTCTCCTCGCAGGGGGAGGCCCTGGCACAGCTCCCCCCACCCTAGAAAAGCCCTGGCATAACTCCCTCAGCCCCATAGAGCCCTGGCACAGCTCCATATACCCCTGGGGGAGCCCTGGCACAGTGGTATAGGGCTTTTCAGCATCTTGCTGAACCATTGCTGCTCCTAGCAGTGTTAGAGGGATTTTGACCACCAGATTGAAGGAGCGCTATTACCCCAGTCCTTTGGGAAGCCTTTCCTTGAGAAGACAGAGCAGACTTGCCATTGAGATTTGCAGTCATGAGAGAGCTTGTGGCACCACCACAGGCCACCAACTTAGCAGCAGAGAGTTGTCCCTTCAGCATCCACCACTCCTTAGCCCGCTGGACTGGTGTGAAAACTGGCAGATATGCAAAAGCAGCCACAGGATGAGCAGCACAAGGTGCTGCTGTTTGAAGGCCCATTTACCTCCCAACACCATGTATTCATCCTACCAGAGTTTCTCAGGCAGCAGGAGAACCCATCATACAACATGTAAAGTACACTGCACTCACAGTGGTGCAAGGTATGCGGTGCATTCACAGAGCACACACACTGCGTTCATAGCGGATGTGCAACAAGTGTGCACTGAATATACAATAGGTCCACAGCACACTGCAGAACACCCAACACTCAAGGACAGTTCGTGAAATGCATTCCCACAATTAAGATGCTGAGCAGTGTGCAGTGGTGTCCTGGACAGTGGAGTCAAGTGCCATGGGGTGAGATAGAAGGTGGGATGCACCGTTGCCTCTAAGTCATCCAGGGTACAGGGATATAGATGAGATAGGCAGCTGGGCACAATACCGTCACTGGGCTGCACAGTGGGATGCAGTGATGTAGGGGCGATACACCGAGAGAGGCAGTGAGGCAGCTCTGAAGAACTGGGCCATAATCAGAGGGCACCAGCTGCAAGCAGCAACGCTTCAAGGGGACCTCTAGGTCCTTCCTCATTGCCAGAGTGAAAGGGGCATGCACAGGGCATTGGCTCTCTCTATCCTGCAGCTCATCCTGGTTGCAACATGAACCATCCTGGGCTTTTTTCAACTGCCCATGAGGGGCTCCCCAGGGTGAGGGTCACTTTTGTGGGGCTTCAGGCCCCCTCCTTCAGTGAAAGGAGCTGGGCAGCAGTTTGCAGCTGGGGGAGCATCATGTTGCTGGCAAGATGCAGCTGTCTGTCACCAGCGGGTTTTGCTCTCCATCTTACTCTGCATGTTCACAGCTGAACTGAGCACCAGTCTGCTCTGAGGGATCATGTCTATGGCCAGATCTCAGACAATGACCAGAGGTCAGCCCAGCCCTGGACCTCACTGGTGTCCTCAGAACTAAGCTAAAGGCGCTAGTTTACCTACCTGTCTCCTGCCTAGAGGCCTGGCACATGCCCTGTTTGATCTAATTTGACCTACAACATCATTCATTTCTCTTGAGTCACTCTGGTTTCAGTTGGGGTGAAAGAGAACTGGGCGTTCAACAGTCCAAAAAGAGCGTAATCTTTTCCCTGTGCATTGATTCCATTTCCCTATATTTCCCCCACGCAGATGGCTACGCAGGCAGGTCAAAAGTTTTCTATTCCATCCCCAAGTTTTTGTAAGTCAAGCCCAGCCCTCTCAGAGGTAAAGCAGCCTCCACCCTATGAGGATGCAGTGAAGCAGGTAACTGCATGATTTTTTTTTTCTATAGGGCTAGGGCTCTGCAGGGTGTTCTTTTACAGTTAGCGTAACTATCAGCTGCAGGAGTTACAGCCTGTTATGTGGTCTCTGGATAGGACAGGCCTGTTTCCATGGGTGAGAGGGGAGTCTGTAAAATCTCCTGGGAGGTGAGCAGTAAAATCTGAGTCTGTAAAATCTCCTGGGATGGGCTTTCCCTGAAGTGTTAGTTGCTAAATATAGTCTCCACAAAGCAGTCAGATTCTATGCTGTGTATGATATTTGCAGTGTCTTCGCTGCTAGTGAAAGGTGCCAGCCCACCCTGGGGGCCTGACATCCCCCACAAATGTTTAGAGACTTTGGGGAGCTCCTCTTTGGGGTGCTATGTGAGAAACAGACCCTTGGGCATCCCAAATGGCTAGTCACTGGGAAACTTCACCTTCTCCCTTTAGCCCAGGAGCAAAAAGTGCCCTGCTCCACACCATCTGCCTCCCTTAGCCTTATCCTGGAGTGCTGTTCCCATGGGGAGGACTGTCTCCATCACCCATGAACCCCTTACTTCTAGTGAAAGTCTGTCAACAGCCTCAGTGCCAGTTGTGATGGTGCCTTTAGGAAAGTAGAGTGATGCCATTGGCAGTGATAAAGGTTGGCTTATGTTAGCTGGAATGGAGGACTGTGGAAAGTCCTTCCAGTCTCAGGTCAGGGAGAGGATGATGCCACTGCATTGCCCCCAGTGAGCTGCAGGGAGTGCAAGCAGGCACATGCCAAAGCTGGGTGCCAGGTCCAGAAATTCTGCGTGTCCAATTGCTCTGGGAAGAAGCAGTCTGAGGTGGCTGAATCCTGCCCGAGAGCACAGAGCCAGCTGCAGGGAGGGGGAGAATGCAGCGCAGTGCTCTCCGCATCCACCTCCCTTGTCCCAGGGCCCTGTGGTGCTCATCTGAACACCACTGCTGGCCCCGTGTTGGCATGGCATCTTTCATGCATGGGAGGAAGCCATTTGTGAGCTCTAGAGCCACCCGTCTGGCTCATGGCCAGAGGGACCTTCCTCCTAACGCCCTCTACTCTCCTCTTTGCCGTTTGCTGCAGCAGATGACACGAAGTCAGCAGATGGACGAACTCCTGGACGTGCTGATTGAGAGCGGAGGTACGCACTGCTTCTCTGTTCCCCTCCAGTGCTTCCCCTCCAAGCAAGCTTAGGTCCATGGGGCCCAGCAGCTGTCTGTGTGCCCCAATGGAAATGCCTGAGTTGAGTACAGCTTTCATTTGCCATCCCTAGGCCAGGAGCTGCTGAGACCAAGTCCAAAAGCACAAAGTTGCTGTGCTAGTGAGGAAGCCTGCCTAGGCCCACTCCTGCACATGCACTGACTCTGTGGGGGGATCTGGGCTTGGGTGTACTGCCTATGCCAACTGCTGAGAGAGAAAGAGCCACAAGGCCAGTGCCCTCCCCCATGCAGAGCCACCAGTGTCCTTCCCCAGTGCCTTCTGCCATTCTCAGTGCTGCCAGTGCCCTCCCCTGTGCAAAGTGCTGCCAGTGCCCTCTCCTATACACAACCCAAACCATGCCCATGCCCATGTGAACAGCTGCCAGTGCTCATGCCCTGGGGACTGGGTCCAAACCCAGGGAAGTCAAGAGGCCAGAAAAAGGGAATGTGTCAGGCTTCCCACAGGGCGAGCAACATGAGAGGGATTGACTCAAGAGTGGGTCTCCGTAGGCATGCCCAGTCCAAGTGCACAGCTCAGGGACCTTGGCAGTGCCTCTGTGCCCAGCAGTGATGAGCACTGCCTGAGTACCTCAACCACCTTTTGTTTGTTGAACAGAAATGCCAGCCAACGCCAAGGAAGATCGTTCCTGCCTCCAGAAAGTACCTCAGATAACAGTGTCTACAGGGAACTCCAGCACTTCACTCCCAAAATCATCTGCCCCATTTGAACAGGTCTCCTCAGCCCAGCTCTCATTTGAGCACTGTCCAGGCAGCAGCGACACTCACCTTGAAGTCTTACTGAACGCTCACAGCCCGCTAGGGAGAGTTGGAGAAATTGCCCTGCTGAAGATGGGAGGAGAAGAGTCCCACTTCGAAGGGATGATAGAGGGGTTCTCTGGCAAAGCCACAGATGAACTGCTCACCTCCCAGGAGATTTTACAGACTCCCCTCTCACCCATGGAAACCCAACTCTCCCCTTCCCCTGCTGATGGCTCTGGTTTACAAATGAGTTTCACTGAATCTCCATGGGAAACAATGGAATGGCTGGATCTAACCCCCCCTAGCTCTGCCACGGGCTTTGGCTCCCTTACGCCTGCAGGTCCCAGCATCTTCAACATTGATTTCTTAGATGTTACTGATCTTAATCTAAACACCAGCATGGACCTTCACCTGCAGCAGTGGTGAAAGGGAGGGTGGTGGAAGCAGGATACTATATGCCCACAGCAGCCAGCACAGTGTTTCCATCACACCAGAGAACCTACAGGGCTAATGTGTCACATTCAGGAGAAACTGGAGTCATTTTCCCAGCATATAAACTTGTTCCAATTTCCAGGTACTGCGAACTGATAGCACAATAGCTCTGGTACTTTGGTTTTCCTCCATCTACACATCCCTACAGAGGATACCAGTGCCTTTAAAAACACTTTTCTAGACTGACAGCTTTCTAGAACTTCCATTTTGTTTCTTCTGTCTTTTTTTCCGCCGGTTTTAGGAGTCACTCCCATGAGAACTGGAGCAGCTCATGACAAAACTGTGGGGTGAGGAGAACTCACCTGGGAATCAGCAGAAATCATCCAGAGGAGGGCCCATTGCTACCCCATTCCCTACTCCCGTCCTGCCCTGCTAGCCCTTTAGGCAATATTGCAAGGCACCTCCTAGCCATGCTGAGACCAGGAGGTGCAGGAGCAGGGAGGCCCAAGCACTCTGCGCAGCCAGGGCAACAAGCACACTTCTCTGTACTGCCAGACTCACCTTGATTCCTTCCTCCTATCCCAAAGGCCTCGAAGCCATGTTGCCCTAGTTCCTGCATAGCCGTGCTCCAGGTGGGTGAAAGATGGAGCCTGTCATGTTCGTGGTGGCACTTAGTGATGTGCACACACTTCCCAGTGGGATGAAAGCCAGAGAGCAGTCCCAGCTGCAGTCTGAACTGAATCAGGCTGAAGCCTGTGACCTTGAAACAGAGAGCTCTGGATGCTGTACGCAGCTGCTCAGGCTGCAGATGCAGGTGTTGAAGGGAATGGCATTCAGATGGAGCTGCCATGTCCCCACTAGCGTGGTACAGATAAAGAGATGTGTAATGTGTTTTGGCCCAAGTTCAGGAGCAAGTCATATGGAAAATACCGCAAAGATTTGTAGGGGCCGTCCTCTATGTGGTTAGAAGGAACAGTGGATCGCCGACACCCTGCATGACCTGGGAGCCAGGAGAGCCAGAAATAGCAACTCAGCTACCTGTATGTGGGACAGGGCTGAGCAGGTCCTTGTGTGGCCACAGTTTTGTATGAGCATCTGCTTTTGTAGTCTCCACTCCTCTGCACCCATTCCTTCTTCCTCCCCCCCAGTCTTCCTTGTTCCCCCAATAGATTCTCCTCTTTTCTGAATATACGCCCATGTCACTGTTCACTCAGCTCAGAGCAAGGCCATCCAGAGAACAGCTGTGAATCACTGAGCCTAGAGGAGCTTGTTCTTCTGAAGCCAGCAGAGATGGATGCTCTCCTACAGTGATGCCTTCAGTTTGAAGTCACCAGCTTTTCTCCTACGAGTCTCTGTGCAATATACTTCCTCAGGCTCTAGCGAGAAGGAGCCTTTGCTTCACTTCTTGGCTTCCACCAAAGAACTTGCTGCAGACTGTTTGACGGACACGTCTACTTCTTTGCAATTCTGGTTTTGCCAAAGTAAATATTGTTGCTGACAAAGATTGTTAAACTATTTACAGACTGAGTGTATTTAATATTTGTGTTACTGGAAGGACAGCACATTGGAGATGCAGCAGCTGGGGAGGAGGTCCAGCACGAGGGGCCTGCAGGCAGTCTGGCCAGCAGCTCCTGCAGGGTGCTCCACTCGAAGGGCTGCTGGAGCTGTTGAAGGAGCTCTGCAGCCCTTGCTGTGTCTCCAGTTCATGGCGTTGTTGCATGCTGTATAAAGAACATGGCAGTAGCTTTTAAGTCACTATTTAAAGCACCACTTTTCTATTGTACAAATGGTCACAGTGCACTGCTAGGATAGATAATCACAGGTTGCGTTTTTTTTTTTTAAGGAATTTCTTTTTGTAAGTGAGAGATTTTTAGAGCCGTTTCATGGAGAATATTAATAGCACTTGATTCAGAGTAGTGTTAGCTGCTACACTGCATAATTGTACAGGGCTTTCCAGATAATTTTCTCCTTTCAACAAATGTATTTCCTTATTTAAAGGGATGCTGTCAGCTTCAAACTTGTAAGCAAGCACATTTCTTTACCTATGTTACCAGCAACACCTTCATTATTAAAAAACCCTTTGCCTTGCCACTCTGTCTGCTCACAATTTGCTGTTTGATTTCACTCGGCTGCAACAGCAACAGCCATTCCAGTTACAGTCATTTAGTCTTAACTCCATTCCCTGAGGCAGTTACAGTCCTTGCAAGAGCATAAGTCTTTCTTTCAAAGCAACAGTTTTTCCTGGAAGATTTCTAAACAAGCTAGCTGGAGTCTCCTGTTTCTAAAGACTTTTTCTTCTGTTGGCTTTGGTTTCACTTTGTTCTCTTATGAACCCCGCTCTTTGGGTCAGCATCCCTTTCAAAGGTCAGCACTCTGGACTGTTGCCCAAACGCCTTTACATTTTCCAGCAGCCGAGCTCCCGGCTGCGGTAGGCCTGCTGGCCACAGGGCATGCCTGGGGGCTCGCGGCAGAGCTCTCCCCGGAGCTGGACCTCCCTTTGCCTGCAGGGGAATGGCAGAGGCAGGCTGGAAAGCTTTGCCGGGTGCTTTGGTTTCCTTCTGTCCTGCAAGGGCCAAGATCTAGCAAAGCTTTGGATGTGACTGGCCCTGCCAAGGAAGCAGAGGGAAGGAGGGACACATTTCCAGCCACAGAGCAGAGCACGGTTTATTTTCGGTGAGATTCCCCTAATGTCTGCACTCATTTGCTGTCACCATATGTTATCTGCTCAAAGTCTTTTTGTTCTCATTACTGTCATTCCAGTAGGCTGACAGTGAAAAGCAAAAGCTGCTCGTGAAGCTGCATATGCAACTTCTGAAAACCTTCACCTGGGTCTGTCTGATCTTCCTGAGCAAACAGAAATATCTCAGCATCTTAGTGCCTGAAGCAAAGCAAGGGCCCTGTCCACCACAGGGGAGATCCTGAGTCCTTCTCCCCAGTACCCAGTGCTGTTAGTTTTCAGATTCATCACATTGTTCCTTTGATTAAAAAAGATTCTCAGGACATTTGCACATCTATTTGGGTCAAGGGACTGCTTTTGTATTGAAAGATGGACTTAAAAGGTGAAATGATCCTGAGATATTGCAGAAGTGAATCTGAAAAAAAAAAAAAAAAAAGATGAAAAACCAACTAGTTTCTATAAACATCTTTTAATCTCTTAACTATACACTGCAACCAAATACACTGTGATAAACTGCCTGGGCTGAGTCAAGTTATGGTTGCTCAAAGAATAAGAAGATAGGTCTCAGGCTAAGACTATTTCAGGAATACTAACAGATAGGAATGCTCACCTGTCCTATCTCACCGTTGAGGGCTGCGCTGTTTAACTTACAGAAGAGGAGCTGAGAGGACGTGCTGCCAGTCTCCCATCTGTAAAAGGCAAACAGGGGGAGCAGGACAGGGAGCCACAGATCTAAACTGCAAGGAAGATTCTTATAAGGTGCTAAGCAAATATTAGTGAAGGTTTGGATGAGATCATCTGGAAGAGCCAGATGCTTAGTCTTGGTCTGATCAGTTCAGAAGGGGGGCAGAGGGAGGGATGCGACAATCTCTTGAGGTCCTTCCAGGCCCCATCCTTGCTAAGGATACCTGCAGCAAAGCTCCTCCACTGCCTGGAGAAGGGCTTTGCTCAGCTATGCCCCAGCCAATTGCTCTCTAGGCCCGACTGGAGCTGTCTGCTGGGAGAGGATGGGCCATGCTGGAGGGAATGACCGGCTAGCAGGACAGGGCCCCCTCTTCTCTCACATTGCCTCGGCAGGAGAAGCGCAAACAAATCCCCTTCAGCCATCAGCTATCAATGTGAAGCTCCTCAATGGCTTGCTGGCAGGGTATGACCTGGTCCTGTTAGGGAAGTGTTTCAGTTTCCTGTCCTCCCAGGCAGGGATGCCAGCACCCAACCCTGCTGGTCACAAGAAGATCCTCTCCTTTACAGCTTCAAGGTTATTTACTGCCACTTTATTACCCCCTGTTCCTGTGTCACCTTGTCTTACATCTCAGATAGCTCCCTTCCTGCCTGGTACACAATGTGTTAGGGCAATGTCATGGGTGCTCTGCCCTCTTTTGCTCAGTGCCTGCTGATGACCTTGGCTCTTTGTTCCCTCAAGGGGTTGGTGTCCCCTTTGGATTTGTCTGCCTTGGACACGTGGGTGACTTTCCCACACAGGCTGTCCCAACAGATTTAGGGTCCTGGGGCTTTCCTTATTGTTGAATACAAGCTGGAGGATCCCAGTCATGCCATACTCTTACTGGGCCTTACTGTGTGTAAAATATGGGAAATATAAAGCCAACAAATGTTCCAGAATCAAATACCATTTTTTGTGTCTTTGGCAAGGTTTTTAAATATGAGAAGCCTGTTTCAGTGCACCATCCAGTGTTTCCTACAGCAGGATCACTGAGAGTCACAGTTTTCCCTCCCAAGTTACATGGGAAAACGTCTGTTTCTCAGCCCTTCTGGGCTTGGAATGGGTGTCTCTGTGCCCTCTGATGTGTGTGGTATGAAGAGGAAACAGCAGGAAGAACTTGCATGCACTTACCTCAGATTCTTGCAGGAAGGAGGAGCCTGAAAGTCTCAGCCACACTGGTCCAGCCTGGCCCATCTCACGCCTGCATAGCCCACGCAGCTGCAGGACTGTCTACAACTCTCTTCCGGAGAGACAGCATCTGTGGCACTCCTGCTGAGAGGGACCACAGTTTGCTTCAGCTTTGGAGGAGAGGTCACGGAGCTGAACCAGGGCCTGAGGGACAGATTCCTGACCCATCTCTGCTCACGGCACTTTGAGTGTGCAATCCTGGGCGTCGGCACAGCAATGGGAGCTCCATGCGGCCTGCCTTGGTGTGCCATCCGGTGCCCCAGTAACAGGAAGACTGGAGAGGAAAGAGGCAGGAGGGAGTCAGAGCCACTGTGTGAACTACGGAGATGATTCACCCAGCCATAGT
Source organism: Apteryx mantelli (assembly GCF_036417845.1). Classification (NCBI taxonomy): domain Eukaryota; kingdom Metazoa; phylum Chordata; class Aves; order Apterygiformes; family Apterygidae; genus Apteryx; species Apteryx mantelli. The sequence continues at coordinate 6,963,072 of NC_089996.1, forward strand.
CGTGCTCCAGGTCGCAGCAGGCCCTACCCAGCACTGCAGTGCACACACTGGCTGCCACTGCCTTGCCCTCACAAAGCTCTCTGCCGCCCCATCACTGATGAAGGCCCTGTGACGCCCAACAAGCCCTGCCCTTGCCCCTTGCAAGAGTCCTTGCCTTGCCTGCAATGCTCGGCACCCCTCATTGCACCCCTCTGCCATCTCCATACCCAGGGGCAGCACCCAGCACAGCCTCTGCCACCCTCCACCAGCTGAAAGCCCCTTGCCTCCTTCTCCTGTGCACACACAGCCCTGGTGCCTCATCACGCACACAGAGTCCTCTCCCCCCAGCACTGGCACCCACAGCCCTCTCATAGCCCCTCGCCAACACAGAGCCCTCTCTCACTGCTCGCAGAGTACATTGCTGCCCACCAGCCTCCCAGATCCCTCTGTTCATCCCTAGCCAGAGCCCTCCATCACTGTCTCACCCTAACTCACATGCACAGGGACCAGGGCCACCCCTCGCCCACACATGGAGCCCTCTGCACCTCCTTGAGCACACAGTCACCCCTGCATTTGCAATACCTGTAAGTAGGTCACCAAGGAAAGGGGACTGCGCAGGTTGCACTGAGGCTCTCGGTTGGCTTCAGCACAGCCTCTGTCCGGTTTTAAAGCCCAGATATTTGTGCACCCTGACACACTGGCAGTGTTATTCCAGTAAGAACTGGCTTTTTGAAGACCATCAGGACTGCCTGCACTGCTTGGCTTACCCAAAGGAGGACAAGATTGCCTTCAGAGAGATGCTTTTTTTAATCACAGCACCTTCCCCCTCAGACTGCTACCAATTTGTTGCATCCAAGTAGCAAACTAGGCTGCTTGAATTCTCACTACTTTGTTACACTCAAAATTTTGCTGTGAGCAAAAGGAAGCATACTTTATACACAAAGATATGAATTTATATTAGTTTCATTAGTCTTAACAGTCTAATCAAGAAACTATTTTTAGTGTAGTTATGATGACACGAAAACTAATAATTCAAATTACATGCAATTAAAGTAAATGCACACAGATTTTCTAGCATTTACCCCCTTTCTCTGGGGCTGTGCTCACCTTTCCACTGTCCCTCCAGATCTTAAAGCTGATGGCTTCAGTCTGGAGTAGGAGGGCATGGAGTGCTGTGGCATGTCATCCACATCTTGAGTCATTGCCAGGAGGAGCATGGTGCTGATATAGTTTCTTCCTCCTCACTCTACAGTTGGCTTCGTAAAGCACTGGGGTCATTTTTTTATAACTTTGCTAGCACAGTCTACAAATGGTCTAGCTTCCTTGGTCCGTAATTCCATATAACCTCTGAATTAACTATATATGGTGTGTTTTACATATGCTGGATACTTGTTCTTTGTTCCTTTGTAAAGCTAGTTTTACCCCACTCCCAGGGCTGCATTACTGTGAGGAGCAGTGACCAGACATCGAGGAACTGTTTATAGCTCTGGGGTTTCTGGTATTATACTGTGTCTGTTCCTCCAAGGCACGTGCTTTCATCCCATGGCTCTACCCCTCTACACTGCATTTTACTCTAGTGTCATAAGTAGTTCCTTCTACACAGAATAACTACTTGTTATTACTAGCTATTATTTACAAAATATATGCATAACAGTAAGTGTTACATCACACAATTTTATGAAAGCTAAAACAGAGTAAGTAATAGTCATTTTGTCTCTGGTCACTAGCTGAAGGGAAGGATGGTCTATCAACAGTGATCCCAGAGAGAAGAAAAAGCCATTCTGTTCATCCTTGGCATATTGTCCAGCTGTTACTTACCTGGCTCCTCTTTGGACTGTGCAGTACTCAGTCTGATGCACTGTGAGGAATTTTAGCATGATATTATCCTTACCATCACGTTACTTAATTAAAAGGTGTCTGCAAGCATCTAAATCCTGCAGAGTGGTTTAGTCTCCTCTCAGCCTCCCAGCTACATGTTATCTTCCTGGAAGGTCAGGCAAGATCACCTCCTCTTCCCACACATAATCTGACTGAACATAACCTGGATTGCTGCAGCACTGGGAGGCTCCATCTCTAACCAACAGGCTGCCCTCCCACCTGGCTGTGGGAGAGACTGCCCCCACGGTCAGCCATTAGAGCAAACTTTCTTTCCAGAAGCAGAGAAAGAATTGAGGCATCCAGATTCCGCTCACCCCTCATTTTCTTCTTGTCTTTCTGTCTGAGATGGCTACCTTATGTCAAGCACGGACCAAATTTGGGAGAAGAAGGAACAGAGGAGAAATTAGCTGGGCAGACAGCAGGACACTGTCGCCAATGAGTCAGAGCAAGTGTTTGCTGTCCAGCAAGAGTTCCCACCACACACCTACTCTTGGTTAATAGAGTGCTGTCCATTTGGCATCCAGCAAAACCAGTCTGCAAGTGGGCCCCAAATTTACATGTACAGCCCCTGTGGTACATGCATGTGTGCACACTCAAAAGCATAAACGTGAACAGCACGCAAAAAACCATTCACTCATTACATACAACCCTACAAGCAAGCACATCTACTCCAGTTTGAGTAGATGGCCTTTCTGTACATGCCGAGGCCTTTCACCCTTCCCACTTTCAGAGCCTGCATGTGCTTTTGGGAAGGTAGCACAGCTAAACTTCAGCCAAATAGTCAGCTCTGATTTTATTCTCCAATACAATAGTGACACTGTCTATTTCCAGAAGAGGGAGTTTGTGCTTCAGCCTACTGTCGAAGTGTTTGCATAGCTTTAAACATAATGGAAAATTCAAGAGTTGCTTTCTATCCTTATTCATCGGCACAGCCATTGCTTCTTTTCTTGGTCCCCTTCACACATTCAAAGCAACGTCAGCTTCTGTGATTCTTACCATGTGTCACAGTGAGGCTGAAACTTTTTTTCTAAGCAGAATTTATGAGGTAAACCCGGGCCTGAATACTTCATTTGCTTTTGTCTGGCAGTCAAAGAAGAGAAGAGTTTGAAGGCTAAGGGAAATCAAGCAAAAGATGAGTGGAAATATGGACAGCACAACTCAAAGCGCTCCATGTAGGAAGAGGTGATGGTGCACATGCCCATTCACACTGCTTGGGTCCATTCAGTACTCAAAGCAATCAAAACCTCAGAGTTGGTCTTGGAGCCTCACAGACAGACAATAATCATAACAGAGCATAGTATATTTTCTGGATGCTATATAATGCTTGGTGAATATCTGAAAAGAGCCTCAGCCCTGCAGGTATGCATAAAGGGCAGCCCTCAGAGCCAGTAGAGCCCTGTGTTCAGGGCTGTGCAGTGGTACAGAGGGGAAATGGTGCCACACTTTCTGAGGTGTACCACGGAAGCAGAGAGAGCCCAAATACTGGATACACCTGGATAAAAGGAAAGACATGAACCTGGGAATAAAAAAGAAATACAAAGGCATAAGGAATAATAAAATAGAAATTTATACTTCTTATTAGGCATCAAACAGCATCAAAGAGAGGGACCAATCTGACTAAGAAGGGCAACAGAGAGGAGCAGAAGCCTTATATGTGCCTAATGGAGGTAGGGGCAGGGGGAAGATTGCACTTGTGCTTTTAGGTTAGTGGAGAGAAAATAAAAAACTCTCTCTATGGATGCTCGTGGGTCTCAGGCATTTGGACTAGGAGGTTGTGGGTGCACCTGAAGAAAGACTTTAAAACTCAGGCCCAAGCTTGCACAGATTTTTCTCTGTGTTCTATATGTGTGTATGCATATATATTTAAAATATATATATTCTCAGTTATTGCTCTACAATAAAGAATGATAAAACAAATAAATGTGTATCTACACAAGTAAAATCACTGAAACAGCTGTGTTAATAACAAATTGTTGTTATGGGTTGAAGTCTTTTGCAGAGGGTATGGTTCTGAGGCCAGCGGATCCATTGCTGAATGGTATCCCAGTAAATGGTGTTATAATTGTAAAAAGCTTTAGAACATAGAAAAGCTGATTTCAGATCCCTTTCTGGCCCTTCTAAATTATGGGACAGCTATGCTGAAAGAGAGTCTGTCACTTCCTGAAATGCTGTTCAAGAGAAAGCCTGGAGTCAGGCTACCTGATTGCTCACATAAAATGCAATGATACTGTAAATTCTTACAAACTCTGAGGAAAGGGAAGTTAAAAATAAAATGAAGGTATTATAAATTGAAGCTGTGCAGCCCCAGAACAGGTGATGGGCACGTGATGGTACACCAAGGGCAGAAAAGGCAGTAGTCTGTTGGGAAGTTGCTCCTCTCTCCTATGGTTTGATTATGAAGCAAGGACAGACCAAAGGGAGAAATCCGGGGCTCCTCCAGCTAACTCAGTGAAAGAAGAGGGAAAAGAGGGACACATCCTTGCCACTAACAACAGTCTCTCAGGCTGGAGAAGAGTATGATGAATCTACAACAGAGAGCTACCCACCAAGCAGGCTTGTGAGGCAAGGATCCCCTGGTGAGGAGTGTCAAGGACAACAAGAAGCACTTCTGTAAGTACATCAGCAGCAAAACTAGGGGAAATGTGGGCCTGCTGCTGAATGGGGCAGGGGTTCTGGTGACAAAGGACACAGAAAAGGCTGAAGTACTGAATGCCTTCCTTGCCTCAGTCTATACTGGTAAGACTGACCTTCAGAAATCCCAGGCCCCAGAGACCAGGGAGAAAGTCTGGAGAAAGGAAGACTTTCCCTTGGTGGAGGAGGATCACATTAGGGATCACTTAAGCAAACTACACATACACAGGTCCATGGGCCCTGATGGGATGCACCCACAAGAGCTGAGCAAGCTGGCCAAAGGCATTGCAAGGCCACTCTCAGTTATCTTTGAAAGGTCATAGCAATAAGGATAGGTGCCTGAGGACTGGAAGAAAGCACTTCAATCTTCAAAAGGGGCAAGAAGGAGGACCCAGGCTGGTGAGCTTCACCTCAGTCTCCGGGAAGGTAACGGAACAGCTAATTCTGAATACCATTTCCAGGCACATGAAGGACAAGGTGATCGGGAAGAGCCAGCATGGGTTCACGAAGGGGAAATCATCGTAGCCTTCCACGATGGAATGACTGTCTGCTTAGATGAGGGGAGAGCACTGGATGTTGTCTATGTTGACTTCAGTAAGGCTACGTCTCCCATAATATGTTCATAGGCAAGCTGAGGAAGTACGGCTAGATGAGCAGACAGTGAGGTGGACTGAAAACTGGCCAAACTGCCAGGTTCAGAGGATTGTGATCAGTGGTGTGAAGTCTAGTTGGAGGCCAGTAATTAATGGTGTCCCCCAAGGGTCACTACTGGGTCCAGTACTGTTTAACATCTCCACTGATGACCTGGATGATGGGACAGAGTGCACCCTCACAAGTTTGCTGATGGTACAAAACTAGGAGGAGTGGCTGATACACCAGAGGGTTGTGCTGTCACTGAGAGGGACCTTGACAGGCTGGAGAAATGGGCAGACAGGAACCTCATGAAGCTCAACAAAGGGAAGTGGAAAGACCTATGGAGGAATAACCCCATGCACCAGTGCAGGCTGGGGTCCGACTGGCTGGAAAGCTGCTTTGCAAAGAAGGACCTGGGAGTCCTGCCAAATAACAAGCTGACCATAAGCCAGTAATGTCCCCTTTTGGCAAAGAAGGCCAATGGTATCCTGGGCTGCATTAGGAGAAGCATTGTCAGCAGGTTGAGGGAAGTGATCCTTCCCCTCTACTCAGCCCTGGTGAGGTCACACCTGGAGTCCTGTGTGCAGCCCGGAGATGTGGAACTACCGGAACAAGTCCTACAGGGGGCTACTAAGATGATTAAGGGACTGGAGCATCTCTCATATGTGTGATTCTTTGTGTGGGGTATCATGACAAGCAAGAAGTCCTGAGGGGACTTGGAGAATGGCAAGTGATGCCTCAACCTTGGCAAGCCTCAGCCTCTCACAGAAAGGCATGAGGAAAGAGTTGGCTTCTCTCCAAAGGATTCCCTAAAAGGTCCTTTGGTCCCATAGCAGCTTGGCCTGGTTTCCTGGTCTCCACAGCCTAGTTCATGAAGAGAACAGATGGCTTTTCCCAAGACAAATAATAAGACAATTCTTTGTGTTCACACCAGAAAAGCTGTTTGGATCAGGGCTGAGGCACAGCAGAGAGCTGCCGGACCCAGCTTAACCCTGGAGAAGGAGCAATAGGAAGAGGTGACTCTGAGACAGAGGCCTCAAAGGCCCTGGGAGCACCACGGTGGCAGCACTGCATACTCCATCTGCCACTGCCGTCACTGTCTTATGAGCCCATGGGGTTCTCAGGCCTGATGCTCCCAGGAGCACCAGGAATGGGGATGAAGGAGCAGCTGGAGGCTTCAGACCAGGCCCTGATATTAAATTGGAGAGTGGGGTAGTGCCAGTGGTGGCAAGATAGCACTGAGGCAGATGAAGCTGCCACTTGATGAACTGATGCTGGCAGGGAGAGCATGACCCTGTAGAAAGTCTGTTTTAGCTTGGCTAGAAGGAGACATGCCAGGGAGAATGAGTGCTGAAGGGCCTGTCTCAGCAGACTCCACAGCAACTGGTTCTGTCAGAACCATTCAGAAAAAATGAGATAGGTAGGGATCTGTTGGTCACCTTTCAGCACTGAAAACCTTTGGAGGAGCTGAGGTCAGACCCAAGCAATATGGACCTGGTCTTGCTGGCCACAGGAGGACTTCCAGCTCTGGGGTTGAAGAAAGCCATCTATGCTTATTCAAGCAAGGAATGCCAGAGTGGTCAAAGCAGAAGAAACAGTGGTACTGGTCAGGTATGGATCCTATCTATCTGAGACAGTAGAGGCATGTGGGATGTGGATCGGAAGGTTGATATGCCACCCTCAGCAGTGACACAGTGACAACAGGAGTCCTCAGTGAAGGCTGTAAAAGTCCAAATGGGCAAGGATAAAGAGTCTGAAAAGAAAAATTGAGCATCAGCTCAACAGGGCAGCTGAGAGGAACTGAAATAGCCACAAGTAACAGTCCCTTTTACATGTCACACAATGGCAGGGGAAGAGAGAGGCTAGAGGGAATCTTCTAGCTCTGCATCCTGCAGAGCATGGGAATAGCCAGTATTAGGATGGGCAGGTGGACTCTCATATATCCACCAACTTCTTTCAGCTTCTTCATATCAGCTGTGATTGCTTCCTTGAGAACAAATGCAGCATGCAAAGGGAAGTCGTGGTGCAAAAGGAACAGACTCCCAGAGCAGCTCAGATTCATGGAATAAGGACTTGTGAGGTGAGGAGACAGATCTTCCAGGGTCTGCCCAACAGATAAAGACTCTTTTCCCAGCATCTCTCTGGATTTTGTCTTGTGCCTGGAGCTCGGTGAATCAGGAATCTTGGGTGCTGGCTGAAGATGGGTCCAAAAGTGGTCCAAAAAAGTCCGAAGAATTGTGCTCGGGACAGGAACCTTGCAGAGAAACCTTGATATGGTGGAAACACTGAATCTACACCAACTGACAGAATTCAACCACCTCTAACCTTTCACTCTGTGAATCTCTGTGCAGCAATAGTTTCTTCGGCTCCATTTTCCACCTTTCCTTCTCCTGACAAAATTCTCACCCTCAAAATGAAGAGACACTGCAAGAGTCAATATCAGGTTACTTCACCTATTCATAAGTACTTCTGGTCCTAAACTGTGGTATGACCAGTGGTGCCTGCCAGGATGCTCTGGCTCTCCTCCTCTCTGAATCCTGCACTCCTGGGGCAGTCCCATCAAGCCAGTTTGAGCATTGCAGACATTCACAGCCGGTCACTCTGTCCTGACATTGCCTTCTTTCCTAGTAAGATTTCTGAGGTCCACTTATGCTGAGCCAGCCACCTGTCTGAACAGTGTCCAAGGCCTCCATGGCTTCCGGGCAGGACAGACACTTGTCCCAAAACCAGGAGGCCTGGTGGTGGGATTTGCCCAGCTCTAGGTCCTCTTAGATTGTCTGGACTTTGCAGACAGTCATCGATCTTGCAAAAAGAAAGAAGCATGTAAGGCTGGGAGTATCAGCTTCTACCTGGCAAGAGGTCGCAGCTGCCCTGTCCCCAGTCTGTGGGCACAGCCACCTGCCCTCCTCACAGGGGTGAGTATCCTGAGCCACCAGATCCCATCAGAGCTCTCTGTGCAGCAAGCAGGGCTGATCTTAGAGGCACCCAAGAGCAGAGAGGAGCTGCTGAATTCTCAGCAATCTTCCAGAGAAAGAAAATACATCCAGCTCTCCCTGATTTTTTTTTTTTTCTTTTTAATTTAGCATAAGCAGTTTCTAACTGAAGGTTGCTTCTCTCCTGCCAAGCCACCTCCACCTGCAGGAAGGGCCTGGAAGTCAGGTATTTCAACAACTTTTAATGAATCTTCTCATTTATGTCTGACCTTACAAAATGAAAATAACAAGGTCACAGTCTCATCCTAGTTTTATTACAACTGACCTGCAGGCAAAAGGATAGAACTATTACATAAACACTCTGATTCCATGTATAATATCTTATATAGAGGAGGAAGTCAAACCAGGATATTGGATAAAATATTCTGAAGCTCTTTGAAGCAGTTATGTTCCTGAGCTCCATTTTACAGACAATAAGGCAACATCCCTGCACATCAGCTTTTTGATAATTTTTATACATTTTTCTATGGTACAAGAAGAAAAAAATAACCAGAGTTCACAATGTACAGTTCTTACACTATTTTCACAGCTTCTGAACACTATATACTTTTTTTTAATAAAGATACATTGTAATAAATGTTGCACCCTTAATAGTTTATAATAATCTATACTTAATACGCTAGACCTGCCTTTCTGTATACCCATCCATGCCACAGCACATTCCAAACCTGACTTTGATACCGGGAGTGCAAAGCTTCTGGTTTCCATTTCCCATCAGTTGAAAGCAAATTAATTGCCCTGCTAAAGATGAGCTAATGGTGGGGTTGGCAGTGGAGAACAGACTCCAAGACGCACTGGATGAGCAGGGCAAGACTGTTGCTTGTAGTGGAAGGAAACAGATTCTGGGGAGAATTCATCTCTCCTAGTGTTAGCCCTCTAAAAGCTATCTGGCCTGCCACTGTCATCAGAGAGAAGTTGTGAATCAACCATTAATGTCTGAAAGACGGGAACAAGGGCAGAGCACCTCTGAGTATGTCTTTCTTTATACAGTCTATCTTTACTCAGCCTAGTCAGCACCTTGTAAAATTCACTAGTGCCTGATACTACATTATAGGTGGCTGGGAGTTGGTGAGATGAATCAACAGCTATTGGGATTTGCCAAGTCAAGGAAAAGTTGAGTTTTCTGAGGCTAAGGGGCTCTGGGAAGAATTACTACTTTTGATATTAGATATTTAGATACCACATATTTCGTTTGACTAATACTTCCATGTTGCTACATGATTAATCAGGGCTGCTGAGAATGACTAGTTACTTCAGAGAATTCTGCTTTGTCCATCTTGGGAAGACTTTAGAGACTGTCTCATCTGACAAACAGACCTTTAGGAACATAATTCGTGAAGGGCCCAAGCTGTCAGGCACTACAAACTGCTTGGTGTCCAGCTAAGCAGGAGCTGAGGGCACTCTATGTCCCACAGGATATCAGCTGTTCCCTTCTGCCTGCAATGTCAGACAGGAACGGCTCCAGACAGCCAAGCTGGAGATGACACGCTACTACAAGGTTGTATAAGAGGGCATCATACAAGTGGCCAGAGAAATGCCAAGAATCCACACGAGCACTGCCTTGGCTTTCTGCTTTCTCAGCTGAGCAGCTAGAGCAGCGATGCGAGTGAGGTGTTCTCCAGTGCTTTCACATCAGCCCGGTTTTTCATTTGGTAGCATTGGTTTCAAAGTGGGAAGCACCTTCCACAGAAATCCTGCCAGTACCGTTGTGTTTTCACTCCTATCACGTCTTTGTGTCCTGCATCCAGTTTTGCTTGCAGGGCTTTGACAGTTAGTTGTTCCAATATTGATAAAGTTCTACCAAGTGCCCAAGCTAGTCAACTCAAAATGATATACTGGAAGCCACAGTGTCCACAGGCCCCATGTCATCACTGGTACATTACTAAATGTTTGATATTGCAATATTTTTGGGGAAAAAAAACTATTTCCATGAAAAATTCAGCTTTGAAAAAGATGCCAAATTAAAAAAAAAAAAAAAAAGATTTTTACCACCATTTCTACCACCTTGCACCAAACAATCTTAGTGAGGTTTACTCTGAGGAACAGTAACAAGAGCTACTCAGGGTCACAAAAGAGGGTAAATATACCCAGGAGAAGATGAACAAGGTTTCCAACAAGCAAAGCAGTATCTCATATTTGCAGCAATGCAACTAGCCACAGAGCCCCAAAGTGGTGTGGGTGGGGGAACATCCCCACGATCCTACTTGAAGTAGACAGAAGGAAATGCTGAGATTTATCTTGTAAGATATACTAGGCTGGTAAGTGGCAGTGTTGCTGGGCTAGGCCTGGGGTCTGTGAAGAGGTGCTAGCATCAGGGCTCAGGACAGTGAAGAGAACGATAAACATCGACTAGAAATCACAGACATTCATTTGTGGCTCATTAAAACAGCTGCAGACTTTGTGAACTGCACTTGTCGAAGTCAAAGCAAAGCCAGCTGGTGAGCACTGTGCAGCTATAAATCAGGTCACAAGCAGGTTAAATTCAATCGAGTAGTTTAATAATTCTTCAGGTCAAAGGTCTTATCTTACCAGGTAACAGTTTACAGGACACCTAGTTAGAGTGAAGAGTGGCTGGCTTGGTAAAAGGAGAGAAGAATACATTATGTCCCATCTCTGAATATTTTAATGTTAGCCTCTTTCAACGCAACATATTTTTGGTAAAGACATATTCACTATATTTAACATGATCTCTCTTTAACAGGAAGTTCAGCTGAGCACACTGTCCCCAGAAAGTACACTGCGACTGTAAAGCAACAGAATTTCATAGCAGTAAATCTATTGCACTTTGTGAAGAATAAAATTCTCCTTTGCCTTTCTAGCTCCAGAAGGCAAAGTATCTCGTTGGTTAAGCAAGTTCTTCTCCCTCCAGGCAAAGTCTCTTAATGTTCAGACAGACAACGCCTAACTTTTGTTTGTTTGCTTTTTATTATTACTTGAAACAACAATTGGAAGAGTTTGAGAGAAAAATCTTTCCAGTAGCTGCTGAGAAGTCTCCAAGTTTCGAGTCTAGAAATGAATTTTAGGTGCTATCCAATCACGGTCAACAAATAAATGTACTTATTTCCACATTTCATGAATATGTCCACAAAAGAGCAAGATGAGGTCTCTCTTTGACCAACACTAACACTGTGTGATCAGGTATTACAGGGATGCACTTTATATGTGACAACAGTATACAGACAGGATGGAAATAACACCAATATTATTGCACATGGTGTCTGGGCGAGCATTAAAAACACTGCAATATGTGATGAAAATTCTTTACAGCTTGTTTTCTCTCAGCCCTTTTTCTAGAGTTTGATGTAGCAGCAATATCAATCGACGTACATTGGAGAGCTGGGAGTTGCTGGCATTTGATCCAGGATTTTACAAACATAGCATGCAACATCCACTGTGCGTTCCTCATACATCAGAATGAAGGGATGTTTCTGGAATCAGATAAGAAACAACAAGGTTACTTCACCTTAGTGATACATATTGGCTCCCCCAGTTAAAAGTTTAGCATATGATTTGACTGACTCAAGAACACAGGACTCAGTGGTAACTGTAGGACCGTAGGACAGCCTTGCCCATGGTGTTTACAAAAGGGGAATTAAATGTGCAATGCAGAGAGCTGTACTTCCAGAGCTAGCTTTGGACAAGCATCCATGAGGCTAAGGACCTGCTGAACTGGACACAGCAAGGGTGCAGTATTAGCAGCACCTGGCTCTTTTGTAACACGGTTCATGGACATCTGCTAAAATACTTTCAAGAGAGATTTCGTCATCAGTCTCTTCAGCAATGGGGAGACAGGAGTGACAGGAGTGACCTGTGGAGGTCAAACAGCAGGCCAGGTCCCAAACCCAGCTGTCCTGAACCTCAATCCTCTGCTCTGCACATGAAGCTGTTCAGGCTGGACCCAACTCAGAGCAGCTAGGAAATGACAAGGTGACTCTAGGCAGGGACTGTTCTGCTTATGGCACCCTGGTCCGGATGTGCTTTCTGCTCTCTATCCTGCTACTTTCCCAAACCACCTCTGTTTCAAATCTTGGGTTCCACACTCGCTGCCCTGGGATAAAAGACCAAGGAGTGGAAGCAGGTTGGCATGCTGAAACTACTGAGGGAATTTTGGCAGACAGAATGCCATTGATCAATGTGAAATGGGGCCAGCACACAAGGCAGATTCCTTTCATATCACACCACCACCATCAGGGACTTCAGGACATGGTTTTGCATCTCCCCTGAAGAGGTGGCTTCCAGCTGCCCAGAGCTCCTTGAAGAGGTGTGATTGCTAGGTGTGACTTATCCAACCATTAGCCCCTGTGAGTTCCCTCCTTCAGGACCCCACCATCACAGGCTCTGCTGATTCCTGTTCCAGTACACTGTGTTGTCCTCTTTCAGGACGCAGTTTTGCCTGTACACTTACAACCTCATTGTGTGGCTGGTGTATTGGAAGCATTTATATGTCTACATTTACATGTTTGCCAGCAATTTGACAATGCTTCTGAGTGTAGATGACAGGATCTCAAGCAAAGGCAGAATTTGTAGGGCAAATCTAACTTTTGCCTGAGCCTGTGCACTTCAATGATCACACAGGCTAGCCAAGTCCAGTTAGTTAATCCACTGGAACTTGGCATTTCTGTGTGTGCTGATCTCCTAAAACCAAGTGGGTGTTTATGTACAGACACTAATAATCACAAACCACATACGGCCAGGGACAATGGCATCAAGGCAGTGTTTTCCCTAAGGCTGTGGAAACGGACACTCTGCCTTGATCATCTGAGAAAACACAGAGCTACCCCAGATGTGCAACCCAGCTCCACTGCACAGTCGTAACAGCTGGCACAGTCAGCCATGCTTTGCACTCACCAGAAGCTCTTTGTACTTTGGCCTTTTGGACTCGTCCTTTGTAAGGCTAAAGAAAGCAGAAAGAGAATTAGGAAGAGGCAGACTTAGGAAGTCACTACAGACATTAAATATTAGTTTTTTACAGGATAAGAAATTGATTTCACTGCTGTCACACTGTGATTCACAGCCGGCCAAGCCATTCAAGTCCAGGAATTTGGCTCCTGAAATAAACATACTTTTCATACTGTGAGTCACCACATGGAGTCCCTTCCTCCCCACATGACTGAAGGTGCTGGCAAAAGCCTAAATCCCATGACCATCACCAAATCCTGCTGGAGACAGAGAGCTGCAAGCTAAAACCCCATCACGACTGCTGCTGCCTCAATATGGAAACAGGTTTGACTTCAGCGTAACTGGAGTTTTCAGATAGCAGCAATTGGCGACTCCGGCCTGCTTTCCAGCCAGGAGGGCAGCATGGCGCACATGCAGAGGAGACTGGACGCTGCCTGCCAGGGAGCACATACTCTTCTCGGGGAAACACAGACACAACACATTCCTCTTGGCATGTGTGCAGGCAGGAATGGAGCTGTAATACTCAGAAGACAGATGAACCAATCTGCAATGATACGTCCAGGCTCCCAGGCCCCAGGCCGGCTCATCCAGAGCACTGGTGAACATCTGGCACATCCAGAGCTGAGTGAGCCACAACCTCCAGGAAGAGACAAAGGAGGGCAGCTGGAAGAGGCAATCGCTGGTGTAACCGGGAGAGATTAGGAGAGCAGCATGGCGATAGCAGATGAGTCCCTCTGGCTAAGAGAAGAAGAGCCTGTCATGCTGCCCTAGCTCCACTCCACCTCCCCTTAATCCTTTCTCTGTCTCGCCCACACAAAGCTGCAGCTGCTGGTTGCCACCTTCTCCCAGGCCTGTGAGGGTGGCAGCTTTGGGTGGCTATCAGGATGGGACTCTGGACTCTGCTTCTCTGGCTCTGGGAGCACAGCCTCAGTGGCAGCTCTTCAGGAACAGCAGGCTTGATTAAGCCCTGCTCCCATTAAGACTCTGCCTTCATCAACCAGACACCCAGAGCCAGGCTCTGTGTAATGTGTTGGATGTACCCAGCACCACCGTGGAGCAGGTTCCTGTGCTACGAGAGACAAAGCCCGTCTGCACTGTGGCAGGAGCAGCTGGCCCTCGAGGCCCAATGCAAAAGGCTCAGCCCAAAGTGAGACAGAACGTTTGCTTCTGAGCACTGCCCTGAAAGCAGCCCCACACCGCTGCCATGGCCACAGGGCACCTTCCCTGTGGGAAGGCAGAAGGTGCCCTGCAGGGTACCAGATAATGGGCCTTACAGATGGGTGTGAGGAAGAGGGATGCCAAGCTGGAGAACATCCCCTGCTGGATGAGGGGCTCATCCAGGCAGGCACAGCAGCAGCGGCGCTGTGTCCCAAAAGCCATCAGCACTGGGATGATCCCATCTGCTGCCTGGTTCCTAGTGCAAGGAGACAGCCAGCCTAAGGACTGGGCCACCATGGGTTGGGTCATAACCCAGACCATGGTGGGGACAGCAGGTGGCAGCAAAGGCCACGAAGAAAACCTGCAGCAGGTAAGGAGGACACAGATGGGGTGGGGTGCCTAGGGAGATGTCTGGGGTGACAGCGGCTGCTCCAGAGTACCTGAGGAGACAAACACAGCCCCTCCGAGAGCTGGCGCAGGGGACTGCCGTGGGGACACATGATGGAGGTACTGGGGATCAGGTCCCAGCAGGCCCAGACTGGCTTCTGCAGAGCTGCTGGCCATGGCGCATGCCTGGTAGGCACAGCGGGGCAAACCCAGGGCACCAGGCCTGCCACTGTGCCTGGGCTAACCAGCTCCCCTCTCCTGGGTGGCAAGGCGGGCCCATCTGCAATCCTGGAGCCCTCACAGACCTCCCGGCCGAGTGACTGAGAGCCAAGAGGATTCACGGGCTAACTGGAGACGTCCTCCCCTGACTCCAGGGCCCTTGGCCCCTCTCTAGCCAGGCCAAGGGTGCCCAGGGCACCATCCATTGCTCCCTCCAGCCAACCGCTGGAACACAGCTCACGCTCATTTCTCACTATTGCCTCAGTGAGTCTGAGGTGACGAGTTCAGAGGTGATGGTGCCACCTTCAAAGAGGAGGGATGAGCCCACAGCAAGGAAGGGCACAGGCCTGGCAGGTTTCTGGCACGCTAAGCACGGGACGCAGAGCTGGTTGCATGTCCCTGCAGTCCCGCGACGCCCTGCACGTGAGGCTGCGAGCTGCAGTCCTGCTGTGCCCAGTGGAGTGACTGGAGAAGAAAAGAGGGTGCAGTGCGGTGCCACGGCAGGGCCTTGAGCGGGAAGGGGCTCAGCAAGGCGACACACAGTCACCTTGAGAGTTACAATCACAGGGAAGAGAGAGGACAGGGATGAAACTAAGGCTTGAGAGCATCTTTTGGGGGAACGCACAGAAGGGATCATCTTCTGCTCTTATTTGAATGTTTCAGATTGTTATTATTTTCTTGCTCATCCATCCTGGCAAAGACACCTCAGCTGGACTGCTGCACTCACACCCAGCTTTTCCCTCCGTGTCACACTGGGCATAGGGTGCAAGTAACAGTGTTTGCAGAGGCACTCAGCAGCCTCCCAGTCATGGGGAAAAGGAGGTGGGGAGAGAGACAGCTCGAGGAGAGGGCTCCTCCAACGCTGCCATGAGGACCACCATTTCCGAGCCAGCAGGTATCTCTGCAGAGCTCTGAGGAAGTCATGCTGAGAATGCCAGAGTTAGATGGGGGGGCAGTAGGATGTGGGAGGATGTAGTGTCTTGCCTAAACTAGGTGAGTTAAACCTAATTTCCAACAGCAGCATTTCTATCCACATGAATTCTAGAAGGATCTCTTTCAAGCTAAGGCACGACCACAGTGTGGCCACAAATTATTCAGAGAAAGAGAGGGTGACTACGGTACATGCTTGGCTCTTCTCTGTCCTGTGACCTGACTGCGGAGCTGCACAGACACAGAGAGAGCAGAAGTCCCATTGCTGCTGTGCAAGCATCCTCACTTCAAACTTTTGCTATCCAGTAGCTATTCCTTTACTGATCTCTGGGGGTTTAAATGTGCTCCTCACAATGCCTTAAATGTAACTATTCAGAACTTCAGCTCATAGTCCAAGTTTCGTTCTGAAATTTCCATGTGTATGTTCATAAAACAGATCTAGAAATCTTTTTTTTCGAGCTTGATGTGAAGCTGTGGGTCTGGAATGGCCATTTGGAGCATCAAGTGCTGTACGACTCTTTTGATGGAACCTCTAATCTCCTTCCCAGGCATTCTGGATCTCACAGCTCTTCCTGCAAGTACTAACTTTGCAGCTGCCAGCATGAAGCTCCAAATAGCCAGAAACAGAGCTTGGATACTTTGCAAACTCTGAAGCAGTAAGCTTAATTCTGTAAACAGGTCCAGGATGAACGTGAGTTTAGGCATCTAAAGAACACAGGGAGGTGGGCAGGAGGGGAAAAATGTTCCACCCAAGCTTTCACAGCTTTTAAGTTTTAACTTTATCAGCAATATCCTTTTCTCACTGATCTATCAGAGTGAGCAGGCAGCAACGTCAAAATTCAAACTGCCATGTGACTGCCACTGTAGGACTCTGTTCTCCATTTTTCATGACTCTTAAACGCACAAAAATAGAAAGATTATTAGATTAAAGTTTGCAGAGTAATGTCCACAAGATTTATGCCCATCACCTAGAACCACAGCCTTTTGGAGATTCATCTGTCTGCTAAGGAACACCAACATTTATTGTTTATGCTTAACTAAAGGTTAGTAAGAAAAATATTTATTACAGTATTGCTATGGACACATCATAAATATTCCAGGCAGAAGTCAGATTATTTGAAAAACCAGATTAAACAAAAAACAGAATTAGACTGGGAACTGCCACATGGTCTGTGCACAGGGGCTGTCCCACAGCAATAGACCCTGGAAGAGGTAAATGGGCAGGAAATGTGAATTAAGCCAATGAAATACATAGGCCAAAGATGCTGCTGTTTAGAGAGATGTCACACAGGTTCCTCTGTTGGGTCCTCCGGAGCCAAACTCATGAGTCTGTAAGCAAGAGAGCAATCTCCTAGCTTTGTGAACTCTGTAACGATATTTATTCTCTAAGGAGAACTATATAGGAAAGAAATTACTGCTTGTACTGCACACAGGAAAGTGACTTTGACTTTCTAATCAAACACCACACAGTCTTCATACTGAAAAAGAGAAATTTCTTTTGAGCAGCAAGCCATTTTGATGCCCTATTTTCTGCAGACAAAAGACAATGAGGTGGTCTTCCCTGCAGCCAGATGAAAGTCAGAACTAGTGTTCCATAAAAATTCCTAATTCTGAAAGACAAAAAAACCCCAAACCAGCACACCTTTTGCATATCTATTGGATGGAAAATCCTGAAACAAAACCTCCATGAAGTTAAAAATTGTTTAGAGCTGTGTCTTCCTGTGTCACAGAGCTTTGAGATAGACACCCCTGCCCTGGGGCTGTCCATCAGCCTGGCAGGTCTTTCTCAGAGCAGAAGGACCCAGAAGAGGAATGCAGGTCACATTGAAGGACCTCCTGTAGGATTCACCACTAGGTTAACAAAATTAGTTTAGATCAAGTGTTACACTGTGATGGAAAAGTGCTTAGTCAGAAAACTCACAGTCAGTCCTTAAATTAACCAGGACCATGCACATGTGGCAGGCAGACAGATTGCTCTAAGTAGGTGCCATGCAAACAACTGGACGCTTCCCATCCAAGGCTGACAAAACTGCAGAGGCCCTGTCCAGCCCTCTCAGAAAAGCATCTCCAGTCTTGATCTGACAGTCTTGATTTGACACAAGATATGAAGCCAACAACCAAGCAGGCCACCTGCTACAGGTCCTGACACTTACTACATTGAACAGAACCTCTTCCTACCAGGAAGGAAGGCCTCCTGGCCTTGCTATGCAAAAGAGAAAACTAACATAGACCTGCAGCACAACCATGAGACAGTACTGCCTGGGGTCTCAAGCTTCTGCCTGCAGAAGAAAAGGCAAAGAACAGGTCTGTCACAAGGCCGCTTCATACCGAAGAACAGGCTGCACATGACAGGCCCTCACCCGGTCATGCAATGGGTCTTATCATGCCTCTTCTGAGCACAGATTCTCAGAGGTTTTCTCTTTATTCCTATTCTGAAGAACAGTATCCAAAGGTCTGCCATTCAGCCTCCACTCATCACCTCCCAAAGAAGTGAAATGCAAGCAGTCTTCATCCTCATGTTGGTGCAGGCATGTGAAACTAAGCTAGGAAGTGCTTGGCATGCGACTCTTACCAAATATCTGACCATGACAAAACTAGTGAATTCCAGGTACTTCAAGTAGGAAACACTTACCACAAGTTGACGAAGTTGATGAAACTTGGGGAGAATTCCCTTTCCTCTGAGTTGCTCAGTTGTGGTGGGTCTCCTTTTACTACTTGTGTCAACTGGTCAAACACGCTGTTCCATTTGGGGTAGGGAAATCGCCCTGTGGCCAGCTCATACTGCAAAAAGACAGCAACCACACCACTTAGGTTACTCTAAGGGAATTTCAATTAGGATACGAAAATCTCTACAAGTACCCCAGAAACCCCTAAGGGAGGAATTTATTCTTTTCCCATCCCCTATACAAAGCTCAAATGAGGAAGAGATGGGGGGAAGTTATACTCAATAGCTATTTTTGGTGCCTACATTGGGAACCTGGTCTCCCTATACAGTCAACGGAGAGAGACACCTCCAGATTTAACCTGGTTATGCCATACTTGCATGCTGTGAATGTGTCTCCTCTACCGAATTTATAAAGTGGACCAATGTTTTTATTAAGGTGCTTAAAGGTCGGAGGGCAAAATCCTTCTCCAGTCCCTTCCCAAACATCCTACAATCACTAGAGAAAACGGACACTGACACAACGATCATTTTAAAACACCAGCAGGAAAGAAAGCACATTGACAGAGGCTACTGACTCATACTCATTGCTCCCGTTTTCTCTTCAACTTCAACATCTTGGGAATGGATGACTTTTTCACACTATCAATGCACGTACCCACCAGTACTGTGGTTAGCCAGAGAGGAATCAGCAGCTGAGATCCAGGATTAGCGGCAGCTTTCTGCACAGCCAAAGTACACTAGAAGCCAGGGCTACCACAGGCTTATTTTACAGAGGCCAGGTGCTCCATTCTGCAGCACCATACTCACTAGCCTTTCTGATCTGAGATTTTGAAGAAAAAATCTCCTCTACCATCTTCCCTGTTCACATCTCTTTTGTTGCAAAACATAGCTGCAGCTAAACGTATCCTCAGGGGTTCAGGGGAGCCATCTGCCTTGACAGGAATTCTATTCTTTATGAGCCAGGAGGTGCCCACTTCAATCACAACATGCAAATGCTTCACAGCAGAGGGGCTGGGCTTTGCTTCATGCATGCATTTGACACCAACCAACTCCATTACACTGCAGAGGGCATTAAGGCTACCCATTAGGAAAGTACAGTACCATGCAGCAGAGGCTTTAAATGCCACTCACTTACCAATGTAATTCCCAAGCTCCAGACATCTGAGCGGACATCATAGCCTTGCCTGGATGCACTGGGATCTATCCTTTCAGGCTGAAACAGGAAGAAGAACTAGTCAAACAATGTGCAGTGCGGGAAGGAACAACAAGCATCTTCAAACTTAGAAAAAACTCTAACGTGCCCCTGGGCAAAGCCTGGCATGTCTCTAGAGGCAAACTTGTTGCTAGGACATCCAGCTCCAGCAGAGAAACATCTTAACGAATCAAACACTGACTTGATGGAGGTCTAGTCTAAAAGGTGATCTGCAAAGGCAATATTCAGCACAGCCCACTCCTTTTTTTTTCCTTTTTTGCAAGTGTCTCAATAATTATTACTCTCTACTACTTGTTTAGTTTTGTTTAACCTCAAGATCTCTTTAACATAAAGTCTAGCTTTCTCTGTTTTTGCAGCAGAGTTCTCCCTAGGGAACCGCATGAACTCGAATAAACATCATCTCATCCATCAGTGCGGGGAACTGAGGTTTAGCAGCATCTATCAGAGCTCTTCTTCCCAACTGTTTTTTGGTTGCTAAACCTCAAGAGGTATTAAAGATGCATTTTAAGAACCACTCTTCTCTGTGAGTTTTCAGGTATCCCTGCAAGGCAACTAAGAGGTCGTGATGTTACTGGGTCTTCAGACATTCAAAAAGTCTTCTCTAGATAGCAATACTGAGCTAGACATGGATGATCTATACCAAAGAACGACATATCCAGAGCGAGTGCACAAGTGCACATCATCTTTGTGAAAAACCTCATTCTGCCTCCTTTTATTAAAAACGTAATTATTAAGATGCCAAAAGAAACACGGCCTCACTTAGTTTGGACTACAACAGTGATAAAGAGACCTGAATTATGGTAAAATACTAAAATATCAGGTACTTGAAATACTATGGAAGTACTGTTTGCTTTGTAAGCTACATGCAATTTTGCAGTGCTTAACAAAGAGGGAGGCTGAAGAATGCCACGTAATGAACAAGTCCCCTTAGTGCATTCACAGTCTTCCACTGGACCACCATGTGTGTGACGAAGGCTACTTCAATCTCACAGCATGATACAGTACCTCCTGGCCCCAAACAAGCATGGCATTTCTGGTTGCTCTCTCAGGCTGCCTGCTTTCCTCTTTGCAGCCCACCATTTGCACACAGCTGCCCCAGCTGTGACTGCTTCCAGATCTCTCCCATTCACTGAATCACCGTGCTCTTCTCCAACAAGGAAATTTGTGCAGGTTGCCACCCACACATATCCACACAGAGAAGGGAGATCAAGTTTCCATCAGGCTTAAGTGGCTCTACACTCTGGTAGTGGACGTCCCAGCTTGCTTTGGCCTCTCCTAGAACCTTCTTGTTTCCACTACCCCTTGTCCAGTACATGGTATATTCCCTTCCCAATGTCACTGATGTGTTTTATCATCCTTGCTTCCAGTTATAATGCCCACATTGAAACAGGTTGGGTCCAAAGGCCATGCCCTGGACACTCTGCCCTTTCCTACCCTCCCAGGCCTATTACTTTGCTTCTCATTCTTACCCTTTGGTTATGACTTCCATTTGGTCTTAAGATCACGGCTTAGATTTTGCCATACTGACTTTTACGGACTTTTCAATAATCCTGGTGAGATGACATGTGAAATGATATGATTATTAAAATTCAACTCTCTTAAACCTCTCTCGAAGTCAAAATGCTCTCTGTGATGTATTTCAACAACCAGTCCAAAACATTTGCAAGAAAGACAGCAAACAGAAAATGCCAGCAGTAGGAAGGCAGATAGAAGAACATGGCATCAACAAGAGAACAGCATTAGATGTGGCATGGCAGGCACTTTCTTTGTCCCCCCATACAGAGAAGGTTACAGAAGAATCCTGCACTGAAAAAGTGCTTCCAGAAACTCTCATAAATCACACTCATAGATAATGCTGTGTCTATCCTCCCTGTCTCAATGCCATGGGCGGCAGGCTGGACCCCCAACCCTCCCATAGCCTGCTCTGCCTAAGGTACCCACACAGCTCCCTCCTTGGTCCACAGATCTCAGGTCCCAGAGCAGCAATCACACAGGAACAGCCTGACTCCATCAGCTACTAGTAATTGTATCCCAGCCCGATGGGACACCCCATTCTAACTGTACTGTACTGCTGTGATTGCAGCCCCACAACGCTAGCCCTGGTCTCTCTCTCTGCGTAAAGCTCTCCGCTGCCATCCTCTTCCCTCCAACCACTCCTGCCAGGCGCTGGCAGCATGTTCCTCCTGCCCTCTTGGTTCCAGCAGTAGCAGGAGACAAGGGAGAGGAGCAGATCAACCTATCCCTACCCTGTCCTTCAGATATGTCACCAATGCTCCTTCTTTCTTCAGAAAATGCCTCAGCACATCAGCTCTGAGAGAGCACATGGCACTCTCTGAGACTGTGGAGGGTGTGGTGGTCCCTACATCTGAGCGTAAGGAGGTGAGGATATCACACCACCTCCTCTGCTTGGGTATGTAATCTGAGCCCTCAGAAGGATGATATCCACTAGACAACATGTAGGTCATGACAGTCAAGGAGTAGAGAAAGGTCTGTGGAGCACCACATCCAGCTTCTCAAACATCAGTGACCTCTTACTCAAGGATGTAACTGCACTGCGTCACTTGGGCATAGTGAGGCAGCTGTTGCATCACTGCCTGGCCAGCACCACTAGCTTCCGCCAGGAGTCTCCCAGGTTCTGTGACAAGACTTTGCCTTGCTGAGCTGGCATGTTGCCTTGCTTACCCTCATCACCAGTGAGGGTTCCTACTCTTGACAACAGCGAAGTACACTTGTAATGTTCTCTGATATCACATCCTTTGAGAAGACTATGTGTTCCCTCACACTATGCTCCCCCTGTTTGTGCCCTGTCTGGAAAAAGGAGATGGAGAAGAGTAGGGAATTGACTTCAAGGAGGCAGAGGAGAGACCTGGAAACCACAAACAAGTCAGGAGATGTGTGGGGAAATGGAAGCAGGAGGATTTGCAGCCACTAGGACTCTGCTAAAATAATGAAAATGGCCACATGAACAGCCATTATTGCCAGGGTTTCGGAGGTACAGCATGGGGTGACTGCCAAGCTTGCCAAGGGTCTCCAGGGCACAGGACTTCCCTTTGTCCACACACAAGCTGTGCTGCAGGCCACCATGGTCAACAAAAGATGGATTCCGTGGGCAGTATGTACCCTCGCACCATGAAAAACAGAGTCACTTCACAGGAACCAGGAACACTTTGTGATTAAAGACTTCCTCTAATGCACCAATATGGTGTGCTCAGCCAATATAATTGACATCAGCATGCAGGAATAATGGGGGTGACCTGGCTCTGCAAACTGGAGGAATTACAGTACAGACAGTTGGGGACACCGGAGAGGAATGCATGTCCTCTCTGCAGCCCTGGCACAGCAGGTCATGCCATACCTCCTGAGTGCTGCCAGGACATCTGCATGTCAGAAAGCTGCCACTGAAGACCAGATGGCACAGGGCCACTACAACGCTACAGAGATTATGGCAATAGTGGCCTTGCCAGTGTCAGGGCTCCTATATCACAGATTTATAGGGAATGCGGTGCATTAGCATGAGAGATGGCAAGAGAAGTTTACAGACTGGAGAAATGATTGCTTTTTGTGCAGCACAATGAGTTATGGGACTGCATGGATAACAGATATCTTGGGAAGGGGCTCAAGTGCTAAAAGCCTGTGCATTACAGGGATAGAGAGGTAGATGGCACTTCAAAGAGCATCCAGGTCTTTCAGCAGGCTAGACATCTCTGGGCACCATAGGGCATCCTTGAGGTCTACAGTGGGGACAGAGCTGGCATGTTCTAGTCTGAAGCACCCACAGAGGGGCAGCCTTCAACTGTGACCAAGCAGAGGAGTGCAGATGTAGCAACAGGCACTTGGCCCTAGACAGTGGTGGCACAGTTATAGGGAAGGCAGGATGGACCAAAATAAATCCTGTCTAAATTCAGAGCAGAAAGAATCCTGGGAATTTTCCATGTGGATGACATGGGAGCAATTAGCACCAATGAAGGAAGAGTCAGTGTGTTACACTCCAGGGATCTGGAACGAGAAATACAGACAAAACTCGGCTCTTGCCAGATGTCCTT
The DNA here is from genome assembly GCF_036417845.1 of Apteryx mantelli. NCBI lineage: Eukaryota > Metazoa > Chordata > Aves > Apterygiformes > Apterygidae > Apteryx > Apteryx mantelli. The sequence continues at coordinate 6,986,700 of NC_089996.1, forward strand.
CTAATGCCAAGTGCAAATGAGGAAAGGAAATGGCTGAGATGGAGATCAACCACTGGATGTGCTGATGGTGTAAAGAGGCAGGGTATGAATGCATGAAACATGGGTAAAGACTGTCACAGGGGCTTCTCTCCATTTGAATGTGCACGTAGGCACCAGCATCTTGACTGAAAAAAATAAGCAAGGTATGAAATACCAATCCTCCCCTCTTCTCCAAGCCCCCTGTCTAAGTAAACGCATGCAAGTCAGGGTACACAAGTATTCACAAGTATAGATGCACATACAGCTTCCTACAGTGTTCAGCTGTTTTGTGTTGCTAAAGAGAGAAGTACATTTCTAGGAAAATTCAATTCTTGAAGCTCAAATCCTGGATTTTTACTGGTTATTTAATTGAGGAATTTTATACCACATGCACTGTAAATTCAGCAGTTCTGCCTACACAGCATTAAAAGGTGTATAACAAACTCTTACTTGCATCTTAAGCCAATGTGTCACTAAAGTAAAAGAAATAAAAGGTTATAAGGAGTGAAGAAACACTAGAAAGAGCTAAAATTTAACAATATAAAAAGCAGAATGAAATCTCCAGTATATAAACTCCCCCTCCCCCTAAAACACAGGAACAGATGGATGCGAGACGGAGGCTGCCAGCTTCCCTTGGAGATGATATCTTCAGACATACATAGCATGCGATTGAAGAGCTTTAGAAACAAAGTTAAGGGACTTCCTTGCCTTTGGTTGATAATAGGAGTAAGGTAAAGCACTGTACCTCTGAAAACTGGTCATGCAGGCTGCAGCTGCAGAGTTATCTATGCCAAATTCAGCTGCAAATCACACAGCAAGTTATAAACAGGGCTGGCTAGAGTTAATAGACCTTTACTGCTCTGACACAAACTGGATACGAGTCTTGCAGGCAAGAACCGTGGCTCCTCAGCATGCTATTCTGCTGTTGTGTTAACCAATATACCAAATATGTACTTGTTTAGGGAATGCTCAAGACAAAAATGTCATCTCCCCCTTGGTGATGACCCCATTACCATGGCTTTATCATTTACACGGCTGTGCCCTGCAAGGGACTCGGCAAGTGCTCTCAGAGAAGCATTTGTCACTGTCCAAGCAACTCAGCTCTCGAGGCTAACTCCAAACTGAAGCCACAGAAAGCAGGGGAGCAATGTTTCTGAACAGCTGCCTGCAGAGTTGTGCAACAGCAATGGAAACCATGTTTAGGACCATAAATAACTAGTTTGGGAAATTCTTCTGCTGTTCAGTAAAGGAAAATCCTGTCACTCACTTTTCATGTTTCTGTATTTCTCAAGAAGAATATTCCTATGGTGAAGAGCAACTTGCTCTTCTTTCGAGGCTCTCTCCCACACAGGCCTCTTGCACAGTCACAACTGGAGCATGGAGCGACGGCCAGTGTCAGCAAAACAACAGACAGCTGTGGCCTAGCCAGGGACAAAAGCCATGGGCAGAAAGGAGAGCAGGAAAAAGGCACTGACTAGTTGGGCTCTCAGACCTACCTCTCCTGTTACCTCCTTCTCCAAAGCACTAGGATGCCGAGTGCAGCTCCCTCTTGCCTGCTGAGAGCTCTGAATTTTTTATTCCTGACTGTACAAGATCCTGGAAACAACAGGAGTGGAGGGAGCCCCTTTCCTGATTCCTCTACAGGGCTGGCCTGGGAGTTTAAACCCTGCCAAGCTAACTGGTTCACCACCAGCCCTGTGGACATAACCACCTTTACCAATACCTCATGGAGAAGAGACAGTCCTGCTCTGTGAGGTGACTATCCTTGGGGGGACTTGCCATGCTGCTCCTTGAGCAGATCTTGGCGCCCAAGACACAGCCCTACAGTGGGTGCTAGAGCTCCAGACAGGTATGGACATTCGGCCACTCCTTCTGCCTGGTGTTACTACTCTGCTCAACAGGAAGTTTTGGGGGCTCTCCCTTAGGTAACACCTAATTCTTCTACTGGCTGCTAGAGAGCTGAAGTGTCTAATTTCATTGAGATCTCAATTCTTATGCGCAGTGATGCCTAATAAGCTTTCTGGATCTCATGCTGGGCACGTAGAAGCTCACAGAAGGTGACCTCAGTGCTGGAAAAGCTTTGGTCTAAGAACACAGATGTGAGTCATTCACACAAGCAGTGAGAGCAATGCACAGTCATATTTTACTCGGTAAAGTCTTTTCTAAGGTTATACCCTCCTCTCCTGTACTAGGTGACTGACGAAAAAGCTATTAGCCCTTTATTTTCTCTGGGCCTGTTATCTCAGCACCAGTCACTATAGGGATCATGGAACATCCTATGCAGCAGCCTGTCCTAGTTGCAGGAGGAGACACGGCTGCTCAAGCAGGGTGTGATGCAGCAGAGGAAAGGCAACACAGCATGATGAGTGGAACAGCTGATAGGGAAGCGGAGAACACAAGTTCTTCTTCTGTCTTTGTTGCTGAGCAATTGTGGACAAGCCACTTCCCCCTGCTCCTCAGTTTACCATCTATAAGACAGCAGCAGTAACACTTGTCTCCGTGTAAAGCACTTTCATACCTACTGATGAAAAAACACTACATAAGAGATTAGAGTATTATGATTATCAAAAAATACATCAGCCAAAATATTCATCCATGTTTTGACTTTTTAATTCAGACATTCCTTCAAAAATCCCCTCTGTTCTTTGATTTCCTGTCCCTCCCCCTCACCCAGGTCAGCAATGAAGCCTGTGGCTGCAGAGAGATTATCAGTAGAGATCATGTTTCTAGAGAATGGCCTTTCCTCCCCTCCTATTTCCTTTACATATTTACTCTGAGAGAATGTTTCATTTAAAAAATTCTCCAACAGCATTTTCCAGGTGGAGACACTGGTTTCCGTTCGCACAGGAATACCATCTCCTCCCAGTTTGCTTTCCTATCAGAATTTGAATTCCTCGGTCTGGATCTCAATAGCAGGAGGATCCCAGGAAAGCGACGGACTGGTGGATAGGGGATTCTGGTTAGGCATGTAGAGATGGCCAAGAACATTAATGAAGGCAACAAGGTTTTACTGGGCTTAACCTTTTCCATCCTGTTGAAAAAGGCAAATGTGTTGCCATAACATACTTGGACTAGTCCAGTGCATCATTCAGACCACAACTAATCAAGCACTGATATTTGCATTAGTAAATGATAAACTGAGTTCAAGAATGTAACTGTTCATGAAAGGTCACTAAACAGTGGGAAAGACAGCATTTATAATAGGCTCTCAAAGGGATCTTTCCTTCGCCTAAGGCCATTGATATCCAAGAAAATATAAAACTAGTTCTACTAAATTCTGTGTATCATCAGAAAGTTGACAGTGTGTTAAATAAGGGTTCCTGATGAGCTAGTGTGATTTGAACCACTTGATATAAGCTGGGCTCATTTTAATATGGCTGGATGTTGACTCACACAGCCAGAAACAGAAAAAGCATCACTCTGTGATGAGGGACAGGGTCCTAGAAAAGGACGAGAGAGCAGAAAAGCCCATAGGAATATCATGGTTAAAGGAGCATAACAGAGGTTATGCACTAAGAGCAGGTGCTCTTATTATATTCACAACAGGTGAGATGACTGCTGGAAGTTTGTCCAATTTCAAGGTCTACTTTTGCAAAAAGATGCTAAAAAACTAGAAAGGGTTTACATCTGAGCCATAAAATGCAATCCAATCTACCTTAAGGGCATAAGCTGCTCAGTCTATTAATCTTCTCAAAGAAAACCTTAAAAGGTGACTTCATCACAGTTAGAAAGTACCTACTGGGGAAAGAGGCTGTGGTAAGTAAAGAACTCCTTAATTCAGCAAACAAACTAGGACCAAAGAGTCCATGGCCATCATTAAAATAAGACTAACTCATATAAAAAAGATGGTGGTAGGAGGGTAATTACTGACCAGGACAACTTCACGGGCAATATGGTAGATTCTCTGATACTTGAAGAGGAGTCTAGAAGTAAGACTGAAACCTTGAAGGGCATCTCCATCTGGTGTTGTTTTAAAAGACCACACATCAGTATCCCAGAGCTTCATGCACCCCTTCAGTGCCATCATCACCACCTCTTCTAAGAACTTTCTTAGAATAAGAGGGCCAAGCTCTGGAGAGGAAGCAATTTTGGAGGGTTGGGAGGCATTGTTTCAGTCAAGTTAAGCAGTTTCAACACAGAACCTCATTGAATATCTCGAGTTTGGTAGTTTTGCCCTGGAAGTCCTTGGATTCATTACAAAAGACTAAAGTGCAGTCCATGGTCTTCAGGCCTAACCAGTATGCATGTTTTCAAACACATACTGAAACGAAGGAGGAGTCCAGAAGAAAGCAATGAAATGGAAAGATTTCTGATCCTAGAGGATTCTCTGATGTAGCAGAGAAAGGAAAACAAGAGAAGATGTCTAGAGATGAAATTTCATACATTCCAACTAGAAATGAAGTATGACAAAGTGCAGATGGTCAGCAGCAAAGGTGAATCATCACCGGGTAGCTCAGACAGGGCAGGAACAGGCTAGAATCACTGTCACTTTGAGCCTTAAAATCTGTTTTCTCTTTGTAAAAATCACTTCCATTCAATCAGAAGCTCTTGGTCCATGTAAAGGATCATAACTGAAGCTGCACCATCTGTGTTCAGATGGTTGTCATTCTGGTCTCGTCACCTGTGAAAGTTTCTACTTGCACTCTGCCCAGCAAGGCCCTCACCCCTAGCTCTAACTCTGACCCCAGTCCATTCCACATTAAGGGAAATCAGGAGCCCTTTCACTCCACAAGCTCTTGAATATCTGGCCCTAAATAAACCTGGGTTAGTGGAACAGGCTCTGTTCCAACGTAGTAGAGCTGGCACTGGGGAGAAGGGTGGAAGTGAATTTGCTCTAATGGAGCAACAGATCACATCGCCCTATTCACCTCCGGCTGCACAGATTGGCTTGTATAGCTGAGCCCAGAGGCCACAGAGGACCTTGGAAGAGTTGAGCTACTGTTTCAGACTGCCTGCAAACTCAGAGGAATGTCCTAAAAAAACTACCACAGATAGGGCTAAATGCCTCTCAGTCTAAAATGGAAGTGAAGACGATGGTGTAGGATGTGACTCTCCAAGCCCAGCCCACATGCCCAACTCCGTGAATGCCAAGCTGATCTGCACGATCTGGGAAGGTATGGCAAGAAAAAGGATCTGTCCCCATCCTGGTAAAGGCCTTGCTCTCCTCTCCATGTGCTGTTTGTCCAAGAAAACTCAGAAGAATGATCAGTCTCCAAAGGGATTTTCTGTAGCATTTGAGAGGCTTCAAAAACCCAGGGCAGAGGATGGAGGCTGCACCTCCTGCTCAGTGTGCCCAGGCCTACAGGCTCCAGCAATAGCTCAGAGCAGGAGCTGCCTGCATGTCCTCCCTGCTCCATTGCTGAGGGTCACTCAGCAGCAAGGAATGGATGGACAAGGCGAAGGCCGGACTCATCTGTGTCCAGATCTCAGTACCAGGGTAATTCACTGGCAGGAGAGAAAGGGTAACACTGTCAAGTGGCACCAGCAGCCCCTCAGCCTGCTTTGTGTATGCAGCAGGTGCACAGAGTGCTCCCACTCTCAGTAGGAAAACACTCAGCTTCAGGGCTCCTCCTGCAAAATCCCCATCAGGCCTCCCGAAGCAGAATCCCTCTCTACCCTCAACAGCATGAGCAGCAAGAGTCAGGGAGCCACACAATGAGTTGTCAGATAGCTCAGGAACAACAGGGGAGACTCACACCTGTGCACCTCAGACCTCCCATGCAACCCTTCACCTTCATCCTTCGACTCCCTCCCCATACCTGACCCTGCCTTATGAGCCTTACCCATCTCTGTCTACAACTTCATTGCTATGATGATTATGTCCTGCTATGTTTGGCTTTGAATCAGCCTTTTTATACGTAACTAAGATCAGTGGGGAGCTACCCTGGCCCACCCCAGCACAATCAGCTGTGCCCCACGCAGAGCAAACCCACGTCAAGCAGAAGTTGTCTGCTGTTTCCAGCTTGAACTCACAGAACAGGAATGTGAATCAGATCCGATCTACTTCCTCTTCATTTAAAGACACAAGCTCTGCTCAGCAACCTGCAATGCCTCCCTAGAGCAACTATCTCCAAAATCTGATTTTTAGGCACTTCCCATATAAATTCCAGGGTAAAAACAACTTGGGGGGGGGGGGGACTTTTTTTTCCCCCCCTTTTAATATTCTCCTTCACAAAACTCACATCCTGCCCGAAACACTTCTAGCTGAATGGTTTGCTTACACAGGTGGCTGGTAGCAAGTTTCCCTAGGTTTATGTAAATTGTCTGTGCAGACAAGTGTCTAAATGGACTAGATGGAAATCCCTTCCTGTCTCTTCTCCAGAAGGAGAGACGTGAAAGTGCTGAAGCACAGACATGACCTCAGTGCCTGCAATGGAAGCTGTTCAGCATGGGCTGTGCATTGAGTGATGTAAGGAGCTAAGTTTGGACAGGAGAAGTCCCACACTGGGCGAACCTCATCGACAATTTTAGCTTATGAATGAGTAAGCAGAGGTATGTTCTCAGCCGAAACCACTGAAGTATGCGAGTGACATCACCAGCATGCGAGTGATAGAAGGGATGTGCTCAGAGCTCAGGCATCTCCCGAGTTATTTGCTATGCTGCTACTGTCAGAAAGTGGAACCGATCCACACTGCTCAGACAGGGACAGTTTTCCCCAAAACCCGTTGTCTTAAATCACAGAACTATGGCTGGGTGCCAAGTTTCAGACCAAAAAACAAAAGAAAACAAAACAAAAAAAAACAAATAAATCCAACACACAGATTACAATTCAGAAGCATCCCAGAGGACTTTTAACTGCCTGAAGTCAAACCTAGAAACAGCCTGACTGTTCAGTTAAATGACTGACTGAGCCCGATGAAAACCTGGGCATTGGGTCAGGAATGTGAAGCTGAAACATAGACTCTTGCTGCTGCTCTGCCTGGATAAAGGATTCACACAGCTCCCACATCCACGCAGCCTCTCCCTCCACATGCACATGGGGAGCCGGGGAAAGCACAGCACAGAGCCTTCATTGTTACTTGCCTTAGGAATTCTCTCTTTCCGCGCATGGCCTGAACTCTGTCTGTACCAGCCATTTGAATGTGGTGACGCAGCCTCCGCGCAGCAATGGAGGCCAGCTCCAGAAGCGAGTGCCTTTCTTCACCGAGGGAGAAATGAGGTGAAGGCAGTGAATCTTTGGTCCTCTTCATCATGCACACACATGGAAATGCACCAGAAGTGCATTTGCTGGGACACAGGCAGTACGTTAGCGCTAAGAAGTCACCTGTGTCCCCTCATCACTGTACATCTCCTTGCACACCACCTGGCCTTGGCAATTTGACCGGGAAGAGGACAACACCTCAGTTCAGGTCTCATCACAACTGTGACAATTCCATCCTTACATCACAACAAGGGCGATGCTATGCGAGCGCCTTCCAGGCTAAAGGACCGTTTGGTGCCTCTAAGGGGTCTCTAAATATCAGCTGCAGTCCTCGTAGTAATACATCAGCCTCTCCAACACAGGATAGCAACAAGAGGCACCGTCTTTACAGTCACCTCTCTGAGCAGCCGTGGAGGCAGGCATGCTCAGCGCAGCCGCTCCATCCCTGCTGCCTGCATCACTGGGGCGAGACGCTGCCTCTGCTGCTCCCTGCCCAGCTCCTATGCAACCACGGGAAGCTGAGGAAGAGCAGGACAAGAGCTGAATGGGCAAAGTGGAGGAGGACGAGGCAAGCCACACAGAGTGCCTATGCTCAGGAACAGTCGCAGCTTGTAGAGGGCAAGTCATGAAGTGGGCCTTTGCCACGCAGCTCCCAGGGGACCAGGGGAAAGGACCTGGGGGACAGAGGATGGTTGCAACTGCCTCTAGAGAGATCTCAAAGGAGCAGGACAGGGCAGATGATCTGTCTACACACTGGCTGGTTCCTGACTTATATAAAACCATATCAGGTCTGGTCACTTGCTTCTGACACAGAAATTGGGTTCACCTGAGCATTAAGAAGGCACAAGGTAGTAATGCAACAAAGCTTGTGGGCACCAGCATGTCACAGAAAGTCTCCAATCCTGCCCAAATCAGAACCACTCATTCCAGCAGGAGACAACTACAGGGATCACCAAGGAGACAGGGCCACTTGCCAGACCACTCAGGTTACTGTTTCCCAGAAAAACAAAACAAAACAAACAAAAAACCCTTAAGGAATAAACACAGTGAGCTTGATATTACAGTGGAGCTAAAAGTTGATCAAGAGCTACCTGCCATTGAAAGACGCTCTCGTTCTTTCTTTTTTCTCAGATGCACTTTCTCACCCCTTCTCTTTGCACTACCATTCGTGCTTGTCTGAGCTCTGAGCCCCCCTAAGCCATCTCGAGATAGCAAAATGCAGGAAAAATATCCCATCTCCTTTTTGGTAGGGTCAGCTTTCTATCACTCCTATTCCTCAAACTGGCTCTCAGCAGGGTCAGAGGAGCAATGAAGGTAGCAGAAGTGAAGCAGAAGGAGCACATGGGGAGGACCAGGGGCTGGCAAGGAGCAATCTCACCCCTGTTGGCAACAGCCTTTAAGACTGGTGTTGCCGTATTGCAAAATCTCACCTAGAGCAAATCTACAATGCTGGCACCAACACAGGTGTTGGAACAGCTCAGTGTCACGCACTATCCAGGCAAACAGACTGAACTACTCTGCGGGAAGGCAGAGGAGAGTCTCCAGCCTTTCCATTTCTTTCTTTCTTTCAAAGAACACAAGGCACGAACCTTTACTTCTTACTATAATGATCACATCGAAATTAAAAGTCAAAAGCAAAATAACCTTTCCAGCACTGGGAGCTCCAAGGCTAATGTTCTGCTTTCTGTGACAGCTCTAACGATTTTGGTTAAAATACACGAGCACTTGCTTAGCAGCTGGACATGGCTCCTGCTTCCGAATCAGATTGGCAGTCAAACTGGCAGACATCCAATATTATTGTTATCAATGGCTATTTGGGAACCCAGCTCCAGTGAACATGGTGTTATCAGGTTCCTTTGATGGGCAAGTGCTCATGCAACAAGAATTACTGCAAGAGCCAAGGGTCAAGTGGGTCTTGCAGAATAACGTGTTCCCATGGCCACAGAGCATCATTCAGCAGCCAATATCAGACTCACCCTGGTTATATGTAGTTATACAGTGACAGTCTAGCAAGTGCCTTTAACCTTTTTGCATTAAAATATATATATTTTTTCCTTTTGAAAGGAGTGTGACTGACTTGACTCCCTCACAAGTATATTCAGGTTTTATCGCAGCACCACTTACAGCCATGAGCCCTTGTTGGGTCAGAAAAAGAGCTGGCAGTTGTAGCTGGGATTCTGCATGCTGGAGACATCTCCCCATTTCCCAGGCTTTCCAGTACGTGGAAACGCACATGTACTCGGAGAGGAGTTACTGAGTCCAGAGAGTGGAAGGGAAGAGGCCAGCAGTCTCCCACACCAGTTGCCAGCTGCTGGCTCACCCACAAACTATATACCATGCCAAAGCTCTTAAAAACACAAACTGAATTGAAACACTTTTGCTCATTTAAAAATCCAACACAATCTGGAGCTGGTAACAGGGATGCCCAAAGAACACAGTGGATGAATTTTGTCCAATATGCACGGACAACCAGGAAAACCGAAGGGTTACCAGAAGCATCCACCCACCCAAGTCCCAAGGGAAATAAAGCAGTTCAGCTATTTACAAAGATGCCAGTAACTGTAAAGCAGTAACTAAACCAACAGCCTGAGCAATGCTAAACATTTACCTACAGTTTTAAGAAAAAGTGGTAACATTAATTTCTGCAATCTTAGTCCACTGAACTAGTGGGGGAAAAACAGATGAGCAACTATTTACAGAACCTATACACACCTTGGAGGATAGGGAAAAGCCAACAAAGCTCACTTGGTAGAGTTATGACTATCAGAAGAACTACCTGCAATCTGAGGTGGCAAATGATCAGCCTTGGATTTGAACAGGTCAGTGACTCTGCACTAGCTCCAGCCCCTTCTTGGGGTACTTCTCTTTACTTTGTAATCTTTGCTATTGCCCTTAGGATCTCATTCCCTACCAACACAACAGAGTACTGCAGCTCCTACTGATCCCCCTTCCCTGCGGGGAGCTTCACACACTTGCCAAAAGTACTCAGAGAGGAGACATATCTGCCCTCTCTCCAGCCTCACAAGTTCTTTATTTAAATGAACTTCCCTGTTTCATGAAGTTATGGAGATCTGGAACTTGCACACACTGTTGTACCACAGCACTAGATTCCAATAGCAGATCTCATCTGTGTTTTCCTGTCCACCTAGTTGAGTAATTAGTTCTGCTAGGAGGACAATAAATAAATATACGGATGAGGTCAAACGCTCACAAACTCAGACTCTGTGTTTGCAGAGATCAGAATCAGGGCAAACAGGTTTTGCCTTGGACAACACAGTCAGATAAAAACCCTATGAGAGCAGTTATTGGGACCAGAAGGGGACTTAACCTTAGAAGGTAGAGATTTTCCTTTTTTTTTTTCCCCCTGAACTTTGAGGAAACTAGATAAGACGGTTCAGAAAAACACATTGTATTTTTCAGCATATTGAGGCATCAGGATAAGCAATAAGAGTTAAATACAGCTGCTGGAATTTAAGTTACCTTCACACCAGCAGAAAAATAACTACCTACATAAGCCCCTCCTCAAACCCTTGGCTCAGGTGAAATCAAGAAATATGTTTTCAAAGCAGCCCTGATGTACAGAAGTGCTGAAACGCCTTAGAGTTAAAAATCACAATCACAGCTTTTATCTCTCAGAGAAGGAGGGAAGCAAACAAGCAGAACAGACTCTCAGGAGCCACTGCTCAGACTGAATGATTTCCATGCAGCTGCTGTTCTAATGCTGCTCTCCAGAATTACATACTCCCGGAATAAGCCATGGCACAATTTGGAAATCAAGTGGTTTTCAAAAATCACTATAATTCTGAAAGATTTTGCTTTGAGATAACTACTGTGACATAATCTCACCATAACAAATGGATTTCTTGCAGACCAAGAAAACCTCGTACACAGACTGCATTCCCTTCGCCATTGAGCTGTACTGTTTATTTTGGAGCATGAATAGGTGCTGCTGGAAGATGCAGGAGAAGTTTTCTGTTCCAAAGCAACTGCAGCACTGGCAGCAGCAGAGGAATCCAGCTAAAAAAAGGAGTTTGGTCACTTTGCCACAGCCTGGATGTCTCTGCTGACACTGCCAGAAACAGCGTTCCTTCTAGAGTTCAGTTTCTTTTGGGAAGGGAGTGCTTACCCACATGAAACAGGCTGACATTTGAGTCAGCTGACAGATGACAGGCCCTGCCATACTGAACCATGCCTGAAGAAGGTGGGTAAAAGCCTCCATGGGCATGCCAGCTCCCTGCTGGACTGCCCATCTCCACTTACCGCCATGTACGGTCGGCACCCTGCATCTCTTGTTTTGGCAATGGAGTCCACAAGTTGTCCGCTAATGCCAAAGTCACAGAGTTTAATATTTCCATTTCTGTCCAGAAGAATATTGGAAGGTTTGATGTCTGTAAGGGAAATAAATTTAAACTGATAAGTCACGGCTGGAGGTTTCTATTCCAAAAACAGCAGCTGCAGAGAATCAACACCAGTAGTGATTACTGTGTGCTGCCTGTCTCTTAGTGTGGGGTGGGTATCAACTGGATGTGTTCACCACAGGTGTCTAAGGTGTCTGCCCAGGAACAACAGGAGGTGGAGCTAACCCTCTATCACAGAATCACAGAACAGCTGGAGTTGGCAGGGACCTCTGCAGACCATCTCATTGAATCCTCCTGCCCAAGGATGTCACTTCCCTGTAGGTAGATGTAGACATCCAATTCATCCTCAAAATCCCTCTGCAGCCCGCTCAACACGGCTGTGTGCAGCCACTGCTACTCCACTTGCAATGAGTGGTCAGAGGGGAAATTTGGAAACAATGAACAGCAGTACTAGTCTGGAAATGCTAGCACATCCCTACTCTCTTCTCTTTTCTCTGACTGAATGGGAAATATACCTGTGCCACTTCATACCCCAATTCTGATCACTGGTTAGTATGGAAAACCTCTGATCAAAGAGGTAATGAAACATCTGCCTAACCACTAGGCTCACGTTTGTGCAAAATCTGTAGTGCTCCCTTAGTGCTCCATTCATTTTAGTACAGATGCTAAAGACATTTTGACTTGAAACAAAGGCCATTTAAAATTCTCACAACTATTCTTGTAGGCAATAAAAAAAAAGACATGAACTTACCTCTGTGAATGATTTTCAAGTTTTCTTTTAAGTGGTTTAGTGCTTTCACAGTCTAGGAAAGAAATACAGATGAAAAATAAGCTAGTGTCATAAGAATACTATGATTATTAAACTTTTGGACCATCAAGAATTGTGTTTAGGGGAAGAAAATTAAAGGTATTAAGATATCAATCCTGTAATATGTCATATAATAAAGTAATTTTCTTGTAATTTTTCATACAAACAGAGGTGATATAAAAGAGGGTATGTGTTTAAGTAAGACACATACCACTTGTTGCAACCTGGAAAGATTAAATTTTGGAAAAGGAGAACAAGAGATGAAGTTGAACAATTCCTGATGTTAATCGTCTTTAGGAATAACTTATTTCAAGTCCTATGCTGTATTTTTAAGTAGGTAACAAGGCCCCTGTTCCGCCATTCTCATTCTACTGGCCAAGTACCAGCTACTCATTTCAGTATTGTGAAGAGCAGCAGAGGAGCCTGTTCTGCTTTACCTGTTTGCCATCAAATGGAAGAGACACCAGAGAGCCTTATTTCACAGGACTATTCTAAAAACACTGGAAGTTCATCATTTTCATTCATGAAAATGAATGAAAGGAAGGGTGAAGATGGTTTTGTCCCAGTATCTGACCCTGAGCAGAACTTGCCCATATCCTTTCAAGGACTTGCTGAGCACTTCCCAATCACTCTGAGAACTCATGACATCAATTTGTTGTGGCATTCGCGTTCTGGAGCTGATAGAGAAACAGTTTGTGGCATCTGCCATCAACACAACATGAGTCCAGCACTCCCTCACATATTCCTCAGATACTTCTGAATACTACTTCACTTCTGCAAACTTTCACCTTCCAGAGCCCTTGAGGAACTAATTCTTTTGGCTTGGCCTAGGTTTTTTATTGGACCAGGAAAGTACTTCCAGGTTAAGTCAAGAAAACATCAACAAGTTTCTTCACCTGCTGAAGAACATACTTCTTTTGAGAGCCTTTGTTCAAGGCCACTAGCGGTTTCTCTGGACTGGAGTGGACCAGCATCCCCTGTAGAAATCCAGTGGACGCAATAGATCTTTTCAGGCAGTAGCAGGACAAAGGTTTCATCACACCTTTCAATACCCATTCCTCCACAGCCAAAAAAACAAAAGTGCGATTTGCAGGGCCAAAACTTGCCCTTGTGTTTACACAACCAAGGGTTCATTTTCGCAAAGCCAAGTTTGATTTTACAGGGCTACTGAAAGGTACCCACACTTAGAAACTGTTTCTTTAACATACATGGCTATGCTGAGTATAAAACAGCCAAATGCCAGAAGATCTAGGACTGACAGTACCCCCATGTAGCAGAGCTTACACTCACATACCCTACATGGCATTCATCTCACTTCACTTAACCATCTAAGGTACCATGAGACAGGAACTTAGCACCTGTACAGATGCACTCATCTCTCCTCACTGACTACAGAGGGAGTCTAGGTAACTTAGACTAGATTCTCACATTTAAATAGTTCAGTGGGGTTCAACTCTCCTGGCTATAAATGCCCAAACCCCTAGTTCCCACTATATGCACCTCAGACACCTTCGTTGGGATGAGATGGACTGTGTTTACCTTCCACCGATGTTATCTCTGTGGTATATGAAGGAATCTTTGCTGAGGGGGCTGCTGTCTGCCCTGCTGGTGCTGATGTGGTTGTGGGCTCCATAAGGCTGGCCACATATTTACAGTGCCCTGGCCCCTCATCATCACTCTGACAAAATGCCACAGCCATTCCCACTCCCCAATTTCCATACTAACAGTTTTGCCAGAAAACTGTCCACTGTTTCTCTCGGAGTCAAACTGACCGACAGCACTGATTACAAGGGAAGTCCAAGAGACCAGTCAGTGCCTGGTTCCTGCTACCTGTGGTCCTGCCAACATCTGAGCATCTGAGGCCTGACAAAATGACCATGAGCACATGGAGTCCTCTCTGACACTCCCTCTGAACTGCAAGGCTTACACCTCACTCTGTGCATGGCTGTTTTTGTTCATGTCAGCATCCTAGCTCTACCGCTGTTACAGGAAGGCTGTTTGAAAAAGCAAGTCATGCCACTTGCCAAGGTTTTCTTTAGGCCATTCCACTGATACAAGCTGTATGCCTGCAACACTCACAAACAGCACCCTGCAGGGCTGCCAGTTCTTCCACATGGTCAGCACACCATATCCTCTGGCCAAAATAGCACAAATGTTCTAATCACTGCAGAGGACTGACAGAGAAACAGTCTGTGAAACACTGAAAAGAAGTTTCCTTTCTCACCTCGGTTTGACCATCCCTCCAAAAATGACATGAAATTACAGTGTAGGGAGTAGCAGGGACAAGAAGTCGTCTCCAAATTGCTGGGATTCTGGAAATGGGGAAAAGTTCTCTTTATGGACTGGTTACAGTCCCCAGCACCTGCTTCTCCATCATTCAATATACTATGGGACAGTTAGAGTATACTCAAGGATCATTAAAACCATGATGCAATACGATGACAGCAATTCTACTGAATGCAGGTCAGCCAGCTTCCTCACAAGCAAGTGAAAGAGATCTGAATGTTTTCAAGTTATCTTCAAAAAATGTATAAAGAAGAACAAAATACTCACAGCTAAAGTGATTTTGCCTAAGATTTCTTCTGGAATAACATCATCTAATACACTATATACATATTTGTAAAACTTATCAAACGAGGTAGACATGAGCTCCATACAGATCCAACAGTCACCCTAGAAAAAGAAAAGAATCTCTGTTACTGTCAAGCTAAAATAATAAACAAAAATCCAGAGAATATAAAGAGATCCCTTGAATCCAGTCAACCACCTAAACAAGCAACATACATTTGACATGAAAGATTAAATTAATCTTGACTAATTTTAGCAATCTGTTCAGCAGCTACTCTGAACTAGTCAGCGAGGGCAATGGAAGAATCACCCCTACACATACCTCTCCCCCACTCCCATTTACCAACGGAAAAGTCTAGACAGCCAGCTTAGACTTGACATTTAATATAAGATGTCTGAAGTTAGATGAATCCAAACCTCAAAACCTGTCTGGCTTTCAGGAAGATTGAAGGCACACTGAGACACTACCATACACGATAAGACTAAAAAAAAATTTCTTGTAGTTTATGGCAACCCTACAGAGGATGTTTCATACAAGACTAAGAGAGAGGATTCGGGAAAGAGAAAATGAAAGTAAATCCAAGTATGAGCTATCTTCATTTTTGATTTACGTTTTTACAATTAAAGAATTTAAAGGCAGACAATTATAAAACATACAAGTATCTTTGTTCAATCAAAATCTAAACTAAAACCATCACAGGAGAATAACATGCCTTTTTTTCAAACTCTATCCTGAGATCTGTGAATCTACCCACACACTGTGGAGTTGCTGGGCATGACAAATAGATCTCTTTAAATGTGATCTACAAAAGGATTTCATCTTTTGCTTTAATATGTATCTCGCATACGGTGAAGACCAGCTTATCCATGGATTAATCTTAATTATTTCAATTTTTTTGAACATTTTATTTACAGCTGAGGACAACACATGGCTTTGTGTGAGCTATTCCTGGTGGATTCTAAAGTACTTAAGGCAATTCTTCATTGTCACAAATCCTACAACAACAGAACCAGAACTGTTTTTCAACAGAAACTACATATTCTTTTACACGCTGTATTATAATGAGTGTTAAAATGGCATTAACTGTCAGATAGTAAGTGTAGAACTGAGATGACTAATCTGGTTGTCGTACTCTGGGTAACCCACACCCAAAACACTTCTGTAAAGAGCAATGCCTAGTGTAGGCAACACTGCCCTCATCTACTTGGGTGATTTGGATTACAGGACTAAGTTTCTGGTTATGAGTAAGCTCCATGCTCTTGTGATACAAGAAGTAACAAATATAGAAGAGATTTCCCTATACAATTACCCTGTAGAAGGTAGATTTTTTCCTGATTGGACAAAAAACAAACCAACCAAGCTATTTGTTAATACATGGAAAAGAAATTAGAAGGAAACTAGAATACAAACAGTCTGAAGGTGCAGCAAAGCCCAGTGTTCCCACCTAGTACACCTCAAGTCACTTTTGTTTGAGGCAATTTCCTGGTGTTTGCAGTAGCCAGGAGGAATTCTAAACTTTCACTCACATGATTAAAAAAGCTTGTAGAGCCACAGGTTTTAAGACCAAAAAGGGATTTTGGGCTCACTGAGAATGACCTCCTGTGAAACACAAGCCAAGGAACTTAATCGGCCAAGACCCTGCCTCCAGTCCAAATGCTTGGTTTAGTCGGAACAGAACCGCCCACAAAAGGTGCTCTCAAATAATGTTTGCTTGCACACTGTGGTGCTAAGCATCAGTGGAAGCACTGGTAGCACCCAGCTCTGTGCTGCGTTACTCGCACACGTGGGAAAGTGGTTTCAGCAATGCAGAGAGCAAACTGCTATGAAGCACCTCATGTGCCGCTAGCATTATGTATGTCACTGGTTCAGAACTGGTTGTCCTCAGTGATGATGAATCCAACACGACCTCTTGTCAAAGGAGTTATGCCGCCTTCGAGAAGATACACTTACCTATTTTGAAAAGAGGTTACCAGATTCTCTAGGAAGGACTGAGACTCTGCTGCGCTAGCTGGGTAAGAAGACCCTAGAATCAGAGCCATGGGAGGCTCCATTTTACACTGCTCGTTTGGTACCAGGTTTTTCATTTCAGCACACGGTAGAGCAGGATCTAATGTTACCTATCTAAGGGAAATGGCCGCTACAAGCCTGAACCTAGAAAACATGCATTTCACCTGGAACAACACAAAAGCAACTGCTTGAAGAGGCACCATGCCGGAAACGGTGGCAGAGAAACCACAGAGAAAGAGACAACTGCAGCATGGGGGGAAGAGGACATTTCAAATAACTGACATGAAACATGGAGAAAGGAGCAAGGAAGGATCAGGCTGCTGGAGAAAGAAAACAAATTGGCTATGCATAAGTTTGGCTGAGAACCTGTCCAAATTTAAACTGTAGAAATGAAGTTAGGCAATGAATGCAGAACCCAGTTCCTCTTTCCAGCACTGGCAACAAATCCAAAGTGCAATTGCTGCATTTCATATTACCAATAGTGGCTCAGAGAAGGGGAAGTGGATTCAGTGTTAGTGATGTATATAAATCAAGTGGAACTAGAATCACAACTAACCGTTAGGAACCATCTATAATGAAAGCAAGCATGAAACTGTTCTACTGTAAAATCAGTTAAGATATTATTACTGTTTTGACCAGGCTTACATGAAAATTTGGTACTGCGATATATTCCTGTGTTATTGTACTGAGACTATGGATGACTGGGTTCATGTGAGAATGCCAGAACACTATTGACTGTCTGCAGTCTTGCATATATGTCCAGTGGCACTAATATTGTGAGCATCTTCAGTTACCCAGGTTACAGCAGGTGGTGTTACAGCAAAAGGGAACCAAAGTTGAACAGTAGGCAACCTGGTTAGAGCTGTTGTAACAAAAGCTTCAGAAAATATTATGCAAGTCTGCAGGGATGTGATGCGTGTGTTACTAAACAGTCTAATAAATACATAAATTGTTGTCCAATGTTAATTTAAGTATTTAAAAAAAGAAAAAAGCAATTTCATTGCACATGATAAAAAGCACCAAGGGAAAAAAAAAGCAAGACTTGCTTTACTCAGTCTCCTGAAGTGGTACATGCCATATAGAACTCTCAGTGAGGGAATTTATTGATTTAGTAATATAAAAATCTACCTGATCAGCATGAATTCCTTGTCAGCAAGATCAACTGTAAGAAAGATGACAGATCTTTTCAATTTTGCAGCATCATTAAAGCTGATGGTAAGATTCAAAATTCTACAGGTTCTTATCCCTTTTTGGGACTTACAAAGACTTACCTATTGGCAAACTTGCTAAATTTTACTGAGAACAAAGAGAAAGACTGGCAGGGATGACTGAGTAGCAGTCACTCAGTCCCCTTTCTTAACAAACACAGAGTAGTGCTGGTGTGCCTGGGAATGTGCTGCTTCACCTTGAAATATGAAGACAAAATTGTCTTAATGAAAGTTTCTCTTCAATTTATGCTTCTACATCAGGTTGATTTTTGATTACAAAATGATGAAGGAGGCATCTTAATTTTTTCTTCCAGTTATAGTTGTTCTTCCAAAGAATATATTTTAGTTCTTACTGCACATTAAATTACTAGTTGCTAATGTGTGTCTTGTAAGCATTCCAAAAAATATCTAGGAACACCCTGCACTTAGTTTTTCATTCAAAATATTGCTACACATGTTCCAAGACACGCACAAAAACTGTTTCTGAACCAGTAACTGGGATGCTCCAACTTCCAAATGCAGTATCCCGAGTTCCCAGTCAACAACTGGGCATGTCACACAGATACCAACACTGCAGATTTACTATGTTAGGGCATTACATGGAACAGGCAACCTTTTATGAAGAAGAAGAAACTTTTTATTGCATCTATACTAACAAGAGAGAATCAAGAATCTCATCATTTATACCACACAGAGGACACTTTTCCTAGGGACCAAGGAGTGTTCTCCGGGGCACATGCCTTGAGCTATGTCAACACAGCCAAAATTTTCCATAGGGGAGAGTGCCGCCAGAGAAATGCTTCAGAGCAGCTCCATTACAAACCATAAGTGGTCTTAGTCAGATGGAAGACTGCTCTCTAAGGTACCAAAGGTAGACGAAGATTTTGAAATAACATCTACTGCAGATTTAAGAAATTATTTGGATGGTGTGTCCTATGTAGACACTTAGATGCAGTCCCTCCTCTTGAAAGTCTTTGTAAATGCTAGCACTTATCCTGAAGATCATACTTATTTCAGGTATGTGACAGACATCTCAGAGAGACAGGACAGTCCTGTCTCTGACTGAATAGGCAGCCTACAGGAAGCATTTATTCTGCTACTGTTTCTTTTTCTAGTTGTGGTTCTGCCCTGTCTCAGAAAATCTAAGCTGACTATCATTCTCTCTTTTTTTGGAGGCTTTTATGCAGTATGGAATTTCATGGAATATTTAATTCTTTATGGAATTTTAATATTTCACCAACCAAAAGAGAGTTTCTTAAGAAACCTCCAAAGGATTCCTAACTGTTGAAAACTCATGTACATCTTATAGCCTTGAACTGAGTTTTATCTGGGCAAAACCCCAGGGTGGGCTTTTAAACACTGCTTATGGGAGTTGGGAATAGCATAGCAAATATTTGAGGAAACTAATGTATGTAACATGAAAATAATTTTCAAGGCACTGCAAATGCTGTTCCAAACCATCCTCCTGTGGGTCACTCAAGATGAGCAGGCATCAGTAGTGAAGGGAGCGAAAGCACCGTATAATAATTGACCAAGGATACATCAACACTTCACAACAACGTCAGCCATACGTGACTGACACGTCCATGCTAGCTCTTCCTGGTACCAGCAGAAGCTCACCATAGGCTAGTATGCCTGGATTCCTGGGCAGATTTTGCAGCTTGTAATGAATTTTGCATGGATGAAATTCATCAGTTATTGAGCTGGTTAGTTTAAACTTAGCTCAGCTATGCTTGCACTATGTAGGAGTCACTGCTGAGATCCAAAGTCAGACAAAGTTAAGAAAAGCAACGGGAAGAGTTGCTTTAAAAGAGCAAAGAGTGTGGTTACGGTAACTGACCACTCTCAATTTTAAGTCTGAGAGGTACTGTCTAAAACTGGATTAGCTGTAAAGCCTCCAGTAGACACACAGAAAGATATATATATATTTTTTTTTCCTCAGAGCTCTCAGCTCTCCAAACACTCACTGAAAAGAGCTTCCCAGTTACCCAATGCAGAGGTATGGCTCAGAGATGGACAGTCCCATATTCTCACTAAAAGAAAGTGACTCAGGTGAATTCTTTGTAAAAATCCTAGCAATCTTCTTTTTTCTAGGGAATGTTACTTAAAGATGCAAGTATCTTTAATACTCACAACTAGCATGCATTAATTTAAGAGGTAACAAACTGACAAGACTAACCAGAACCTCTTCAAAATAGATCTCTCCTGACTGATAACTTGTAGAGAGTTCTGTGTGCATTTACATGAGTCAAGGGTCTCAGTGGCACAGTACGAAAACAGTAACTGACTTCCTAAAGCACTGAATCCATTCATTCCTCTATAGCCACTTTAACCAGGAATAATAGCATAATTGTCCCTTCTGGCTTCTACACTTTCCTCCAGGCCTGTCTCCTCCTGATCCTCCTCGTTCCCCATCCTTTAACGGATAAAATTTTTCTTTTTTCACCAGGTTGTGGGCATCAAAATGATCCCAAGTGCCACATGTCAAGAAACTAATGCCCAAGGATACTTTTCATTACTAAAAAAAGGGGTTGATTTTTTCTACCCAGGATCTTTGGAGAACCAAGAATATAGAGCAATCCACTTAATAGCTATGTTAGCGGAACAAAGGGTGCTGTAACATCACCAAGAGGTGCAACACGGTGAGATGAAGGACATAGCTTCCACAGCTCCAGCAACAAGAGCAAGAGTAAGTAGAGGACTCTGTCATGGAGGACCTGGAGGACCTGGAGGACCTGATTCCGGCATGTACACTATACAGCATCAGTGTGATGATGCCCCCTACTTCATGCAAAGGCTGCAACTCTGTCTCCTGGGACTTTTCCAACATTGTTCCTGTTTCAATAAACAGCTAATTAATCTCATCTAATGGGTGCCTAAGAATTCAAAGAAAGTTTCATGCCTGGCAATCAAGTTATAGTTTTCACATTGTTACATATTACATTATATACATATACATACATACATACAAAGTAACAGAGGGAGGGCCCATACGGTTGAAGAACAGGGAACAAAGAAAATGGGTTAAGATGCTCCCTGATGAGGTACAAACAGCATCAGTTCACAAAGAAGACCCATTCCCACGTCAAGTTCCCCTGAAGTGTGATGGTAGTGACTGACTGTCAGGCCCCAGTCTGGCTTTTGTGAATCAATGGTATAGATACAGTTTATGTCATCTAGTTATTTTTCAAGAGAAGATTTCCAAATTGACAGAACTGTCAGAGAGAATGCAGCGTTTTAAAACTTTCCCTATCAGAAAATGCCTGCTGAACAAATGAGCCAGAATACAGTAAGGGAATACAACAAGGGAAACATACCCTTTCATACTCATAGACCAGATAATGTGCAAAGAAAAACAGCAGCTAGTAGGTCTCTGTCTTCCTCCTTCTCTTGGGTAGTGTCCTGCAATTAGGCTGAAGTGGTGGAAAACGGCAAGTCTGCATGTCTATTCCCCTACAATGTGTGAGCCTCAACACCAGAGCAAGTACAGGAGGAGGAATAATCTACACCTACAGAAGAGCTACAAGAGCTGCTGTTCTCTGGAGGAAGAGGAAGCAGTAACCAGGTTTTGACATTCATCCTGAACATAACTCTTGCTCACTCTTGCTCTTGCAAATGGACCAAAGGTTTGCAATACAGTGCTGCCTACCATTGCTATATTCCAATTCTTGTGCCTGTATTAAAAAGCCTCAGCTCAGCTTCATGACTAGCCTCCAAGCATGGCTTAAGACTGTCCAGGCTCTGTGGAGAAGGCCAACTTCCAATTGTTTTTCCCAGTCATTCAAAGCTAGACAACAATAGGAGTGGCTGGGAAAAGTGCAAGGAGGAGGCACCATTATACCTTCCGTGGCCCTGCAGCATAATATTGCCTTTAAGTATGGATATAAATTAACACAATAGTTAGATGCTAAAACAGTTGCAGACATGCCAGCGATTAACACCATATTCCTGGCCATGAACATAGCTAAACTATGTTAAGATTAACTGTGATCAGCTTATATAGCTTTCAATCTGTAATCTTGGTCTTCACTGGTATAAATCATGGAAGCATTATACTGAATAACTCTCTCTACAGCATATGATATGCATGTGTATAAAAGGGCCAAGCAAAATTATAGTCCCTAGGCTAGCTATTGCAGATACAGTGTTGTTCTTTCAAGAACAGTCATGAAATTTGGTATCTGCCCCAAAAGGATAGAGCAGAACTGTAGGAGATGCCCAGAATGACAAGAAAGATGATCAAAAGTCTGGAATGGGTTCCATGTAAGACACAGTAGGCTAGAACTTGTCAGACTGGAGGAGACATGACAGAAGGGGAAGACGACAAAGTCCATGAAACCCTCAGTGGCCTGGAGAGAATGGATAATGGTCAATTGTTTGCTGCCTCTTCAAATACAAAAACTAGAGGTACCACTCAAAACTAGCAGAATGTAAATTCAAAATAAATCAAGGTGGCAGGACAACAAGCAGTAGCATCTCTCAGAGAACACCATGGATGCAAAAAAATGTCCATGTATTTAAGAGGAAACTGAATGTTTTCATGGAAAAGAAATCCATTAAGAATCCATTAAGAATTACACAGATACTACACCTAGCTCTGAAGACACCCACTGCATATGACCAAAGGCTTAGGGGAAGTATCACATATGCTTCTGTAAACAAATACTTTGGGCCATTGCCAGAGACAGGACACAAGGCTAGCAGTTCTGGTCTGAACCACTGTAGTTGCCCTTATATTCTGATGTATCTGCAGACACAAACCACTCTGAGGAAGAGGCATGTCAGTCAGGAGTCTCTTGACACAGCCTCGGTACAGTATGAACGTCAGATAAGCTTATGAGGAACTGTGGCTACTATCACAGCAGCACCTTTGTTACAGGGATGTTGAGTTTGGGCAGAGCTTTCATAAGGTTGTATCTGATAACAGCTCAAATAAAGCATGTTTGTGTCCGAACGCTGTGTCGGAGAGTGGCACACACCCAGTCAGCAAAGGCTCTGCTTGGGAGAGCCACAAACCCAGGAGCTCATCAAAAGGAGAGAATGGCAGGAAGGAAGGAGTGACTGACACATGCAGACAGACATGGCAGTGAGTGGGAACAGCATGTGTTTAGCAGCACTCAGACATCTGGGTTGCTTGGTTAAATATGCTTGATTAAAAGTGGAAGCCTAAAAATACTAACACAAATTAACTTTCTCCTCCTCACTGCAAGCGGAAAACTGCAAAAAAAAAATTAGCAAAAAACAAACTGTGCTATGAATGAAGCAAATTTGGAGTGCCCACCTCTCTGAAGAGTGCGCCATAAAACTGAACAATATACGGGCAGTCACTGCTTCGCATTACTACATCAAGGTCCATCAGAAGCTGCTTCTGTTCCTTTTCATCCACTGTCGACCGAATTCTCTGAAAGAGGAAGATTAGCAGAGACTTTATCACTTACATGCCATTACTGTACTTCAGAACCACTTCTGGAGAAACATGCCAGGGACCCCAAACCCAAAGCTGAGCACACAATCCCCAAGGCATGCTCAAACACACTCTAGAGAATTAAACCATGTCCTCAAATAAGAAAAGACCTGCAACTGAGAACCCCTAAGGCCATTTAATTCAGCCTGTAAAATCTCTGATCAAATTTTACTCTAGTGAGCATTTTCACTTTCAGATGAAACGTCAGAATTAAATTAAAGCCCAGAGATTTCATTGAAACCTACAGCAAAACAATACATTCAGGTTTTCTTTTCAAAATGAATTCCCACATAGTTATTATCCATGTTAGATGGGACCTGAAGACAGTTTTGAAATCTAACCAAGAAATACTATGTTTAAAATTACTAAGGAAAGCACGGAAGGTAAAGAGGTTCCCTCCACCATGCCTACACTACATTGGTGCATGTGCTCGTTGCTAATCTCAGATCAGAAGGTCTTCATGGGGCAGAACATGTCTGGCATGGTGAAAAGGGACCATTGCATAACCCAGAGAAGACATTGCTCTGGTAATTTTAAAGAGGGGGCAACAGTCCCAGGAGCTCTTCTCATAAAAACTAACTATGAATTCTTTACCTAGCATTGGCCTAGGTAACATTAACAACATACAAAGGCCTGTGTTTGAATAATTTTATCTTCCTAAAACATTATGAAGGATTAAACAAGACCACCTCATTAACACCCCAGTTTGAGAGGCAGGGGAAAACACACTTTCTCCCATAATAATAATAATAAAAAAAATTAAAAACCCTAAGTTATTTACTTTTCAAAGGCTACAGTAACACTGAAATGGCTCAAATCTGAAAGACACAGTTGTCATGGAAATAATCTCCAATGGAGGACATTTTAGCACCACATCCCAGAAAAGTCTGATTTAGGTTGGAAAGAAAAATGCAAGCTTGAAAAATAGCAAACTGTAGATGTTTAACCATGCAGCTTGTTAAATTAAGGACAGAGTAGACCATCCACAGTTTTTTCTGTAATTTTACAGACATATTTAGCATCCTGCAGTAATTAATCCATTCCCTGAAATGCAGGTGAGGAAAACTGTGATCCTGAAAATGTGACTCATGTTGAGAAATCATTAAAAAAGAAGAAAAAAATTTCTGACATGAAGTCCAAACCAACAGAAGTAGCCTGGGCTCTCTTTCAGGAAAAACTGTTTGACTATCCAAGAAAGAAAGACTATTTAAGATACTATGCAGGTGCTTTAGGTTGTGGGAAAAACCTGCATGACAGTAGCACCCACTCCCACCCACACTTCTTAGCAGAGAGCTCACTGCCCTGTGTGCAACCACTGGTGGCAGCAAGATCACACACACAGCAAGCACAAGGCTAAGCATATGAAGGCACTTTCAAGGCTGGCCATTCATATTGCATCATTTGAGAATCAGCAATGTGATTATGTACTTTAAGACTATTTTGTGATGACCCACACAAAATGAGGACAGTATTGACACTGTGTAATTTTCCTTACCTTTGGTGTATCCTGATATTTTGGTATTTCACCATTCATTCTTAGTGTTCTAGTAGCTTTAGCTTGGCCTAGACCAATAATCATTGTGTTTATACTGCCCTTTTCCTTCCCAATGAAGTCTAGAGTACTTGGGAAAACTGGCAAGAGACTTGTCCAGCACACCATGAATCTGTAACAACCACATCCTGCAACACAATTGAGCGGGTAGGATTTTGTAGTCGCAAACAGAGCAAGAAGATGGCTCAAGGGACTACTAATGAAACTAAAACACTTCACCTCTAGGTCACTGGTTCAAATCTATTTCACGGAAGTTCAGTCATATCAGTGAAAAAAGTCTGACAAGCTTGATCAGTCTTTGTCTTCTGCCTTCATCATATAAAACAGCACAAACCCCTGCTGAGATATCGAAGACCGAGCAGATTAAATGTCTCTTTCTAGATGGCACACCATCAGCACTGTGAGTACGAAATGATAATGCCACTGCTCTGACCTTGACAGAAAATGATGGATTCAAAAGCCACCATGGTGGGACCTATCAGGAACAACTGCAACTCTCATGGAGATGCTATTCACTACTGAAAAGTTCACAAAACAGGTGAGGAGCAATGCTGAAAGAAGCTTTTCACCACACTGCAACTCAGAGATCCCTTCTGCGGCCAACTCTGTAACTCCCTGCCTTCTGAAAACCTCTCTCTGGGTTATTTGGGAGTCTCCCCAGCCTCCTTCCGCATTCCCCTGCACGATCCTGTCATAGCCATCCTACCTTGCTTCTCAAACTCTACAGCTTCACCTGAAAGCACCTCCTCCTACTTCTGACATTTCTTTCTCCTCTGTTACTTCTTCAGCTCTGGAAAGCATGCAAGATACATGCTGTATGGAGGAAGTGATTTTAATGGCACCCCAGAACAACACTGAACCCAAAGATTCCTCCTTTTTCCAAACACATTCTCCCCAGGGAGAAACAGAACAGGCAGAGAGATGACCCAGAGGAGATACAGAGGGCTGGTTATAATGCAGAACTTCCAGGCAGAATTGGGAGCTGAAGGATGCCTTGAAAAGCCAGCATGGACTCCTCAGCAAATACGCTTCAGGGAGTGAAAATAACTACATGTTGCAGGATTGGGGGGTCTCACACAAGAGTGCTGGAGACTAGAGATTTGTGAGTTCAAGAGGAGGGGAAAAAAACAGAGGCAGCATGCAGCACAGCTGCGGAGCTGGGGAGCAGCCCAGGCCAAAAATGATGGCTTTGTTTAGTTAGAGTGCACTAGGGAGTCTGCTGCATGCCAGCGGTCCCAATTAACCAGCTACGGAACAAGCATTCACCAGCGAAACAAGAACAAGGGAAAAACAGCACAAAAGGTGATTGAAGTGAACAGCAGTCACTACCCAAATAGCATCTGAGGCCATAGTGAAGATCTGCTAAGTCCCAGCCAGAGTGCAAGGCTGCAGTAGCTCCCACAGATAGAATCCCCTGAGGATGTGGGAGATGGCAGGGGAAGCAAGACACAAGGCAAGGCAGACTGAGAATGCCATTTAAGACAGGGATGGAAAGGTCTGACTTAGCTTCAGGTCTTTCTTCTCCCAGCCTGGTTACTCTACTGCATAAAGTCACTGTCATGGCCAAAAGTCACGTACGGGAAAAACGTTTTTGTAGTACAGGCTTATGGAAAGTCTGTTTTTAACATTTCTTTGTTGGCCTCAAATGTAAACTGCATCAAATCCTCCAGGACAAAATGTTAGTATAAACCCAGGCTGAGACAAAGCCTTCCAATATCAGAAACAAGAGCTCTCCACTATGCCCTGGGTAGCATCAACAGGACCCAAAACAGAAAAGATATCACCGCATCCCAACATGCACAGGAAAAGATTCAGGTGCAGTGGGCAGCGACCAGTCCAAAAAAAAAAAAAAAAAGCCAAACTGAAAATAAACTTCTTGAGCTGACAGCAAGAACAGTGCTGTTCTGTTCACATGTCATAGGACTCACAGCTGTCCTCAGCTGTGTTCAGCAAAAAGCACACCACAGTAGTGTTTGCCAGTGTCATTGAAGGGTTGGATATTATTTGGGGAATGACAGTGACTTAAGGATACAAAATGTCCAGGAAGAAGGGGCTTTTAGCCCATTCACTGCTCAGGAAGAGAAGGTTTACTTACCCATCTGAAACATTTTCACTGCTGACAGAAGTATGTAAGGTCTTTCATAGATCCCAAATAGTTTCCCATCTCCTATAATAAGGCTTACTCTCTCTCCCCATTTCCTTTTAACCTCTTCCTCATCCTCTCCTTTCTCAGTGTAGTATCAGCAGTCCTTGGAGCACTGATTTCCCTCACAGCTAGCTACCAAAACAGATGAATGAAACACAAAATTCTGCTTAACAAACAATAGTAAAAAGGCGTCAAGTTCAGAGAGGGTACCTAAATGTGCAAAGAATGGAAATGAAGCTTTACAACAAAGCCATATCCCAGCCTGCAAAAATCCCAAGACTGCTCTTCAGAAGTGATATGGGAAGTAGGAAGGACAGAGAAATTTGCCCCTTGGCTGAACTTAATATACTAATGTGTCATCTTGGTGGGTTTTTACGGACTATCTGGCTGAAGGATGAAGAAATTATGGAGGCAGAAATAAATGTTAAATTTCTGCTCTCAGGGATATCTGATATTTAGCAACCTGTTTCAAAGTGGGAGGCTGCAATCAGAAAAAAACAATCTGTGAAAGCCAAGCAAAGACTTGAACATCTGTTTTAAAGCTATGGATAAGAGACTAAACAGTGAATACAAGACAAAATGATGTGAAAGAAGCACTATGCTCTGAACAAGAAATGGCTCCATAGCTTACTAAGTCATCTGGGAAGAACAGGTACCTTTTATGAACATTTTATAGGCTTGACATCCTATTGAATTTCATGCATCTCCAAATAGCACCTTGGCCAACTTCTCTGATTACTCAGCTGATCTTGAAATTGCTTCTGATTTTCTTCAGGACAAGTTTACACAAGAAGAAATGGAAGACTGCCTATGAAATGGTCAAAATACTGTTAGATTAAAGAGAAAACAAGAAAACAGAAACAAAGTCAAAGGGCATTGGCTGGAAATGAAAACTAGACTAGGAAATATTGCAAAGAAAGATAACTAGATTGATTTATATGGTATATATTGGAAGATACAGAAAATTCTAGTGTATGACCGAAAAGCATTATATCTTCTGGGGTAAGGGAAACCTGAAACACAAGGATTCCAGACAAAAATGTCCCCTCCCCAATTTGCTTACATTCCTAGTCACAGCAATTTCTGACAGAAAAATCAGTCAATAGAAAAGAGGTGTAAGACTTTTCCATTTGGCCACAACAGTAAGTTTGAGGGTTAGCTGAAGCGCAAGCCATTCTACCAGTTTCTTGACAGTTTATTTTTCAGACAGTTCAAAACAACAGAACTGGAAGAGGAAGAAATTAGTTGAAGCTCCTAATACTGCTACCCAAACATCAGAGGAGTTCCCTACCGTCAGACAGCAACAGCTGGTCTAGCAAAGAAAGTTTAAGGATGCTGATCTGATAGGAGAGAGGAATTTGAGCGCAGATGTCTGAACTGCACATTTCTGCCAACCTTCTGAGGGCTCAAAGACATCACTGTCACACTCAGACTTCTGACTGGTATGCACACTCCTTTATAGATTAAAGGTTGGCTATTTTAAATATATGATTATTTATACTGTGAACTCTTCAAAGAAGAAACTTTCCTAGCCTCCAAGGGGCCTTTTTAAACACCCTGGGTAATAAAATCCACACTACGTACAAAATCTACTCTTTAAGTAATAACCAAAGTTTCCTGTCCTAGCAGTGAGAATATTTCCTAGTTTTCATTCAGGTTTGGGCTTTTATTTTATTTCCACACTTTTATACTAGTCTGGAAAATCAAGTATGCCAAAGATTTTTTTAAAGCCCTTTTTTTGTGACAATGATCACCAAGAGGGAAATCTAAAAATAGGAAAACAAAACAAAACAAAACAAAAAAACACACCCTCAAATGCTTGGTGAGATTCACCCCCCTAAAATTTCATTTGAATGAAATGGGGCTTCTCTAAGCTTTCTTTGATACGCCAAAGACAGTTTGGTTCCTAGAATTTGTAGTATCATCAAGGAACAAGGTGCATAACCATCACGGAGTAGTTATGACAAAAAACACATAGTAATACTGGCGGGCAAGTACCAAAGTTGGCTAAAAAACGGCATATGTTGTGAAGCCTCTGGACTTGAATCAGGAACGAGTGCAGTAGGCCAGATCCTGAGAAGGCACCAGGGTACTCCGCAGAGCAGACCAAGAAGCCAGACAGATCCATGAGTCACTTATGAACTGCCATGGACTGGCCAAAACCACTGTTAGACTAAAGAGAAAACGAGAAACCAGAAATAAAGTCAGAGGACACCAGGTAGAACAGGTAACCAGACCGGGCAAAACTGCAGAGTACAAACAGTGCTGGTGATGTCAGCAAATGCCTGCCAGGGGAGAGACTTCCTCCATGGAAAATGTGGAGTCCAGAAGAGAAACCTGCCGAGGAGGTGAGGAGTTAACACACAGCCTGGCCTTGTCATTATGAATTTGCACAGACTGGGCTGGTACTGGACAAACTTGAGCTGCTCTCTTTTTTACCTGGGAGAGTCTTGACTTAGGATGGAGGCCAATCAATTCTCAGGAAAACAAATAGTTTCTTCTGGCAAGAGGAAGACTGCAATGCCAGCTGACTGACCCAGAGCAAAAAGGGGCTTTGAATATCCAGGAAAGTCTGTGAGAGAGGATTCTCTTTTATTAAGATTCTGAAAACATACTACAACATTTTCCAGGGGGGAAATGAAAGGTTTGGATGCAAATCCTCTGGTTGGATCTCTCTTTCCGTTCCCTCGTTGTCTCCCCTTCTCTCTGACATCTCTAGGAACAGGCTTTCTTCAGGAGAGAGGGTAAGGGATGCAAAAGCATCACAGCAAAGACTGTGACCATCCACCTCCGAAACGACAGCCCAGCTCCCAGCCCGCTGCCCCAGGCAGCCTCGCAGGCGTGAGCTCTCTGCTTCTGCAGTGGCCGTCTTGCTGCTCCAGCCTCTGGCCTGCCCCTGAAGCAGCACGGTAATGCCTTTTTGTTACTTGAATGTACATTTACAGAGGCAAAGAATGATAAAAGGGGAGGAGAGGAAGGAGCAGGATCAGGCACAAGGGCTCATTACTGAAGCCTCTTGCTCCCTCAGTAATGTTCTGGGAGCCTGAAGGCTTTGCTGAAGTGGTTTCACGCCAGTGCAGCGGAGGCACATTCTCCTCTTTTCCCGCTGACGTCTGAGTACCAGATGAGAGCTTTCTGACTCATCCAGGGGACTGGCAGGCCTGCTGGTGAGAGCAACCAGACACCCTCATTAAAGGTGCTAGGATTAAAGCTGCCAGGATCCATAAATTGGCTGACTAGGCCAAACTGCATAAAAGAGGGGAAACTGGAAAGTGAAACAGAATTGTGTCTCCACCTGCAGATCTTGGTTATTTTGGTCATCTTTTAGCACATGCAGGAGGGCAACAGAGGCTGAATGGCTTTCCCGCAGTGGTAAGGAATGTAGACAGCAAGGGTAGCAAAAAGGCTTTGATTAGAGAGCTCAGGAACATCACAAGTGAGGTACCAGACGGCTAGCAGTAGGAGCTTGAATGCTCTGCAGCATCTGTGTCACAGGGAAAATGAATTATACAAAGCAGAGATAAAGTGAAAGGCTAAACTAAACCAAACTTCAAGAAACCAAAGACTGCAAAGCACCATGAAAGTGGCATGACAGGCTAAAAAAAGCCAGAGGAAGGAGTTGGAAACAGCACCTGATGGCATGCTACAGAAGAGCTACATCTGCATAAGCTGAGAGGTGAGCCAGATAAATGCACAGAATCCCCAGTCTGCCTCCACATAGCAAGAACTGTAATCAATCAGAGGGAAAAAAAGAGCAAATTTTCATCTGCTCATTAAAATATAAATGCAGCATGCTTGTAGAACAAGCAGAATTTTAATCTGTCCACAGCAGGAGGAGGCTGACAAGCCACAAGGGGAGGCCCTCTGAGGATGGTAACTGCAAACAGGACTCGGCCCTTTCAGAAACACATGGGGGGAAACAAAGATGCCTGGTTGCTCTGGAAATCTGCAGTGGGTAGTGATGGCAGCTGGAGGAGGCCTACATACCAATTTTCTCTGCATCTAACTAGCAGCTTCTGGAGACATCTCTGTATTTCACTCATCATTACAGAACAGCCAACAACTTTTGGCTTGTGGCCTCCAAAAGCTATTTCTTACTGCTGAATGTCCTTCCAAGGATGATTTGCCTGCTGCACTGATGTTGCTGTAATCGGCTCTTGGGGAGGCAGAGGAAAAGAACAGCAATGCCACCAAATAAGCGGAGATGCAGGCTTTGAAATTCAGCAAGATTAAGGGCAGTCCCCCTGATGCCCTGCACATGGCACAGTGCCATGCCAGTGAGTTATGAGCAGGTATCATTTAGATCTTAGCTATGATGTGAAAGCACTATACTTGCATAATTTCCTCTCAAGCAGCCATTCCCCTTCTAGACTTCCCTCTCTCACAGAAGGCCATGGAGTGGAGGGAGAAAAAAGAACAATGTAATGCGGAAAGTTCCTGCCTATAGAGAGCAAGGAGAGACCACAGGGAGCAGCTGGCTTATTTGAATGCAGGTGAGGAACAGGGGCTTCAGAAAGCAACAGCTCCATCAGCTGTCAGGACACTGCAGGCTTGAGTGACACAAAACAGAGGAGAAGGTAGACGGCCCTCAGCACGCATGGCCCGCAAGGTGGATTAAGATATTGCAAGAGCACAGAGATAAATGCACAGCCTAGACTGCCCCAGAAGCAACAGTCTAAGCAACCTGAGAAAGAAAGACTTAATAGTTTGGGATGAACTAATAGCTCATCCAGGATCAACCCTGTCTTGAAAACTAATCTCAAGTGACTGCATTATCCAAGCTGTGAAGTAACTATTTCAGCCTGGGAGACCTCACATACTGTTTCACCTACAAATTTTCCTTTTCTCAATTTCATGCTTTATCTCCACTGGGCCATATAGAACAGCCCTTTGTTTTGCTGCTTACAGCTTAAAAATGGATACTGCTTCCCCAGACTCTCTGTCCTTCCTTCCCACCCCAGCGGGGAAAAGTGCTGCAGGCTTAGCCATGCCCACCCAAGGGGAGTGGGTTCAGAGGAAAGAAGGTGGCTTCACTCCAGCCCCAGCTTTGACATTTCAAGGTTCAGACACTGTAAAACTAAGTTTGTTTGTTTGTTAAATATCAACTCCTCAAGTCAAGCATCCCACTTGGGTGCAGCCCACTTCCCTTCCCTTGGGAAAGCCAGTTGGCAGGTGATGCAATGCCATTCTCCAACTGTGCGCTTCAAGAGCACAGCACTGGAGCCTTCCACCTCCCAGGTCGTACCTGCATCACAGATCATTGACGCTGGACACTGACAAGATTATTTTATGATCCTAAGAGTCCTTTGTGCGAACACAGCCTGGGACAACACAATTGCTGCGCCAGCGGACCTGTCCCCTTCTCTGTGATGTTAGCTAAACCAACAAAGCACTCTTCTCAGCACAGCTGTACCCACTGCAGAGCTTTTGCTAACAAAGTCACTCAGCCATAGGTATGGTTTTTTTCCTACCCACAACTGACATGATTAGGTAGCAAAACTTGTCGCCCAGGCCACATATCCCAGGCCTGAGGCGGGGGGTGCCACAGCCGCACACTTTGCCCAGGCATCATTTCAACACATCAGCAGTTTTCAATCTCTGATCTGCAAACTCCATCTAGAAGTTCCACTAAAGGCAACTAAGAGAAACAAGCCTTTAGCTACAAGAACCCTCTAGCTCCACCAGAGATTTTTAGGGATCCAAAAAACAGTTGAAACATCACTGCACTGGGATCCAGAAATCTCAGAGAGACCTGGCCAATATCCCTCTACTGTGAGGAAGTCAACATTTATTGGAGAAAAATCAGAGGATGGTGGTTACTCCAGGGGCCCTGACACACTTGAGAGAAGTATGAATTATTTTCACAGTAGCCAGAGGTGGGGCTTAGACATGTCCACCTGGCACATGAAACCAGCAGGAGTGAATGTTTCCAGACCAGATCAGAGAGTGTTCCGAAGAAGGCAGAGAGAGCTGAAAAAGAGAGCGATGCAGTGCTGTATAGTTCACAGCTCTGTTCTACTCTTTCATTAGAGCCACAGGAGCACTTACAGTTGATCTCATCAACGGAGCTAAAAGATTGATGTCATTAGTCACCACCCAGCAGCAAGCAAAGAAAAGGAAACGAGAGAGAGAGAGAGAGAGAGAGAGAGAGAGAGAGAATGGGAGAGAGAGAGAGAGAAGGAATGGCTGCTGTCCACCTCACCCAGCTCCACGGACAAGCAATTCCTCAAAAGCCCCCAATAAGCAGTACTACTACAGTAAGACAAAGATTTCTTCATATTGCCCAGCTTGGAAATGAGGTTGCATATTGTTTTTGTTTTTAAGGTGAGTTTCCGGGTAGCATAAGGAACAAAAGGGACAGTCCTAGAAACCACTACAATCTCCATCTCCAGAGCAGGTTCAGCACGGTAAGCACAAAGCAAGGACACTCTATCATACATCAACAACAGCAAAACACTCCCTGGAATGTGTTTACCCCATCCCAGCTCCTCCTGGAAAGGCTGTCAATTACTACACCATGGGCATATGCTTCCATAAAAAGCAAATTTTAAGTCACTACCTTATTTCACAAAAAACACCAAGAGGCTACTGGATGTTAACTTGTGCTTACTACTAACCTAGGCTGTATCTGAACCAGTGACCCAGAGGTGAAGGTCCATGTCACATTATCAGTCTCCAGAGACATGCGATCCCCTCAAAACAGTAGGTTCCTGATAGGCATTTTCAAAAGGGCACAAGCAATTATGAGAGCTTCACAAATCACTTGACAATATGCCCATTATACAATGTGTTTGCAGCAAAAAGCAGCCTTTATACTGGAAACAAATAGAAAAGAGCAGTAGATGGGTGATAGATGGAAGAACATTAATTCTCCATCACATTTCAACCCTAAATGGACTGAAGTACAAACGTAAGTATGGGCATCACCTACTTTAACTGCCATAATTTGCCCACTTGGTTTGTGGACCATTTTGTTGACAGAACCATAAGCTCCTCGTCCAATTTCTCCAAGGTCTTTCAAGTCCTCTGCTGTAAAATCCCAATGCTGTTCAGGGGAAATCTTCAATTTTCCTGATGATTCAATGCTGTGTGTTCTCAGTCTCTCTCTGTCAAAAATATTGGGAAGCAATTTTTCCACATTTTAAATAGTCTGTAAATTTCTCTTTTTCAGCACTTGATTACACATTAGAAGAGAGGGGTTCACAAAGGCTACAGCAACAATCTGACTCCACGCAGGATTTTGGTTGAGGGGGAAGGAGGGTGCAGGGGGGGAGGGAGGATGTTAAATCAAAAATGACATACGCTTGCTCACAGCTTCAATTAATGGTAAGTTTCTCCAGCTGTGGCATAAAATTCAATGTGTCTCATATATTAGAGTCATTCTACTCACTCATTTACACAGTTCTTTCTGCTTTGCACAAAATACATCAGGCTTAAAGCAGGATCTGGTAACATGCAGAACCAAGAGTCTGAAGAGCACTCCCCAGTCCCAGAGCCCCAAAGCTTCTACAACTCTACACCATTACACTCCACAGCAACTGTCTCATTTTTAGTTTGATTTTTATTCCACATGGGCAATATCTTCTGTTTGTATCAAGGGGTCTTTAAAGAGAGCTTGCTCTTAATGGAAAACTGCAATTAATTTCAAAACATTTTAGACAATCATTTGATTTTTTTTTTAACAAATGAAAAGCCAATAATTTATGTTATATTAAAAAAAAAAAAAAACAACGTAAGTTGTGACATCCGAAAACACAAATTGCCTATTCAAGTGCATCTTTATCAAACACCCAAATTAGTGTTCTTGGGCAGAAATTGCTCCCACTAAAGCCTAAAGGATTTTGTTCAGGTAAGGAGCAGAATGATGCCCAAAGTCTGTGGGAAAAAAGTAGAAGACTTCCACAGTTGTTTTAAGGTGCTTCCAATTACTCCCTGAAATGCAGCAATGCTATCACTGATTTAGTAGGAAATTCACATGCATTTTCAACATTTTTCACCTTAAAAAGCCACACAAGTTTCCAGTTTTTCATTAATTAATGAGCTGATTCACACTTCTTTGGTCATGAAGTATGTCAAAAGCCTGAGCTTCCTACTTTAAAGTAGCAGTAATAGCATTAAAGATGGTTCTCACTGTAGGACATGCCAATCTCACACAGATATTAAAGCAGATGGGTATTTTTGATGACCTCAAGTACAAGGGAGATTCTGTCAAACTAATCGTTTGGACTCTGATCACTTCACCTGGGCATTTGATTGAGCAACCGGCTTTTCCAAGATCTGGTCAAATGAGCAGAACATACATGAGGTATTTGATCAAATGCATAAAACCCATTAAGTTTATCAGCCAAAGGAATAAATATATTATGGCTGATTCCACACTGATAAATACAACCGACTATTTGTCAACCAGCAGCTGCAAGCGCTACCCAGTTTGATGCTATGGTGGACCCAAACCTGACCTCCATGGGGTTTTATTTGGAATCTGGGTTTTGTGAGGGCAATGAGGTCAAGTCCAAAGGTCAATTTATTGGAGCAACTAAGGTTCAAATGGCTTCATTTGCTGCCTGCTGGCTTCTCCGCGACACGTTGGTATAGCACTCTCTGGGCTTTGAACAGCTGCATTTTCTGAACCTTTGACCCATCTGATGAGCTGTGTCACTGAATTGCTTCCCCCAGCAACGTTACGCTATGACTGTCCTGTTCTTTCCCCTTCTCTGATTTTCCTACCTTGCTATTTCCAACCTGCCACTCCCTAGAGCATCCCTCCAGCTTCATTGCCCTTAAGAATAAATCAGGGAAGACCTATTAATAGTGCTACAGATGTTAAGTACACAGAAGCCTGCAGAGGCAGAGGTGGCATCCATTAGTTAGCATTTTTTACATTCTTTAAGTTTTTGTGCGTTTGATTCCTCAAACAAAACACTGCATTTAGTTGGGTTCTCCACGGAATCTGCTTACAAAAAGCAAGGAATGAAAATAAGTAAATAAGTGATGAAAAAGGAAAGAAGAGCAGAGAAAAGGAAAGAAGAGCAGAGAAAAGGAAAGAAGAGCAGAGAAAAGGAAATGAAAAAAACAGAAACATGGCCTCCAGACTCACCAGCTGTCTTTGCAGGCAGCTTACACTGGAAGGAAGGCTACATGAATCAGCTACCATTTAACTGCTCAACCATCCTATTTTGTCAGTACCATAAAAATAGTTCTTTTGATGGAAGAACTAAGGTGACAAGCAACATGCTGAGGAGGCACTGGCAAATGGACATTTCCTGCCTACCTCCTGCCAGCTGGAGGGAAGGAAGAAGCAAGACCATTCAAAAAGAGCAAAATCTTGTTCTGAAAGGCAGGAAAAAGAAAAGGCAAAGAGGTATTTCCACGAGGTTGAAATGTGAGCATTGATTTTCCGAACAAAACTTGACCATCTTTTGCTTCCAAACAACACTCCATATTTAAGTTTTCACAGCGGTAAAAAATTTAAATGTTGACATGGTTTATTCAAAGAAAGCAATTAAACCTATCTCAAGTCTTTCCTTTGTCTGTTCCTCTGCCCAGGAAACTTTGCTTTTCTCACCCTATGGCAGAACAGAAAGCACATCTGAATTCATTAATTTCTTGTTAAACAAGAAGCCTGTTTCTCCCCAGCTGTAGTGTGACAGCAAATCTATGCCATTGTTCCTGCAGCTGCAGGATGGTGGTTTCAAGCAGCAGGGATGAGGATGTGAGCTAGGAAATACTCCGCTCTTAGGGTTTTTATTTAGGTGCCCTCCGCAGCTATATTCTGATGTGAAGCAGTGCAGCTCCAGGGAACTACAAAACCTACTCCCTACCCTAGTTGGGCATATGGTTTGAAATGAGATGTACTGTCGATGTCCACCTACAAAATCTCATATGTTTTAGCTTGGCTTAATTTCCATTATTTATTTATGATGCCATCTGCCTTGCATCGTGATCAGAGTTCCTGCATTTTTTTCAAATACCCAGAGAAATGGTCATATAACCAAATGACGAGCTTGACAGAGCGACAGACATTTTAATAGAGATTTTGCTCATTTAGCTAGTTGTCAGATCTAAAAACTGCAGTTTTCCTTTAAGCAGCATGGCCTAGCTTAAAAATCATAACTGGAACACAATGATTACTTTTAGCATCAAAAAACTATGTTTTATACCAGGAATTTTTCAATGTAAAGAAAAAAAAGACCCAAAGGATTTCCAGGAGGCAGCTCAAAAATGCAAATCCAGAACACAGACTCTCTGCATTGATATAAAATGGGAATATTCTGACGCAAAACTGAGCGAAGCAATGCAAACAAATAAAACATCAATGCAGTACATCTATAACTAGATTTGCACTGCTGCAGATGTATGAGTGCATAAATCCACAGGGCAGACATGCTGAAAAAATACAAGGCCTGTCTAAACCCTACACTACTTCCTAGTGCAATGGGTACTCTACTAGCTTGCTTTAGAGAACAGAAAAGTAACTGTACAGAACAGGGTCCAGTGAAGGTAAAAAGTAATTAAGGTCCAGTTCCTGCTTCTGTAATAGATCAAATTTCAATCACTGCGTTTAGTACTCATTAGAGTTTGCACAGATATGACGTAAGTCTTCTCTTACCATTTCTTTTTAAAACTGCAATCCAAATCTCTCTAGAGCTAGCAATGTTGGTGTAAAACCAGGCATATATTCTTCAAAAGAACAGGATGCCTCAAATGGACTTGCTGGGCTTTGTTTTATTGTTTAAACCATGCATTAATACCTAGAGAAGAAGGCTGGATTCATATACTCTTCAAACAATTTTAAAAGTAGGATTTTCAAATGCAATTTTGGGACTGTAACTCCTGTTGACTTGTCCAGCACTGGAGCTTCTAACTCCCTTTATTGCCCTTGAAATTTTTTAAAAGCAAAAACTATCATAGGCTTAGGAGGTGGTTGTGATTATTGCGCTGGAAAGACACCAACGTATCAGTCTTACTGCAGATGGTTACTATGCTTGTCACAGCAGTTATCCCAGGGATTAGGAACACCAAGCAAGACAACAACTCCTCCTAACAGTTGCCCTTTGTCAGAAATAAAAATGTTTGTGGATCCAGCTTGGCAGGAGGCACACAGACTGCTGGCGCCAGGCACCACAGCTGGGCCAAGGACAGTGTCACACACATTCGGGACATAAGTTTGCTCACTGCAAGCTTGGTGAGCTAGATCCACACCGGAAAGTCTGCCACAGCTAATAGGCCCACAAAATCTACTGGAAGGGAACCACAAAGACATTTTGAAGCTTTTGGACAGGCTGTGTTAGTTATTCAAGCCCTGATATTAGCACCTAACTGCAGGGACGCCAAAACTTTTTAAAACAAGCATTTCTTTTGGCATGAAAAAAAGGAGGACTGTGGGGACAAGCAGAGAAAAGTTGGTGTATTTTTAGGCAAAATTGAAAGTTATCAGACATGAAGCAAGGCCAGAAAGATGCTACAGGTAACTGCCTAAATCTTCTGCTTTTTGCATCACTTGGTTAAGAAGTCTGTGGGATTCAGGTCAAAGAAACCTAAAAGTTATGGATTCAACATTACAGTTGACATGAATAAAACAGATCTGCATAGGCAAAAAGATCCAGACAGACCAGCTGTGCTTCACAAATCTGCTTAATGCCAGATTTTTCAAGGAAGTCTCTCATTAAAGCTTCTATTTACGCTTTGGTTAATGAGAATATATCACAATTCTAATTCTCGACAAGTTTGGTAAAAAGCTGCTTGAAACGATGGAATTTTAGAAACTGTTCTGTGGTCAGCATGGTCAATAAGCCAAAGGAGTGCTAAAACTTAAATCCAAACAGAAAAGCTTCCATGCAAACTACAGAGTTTTAATAACATTGTGCACTATTCACAACTTCAGAGAAAAAAGTGAGGTTTATGACTCTGGCTAAAACATTTCTACCAAGTCTTTTAAATAGCCTAGAGAAATTGTAATCCTTCTATCTAAATGCCCGAGTTATTCATAAAAGAGTTTTTTAGACCCTGCAGGCTAATGCTAGTAAAACAGCAACCCTATTTTATATTTCACCGGAGAAAAACTCCAAAAGAAAACTTTCAGTTATTTCTGGAGGTCTGAAAATGTTAGCAGTCTCACGAGATTTCAACAGATTCAGGGGAAGAAATTTATGCTTACAATAAAAAAGCTAATAGGCAATGGAGGTCCCTTCAAGAGGGGCAGAATTAAAGTGTTTTTGCTCTGACTCATTTAAACTATCCTGAGGCTTAGTCTCATCAGTTATACTAATAACTCCAGATTCCTAGACATGAAGAAGAGATACAGGAAACGTATCAAAAGAAGGAAATAATTTAGTTTTGCATCTCTTACCTACTCAGATTAAAAGCAAAAGCACATTTGCTCCCTTTCATCATGAACAAGTGGCCGAAGTTCTCCTTAGCATTTCTCTGGCTTTCTATGCTCCTCCAAAACTTTAAAACAAAGATAGCAACAAAGCATGGAAGACTGCACAGATCCTTTCACAGCCTTTGAGACTCAGTCCAGCACACATTCAAGCTTGTTAGGACTCTTGCTGACTTTAATGGGGTTTGGCTGAGGCTTTAAAAATGTCAATATTTTATATTAAACTCCCTTGGTAAACTATTGAGTTGCAATAGATTTTGATTAACCCTGCCCTTGACACAGAGGAAACCTCTCAGTTCATCATGGTGAAGCCTGTCCTGAATTTAACTAAGCGTATTAATCTCAAACTCATTTTTATTTGGACATGAGCCAGACCGCAGCACATTCACATTTCCACGGCTGGCTATTCTAAGCCTACGCTGGCTTTAAGCATGTTGGAATAATATTGAAAAGTCTGAGCTAACTAATTTAAATAACCCTTCTGAGAATGCCGACTCTTTTTCTGAAACATTACATTTCCTGAGCCATGGTCAGCTATCCGTGAAAGAACAGGAAACAGAGACATGAGCACATCGATAAGAATCAACAAAGGAATCAGAATATATATTTTAAATATTTAGAAAAATGATACTGAGATGCAATATCATTATCATTACACAGATATCACTCATGGAATGACGCTATTTCTGAGACAAATTCCATTACTTTATAGATGCCATTTTTGCGGATATGGAAAATATTTGACAATGGCTAACAGACAGTTAAGCTTACTGTAGCCTGCTGGAAAGTTTCTGGATGAGGTCCGCTTCTCTCCTTTTGAAACTGAACGGGACAATGTGATTACTACCCAGTGTTGCTTGTGTATCACTTCAGCCAGGAAAAGTTGTGAAAATGACAGGAAAACATGGTGCTGTTATCACATGACACAATAACGTATAACACAATACTCATCTAGTCACACTACCTTTGGAGTGGTTAACATAAGAAATTAGTGAGCTATATATCTTTCTTCCAAATTTCACCTAATGAACCCTCCCTCATTGGGAGCAAAACAACAGCATATATTTTTCATGATTTGAACTGTAATTTCACACATGAATTGCAAGCAATTTGTTTTCTTACAACAGTGGCAATTATTATTTCCAATTGTATCATTATTATGATTAAAAACATGACTAATCGTATTAACCTTACTAACCAAATATCCATACATTAGTGACACATTGCCTCAAGGCACATTGACCATCACTGCACCGCTTTTCTTGTGGTCCAAAAAGCAGAACTTACTAAAAAAAACCCTAGCTTCCATTTTGGAACCACCAATCTAGGACTGGTGGTCTCTTCTATGTGGACTTGTCATTCCTGGTAGGTCAGCCCATCTCTTAGTGAATAAGTTTGCATGCCTTAAATATACTATGTAGTTTCTTTTTACCTCCAGAGCTGCATAACTGACAGATGAACCACAAGTTAATTACCACTCTATATTATAAGTCGTCTTTAAGAGCAAAAATCAAGTTCTGGATCTCTGGGTCTCTCAAGCTTTCCACCTGCAAAACCCTCCTTTCCCAATATGAAGACCCATTATCTCAGAACAGTTCTAGTAGTTCAGACAAGATGGGTTCTTAATAAGCACTTCGTGGAGGACAAATAGAAAACAAACATACAGCACTTTTACAAGTGAACAATGAAGCTATCTCCAAAGGTTCAGAAATGCCTACTTATGGTTTTGTTCAGCTCCTCGTTGGAAACACTTGAGATCGCTAAATAATAAGCACTGTGTTATTTCAGCTACATGAAATATTTTTGCTTCAATTATTCTAACAAGGAATTTTTCTAATTTAAACTTTTGCATGTTAGAAAGCTCCAACTCTAGTACCAGAAAGCTAGAAGCTCTCCAAACTATACTTTAGGATATTTTTTCTGTTTGGGATAGAAAAGCTTTCAGTAATGTCACATGGCTTAACCTGAAATTCAGTACAACTCTGGAAAAATGTACCTGGCAGTATTTTTTTTCTTCCTGTGGCAGACAAGGACAGGTGGGAGACAAAGGAATCACCTAACTGCAAGACAGAGATTGCTTTTCCAGAGATGCATCTATCAAATCTAGTGACCAAAAGAGAGCTCATAACAAGACTAAACGGATCAAATCTGATTTCTATTTTAAAAGTGCCCCTCCTATAAAACATAAGATTCCTATATGCCAGTCAAAGTAACTGCCTGTCCACAGTCCCTTGCTCCACAGTTCAATAGTACTAGTACAAGATTTTAAATTTTGGTCTCATCAAATGGCTGTGGGGGCACAGTTTTCTCCACTGACTGTTAGGGTCTAAGAGGTAATGTAAGGATCCAGAGTTGTGTAAGGATGCTCTGCTGGAGTTAGGCCAATAGTACAGATAGTCACCTTTCCCATCCTTCAATGGCATGAAATACCCACCTAGAACATCGGAGAGCCTGAATATACCCAACTGGATTAGGCAGAAGCCCCCCACATTCCTCAAAGATGGCAATCACCTTCACACTGCTCTAGCAGAAGGTATTCGAAACAATCACTTTCAACTGGTGTGGACTTTTGTCAGCAAATGTATCAGTTACATTAGGCACAAAGGAGCAATTGTCCATCCAGATCTATTCCAAACATATTTTAGAAAGGAGAGAATTAAGACTAGCTCGAAGAAAAGACTACTTAGGGTCACAGTGATCCACTGTATACAGGCTTGGCCTTTTGGTCTCTTTTTTCAGAGGCTTCCCAAAATGCAGGGACCTTCACGATAGGAAGCAACAACATCCATCTGAATCTCAAAGAAGAGGTCTGTAATTTCTACCTGAGCCCACTTAATCTAAGTCCTTTTCAGAAGCCAGTTCCTCAAACCAGTGGAGTGGCAAAACCAATTCAGTCCTGCAGGCCAGCTCCCACCTCCATCACATCCATCCAATGCATAGGCAAGTCATTTGCATGAGCTCTTTTTGTACGGCGGCCGTTTTTCTCTGGGTGCATCCCATTCATTCAGCCTAGATGTCCTCCACTTCTACAGATACATGTTGAAAGTCACTCATTTATGCAAGGGAAGAAAATAGAAGTTGTTGATGATGACCTGCAAGGTCGAAGCAGTCTCTGAATCTGCACTCTCTTCTCTTTTTTCTCCATTTCTTCATGTTTACAAAAGCCAAAAGGGATAATCAATTCCTTCAGTTTGAACTCAAAGCAGAAAACTCAGATCACTTCTCAGTAGCAGAGAAAAATGCAAGATATTTTACTACAAAGAGGTAATTAATATTTGAAGAGGTGAAGTATGCTCTTGCTCTGATGAAATATAGTGATTCTGAGTATACAGAAAAGCAGTGACTAAAGTTTGTTTCTGCAGTTAGCAGCTGCAGTCTGTTAGGGTTTCCTGAAGGAATGCATTTCACAAGGTCCAAATCTGCAAACTTAGGGTTCAAGTCCAACTTAAATCACACATATCACAATTTGATTTATCTGTACATAAACCCTTTCTCACATTTCTCTGTGTCACACAACTATCAAAACACTTCTGTGATTGACCATCACTTATTGTGATTGTCGCCCATCAGTGACAATCACTTAAGGTCAGAAAATAGATAAACCATCCATACAATACAGCGGAGACAATTCCTGTACACAGACATTAAATTGGTTCCAATGTTTTATCAATGTGCTAGTTTGATACCTGTAAGTAATTATTCAAACAATACATTTATCAAAAAAAAAAAAAAAAGTACAGACCAAACCTATTTAAGTATACATATACATATATACACACACACACAAACATACAGATGCATATGCATATATATATACATACATAGAGATTTTACATATGAACTGTAATAGAAGAAGGTATTGGTATCTGCACAGGTAAACTGGGTTGGCTCCTAAAAGATAGCTAAACACCGATGTGCAGCCCTGCAATGTTGGACATGTAGCATTCTGCTTTAGGAGCAGAATTCACAGAGCTAAATCAGACACCTGCAAGCTTCTCTACACTGAATCAGGAGACCCAGATCTGCAGATCTGGGATTCAGAGTAATGAGCAGGCTGAATGCTAGGACAAAAGCTAATCCCTAGGAAATGGTGCAAAGTGGGGTGCATGTGAGGCTTTCTCACCTGAGCTTGGGTCCCTATGTCAAAACCTCAATGGATGGCATACATGTAGTTAGGAGACATACCCTGAAATTATTTCCTCTGCATCGGAGAGTAAAATGTGCATAGG
The DNA here is from genome assembly GCF_036417845.1 of Apteryx mantelli. Taxonomy (NCBI): domain Eukaryota; kingdom Metazoa; phylum Chordata; class Aves; order Apterygiformes; family Apterygidae; genus Apteryx; species Apteryx mantelli. The sequence goes on from NC_089996.1 coordinate 7,030,582, forward strand.
AGTACAGACAGCTAGACCACCATTCTCCTCTCATAAGACCAGCAGGTTTTGTGTATTAAGCTAGTGGTTACTGTATTTGCCCATGAAGAGTGGAAACCTTGGATCCAGGCTCTCTTCAGTCTGAGGACTTAATCTACATCCCAAGAGACTGACTTACAAGACATGCAGGATGGGACACTTATTCCCCCTGTTGAACTTGGATCAACCCACAGCTAAGAAAGCAAGATTCATCATTCTAGAAGACAAGACACTAAAATGAAAATGCCAAGAAAGTACTCCAGCCTCTGAGCTATTATGTAAAGATGAATAACAGCATCTCCTCCCCCCTGGCTATATTTACCTGAAATCAGTAGCATCTTAAATGCTTTCAGAGTACACCTTGCAAACTGTTGAATTCAGATATGGGAATGCTTAATTTCCTCTCTGCTCTTATGCAGGATAGTAGCGATCCAGACAGCTCAACAGATCCCAGTGGCACTTTGGGGCACGGGCCACAGGTAACATACAGGTGCCACAAGAAATTTTTATCAAAAAGCTCAAGTCCCAAAGACACCTCATTGCTTGAGGAAGGAAGGGAGAAATTTGGGGGTTACTCTCCAGTACTTCCAGTTCCCAAATGGAATTCTGTGTCTCAGCCATACTTCTCAATCATGAAAAAATTACTGTTGAATATAGATAATTAGACCCTCTGAAGCTGGCCTGAACATCAAAGAAGGGTCAGAGATGGAAACACATCACACTTCATCTACAAGGTATGATATACAAGTTTTAGAATGGCTTATATTATTTGCTGGGTAAAATAGTAAAGCATAGAAACATACATCTTAAAAAAATTAACAGTTAAAATAATCTGAAAATACATCAACAGTTAAAAATTTCATTGGAAAATCCAATATGAATGGACCTATGCTCCCTCATTTTCTCTCTAATCCTCCAGAGGAGACTAGGGTGTTTTTGTGTGCTGAATGCTTTTAAAATCTCTACGCAGCAGGCTTTTACAACCAGTTTACATATGAACATGTACACTGCTGTCCTTGCTAGGGGATGCAACACCTAGGAACAAAGGAAAGAAAAAAGGAGAGAAAAATGTGCTTGCGATATCAGAATAACACAAAGGGAACACAAGAGCTGATACTGATTCTGAAACTACTTGACCTACTTCCACTTTTCTTAAATAAGCATTGCATTTGTTACATCTTCATGTGAATTATAGCGCTATGCTAGGACCAGATGTGTTCTTCCTGATGTGTGAATAGAAAGCTGTAATTCAGGAATCCCTGGGGTCTACTAAATACTAATGTTACATCTGCTGCTCCAATAAGACCTAGTACATTTGAACAAGCAGGATCCAAGCAGTAAAAACAAATAAACCAAATTCTTACACCACACCAAGCTTTCAGTACTTCTGAAATCTTAAACTGCTTTCAAATAAAATCAGTGCCGTCCCTCACCTTAAACACATCAAGGATTCTGCCTTTCCAAATCTTTAAAGTTGGGAAGAAAATTTCTAAGTGGTCAAGAAGACAATTCTTACATCATCTTCCTTGTTAGACTACAGAAATTGTTACTGAAGTATTCACTTCACACTCAGGTTTATAAAGCTGGGCATCTAAACTGGGCTGATTAAGCATGAACCACTGCCACCCCAGGGCTCTGCTCTGCAGGTACCTCCAGAGCAGGAGTTCGGTCCTGAGCAGGCTGCAAGCACCTGGCTTTTGCCATGAGCGTGGACGGACTCAAGGATGACAACGCTTCTAGGAAAGGGCCTAACCAGCCACAAGTCACCCAGACATTCATGTCACTAGGCAAAAGGGAGATGTTGCTTTTTGAAAAGCGGGCACTAGAAAGAAATTCTGCAGGATACTTATATTCCAGGGAGACATTGCCAGCCCAGCCTTAGTGCTCTGTATAGACTCTTTTATATGGATAAATAGACAGCAGATTTGAGGACTAATAAAATCAAGTTCCCTTTGAAAATGAGCATTTCCACCTCACTTCTCTACCTCAGAATTTTCTTATCTCCACAGAAGTAAACGCTTCACTTCGCTCCACGTTTTGAATATAGGAAATATCATTCTGCACTGCAGAAAAAAATACGGTAATCAATCTTAAAACTATCGATCTTCAGAGAATCTCCTTAGAAATCATCCAGATTTCCCCGGAGAAGAAAAACTGTGGAGAATAGCACTAAAAACACCCTTACAGAAAACACAAAGTAGCCGTTCTGCCTCTATCGCTCCCAGATAGGACTACTCCCATGTTCCTGCTCCCTGCATGCCAGTGAAAACAGGCTTAAGGAGGCAGTGTGAGGAACTGAAGCCTTGAATTAAAAAAGTGCTGCAAATTCACAGGAGTTTCCTAGGTGTGTTTCAGACATCTAGTATCAACCGTCAGGGCAATACTCTTTCACACTGCCGGAGAGGCAGACTGCACAGGAACGTCAGAAAGAGGAATCAGTTTTACACCCACAGCACAAAGCTTGATAGCTGCAAGGTCAAACTCTGCTCCCAAATGAGCAGCTCTGACTACTGTTAGGTGCATGCGAGGGGCCAGGAGAACAGCACCTAACTACACAAGGGATGGGACAGGTAATTGGAAGTTAACCTCTGGACCACAGATTACTAGGAGATTCATACTGAATTCCTACCCCGTCACAAGCTTCTTGCTTAACCTTTACATTTTCCAAATTGTGTTACTCTCCGGTTTCCCATCTGCAAAATGAGGAACACAGATCTTTCTGCAACCATTTAGGCTTGCAAAACTAAATCAATGAACAAGTGTGAAGCACTCAAAACCCATGGTAACGGGAGCCAGATAAGCATTTAACTTCAGGATCACTTAAACGAAGGTGATTAGATTTCCAGAAGTTCTGAGGACCCCAGGTCCCACTAGATTGGAAGGAAGCTACAGATGTTCAGCACATTTGAAAAATCAGTATGAATTAGCTTAATATAGATTTACAAGCTCCAAATTTTGGTCCCAAAAATGAAAAGCTCAAAATCAGAATCAGAGGGTTGAGGTACCAAAACCCGTGCAGACAGAAGCAAACAGTCCTACTAGGGCACTAGCACTTTAAAGGACATGGAGTTTCTACAGAAATGTATTTTGAGAAGCAGCATACACCAAAAAGCTCCCCTTCAGAGAACAGAATTACCGTGTTAGAGAAACTCTGAAACATAGAAGGTGAGAAAAAAAGAGCTTAAGGTAGCATGTTTAATCAAAATCTCACACCAGCTTTGGTAAAACCCTCTCCAAAGAGATCTACTTGAAATCTAAGACACTGAACACAGATGTTTTACAAACCATACCACCTCTTTGTCAACAAGGCCACAGAGATCACTGGCCAACTAAAATTGCTGTAAAATTCTGGAAAGAAACACAAATGTTAAATACTGACAAAACTCATCAATTTGTCAAGAAAGCTCCTGAAAAAATGTTGTGTAAAAAAACCATTGCTCTAGCACTTAAACTACAGTGATGTTCCTATTAAAAGTGCAAACCTATTAAAACATTTTCTGTGGACTCCCTCAAACATTTAAATGCTTCAGCTGAGTCCTGGTATCCATTTTACTTATACTTAATTGAAAATACAAACAAGTTTCCTGGTAACTACATTTAGATACTGCAACTTTTAGGAAATGTTGCAGAATGTTCACAGGGAAAAAAAAAAAAAAAAGAAATCAAATTCTTAACTGATATCTTTTCCACTGAAACCTATCTTTAAGACTTCCAGTCATCCAATCATGTAATAGGAAGGTATCATGCAACAGAGAGGTATCAGAAATCTGTAATAGCAAAGATGTGGAATAACTGTGATAGAAATGGGGAACAGACACAGAACTATTTACAGGTAATTTCACACAAGTAATTGCGAACATGACAGGTTCAGGAACTTCCACTTCATGTTTTAATATTTTTCAGACAAACGTTAAAAATTCTCATAAGCAATTTCCTATGGAACTCAGCCAGCTGTAGGTTAGGCAGCTAGAGAGCAGCCTGAAACCAGGTGCCAAAAAGGTTTGGAAAAGTGTAAGAGGAGATTAGAAGAGAAAGAGACACTTGAGAGAGACTTTGGGACAGACAGAAAAATCTTTTCCAGGTAATGACAGTCCTTAAACCATGCTGAAATAAAGGAAGCAGCAGAGTCTGAAGTTCAACTAACTGGACCTCAATTTGCTTCTGAGGAACCTAACCTCAAAGTCAGTTAAATAAATGTCTGACAACACATCTTTTGAGCATTTATCTAGAGAGTATGTGTGAACCTCTCAGATGTCACAAGAGGAAGAAGTGCACCATGCACCTCTAGAGTTTTAAGTGATGATGAACCCAGAAAAAGACATCTAAGCGCTACAGAGAGGCTACAGGCGAACAGATAGTTCAGAAGCTGGATTCATGATCATTAAAAGAGGTCATTTCACCTTGACAGCTTTCCAAATCAGACTGCAATGCGCTGTGCTCAAGTTCTAGAGAGGTGGTACCCCTAAAAGGCAACACATTTCCCAGCTAACAGACAAGATGCTCAAGTAATAACATACTGTGAAACAGATGCCAAACAAAATCCTTTGTGTATGCTCATTTCGTAGCAGGTGGATCTAAAATCTGTAGTCTAAAGTCAGGATCAAGACATCTGTACACCAGAAAAGTACAATGCTTTCCAGAAAACCAATAAACACATCTATAGCACAACCCAACAGCTTGGTTCCACTGAGGCCAATGAGAGCCAGCACAGCACAGACTGCCGCCAGGCAAACTTCCCATGCCCAACTATACCAGTCAAATCTCACAGTATTGTTCCAGTGCTAGTGGTATTTGAGCCTCCTTTCAGCAAAGGCCACCAGTCGTAACTAGCTCTGTAGAGCTTACATACAGATAATTAAGTAATCTGATTTTGCTTGTGACCTAAATCCTATTTGGATGCAGAACAGAGAAGGTAAAAGGTGGGACAGTTTCAATAAGTTGAAAGTAGCAATTAAAAAACAGTGGTTCTGAAATTTAAGGGATCACTCTAATCATGGCTTGTGCTCTCTAGCCTCTGTAGTATCTGTTAGAGCAAAACAAAGTTAGTGGTTTTTTAACCCTGTGTAAATCAGAAATGCAGTCTAAACTAATGAGGACATGCTGTGGTCTCAAGCAACACCTCTCCAGAGCATCCACTACTACCCAGTCTTTAGAGCACAGGAACCGCATACTAGCTTTCCTGAATTTGACCAGGCTTAAGCAGGTGCAGATGCTTTCCTGGATTGGAGCTTCAGCTGTCAATAAAATATTTACATCATCTCTAGATTGCACCCTTTCAAGTAAGAATTTCACTCCCCAAAGATGGTTTAACTAGCTGAACAACCACACCGAACAGACATCGCCCTGCTTAACGTGGCATGCAAAACACAAATTTTATTTTTGCAGGCATAAACTGCTTAAATACTTTATTTTTCAAATTAATCTCTGTAATAAAGGCTTTATTCTGCCTTTACTCTGCATAGGTTGCATGCAAATTACGTACATTACCATGCTAGATGCTCTACAGACAGGCTGGGTAGCATATCATAACTAGAAAAAAAACATTCACTGCACTCATAAAATAGATTTGGTAGCAACAGTCACAGTTGCACTAAACAAGATGCTTATTCTTTTTAGCTTTTTTAAGTGGTCACGCTCATGCTTCATTAGTCACATGCAGCCATAGAACCAGAATTCCTCTTCATTTCAAAACTTCTGCCTTGACTCCTGATACTGAACACTTCAGCCTGGGACCTAGCCCTGGAAGATGCCATCAAAGGAACCAAAACCATCTCACCTTTCATAAGATTAGTTATTAGCTCAACTTCTCAGAAGTTCTGGATTTTAGCAGGCATCAGCCCTTTAAAGCATTACTATTAGGGCACGGATCATGATGAAAACTCAATTTTATTGCATAATATATTCTACTTGTGAAAGAAAACCACAGGCAATACAAGCTACATTAAGAAACTTTCAAAAGTCAGCTCAAGCTCTGCCCATCCACTCCACAGGGTCTGTACAGAAAAGCCATTTATAGTGGCTTTTAGTTGCAAAAAGGCAACACAACGCTCAATATCACCAAGAAGGGAGATTTCAGGGATCCATAGCCCAAATTACAGCAACTAGAAATGTACCTCGTTTCTAATCTCATTCAAAGCCAGTCTGAGTCAGTCTCCTATTTAAAGGTCACTTTAAAGCCCCCTCATTTTAACAGATGTTCTAATTCAGAAAATATTTTGGGCAAAATCCTAGCTCTACTGAAGATGCGGGGAGTTTTGCAACCGACTTCGATGGGAGTAGCACTCAGTTCCATCCTCCAGCTTTGCACTGAGCTCTGTCAGCCTCCTCCTCGCTCAGTTTCCTGGCCATCTGTAATGAAGTGCTGCACCTTCAGAGATGTCCTAATGCAGCTGATAGCAGACTTAAAGGAAGGGGGAAGAAGGGCTCGGCAGAGAAGTGTGCTAGCAGGGGCAGAAGTCTGGAGTGCCATGGGCTGGGAGGGACAAAACAGGAGCAGTGGGGCCCTTGCCAGCCCCCCTTGCTGCCACTCAGCCACTGCAGCCCTGGCTGGCTCTCAGCTCCGAGGCCCACACCGAGATGACACTGCTAAGCTCCGAGGTCCCCACCACTCACAGGCTCCATCTGCTCCTGCACACTGCACAACTACCCCACTCTCCCCAACACGGTCTGACCTCTCTTAATGTTGCTCTGTAGCCTGGCCTAGTACCACTCTCCTTTGCTCCCTACAGATCCACGGCAGCACATCGCTTTATGATATATCCCAGAGGGATGCAGCCCCATCCTGAAAACTGAACTGTAAGACGTGGCTCAAAAAACACTGCAGAAGATGGGAAAGAAAAGACGGGGTGGTGAAGGGGAAATGATTTGGACAAGAAAATGATTTGAGAACCTGTGCTCCAATTTTCTCCATTAGGTAACAACTTTTCTCCATTTTCTCCATTAGGTAACAAGTGTGTGATCTACGATCTCTCTTTCCCAGGAAAGAGTATATCAGGGCACATCCTACATACTAACAAAAGAGTTTTTACCCATGCAAACAGTTAAGTTCTGGAAACGGCTTGCTAATAGGAGTACAACTGTCCTGATCCTATACCAGAGCTCACTAGGTTATAGAAGGTATTCTGTAACACACGGTTTGCAACAACAAAGAAGTACAGCTGATAGTCCAGAAGATTCCTAGGCTCCTAATAATGGCACATTTTGAAATTGGGATTTCATGGCATTTGAAATATTTATTCCAGATAGCATGCCAATAAAAACAAGCAACTAATAGGAATGAATGGAGTCATATATCAAACATACATCACTAGAGTAACCTTTCATTGCCTTCTGTGGAAACCAGACCAAGTGCTGGGCTTCAGTTCACTTCAGCCAACATGAGTATCACCTCCTCCTCGCAAAAGCTGAATTCTATCCCTGGCTTAGGGTTCTTCCCCAAATTATTTCCTCCATGCTCCCCAACTTCTTTTCCAACACTCCTAAGACCTCTCACACCAAGAAACAAACCCTAAAAACAAGACTGAACTCACACCTTGACAGGATATGTGAGGGCCATACACATTTCACAAGCGTATAAAGCCAAGAAGCAGTTCCACCAGACCAGCAAGAGAGATCACAGACTGCAGACAATTTTGGTCTCTGGTTGTTACACCTTTGCCTTGATGATGAGTATGGCCACAACTGATGATCTGAAATTTTAGAGGTCATGTCTGGCATGACATGCTTTCTCTCTTCCGCAGTGGTTTCTTTGCTCCAGTGATACAGTTTATATGGAGGCTTCCTCCTTTCTAACAAACAATGCACTAGTACAAAGAACCCCATTTTGTTACTTTGCTCTCTATTTACATAATAAGAATCCACATTCTTACCTGAATATCCACCAATCCAGCCTGATCAGTTCCCCGATCAAAACCTGTTAATCAAGCAAAATACAGCTAATAGGCAATTTACATCTTGTGGCACCTGCAGGTCACTAAACTGCCTCCTCTCAGCTCCCCAAAGGTTATTTCCAGAGCTCAGAGAAGAACAAGGCAAAAGCATATTTGATGAGAGGAAACTCTGCCCTTCTGGAGGCAGATACAACAGGATAGCCTCCGGATTGGTGGATCCAAGTCACAGAAACCGAAATTTCATGTGAGAAATTGACCTCTCTGTATCTTCAGATCCACCCATCTGGACCAATAGGATCTACACAGGGAAATCCACAAAAGAAGTGTCGAGCCAGCACTTGTCACGAGAAGTCAAACAGTACCAACAAGCCCAAGTCCACTCAATTCCATCAGGCTGAGGAAGAGAAAACACTTCAGTAAACAGAAGCACATCTTGAATTAAGAATGCATCTGAGCCAAGTGATCTGAAATATCCAGTTTAAATTTAAAGTCTAGAAAGTTTTCTAGACAACAGAGGAAAAAATATTCCAGCCTATCTGGCGAACCAGACAGGGAATGCAAATATATTGCTGTGATGCACCAACTGTGAGAGGAACAGTCTTGGGAGAAATGCATGACCAGAAGATGTGACCATTGCCTTTGAAGAACAGAATCCACTAGGGACAATATAAAGGACATGAGGATATAATAGCCATATCCAAGCTTATTCAACCTCCACACAAAGAAAGCAATCCAACCTGCAACATCCATCTCTTTCAACTAGGAATGGCTACAGCCTCCCAAGAAAGTTTTAGCGCAGACACATGACCTTCGTCTTCATTTTTTGACAGTTTAACAACTCTCATATCTGACCCAAAACATTTCCAAACCTTCAAAACCAGTTACACTATTAACCAGCCCAGAATCCAACCCCTGCCAACAACTGCAATCCCCACAGAGACAGAGCAGCACCTTCTTAATTGACAATGTTGACAAGCACTTGCACAAACATGGAATTTAAGATGTCACCAAATAACAATGGGAGTTCTTCCATTCTAGACAGGAACCACCGTGACTGCCAATGAATCCAAGACAGAGATCCATGTAGATAAACACAGAAAAGTCAAATCTCTAGAGAAGGCTGATGGTGGGAACTTGCCAGCTGAAACTAAATCCCTTATATAATGAAGTGAGGGAGGCTTGAGATAGGAAGGGGTCCAAGATGGGGGTCTAAAGAAAATTATTACGAGAGTTTGATGATGTTGAGGGAGAGACACAGAAAGTGAAAATATAAAGCCTAGCCCTACAACCAATAAAAAACTCTGTTTTAGAGAGGAAAAAGAGAGAGAAAGAGAGAGGGAGGACTTGCTGGAAAACTCACTTGGGGTGGTAAGAGTAATCTTCTAAAGTATTCATGTAAAAATCTTTAGATTTTTTAATCACCAGAAACATATTTCTAACACAGTAAAAGCTTGCTTGAAAATCTCCAGTATGAAAGAAGCTACCAGAAATAGGAACAGACCATAGAGAGTA